>NW_027556402.1:129033655-129652182 GCF_003287225.1 Phascolarctos cinereus | reverse complement strand
TATATCTATATATGCATACACTATATATAGACACATATATGTGTGTGCGTGTGTGTGAGTTCATTTGTGAGAGCTGAAACTCAATTTTATTTGAATAATATGTATATTGAAGGTAGTTTATTCCAGATTATTTGGATTTTTGCTTTTATGCTCTTATCTCACTTTATATACAATTTTGGATTTTTTTTTTGGTAAGGTAATCAGGGTTAGGTGACTTGCCTAGGGTCACACAGCTAGTGATCATGTGTCTGAGGTCAAATCTGAACTCAGGTCCTCCTGACTCCAGGGCCAGTGCTCTATCCACAGTGCCACCTAGATGCCAGATTTATTTTTTTTTTAAGCTCTCTGGATCTTGCGATATGTCACTAGAGTACCAGTTATTATGAAGCCAGGGTCTCAGATGTAAGTAAAGATGAGGAAAAAATGGTGAACATATCTCTACAATCTCTCTGTTCCTGCTTTTCTATTCCAACTGCCATCACTTTACTCCAGGGCCTCGTTTCCTTACATCTTTATTATTATAATCACCTGCTAATGGGTCTTCTCCACTTTAGGTCCTTTTTACTCCAAGATCCCTCATATATGCTTGCTAGATTAATCTTCCTAATTTATAGATCTGATCCAGTTACTCCACTCAGAAATAATCAATGCATTTCCATCTTCTACTAAATAAAGCCAATACTCCCCAGTCTAGCACTCATGGCTTTCAACAAATGGGTTCCAATCTGACCCCAACCTCTTTCGTATATTATAAAATCCTTAAAAATTGGACTACTCACCATTTTGTGGCCTTTTCTGTGCCTTTACTCATGCATGTATTTTCACATTTTATTCTTTATTATATTTAACACTTTATATGTTTTATCTCCCCTCATATACTTACTGTAAGCTCCTCAAATAGGCAGAGACTGTGTTTCATTTCTTAGTTTATACCAGAGTATAAAAAACCAGAGTTTTTTACCTGTTCTGTGTTACGGATTCTTTTGGTAGTCCCGTGAAGCCTAATTTTTAAAGTAATTTTAAAAAAATCATAGTTGAAGGAACTGCTAAGTTTCAGGTACAAATTAGTGCAAATAAAGCAGTATTTTTTTCCCAACCAAGTTCACAGACTCTGTGAAGTTTGTCCATGGATCCCAGGTGAAGAATTTCTAATTTACACTAAGCAGTTGTAGTTTTTAATCACTTAGAAATGTTTTTTGCTCCTCTGGTGGTATAGTTGTTACAAAACATCCCATATTCCCTAGCCAAAGTTTGTGACACGCTCTGGCACAAGTACATGCAGAGTCTAGGGAAACTGAGCTCAAGCTTAGAGAGCACGCGTGATGGAAGGGTGAATCATAGAACTTTGTTATTGAAAGTTCTTTACTTCCCTTTGTGGGATGCCCAAGAAGTTTCTGTTAAGCATGGTGAAGCTTCTTTCTTGGGTTCTTTGTAGTGTCCTAATGTAGACACTGCCACCAACCATTGCTATTTTGAGGGATAATGTGGGACATCCAGAATCCTTTGCACTCTTCAAAGCTCAAAAAGTGCTCTTTCTGCCAAGGGATATGGGGAGGAGGCCAAGTATGCACTTAATATTTCAGAAATTCCACTCTACCCATAAATGTTTAGAATCAAGAAGACTCTGTATCTATTTTAGCCATTCTTTAGCTGTTCATCTTGAGAACAATGGGTGTCCTGTTGTGTATAAATTTGTTGAGTAGAATTTTTGAAAAATAATAAAGATGTGAATCTTAGGGTGAAGGCCTCCAAATGAATAGGAAAGGTTATCAGATTTGCTAAGATTTACCTGAGGCAGACAAAGATATCAGCATATTCACAGAGGGCAGAATTTGTTAGGAGGCTATGCCAAGGACTAGTAGCATCACTGGAATTAACCCCAAACTCAGAAGATTGTGAGTTGAGAGACTGAAAGAAGAGGAATTGAGTAGATTAGCTGACCCCTTGGGTTTGTGCCTATACTTGGATCCAAGCAGAGCTATCTATCTTTACCATGCCTCTTGCCCTGTGAGGAATTTTCTCCCATTGAACACTGCCAAAGGCAGATCAAAACTGTCTACATTTAGAGCTTCTATTGATATAAATCAGCTGAAGTGAGAAGTTGAAACAATTAGGGAAGAAGTTACTTCTTTGTGGGATGTAGAAGAAAGAGACCTGGATCTGAGTTGGGCATGTTGCTTTACCTCTCTTGGCCTCAATTTCTTCATCTGTAAAATGGGTGTGCTGGACTACATGATCTTTATGGTCACTTCCTTCTGTTCGAAGGACTTAGGACTCTGAGAGTAAAGAGCTATTGGAGTGAATCTACCTGGATTATGTACTCCTCTATTTGTGCCCTGGACGTATAAGAGGAAATACAGAAATGAAATGGAAAAAAAAAATGACAAACTGCTTCATTTGGGGGGGGCGTTATTTAAGATTATCTTTCACATTTAAAAATAATTATATCTGACATTTATATAGAGATTTAATTTTGTAAAATGCTTTCTGTACCTTATTTAATTTAAGCCTCACAACGATGTAGCTATTACTGTCTATTACTGTCCACATCTTACAAATGAAAGAACTGAGATGCTCAGACAGTAAGTGGCTTGTCTCTGCTCCCATAGATAGGGTATGTCTGAGGTGGAATTTGAACCCAGGCTTCTTAATACAAGTCTTGCAGTTTATCCACTGTATAACTCTGCTTGTTGACCTACACAATGAAGTTAAAGGCTCCAAATAGATGTCTCTTAAAACCTTGGATTATGGATTTTTATTTGAACTTGTCTGAGCTTACATTAATTTCTGTCATTTTGTAGTCCCTATGTGTTTTATATATAATTAAAAATGAAGGTTGATGTGTGTGCATATATATTCTTCCCTTCCACTCCTTACTGAGGATATAAATTGAGAATAAAATGTGCTTTCTTCTCTGTTCAGTGCTAGGATATAATTACAAAGGTCAGAGGCTTAACACTGATGGTTCATCATGTATTTATTAAATAATAGTATATTAAACTTCTGATTCAAATAAACTACTTAATGAAAATCAATAAAGTTGCCTGACTGTTGCCATCTTTCAATTTGCTCCTTTACTGGAGGGTGAGCCCTGTGATTTTGGCGATCTTAGAGTTGGGAGGCCATCACAAGCTGCTGTTTCTTCGTTGTCTTAGAGAGCCTTTCAGCTGGAGTTTCTAACAGCTGTTCCCAAGCTTCATTAAGACTCATTATGACTTGTCATGTAATATAGAACTTATATTTTTGATGATCTCTGCATACCAGTAAAGATAAAAGTGTGTCTTAAGGCAGAACTAAAAAGAACAGAAGTCGGTACATATTAAAAATAGATGACTAAAATGCCCTAGTTAGCTGGCACAGGTCTAGAAAGCTTAGTACAATCACTCAGATTTAAAGGGGAAACATAAAACAGTGCCTAAACTGGATGGCTTTTAGTGCCATAACTGATATTTTAAAGGGGGATGGGGAAAGGAACTATTCTTTAATATGAAAGTGGCTCTCTATAGGGCACCATTGATTAAGCTGCATTTTTGTGGACAAAGTTCAAAGCCCTTGCTTTAGGTCATGAGGGAGAAGAACATCCTGGTTGCTGCTGAATGGTGAGACCAATCTCTGGTAGGTATCCATTCACATCTTCACGTACCCTCCCATGCTACCCACATTGATGCCATTTTGGTATTTCCGGTAGCAAAAACTCTGTGCTAGAAAAGAAATGACTGGAGTAGCTAGGTGATGCAGTGGATAGAGCATGACCTGGAGTCAGAAAGACCTGAATTCAAATACAGGCTCAGACACTTGATACTTACTAGCTGTGTGACCCTAGGCAAGTCACTTAACCTTGATTTCCTTGTGGAAAAAAAGAAAAAAAGAAATGACTGAATAATTCTAGCAAAGGATACAGTGGTCTGAACTGGCTGTTCTATAAATATTATAGCCTATGGCAAATCTTTTCACCTTTCTGAGCCTCAGTTTTATCATCTGTAAAATGAGAGGCTTATACCATATGAGGAGTAAAATCCCTTCCAGCACCAAATTTATGTATTGTGTGTTTTCTCTCTAGTTCAGAGATTCTTAAGTGTGTGTGTATGTGTGATGGATCTCTTTGGGTGCTTGGTAAAACCTATGGGCCCCTTCTCAGAAAGATGTTTTAAAATAATTGAAGGAATTGTTAAATTTTAGTTAGATGAATGATAGTAAAGATTTAAATTTTCCCTTCCAAGTCTGGACCTTTACTCCAATATTTATCTTTTGATTAAGACCACTCTCTTAATAATCATTAAAAAGTCATTTTCCCTATCTAAACATGACTTCTGAATGTGGGAAAGGATGAGTGCTGGACACTTCCAGTGTGGGAACTCCCTTTGCCAATGCTGATCACACTCTGACTTACTAAAATATAATGCTCTTCATTTTTGTACTACTTCTTTATTGTTCATCATTCATCATTTAGAAATGTTGGAGTAAAGAACACTGAGTGCTGAATAGCCAGCTTGGTGACCAGATGTAAATTACCAGCAGACTAATTTTTGAACTCAAAGCATTTCTAACATGTTCTAAAAATGACAGAAACAGTCTACCTTTTTCTACTGACTCTCCTTCAATGGTTCTGGAGGGAAGTCTTTGGATAAGTGGGAGATAAAACTAGTATATAACCACACTTGGAGTATAGATATTGGGTCCCAGTCATAGCACATAATACTTTTTGCCATTTACCAGCTCAAAAAGAAAGATAATCACATCTTAAAATTGCAGTGAGAACAGTTTCAGAGAAAGCTCATGCTAGGTTTAGATAACATGAAGTTAACTCCCTGCTCTGTTTCACAGAGAGCTAGCACAAAAACTCAGACATTCTCCTCATGTCTCTGGAATATTAACACTTTTACTGACTGTGTCAAGATGTTAGCTTAAAGAATTTCAATATGAAATAGTTCAATAATCTGGTTGGTGACAATTGATCGACAAAGATAATTAACTGACTGAAGAAGGAGAGACTTTTAAAAGGAAGCCAATTCTGTCTGATAGAATTTCCTAAGCAGACCAAAATGTCCTTTTTTGTCTGTCTCATCCCTCATCTCATCTTTTCTCTCCTTTCTATCCGCCTCTCCCACCTCTACCACCAGCCCCTTCACTTTCCCACTAATCTTAGATAAAAGAGACTTTTTATTCTCTTTCCTTGATTGGTTTCCTGTGGAGCTGGTAATGTCTGAGATTTTTGCTCACCAAAGCCTCCCTTTTGCTTCTCCTGCCCCCCTCCTCTGACCCTTTGGAGAACTGGCCATAGAGTTTGAGTGCATCCCTTAGCTTCCAGGGTGTTCTGCCAAGGACACATTCACATCTGGTCCCTTGACTCCAGGGAATGCATTATCTGAGCCCCAAAACATTTTCTTCAACTTGGTGGGTGTTTTATTCCATCTGGTTGCTGTATTCCCTAGCTATGCTACCTTCTCATCACAGAGAAAACACCCACCTCTACCTTGAAGTCTCCCTCCAAGGGCAGAGAAACATTTACTGAGCATTTTTTTCCAGCTTTTCTAAGGGATGAACACTGCTGCATCTGCATTTGGGTATGCATGTTTTGTGAATGGCAGTAGATTCCATTTTTATAGTGCTTTGCCTACATTCTCCAATTCAGCCTTGCAAAAATCCTGTGAGCTAGATGCTATTATTACTATGCCCATTTTACAGAAGAGAAGACTGGGACTCAAAGAGATTAAGCAACTTACCCAGAGTCACTCAGTCAGTTCTGGGTATACCATCCAAACCCAAGACTTTCTGACTCCAAGTCTAGGGCTCTATCAGTTCCACCGTATTGCCTCAGGACTGTTGTCTGTTTTGAAGGAACTTCTTATCTTTTCTGTGCTAAGATCCCAAATACTTTTCAAGTTTGTTTATGGGCCAAGAATTGATTACTAGTTTCATAATAGGCAAGGGGAATGAGTTTGAACAACTGGTAACTTTCTAAAGCCTTATTAACATTTCTAATTGAAGTTGACAGATAAGTAGCTTGAAAAATATACCAACCCAGTGTCTCTACCAATTAAGAATGTCTATTAAAGTGATAAATCCTCATTTGTTAAGAAAAAGTGTGAGTTCCATGAAGTTTCTTCCATTAAGCTAGCTGTCTCCCTCAATTCGTTTAGCTGTTTTTTGGCATACCCTTGGAATACTTAGGCTTTCCACCAAGGTCTTGGGGTAGTAGGTGAGCAAAGGTTCTGAATCAGAATATGTCTCATCTCTTTAAAAGAAATAACTCAATGTAGCTGAATATCCATCTGTCACCTATGTTTAGCAAAGAAAATGGCCTGTGGCTGTCACTGTGTAATAAAAACCTGCCCAGGCAGCCCAAGCTCTGAGGAAATACAGTATTGCTTTGCCTTGGTGTTTTCAATCTACTAGCTTTCCAGTTTATATGTCCAAAATTGTCACCCACCCTAGTGAAGACTATGAGGTTTAGTGATTACCCCATTCCTTAGAGGATTCCTTAGGGGAAAGTCATGTCTTGGACTTGAATACTGGACATTGCTACTCTGCCTCCATACCGTGATTTGCAATCCCTTTATCCCTCAGTTCTTTCACTGGCCATCTCCCTTGTACTAGCCATTCTCCCCTCTTTTCCTCATCTTGACCCCACAAACCAATTTGATTCTACACCTTCTTCTTCTCTTGAGTTGATAACCCCCTTATCATTTTGCTGATTGTTCCCTGTCAAACCTCAGCCTCAAATCAGTCCCATCATCTGATGCCTTTACTTCTGCACGTGTTAACTAAAGGAGAAGAAAATCATGCAACCATTCTTATTGGGTCCACTACAAATTTATGTTATACAAACTCAAGCACTGCTGCTACGCAGTCCTATTATACCTCCCTTATCAATTCACTATCCTACTCTTCACAGTAGCTTTTTAAAACTTTATTTACCCCTCTTCAAACTTGCCAAGGCTTCCCCTCCTCCCACCCTCTCAGCTGAGAACCTTGCTTCATATTTCACAGAAAAAAAAAGTTGAGGCTATTTGCTGTGAGCTCTCTTATCTCCCTTCCTTCCCATCTCATATAACTAATATCCTTCTGCCACTATTATTTTCTTCATCCCTGTCTCACATGATGAGGTGGCCTTATTCTTTACCGAGACTAACCCCTCAACCTGCTTAAGCAATCTCATGTCATCCCAAATCCTCCAAAAGGTTACCCCCCCTTCACTTATTTTCAGTATCTCCTTGTCTCCTATCTCCTTCCCTATAGCCTACAAACATTCCCATGTCTCCTATATACTCAAAAACCCCTCACTAAACCCATCCAGCCCTGCTAATCATTATCTTAAATCTCTTCTACCCTTTATGGCTAAACTACTTTAAAAAATCACCTATGATAGGTGCCTCCACTTTCTTTCCTCTCACTTTCTTCTTAACCTCTTACCATCTGGCTTCTGACCCTATTATTCCACTGAAACTACTCTTTCCAAAGTTACCAGGGATATTTACATTGCCAAATAGAATAGCCCTTTCTCAATCTATATTCTCTTTGACTTCTCTGTAGTCTTTGATATTTTTAGTCACCTTTTCTTTCTTGGTATTATCTTCTTTCTAGGTCTAGGGGCACTACTGTTCTTCTCCTACCTATCTAATTGCTCCTTCTCAGGCTGCTTCACTGGAATCTTATCCAGATCATGCACTCTAATGGTAGGTGAACTTCAGGGTTCTGTCCTGGGTCCCCTTCTCTTTTCCTCTCTATGCAACTTCATTTGGTTATGTTCTCAGCTCCCATGGATTTAATCACCGTCTCTATGCTTATGGCTCTGAAATCTACCTATTCTGACTTAACCTCTACCTTGAGCTCCAGTCTCACATTTCTGGCAGCACTTCAGGCATCTTTTAACTGTATGTCCACCAGACACTGTCCGAACATGTCCAGTATGTCCCAAAATAGAATTTACTATCTTCCCCTTGAAACTTCTCCATCTACCTTACCTATTACTTTAGAAGGCAACACCATTTTTCTAGTTCCTCAGCCTCCCTGGTGTCATCCTTTACTCCTCACTATCAATTACATCCTCTAACTCATACAATCTCATGCCAAAGCCCATCAATTTAATCTTTGTAACATCTCCCAGACATATCCTTCTCCTCTCCTCTGACACTGTCATCACCCTAGTGTGGGCCCTCATCACCCCTTGCCTGGACTATTGTAATAACCTATTGATGGACCTGCCTGGCTCAAGTCTAATACTTTCACCTTTAAGCCACCAAAGTGATTTTCCTAAAGTGCAGGTCCAATCATGCCACCGCTCTACTCAATAAACTTCAGTGGCTCTCTATCACTTCTAGGATGAAATAAAAATCTGCTGTTTGGCATTCAAAGTTCTTCATAACCTAGCCCTCTCCTACCTTTCCAGTTTTCTTACATCTTACTGCCTGCCACATACTCTTTGATTCAGTGACACAGAACTCTTTGCTGCTCCATGAATGAGACACTCCATCTTTTGGCTTTGGGAATTTTATCTGGCTGTCCCCCATGCCTGGAATGCTCTTTCTCCTCCTTTGTACCTACTGACTTCCTTTAAATATCAACTAAAATCCCATATTTTACAGGAAGCCTTTTCCAATACCCCTTAGTTGTAGTGCCTTTCCTTTCTTAAATAGTTCCTATTTATCATGCATATAGCCCATTTCTACATGTTTGTTTGTTTGTGTGTTATCTCCACCATTAGATGGTGAGCTCCTTGAGGACTAGGGCTCTTTGAGTTGTCTGTTTTTTTTTTTTCTCTGACACTCACTACAGTACCTGGCACATAGAAAGCACTTAATAAATGTTTATTGACTGACTGACTGATGTCAAAGTACTGCAAGTATTCTCAGTGTTCTCTAACTTTGGAAACCTATGGCAAATCCACAATTGCCCAGTCTTAGTTATAGCTCTGTGTATGGCATTAAAAATCCCTTTATCCTAATGAGTGATCTGAAGGTTTTTTTTCTGGTATTTCTGCAAGGCCTGCTTCCAGCAAGAGAAACCAGAGAAACCAGGAGCAGATATTTACAAATGAAGGTGGAGTTAATGTAGAGCCTGTGCTAGTATTAGCTACATATAATTGTGGCTGGATTAGAAAAGAACAGTGAGATTATGAAATATTTGCCCAATGGGAAAAAGTGTATCAGAGTACCAATGTGCTTACTAGAGGAGGCTTTAATTAGCACTGTACAAACATGGAATTAAGGAGAGAAATAAAGAAAGGCTAACATAACTCAGTACCTGGAGATTTTCCTTCCCACTCTATAGGCTCTCATTGCCCTTTGCATTCATTATTTTACATGAGTTACTGATCACATAAACCTCATTGAAAATCTTAGGTTCAAACTAAAAACTGTAGACCAGTTTATCTATGTGAAAAAACTAAATGGAAGCCTGACTGAACTATCTCTCTAGTAATATCTGCCATTTATCAAGAGTTTTAAGTTTGCAAAACACTTTATATTCATAATGTTATTTAATCCTTCACCACCCCCAATGAGATAGATACTCCAGTTTTTTTTTTCCAGATGCTCATTTTGCAGATGAAAACACTCTGACCCAGAGAAAGTGAAGTGTCTTGCCTAAGCTTCTGCAGGGGCAGGATTTGAACCCAGGACTTTCTGACAATATGTTTGACACTGTTCCCAGTGCCATACTTTCACTAGGAAGCTTAAGTGGAAACCTTTGGATCGTCACATTCAAGCAGCTCCAAATACATCTATAATAACTGTACTATCTGATAGTCTGTATATCTCAATCTTATGCATAAGAACAACATAGATGACCTTGTCAGTTATTTTGTTCTAAATAACCCATATTTTTAGCCATTTCCTAATCTGCTCATATAACTCTGTCAAAAAAGGAAATGAAATTAGTCTCACATGATTTTTTCTTGATGAATCCATGCTGTCTCTTTGTGATCATTCTTTCCTCTTGTATATTTTATTAATCATCTTTTAAACAATATATTTTAAAATTTTGCCAGCAATTGAAGGGTGTCATACAGTTTGTGTATTTATTTATCTTCCCTTTTTTGAAAATTGGGACATTTGACCTCCTCAAGAACTTCTACTCTTTTCTTTTTTTTTCAAAGATTATTGATATTGCCTTTGCAATCCCAGTTGCTAGTTTTTAAGTACCCACAGATATAGCTCATCTTGAGTTGATAACTTAAACTCAGCAAGGGCAGGCATCTAGATGTTCACTTACTATCTTACTACTTTCCTTGGGTTTCCACTCCCTATTAAACATTCCTGTTATTTATTCCAGTCCAAAGATCATTCACCTCAGCAGAGAAAATTGAAGCAAGATAATTAAATACAGGATAATTTAAGGAAAGAGAGAACACTAACAATTGGGGGAAATCAGGGAAGACTTTATGGAAAAGTTGTTACCTGAGTTAAACCTTAAAGGAAGATAATTATTAAAGGTAAGAATTACTGGATAGAAAAATGCATTAAGTTCCTATTATGTTCCAAGTGCTGTGCTAAATACTTGGCATACAAAAACAAAAGTAGATAATCTCTGTTCTTCAAGTATGTTACATTTTAATAGAAGGCAACTCATCTAGGGCATTTGTGGCCAGGAAGGGATATTTTGATTTAGAAAGTCACAGGGAGGGTTAGTGAAGTCCTAGAGGAATAGAACTGAAAGGAAAATTTCTTCTAGGAAATGTTCTGTGGTCTAGACAACAAGATAGCAAAAGATGTCAGGGGATATAAGAAAAATGCATTCTAGGTTGAACAGATGGCTTGTTCAAATTCAATGGAGAAAGGAATGGAATTTTTAGTTTGGGAATATCTTGGGTGAAGGGGAGGACCATGATGTAAGACTAGATTGGTACGATGGAGATAGAAGGTGGATAGCTGAGAAGTCTATATTTTATCTTAGAAGCAATAAGAAACTACTGGAAGTTTTTAATCAGAGGAGTGGCATGATAAGGCCTGCACATTAGGAAGATTATTTTATCATCTATATCGAAGTTAGTTTGGAAGAAGGAGAGACTATAGGAGGAAGGTGAAATAGGAAACTATTGTGATAGTTTTATTTCTTCCTGAGGCTGACTGAAGAATTAAGTCATGGAAGTTAGGGTAGTTGATGAAATGGAACATGAGAATGTTCAAGGGACATAAATGTGAATATTTATGTTTCTAAGTATCAGGACAAAGTTTGGGGAAGAGAATCAAACTTAATCCAGCTACTGAACTCCTTCAGAAGGAAGGGCAAGTGACATTGAGGTAATTTAATTATAGCAGCTTGGGATCAGGATGGCAGTAATATATTTTGATAGGGTGAATATCACCAGAGGAGAGGCTGCTGAGAGATGGAAGCAGAGGGAAGGTATAGAAGCTGATGATTGGATGGATGGAATTATTCTGGCTCTGAAGCCAGGAGTCTATTAAAGGGGCTAGAGAGAAGAGGCAACTAAACTGAGAGTAGACAGGGACCTAAAGAAATCTGGGGTGATAAAAGTTTCCATGAGAACAGAAAAAGGATGAAATAAAAAATACCTAGGGTGAAAGGATTTTTGTTTACAATAGCATGGTAGTTCAAGTAGAAGGTTAAGGAAAATACTTGGAGTAGGTCTGACTGAGTTTCATGAAGATAAGAATGGAGAGAAAGTTAGCAGTAGAAGATGGTTTTTTATCTCACAGATGGAGATTATGAATCATAGGGATAAGAAAAGAGCAAGGGGAAAATTTATAGGTCCAGGACAGGTGAAGAAATGGTTGATCAGCATCCCTATCCTTCAGGGGTTTGTGGTAAGTGAAGGTAGTATTAGTACACATGTATAGGCAAAGTTTGGAAGAGATGGTTTTAGGGAGGGTGTACAAGGATTTATTCTCTGGGCTCGGTAAGCTCGAGTTGAGATGTCTAAAAAACAGTTGCTAATGTGGTTCTAGAGTTTGGGGAGATGATAATGCTGGATGTATAGATCTGAGAAGTGTTTGGTAGAGATGGAATTATTGAATCTATTAGAAATAGTGAGATCACATAAAGAGAATACATTGAAAAAGAAGAGAATTGCATCCAGGATAGAGTCTTTGGGGACATCCATAGTTGTAGGACAGGAGATAGATGATGAACCAGTAAAGGGGCTTGAGAAGTAATGGTTAAGACAAGGAAGAACAAAACCAGAGGAAAGCAGGGTTGTGTAAGTCATGGGGGCATAGAGTATTCAGGAGAAGGGGATATTTGACGTTATTAAAAGCCTCAAAGAGGCGAAGAAGAGAGGACAGAGAAAAGACTGTTGGATTTGGCTCCTATGAAATAATTGGTAATCTTAGAGAGCAATTATAGTCAAGTGGTGAAGACAGACACAATATTGCAAAAGGTTGAAAAGTTAGTGGGAATTCTTCACAATCTGACTTGAACTTACCTTGCCAGGCTCATTACTTATTATTCCCTTCCACATACTCCACAGTCCAGCCAAATCAACCTTGCTGTTCCTCACAAACAAAATACTTATCCTCTTCATGCCTCTTCACTTTCCCCCATGCAAGTAATGCACTCCATCTTTACTTCTGCATTATGGTAGGCTTGTTGTTTAATTGAGAGAGGGACCATATTGGGGTCAGAAATAGGTGGGTTCATCTCCTTGCCTAACCCTGCTTCTGACACATATTATCTAGTGTTTGAGCATTGGCAAGAAGCTTAATCTCACAGTGTCTCAGGTAATTCTTCAAGGATGTAAATGGCAATTGTATTGCTTGTCTACATTGGTGGATAGTGTTTCTATACTGGGAGTTCTCTACACTGATAAAATGACAAATCTGGAGTAGCAAAAACCAAAACAAAACAAAGGAGAGCTACTGTAATTAAAGTGTTGTGATAAGATATTAATCAAAACACAAGTATGGTGAAATTCTGGGAGAAGTTAGAAATATGAGATTCTAAATTAGTTTGCATCATTACTGACCAAATAAACAGCATACTAGAGAAAATCACCTACAGATGAATGTTAATAGTGGAAAAGACAATGGAAGTAAAGAATAATCAAAGAAAAATGCTGTGTGGGAGTGTTTTGCAGAAATCTGTAGTAAGTAGTGTAAAGAATAATAAAATGGTTTCCATTGATTATTAACAGTGTAAGGGCATGGAGAAGAAAACAAAAAAAACTGTTGAAATCTCAAATAACAGGAAGCCTAATAAGAATCAGGAGCAGAATAAAACACTGCTCTCTTTGTATTTTTTAATAAAGCTAGAATTATAAATGAAATAAGAATGAATGCAAAGGAAAAAAAGGAGAACCATTAAGATCTCAGGGAATGCAAAAATAAGTACATGAAGTTTAATAGGAATGGAATTTTGGAGAAAATGAAATGATATGCATATTAATAGTATGCTCATTCATCATGATTAATTTTGTTATGATAAATACCATATGAATAATTATGATCCACCCATAATCTTAAAGCTTTAGCAGAAATGCTTTATTTAAACATGAAGTAAACAATGCTGATCAATGAGTTATAGATACCATTAAATGAGAGTCATGGGAAGATAATAACAGATGAGTCAAACCCTACCATGATAATGAAATAATTGTTTTCATCTTCCTCATGAAATTGGAGTACCATCTATTTAAGGATATAGAGGATTTTACTTCTTGTAAAACAAAATATAAAAATGTTTAGCTATAGGGCACTAATCTGTCTCATAGTTAATATACAATTTGTAAGTTATCCATTATAGTTTCTGCTCAAATTTCTTTAAAGAGCATATGATTTAAAAATGGTGAACACCTATGCGTAATTAGCTTTCTAACATGTTTGTGAATTCTAGCACCTACATTTGTGGATTGGTTGCTATTTTAAAATCTGAATGAAGTGGAATGTATGTATCCATGGTCATGCAGGGAAAATTAATTTAATCTAAATGACTCCTGGTCAGGTGCTAACCAGGATGATTGTCTTCTTCACTGCCAATGTGTATCATGTCCCTGTAGTATATTAGTCAGAGAGATAGTTTTGCTTAGGGACCTCATGTATGCCCTGATGTTGATGGTCCTCATCACATTTCACCTGGACTATTGCAATATCCTCCCAATTGACTTGCCTGCTTCCAGTGTCTCCCCTTTCCAATTCATCTGCTAAGAGCTGCTAAAGTAATTAAGCCTAAAATCCAAGTCTGATCATGTTATTTCCCTACTCAATACTGCTTCCATTTTTACCTCTAGGATAAAATATTAATTACCCTGTTTTTATTTTAAAACCTTTCACAACCTAACCCAACTTATTCCCTCAGTCTTATTGCATAGCATTCCTCTCTGCACACTTTATAATCCAACTACACTGCCTTTCTTGCTATTACTCATGCATAGTATGTTATCGCTCAACTTTGCATCCTTTAACTGGCTGCTTCTCATACATGGAATGTATTTTTGACTTAGATTTACTTCTTAGGATCCCTTGTTTCACTCAACTCAGCTCAAGTAGAGTCTTTTTCAGGAAGATGTTCCTGATACCCCCAACTTAGGCTAATATTCTCTCTCAAATGACTCTTTATTAGGTATACTTACTTATGTGCATGTTGTCTCCCCCATTAAATGTAAGATCCATGAAGGCAGAGATTATTTTACTTTTGCTTTTGTATTTACAGTGCCTATCACAGTGTCTGGCACACAGTAGGTACTTAAAATTGTTGATTTATTGGACAAGTACAATATAACATGGCCTGTAGCCAACAGGGGTACTATGTGAATAACATCACTGAGTACTAAAATGCTGGAGAGGTCAATTGTTATCCTGATAATGCAGCCATTCTCTTTGAAAATCTTGGAAGCTGACCTCAGTTTGAGTTATAATGGTGGCTGGTCTATATAGTGATAAGGTCCACTCTTTTTTCTTCTTAAATCATACATGACTTCCTGGCTCATGCAACTTTAATATTATAACCATGAGTTCAGCTATCCCAATGAAATTTTAAAAATGGAAATGGATGCATATGTACAAAAATGTCTATAGCAGCTAATTTGTAGTGATGAGGAACTGGAAATTAAAAAATATATATCTAAAAAAATTTTTGTAAAGGCTAAAATGCAATTATGGCATATGAATGTAAAAGAAAACTATTGTGTCATAAGAAATAATGAAAGGAATGTTTTGGAATAATATGGGAAAACTTGAGCAAATTGATATGAAGTGAACAGAATCAGGGAACAATTTAGATAACAATAGCAACCTTTTAAAGACAATGAACTGAAGAACTCTGGCCAGTGCAGCTATCAGCTATATTTCCATAGAACCAACAAGGAAGAATATTACCTACATGCTCACAGAGAAGTGATGGGCTCAAGGTAGAAAATGAGATATACATTTTTGGACATGACCAATGTGGGAATTTGTTTGACTTGACTATGCTATATTTGTTATAATAGTTTTACTTTTCTTGGGAGGGAGAGAAAAATGCATCTTAATTTTTTAAAATAAAATTTCATAAATTAAAAAATAAGATCATAACATATTCTTTATATGTAATATATGTATATTTCAAAATGTTTATGTTAAAAAAATGCAGTTTATTAGCTAATATAATGTGACTTGACTTGTCGATTCCAGCTGTCCTGTCCCAGATCAAGTTGCTGTCCAATGTCCTGAAATGGCCAATCATTCATTAAAATGTTGTTTTCTTGTAAGCTTATCTTCATTGGCAGTTTATGGGAGAACACATGTTGTAGAAGATGACGAGACAGAAACAGTTTATACAACAACACGATAGTATTCTCCTAATAAACCTGGATACCTGCTGACTTCCACGTGAAGACAGTTGTGAGAAAATGGAGGGAGGGAGAGAGAGAGAGAGAGAGAGACAGAGAAGAGAGAGAGACAGAGAGAGAGAGAGAGAGAGAGCGCCATATGCTACATATCATAAATTTTTTTTAAGAAGAGAGCCTGAAGTTTTTAGAATTGCTGAGCACTGAATAATATCATAAAACATACAATTAACAGACATGAAGTGAATAGTTACTAATGTGGAAATCATTTCAAAATAGGCTTTCATTTGTATTCAACTGAAATTCAAGGACAACTGAAAATTAATATCAACTTAGAATAAAGGATAAAGGTAAGAGAAAGATATCATATACAATTAGATCAGCTCCTACCTGGCCTGTTTAAACTAGTGATTCACTCTTAAAATATAATATTAATATTTTATTTGAACAGATAGGAAATGACTTAGTACTGATATATGTGTTCAGGAAGTCATTCCAGAGTCAACTATCTCAGTAAAGTAACACTGATTATAGGCATGATAAAACTTGGTACAAAGCTAGAAGAAAAAGAGTAGATTTTAGAAAACAAAGTACCAGACAATTAAAGAACTAAAATCTGTTCTACTCAAATAATATTAACAACAAGAACAACAAAAGCAATAACTAGCATTTGTTTAGTACTTTAAGCCTTGTAAAGACTTTACAAACATCTCATTTTATCCTCACAAAAACCCAGGTAGGTAGTTGCTATTATCCTCATTTTACAGATGAGGAAGAAGCTGAGGAAGAAAGGTCAAGTGATTATTACAGGATCACACGGTAAGTAAGTGTCTGAGGAAGTACTGGAACTCAAGTCTTCCTGAATCCAAGTCTAGTGCTCTTTCTATTTCTCTACCTAGTTGCCTATTAATGATTCAGGATAGCTAGTGGACAGAAGAAGGGCCAGAGATATAGACTGCAATAATTTCATACATAAATTTATAGATCACATATTCAGAATTTAGGTAACCTTAAAATCCATTTAGTTCAACTTACTCACTTTGCAGTTAAAGTAATGGAGTCTCAGAGAAGTGAAGGGGCTTCCCCCAGGTTACAAGGTAGTAAAAGCTGAGTTTTTAATCTAGACCCTCTGACTTCAAATCTAGCTAGCTTTCCAACTGGGAAGTGCTTTCTCTTAATTTTAATGTGAGCAGATCAATTGCTATAATAAGGAAGCCAAAAGAATCTTAAACTGCCATAGATAGTAGACATCTTCCATACTGTTTTGGTGAAGGATGACGGAAGATTCTAAGTGCTATTGCTTCACAGAAGAAAGAAGTAGTAGAGAGTAAGACACATTTAAAGACAACTTGGTGAAATACCCACCAACCAAAGTCATCCTGAAGGCATGTCTGGATAAAGATGAATATAAGGCAAGAAATTGAAGTAATATGGAAAAGATGTTAAAAGATTTTCATAGCAATTTTTTTTTTCATCATCAAGAAGAAGACAACCAACACATTTTGATTCTAATATCACAATTCTGATGTGCTTTAGAAAAGATAGAAATAAAAATTGGTTTACATGTAATTAGGGAAAAATAAAATATTAAATATACATAAAAAGAAATAGCACTGAAGAGAACAAATACAAGAAAATCATAAAATATCTGAAACAAGGGGGATATTAAAATCATGGTACAAAATCTTGGACCTTATTAATACCAAAAGCAGGAAACTTAAAACATGAATAACTACTATCTTTTATACCATTTCCCATTTACATAAAATTTTTGTGAAAATAATCTACTCATATGCACCTGGAACATTTTTGATGATTAAATTTGCAGGAAATATTAAGGCTTTTGAAATCCATTTTTCACAATAGACTCCATCTTTCCCATCAATTTATTGACTAAAGATGTAGGGAATACTAGATTCCACTATGCTTATTTTTTGTTAATCACAAAAAGCAGAGCAAAATTCATCAAAGCAAAAATGTCATCTTGAAGGCTATAATCCAACAAGGAGTCTACCATCCATACATCAGCATTATTGAATATTCCTTGAGAGAGCTACACTGGAGGCAACTTTATTTAATGACTCTCTGATGATTAAAATTAGGGGACATAAACCATGTAGAATTTCTATGCTAAAGGATTTGCCACTGTCATGGAGGAGATCCAATGTAGAGTCAAAGTGGAAGAAAAATTCCCTGGTCCACATATTTTCCTGCTTGTGCATACTTTGGGCTATTGATATTTTTTTTTGGAACATTGAAGATCCCTCCGGAAAAGATTCATAACTAGTGCAAAGAATTTGAGCTACAGAGGAAAAACCAAGTGGATGAAGATGGCTTATTATCCACATTATGATCTGCAGTAGATGGTAAGCTTATTTGTGAGGATATGCAAATAATTATTGGGGCCCAAAATTAAACAGGATAATATTGGACTGGATAAATTCTGAGAAACTACAAAATTCCTTTAATGACTTCAAACTTCTTCTAGAAAAAAGCCTCATGTTTTTCATTGCAAAATTCTCCTACTGTGCATGATTGAGTCATAGAACACTACATTCTCTGAAGAATGGATCTATATCCATTTATAGAACCATCTACAACATATTTGGGAAGGAGTAAAATTAGTTAATATAATTAATTAATTCAAAAATCAATAGAGTGGTATGTGGCAGGCATGAGTCTCTACAATAAATAACAAAGAAGGAATGATGAAGAATCACAGTATAGGATATCACTAAAGAAATATATGGTTGAATAAGGTGGCCTACTGATGGGGCAAGATTTCAAGAGAAAGCAAGGAAGGCTCCTAGACTGTTGGGAGGACTTTCTGTCATGAATTTTTGGAAGAGATAGTTATATGCTGATTATCAATATCAAGTGAAACATAAAAGAAGGAAATCTAGGCTCATCAAATTTATTCATCATGGTAATAGTGGATGCATACAAGGCAAAAGCAGGAGCAAAATCACATCAGACCAGGAGTTATGACATGTTTCCATTAGCTTTTCCAATTTAGTGCAGATCTAATGAATATAGGAGTTTCCTTTAGCGCTGGGAAATGTCTTCTACAATGATTAGTAGCTCTGGTCTACCAGAGCCTGAACTGGGAGAATTAGCACTTCCAACTTCTTGCAATTCCTCTTCTTTACTCTGGATATGCTTTACATTTACGTATCATACAAATTGATTCCTCTCAGTAGAATGTGAGATCTTTGAAAGAAGGCTCCATTTCACTTTTTTCTTTGTTTCTCCACTACTTAGTACAGAGCCTGGCATGTAGAAGATGCCTAACAAATGTTTGTTGAATTGAATTGAATAGGACAAATAGAATCCAAATGAAAGATGGAATCCCTGTAGATGAGGTCCTTTAATTGTTCCTGTTTGTGGATAATGATGAGTTGATTGAATTGATCCTTTAGGGCAAATATGCTCTAGCCTCCTTTTATTAGTTGAAAACTAGGTCTTTTCTGTCTGTTACTTCAGACACGGTATCTAGTTTTGTGCCCAAACTTTCTTCTGCTAATTGCTTTTCCTATCTAATATAATTGCTTTATATTTCCTGGATCTAATGGCTAGAGTCTCAACCTCTAAGTTTGACATATATGTTAAATATTATATGCTTTTGTCCCTCTTCCTACTTTTTAATCATAAATCTCTACAGTTATTATTCTTTCTCATTCTCTCTCTGGCTTAGTTTCTCATTGCTTTTTTCATATTTTTAGGCAGCACACTGATTCCTCTCTCTTATCATTGTTCTGTCTCTTAAAAATCAATTTATTTTGGCTATGGCAATATTAACATTCCAAACATTCTGTTTGGCCAGAGCAAAGGGGCATTAGTATGATAAACATATGATTGGCAAGGAATGCTATTTCTCATACAATGTTGCTGTATTCCACCTCCAATTTAAGCAATATTTTCCCTACAATTGTGAAAATAGTGCAATGAGGAACATTTTCTTTTCTATCAAGGTCAAAAGGTTCCCTATATGTGACAGTAACTTAAGCCAATAGACAATGGTAGAATGAAGACTAGAATTCAGATATTGACTTCTGGTTCAAATATCAGTGAAATAGGTGCAACACTTTAAAGATAGTGGCCATTTATGTAATTCTTTGACACTTGCAAAGTAAGCACTTTCTAAATATGATCATGTTTGGCCTCATAATAATCAGACAAGGTGGGTTCTTCAGGTATTAATTTTACATATGAAAAAGTAAAGCTCAGAGATGTGAGGCAACTTGTCAATAGTTATAACTTATGTCAGAAGAAGTATTTGGATCCAAGCCTTGCTGATATCCACTATACCATGTTGTCTCTATCACCACTACCCAGTGATGGATTGGCAAATGGATTATATAATTAAGCACTGTGTCCATAGATCAATTAGACTAGGAATAAAGTGCCCCAATCTTGAAAAAAATGCCACTTATGGAATACTATTGGGACAGTCCCTTTGCTGTGTGGTTATATGACATGATTGAAGTTATGAGCTTCTTATAATACAAGAGTTTGAGGAATACATGATCAGTGTGGAAATGGCTGTGTAATTCAACACTTTAGAGTGCCTTGGATTTGGGTCAGTCACCAGCAGACGGTTAAAAGATTCGCTGGTCTGGATTTACAAGGAAGGCAAAAGCTATTGGATAAAGTATTGTTTTATACTTAATAAGTGGCAAGAATAAATGATAAATAATTCCTTTATTTTGTCTGCTTTGCATTGTGGTTACTTGGAAAAGAGTAATTTCTCAGAAATTATTTAGCATCAGAACATTTTAGAATGGTCTTAGTTACTCTGAACAGATTTGTATTGGGCAACAAGTCCTCCATTTTCTGGAGCCAAAGAAAAGATTGAGGCCAAAGGTCAAAAGACAATGTGGTTCAGATGCTAAAAGGGAAGGGAACATGAGACAAACAGAAAGTGAGCTTGTGTTCTGTGCTCACCTGTAATAATAATGTGTACTTCCTACCATTTCAAGGGGCTTCACATGCCAGGCTTACATGGAATCATGAGCCTGGGCATATCTTACTGATGGTCTTTTCTAAGGAAACAATGTAATGGAGGTATTATAAAGTGGTATTCTATACAGTATATATTTGGGTTTGATCTCCGTGGAAGGGAAGAAAGAGTATTTTATACTTTTTAAACCATCTACACAATGCTTGACAGCAGTAAAATGCTAACAACATCTTATTTCTAAGAGTCTAGAGTGTTTAAATTTATAGAAGTTAATTTGGCATTATATGAAAACTTGAGTTAATGTTCCTACCAGCTGAAGAACTGAACTATGACATATGAGGCCATGATGCTAAATTGAGCTCAGAACATTCAGGATTTTGATTGTGGGAAATCAGTCATTAAGAAGCTCAGATTTTCTAACCCCATCTTTAGTACTGAGGGAAAAGTACTACATGATTCCTTCGCCAGAGCTATCTACAGTCAGTTTTCCCCAACAGGAAATAGCAATGTCCTAAATGGTTTTGAGTTATATGCTAATCAAATGGCAAAACAGCTTGCTTTGATGGAGAAATAAGATTCATTTTTGGAAACCAAGAATAGTTTCTTTACTCCCTTCCTGCTACGATGACCTGTACGGATTTTACTTTCCATGGTCGTATTTAGCCTCAGGACTGTTTTTGCTACAAGTAGTCATGTTCTTATGGGTGGCTTTTATCGACCATTGTAATAAAATATCCAGGGTTATTTACATTCATGCATAATCATACATAATCACTTATCTGGGTAGATGCTATTTCTTCCCAGTAGAATATAAGGCAAGATAAGTTTCATTTTTGCCTTTGTCTCTCCAATTCCTAGTGCTCTGCTTTAGAAATAGTAAATACTTAATAAATGATTGTTGAATTGAATTGCTGAATTTATGCTTATTTTGTAGGTAGCAAGGTAGGGGATAGAGTCTAGAAGAATGGAAGACCTTCAGCCTTAGATGCCTAGTATACTTATGACCCTGGAAAAATCACTTAACCTCTGTGTCAGTCTCTTCATCTATAAAATAGGGATATTAATAATGCTTATTTTCCATAGTTGTTTTGAGGATAAAATGACATGATATTTGTAAAGCACTTTGTAAATCTTTAAGTGCCATATACATTCTATTATTACCATTATTAGTCTATTTAAAAGAAAACTCAGTTTTCATGTTATCCTTTGCAATATATTTATGACAAATGTCAAGGATCTATAGTTGGTTTGGGTACTTCTTCCATCAATGCTGATGGTAACTTATCTATGACTTAATGGGAACATTTTATGGCATTGCTAAGATTTTGGGAAGTGATTTGCCACTGTACAGCTAGTAAATATTAGAGTCTGGATATGAACCTAGGTCTTTCTAACGTCAGGTTCAGCACTCTATCTATGGCATCATATTGGTATATTTTCACAGAGCATTTACTTAAATTTGAATTTAATATTTAATTAAGACTGCAAATATCCAAACTGATAACCTTTATAGTAAGTGTATGAATTTAGGCAAGTCCATTCATATAAGCTGTACCATCTATAAATCAGGGATAATAATGACACATAAAAGAAAGGGTTTAAATCAGAAGTGGGATACTTTTTACTACCTTGGTCTGTGATCTTGGGCAAATCACTGAATTTTCCTGGTCTTCAGTTTCCTCACTTATAAAATCTTTGAGTTGGACTAGATAGTTTACCTCTAGCATCCCTTCTGGCTGTACATCAATATTCCTGTGAGCCTATAAGATTGCCTCTTAAAGTCACTCTATACCTTTATTCAACAAAGAGTGATTAAGCACACATATACACACCAGTGTAAAATTTACAGCTGCCCAAAGGGAAGGAAGCCATAAATGGGGCACACAAATGGGGGTTGGGTACACAGAATTTTTTACATGTCTGTCTGGGGCTTGCAGATCCTTGAAAAATAAATTCCCATTCTACAAAGTGACTTTAAGCTTTGATCCACAATCACTTCTCAATACAAATCCTGGACCTATAGGAGAAGGATTTGCTGGGTCTGTTCAGCCAATTCTTAGTTATTCAGAGACTAATTATAAAAGGTACAGAAGAACAGAAGGGCAAAGGCTCCCTTGATCTTGATTTTCAGTGGAGGATCCTCATCCTTTTTTCTCTTCCGCCCTCTGGCAATATGCTTTTTTAGCTACTGCTCATTAGAAGTGCAACTACTCAACTAGTTCTGAGAATTACAAGGTGAAATTCCCACAGCTTTATTTATATATCATTGATATCCTACTGGTTTAAAAAAAATGGTGGGTGCCTTAAAGGAACCTTAAGGTTTACCTATGTGAATTAGATTACGAATACCTTGCCCCTAGCCTATGACCATTCTATTTTAGGTGCATGACAAATGTGGTCTTGCATGTATTCCCTGACAATGTGATCCATGCATTGCTAATGATTGATTCTGGAAACTGAGAGAAAACAGAAAAAAAAAGCAATAGATGAGACAATATTGCTTCAGATCATTGGGGGAGGATGGACTGAAGTGTGCACAGCAGTAGAGGGAGATAATATGTGAACCAAGAGAGGAGCAGTACATAGGCTAGGGAAGATTAGGTGGAGGAGGAAGGCATCTAAAAGATATTTAGTAAAACCATGAGTTAAGGAGGAAAAGGACTGAGTTAATTAGCTGCCAAAATAATCTTCCTAAAGCACATTGATACTGTCCCTCACCTGCTCAAGAAACTTCAATGGATTCCTATTTCCTACAGGAAAAATTAAAGACTTCTCAACTAAACATTTAATTTCCTTTTTATTCTTGTTTTAGTCTATATTTCCTGGTCTATTGCACTAATGTCACCTCAGGAATCCTACATTCCAGGCAAATAGGGGCTACTGCTATTTCTCAAGCATGGCATCCATTTCCTACTTCCCACCTCCAGCCATCTGGTTCACTATACCTAGAATGTGCTTCTCCTTACCTCTGCCGTGTAGAACCCCTAGATTCCACCAACACTCAGCTACCACACTCCTTATTATGGGAAGTCTTTTCTGATTCCCCCTAGTTAGTAGTTATTGTTTCCTCATATTTAAATGATTAGATGTATACACTTAGTTGCTTTGTATGTTGTATCCCCTCAGTAAAATGTGAGCACCTTGAAATTAGGGGCTGTTTTTTATTTTCTCTTTGCATTTTATAGCATCTGGCACTATTTCTGACAGATATTAAGTACCTAATAAATGCTTATTGAGTTAATTGAATTTCCACTGAGTATGCTGATGAGCTGGCTGATTTTCATGTTATCACGTTTCAATTGATTAGCTAAAAAAAAGTCAAGATTGAAAAGTACAGAAAGGAGAGCAAGTGGCCACATATCTAAAAACCCTGCTGTGTTCCTTCCTGAAATTTTCTTCTAAAGGACTGATAAAAAGCATATCTCTTGAGTCTTCCCAGAGCATCATTTCTCCTCCTATCTGGCACCTTGGGGATTTTTCTGAATCTTTCCATAGATTGGAAAGCAAAAAATGCTCTTGATCAAAGTGAGAAGCTAGCTAGAACCCCCTGAATTATTCCAAGTGTATTTGTTTACAACCCTGTTTCATCCAGCCTGCATTTGTGTAATATTTCCTAATTAAGCATTTTCCTCTCTGTTGTTATTGATGCAGTTTCCCCGCTATTCCTCAGACTGGAGGGATCAGCCCTTACAGTCATGGCAAACTGCCTCTACCTCAGGTTATTTATTTGAAGGTGTCTTGCTGGCTGGGCTGATTATTTAAATGGAAAACTTATATCTTCACAATACGCAAGTCAATTGAACTGAAAGCAAACTTGATGTTTAGCAGAAATTTGGATACGAAGTCTTGCTTGGGGAAAAAAAAAACCCACAAGAAACAAAACTGTCTTCTAAAGACAAAAAGCCCGTTAAAGAAGAGGAGGTCTTGAAAACCTGCCCCTGTAGCCAGGCAGTTAAATCAGGAGAGTTAAGTTACCCCATAAACTTGATTTTCCTATGATCGCTCTGAAGACATAATTCTGATAAAAGCCTTTTAGCAGAGACGAATAATCTTCGATGAAGACCATTTAGCGCTTACATAATTATAGGCAGAAATGAGTAGGAAAGATGTACAGGTCTGAGGTCCCCAGACTCTTCTGGAAGATGCCTTGGAGTTCCCAAATACTTACAGTTGCTTCTGGCAAATCTGATATCACAGGGACTGAACACCAGCCCCACGCACTCTTGACATTAACCAAACTGGAAGAGCACCACTGTGATTCCATGGCTTTAATCACTGGAATATGGAACAGAATGAACTGCTGTGGATCTGGGATGGGCCATAAGAGAAAGCAATTTATGCAAAAGGAGAAGTCTGTTGTGGTTTGATGTGCAACGCATGTGTTAATGGGAGATAGGCTAATCCTCCAGCAGGCTATTGGGGAGTAAAAATAACGAGGAGTCTGAGATTGCCTTGCCTGCCTGATGTGTCCCTTATGTAACACATACCGACAAAGTTCGTTTCTGAAACTAACTGACAGGTGATTTAATGGCTGGATTAAAATTGTAGAGCATTTTTAACATGAGTGAGGGAAGAAAGTGGAGGAGATGGGTTGCCCTATCCTGTGCTGATCTGGAGTAAGTGCTAACTGTAGCATAGCTGAAATATCAAACATCTTTGATTACCAGATTAAATCTTGGACTACCTTTAATACGATTTCATTTAGAATGTCTTTAAGTAGGATGACAGCAACAGGAACTTTGTGTAGGGGCCCACATTTAGAAGTACAAGCTGGTGTTTCTACTCCTTCAGCAGGTAGAAACAACTGAATTTTGCACAATAACAAGAGCTTTAAGGTTTGCAAAGTGACTTATGTACATGATCCTACTTGATTCTCACAACAATTCTAGGAGGAAGAGGCTATTATTTTTATTCCTGTCTTACAAATGAGGAAAAATGAAATGGAAAGGGTGGTTTGCTCAGAGACATACAGCTAGTAAGTATCTGAAGGAGAATTCAAATTCAGGTCTTCCTCATTCCAAGTCCAACATTTTAGCCACTTTATAATATAGCTGTCCCAGTTAGTAAAAAAAAAAGTTGAGTATACTGAATTAGTTCTTTTCCCCTATAATTGCACAGTAGGGAAGTTCCTTCTTGCCTTCTTTCTTCCCTAGGAGGTACCTTCTACAGTAGAATGCTTGGGGTTTCTCGGTCTCACACAGCTCAGTCGTTTAGTCTGAAGTCCAAGATCTTTCCATTTAGTGCTCAACTGAATTTGCCTCAAAACAATGATTAGAAAATGCCTTTCCTGCTGCTGCTTGCACCAGTTACAAGTCTATTCCCATTCTAGTCTATCCTCCGCTCAGCTATCAGAGTCAAGTTCAGATGTAAGTCTGATCATGTCACTCCTCATCCATTTAATAAACTCCATTGGTTTTCTCTTACCTTCAGGATCAAATATAAAATCCTGTTTGGCTTTGTAACCTGACCTTTTCTTTCCAGTATTGTTCTATTTTATGCCCCTCCATGTTCTCTAGGATCTGGTGACATTAGCTTCCATACTGTTATTTCAAAAACAAAAAACATAACAAAACAAACAAACAAAAAAAATCACTCCATTGCCTAGTTCTATTCTTTTTTACTGGCTGCACCTCACTCTTTACTCTCCATATCTGGAATTCTCTCCCTCCTTTTCTCTACTTCTTAGGTTCCTTGGTTTCCCTCAAATCACAGTTCAAATACCACCTTCTTTATGAAGCCTTTTCTCATCCCCTTTAATTCTAGTGCCTTCCTTCGGAGATCACCTTCAACTTATCTATGCATATTTTGTTTGTACATAATTGTTCATACGTTGTCTCTCCCATTAGATAGTGATCTTCTTGAGGGTAGAGAACATTTTTGTTTTCCCAGATCCTAGCACAGCATCTGACACACAGTCGACACCTAATAAATATTTATTGATTTGACTTGACTAAACTTGGTCCTTTCAAACTCATTTGTTTTTCTCTTTTGTTTCCATACCCTATCTCATCTCACTTTTGAGCTTGAAAGTTTAGGATAGGAAAGAATAAAGGGGATAAAGAGACTCAAGTTTCTGTCTATAAATAAAAATAAATTATTGAAAGATTTCAGCTCTAATAATGCTTATGGTAAGCAAAAGTGAAGGGGCAAGGCTTATTACCAAGTCTTCTAGATCTTTTGAAATGGAGACGACCTTAAATTTCTCTAGGCAGTTGTAGGTAGCAAGAATTATGCAGTGAGCTTAGGGAAAGATCATTGGTGATTATAGTTTCTGTGGGTAAAAACAAGACTATATTATAACAGAATTCCAGTATGGTCATCAGAGTTACCCAGTTATCTTAGTCATACCTGAAATATTTAAGAATACCTTTTGTATACTGTCCATTAATTTGGGAGTCAATGTTTATGGAATAAGAAATATTTACTAAGTTAATGATGAATGGCAAAATTCAAAAATGAGAAGTGCACTGGTATCCCCAATCAGAAGTGAGGTGGGAGGGGACCCTGTGGAGTTGTAAAAAAAATTTAGGACTCAGCAACTGGCGTGGCAGTGCTGGTAAGATTAGTGAGAAATGAGCCATTTGTTTGGGTCCTCATTTCTAACAGAACAACATCATATATTTGGAACAGATTAAGATCTGTGATAAAGTTCATCTTCAATGGGGGGGGAGTGCACCACAAGATGCTGCCACGTGCTTCACTTCTGGCTACAAGAGAGTATTCCTGCAGTATGTGCAATAGTAGTACATGCTGAATCATGTATGTGGCCACCCAAATTCCTGGGTGATGGATGGCTTGTAAAATTTTCAACAGCCTTTCTCAGTCTTTGGCCAGGCTACCCACTTACCCTTTGCTGGGAAAATATGTAGGTGTAAGTAAAGGCATAGATATCCAGCAAAGACTTACCCTCCTTTGGATGTGGGAGTCTTTCTTACCAGTTTGGAGTATAAACAACAAATCTGCCTTGTTATTATCTCGTACCTGCTGTTAGTGAATCAACTTCAGTAGGTCATAATAAGATTGAGCAGCAATTAGGCTAATAATAATAATACTAATAGCAGCTAAAATTAATATAACGCCTACCAAGTGTCAGTCATTGTGCTAAGTGACTTTTACAAATATTATCTCAGTTAATTCTCACAACAATCCTAGGAGGAAGGTGGTATTATATCTCCCACTTTACGGATGAGGTAGCTGAGGCACAGAGGTAAAGTGACTTGCCCAGGGGATCATAGCTAGTCTGAGGCCAGATTTACTCTTAAGTGTTCCTGAGTCCCAGCCTATCACTATATCCACTGTGTCACTTAGCTGTCCTCACCTAGCTGAGGTTTATGATAATTACGTGATATGATATAACATAACAATGTAACGTAACATCACATAACACAATGTAATATAGTATAGTATTACAGTATAATACAATATAATACAATACAACACAACATAATATAGTATGGTATAGTATAACATAATATAATATAACATAACAAACATAACATGGCATGATATAATATGATATATTACAATACAATATATATTTAGTCATTCCAGTTGTGTCTGACTCTGTTACTCCATTTGGGGTTTTCTTGGCAAAGATAATGGAGAAGTTTGCCATTTTCTTCGCCAACTCATTTTATGGATGAGGAACTGAAGCAGAGTTAAGTGACTTGCCCAAGATCACACAGCTAGTGTCTGAGGCTGAATTTGAACTTAGGAAGATGAATCTTTCTGACTCCAGTTCCACCACTCTATCCACTATGCCATGATATTATATAATAATTACCATTATTATTGTTGTTATGTTATAATGCTTTAAAGTTTGCAAAATATCAGATTCTATCATCTCATTTGAGCCTCAGAGTGATCCTGTAAGTTGGGTGCTACAGATATTATTACATTCATATATATATATATACACACATTTTTTTTATATGAATCTCAGAGAGATTAAGTTACTTGCCTATGGTTCTATAGCTAGTAAATATCAGAGATGAACTAAAGTCTTTCTAAGTCCAACGTGCTATTCAATACATACTCATTATTTCTCTTATCAGAATGTAAACTCTTTGAGAATAGGGATTGTTTGTTTCTTTATACATGCACTCCATTGTCTATCACAGTACATAAAATAGAATAATTACTTAATAAGTACTTGTTGAATGATTGATTAATAATTTGCTCTAACATGACAGTGCTCAAGATGATTGATTGTCCTGGTAGACAATTTTAGTCTTTGTGACAGTGCATTTGCCTACTGGTTGAAATGACTTGGGGCTTGGAATGTAACTGAAGGTAAAAATCAAACCTGTCCAAATATTTCTCTTCAGAGCTGATAAGGTCTAATTAAAGGGACATCAGAAGATGCTCAAGTTGTTGTGGCTAGTATGGACAGTGTTTTACCATGTTCTTTCAAGGTGATGTCTTCAAGCAGCAAATACAACCCTTTCTAGGAGTGGTTTCTTCTCTTCTCAAGAGATTACCTTGTGGGTGAAATATGAATAGATCTATGGCATTGATAAGGGTAGCTTAGAGTAAGTGAAGAAAGTCCCGACTGTAATATTAATCTCTATAATTGTTTAGAAAGATCTAAGTAGATGAAGATAAGGATGAAAGTCAAACATTGATCTTGTTGCATGCAGCTTCTATCTTCTATCTCCAAAGTCCAGAGGAACTCCTTGTGATGCACTATCATATCTCTAAGGAGTATTGTCAGAGTTGAGACTCTGGGGATGAAAGGCAGTAGTGTCCCAAAGTCAAGGGCTTTCCGCAGGTCTTTCACTAACAAAGGAACATTCTATTCTAGTATGGATCCACCTGAAGTGCATTCACATTTATCTCTTGATAGTCTGTTAGGTGTGGGGCAGCTAGGTGGCACAGTGGATAGAGCATCGGCCCTGAAGTCAGAAGGACCTGAGTTCAAATCCAGCCTCAGACCAAACCCTTGACACTTACTAGCTGTGTGACCCTGGGCAAGTCACTTAACCCCAAATGCTTAAAATAAAATAAAAGATAGTCTGTTAGGTATTCTTGAAATTCTTTCTCAAATGGGCACTTTTCCAGTGGGGCAAATAGCTTGTGTTGGCATGATCACTAGGATGTGGTTGTGATTGGCATAGGTGAAAGGAATATCTTTCCTTCCTCCCACCCCCATTGATAAAACCACACATTTTGGAAATCCTAAAATTTATTATTGCATCTATTATTTCCAAGTCCCAAGAAACTCTAGAGATATTTATCATTATTATCATGGCAGTTAGGTGGCACTGCAGATAAAAGTCTGGGCCTGGAGTTGGAAAGATACAAATTCAACTGTGGCCTCAGACATTTACTAGCTGTGTGACTCTAAGCAAGACACAACTTCTGTGTGATTCCTCATCTTTCCTCATAGTTTCCTCATCCGTAAAATGACATAAGTGCCTACCTCCCAGTGTTGTTGTGAGGATGAAGCGAGATGATATTTGTAAATAGCACTTAGTACAGGGCCTGGCACAGAATAGGTGCTTAATAAATGTTTATTCCCTTCACCTTTTGCCCAAGGTGTTGTTATGAGGATAAAATGAAATAATATTTGTAAACACTTCCTAAACCCTAAAATGCCATGTAAATGATAGCTATAAATTACCAGACATAGTATTTGTAGAAACTTAAATCTAATAGAAGAATGCCTACTGAGCATGCTCTAAAAATTAATAGATGACGGAAGGTGGCACTTGTCTCACAGGATTTAGAGCTGGAAGGTACATTAGAGAGTAGTTAGCATAAAGCCCTCATTTTACAGATGCAAAAATTGAGTCCAAAAAAGAGCTGTGGCTTGCCCAGGGTTATGCAGTTATTAACAGAGCCAGGATTTAAAACCTGGGCACTAAGATTCCAAATGTACTGTTTTTCCCCCTGCTTCTTTCTGACTCCAAGATCTAAGGAAAAACAACAACAAAAACAAAAGCTAGATAAATACAAAGAAACCAAAGGTCATGAGACACATGAAGTTCCTGCACTTTTGAGAATGTGTCACATACATGGAGACAACAGCTGCCATTGATGTAATGCTTTAGTTTGCAAAACACTTTGCAGATAGTATCTCCTTTGATCCTGGGAAGTACGTACTATTATCACAAGGATTTGACAGATAAGGAAACTGAGGCAGCTAGCAATCAAATTAATTGTTCATGGTTACACAGCTAGGAAGTGTCTGAGGCCTGATTTGAACTCAAATCTTCATGAATTGTTTAGGGGTCTATCCACTGTGCCACACCACCTACTTGCCAATATCAATCAACAAGCATTAATTAAATGATTACTATGTGCCAGACACTGTGCTAAGTGCTGGTAGTACAAGCAGAAAGAAAGGTAGTCCTTGCTCTTGGAAGCTTATTCTAATGGGGAAAGACATCACATAAAATAAAGCTGGAAGGGGTGGGAGAAGACTCTGGGGCATTGTAGAGAAAGTCCCAGAGAAAATTCAGGATCACAGCCTAGAGAAGGAGGAAGACATGAGTAGCATGGGAATCTCCTTAAAATGGAAGAAATGGGAGGAACAGGAGGAATTAAGTGTTACATAGTGCAGTGGATAGAACACTGGGTTTGTTATCAGAAACACTTCTCTTCATGAGTTCAAATCTGGCTTGAGACATTTACTGCAACTCTGGATAAGTCTCTTAACCCAATTTGCTTCAATTCCTCATCTGTAAAATGAGCTGGAGAAGAAAATGTCAGACCACTCCTGTATCTTTTCCAGGAAAACTCCAAATAGGATCATAAAGAGTCAGACACAACTGAGATGACTCAACAACAAAAAAATAGGATGAACCAGACAATCAGAAGGAAGGGTCTTCAGGTACAGAGGCTACTTCCAATGTTTGAATCTAGGACTGCCAGTGAACACTCAGGTTGAAGAAGTTTTTGAGTCATTGTAGAGTAAATCATGTTGGAGAGGAGAGTCAAAAGGGCTGCCTGGAGAGGAAAGTGAAAAACATAAAACAACATTCCACAGTAATGATAATTAATATTTGTATAGCACTATAAAATCTTCAGAGTACTTCATGTACGGTAACCAATTTGAGCCTCCCAGGAATACTCCCAGGTGGGTACTTTTGTTATGATTATTCCCATTTTACAGATGAGGGAATTGAAGCTCAGAGAGGTTAAGTGACTTGCCCAGTGTGACCTAGGTAGCATATGGTAAAATTGACATTGAACTCAGCTCTCCTGACTCCAAATCTTAGTAATCTTTCCATTGTACGAATTGAGGTCATACAGCTAGTATCAGAGGCAGGATTTAAATTCAGGTCTTTCTGAGTCCCAGTTTAGTGCCCTTTGAATGGCATATAGTACCTCCTGCTCTTGCTTGAGTGGGTGGACTTCATAGCTGGTAATTTGGGATTGTAGGGATATCTATCCATTATTCTTCATTGCTTCTCATGAGAAAAGACTTGATGGCCTCTTTAAACATATGTAATTGAAAAGGGAGTCAAGATAAAATAAATATTTTACCGGATGTCACCTTATTTTGGCTTAAATTGAGTGCTTTGTTGTTGAAGGTTTGTCAAATGACTTCAGATAGTCCCAGATCACTCAATACAATCTGGTTTAAAGAAGACAGATTGTACTGGGAATAAAAGAAAGCTAATTAAAAATGAAGTTATCAAATAAAGATGGAATAGCAAGAGATTAGATGACAACCTTTAAATATTTTTTTGCTGATCAAATAGATATTAGGGACATGAGGTACACTTTAATTAGAGAGAGATGTGACTGTGACATAGTGGGCCACCATGGCAATTGACCTAAAATGGAAATGAGAAGGGAATTTGGACCAATGAAACTGGCTACATTCTCCCTTATACAGTTAATGGTGTTGGAACACAAAGATCTAATTGCAAAATCAAATATTAATTTCAGTAGAAAAATAGAGAAAGTTCTGATAGGAAGTGAAGTATAATACTTATACTCTTGTGTTTGTCACATCTGGAAACCATTACAGCGTGTAAGGTAAACTTTTTTTGCAATTCAGAAAGCTTTGGGGAGGGGGAACAGAATCCATTGACATTAAAAATTTTATTTTAAAGGTGATAACAGCAACAACAGATAATAGCACCTATATAATGCTTTTGGGTTAGGAAAGCAGTTGATATAGTCTCATACAAGCTTCACGACAGCCTTGTGGTGTTGTGGAAAGAATGCTAAGTTTGCAGTCATGAAGCCAGGATGAAAATTCTGCTCTGCCACTTTCTACTTGTGTGGCTTTGGACAAAGTATTTAATAAGTGGGCAAGACAGTTTCCTCATGTGGAAAATGAAGGAATTAGAACAGATGACACTTAAGTTACATTTTAGCTTTGTTTACAGGATTGCTCCTATAATATAGGCATTATTGTTCCCAATTTTACAGATGAGGTTAAGCAACTGACCCAGGTCACAGCCTCCATTTGAAGATGTCCAGTAAAGAGGAACCAACTAACTCTCAAGGTGGTCAAATCAAATGGGCCAGCTCTAATTACTAAGAATCTTTTCCCAATGCTAATTAATTCTATTTTTTGGGAACAGACAGAACCAAACTAGTCGTTCTTCTGCATGACAGCTCCTTAAACATTCTAAGACAACTATCATGCTTCTCCCTGAGCCTCATCTCTCTAATGCAAGTGTTTTTTAGCATGAACCACTTATATAAAGCATGATCTCAAATCTCTCCACTGTTTTGGCTACCTTCCTCTAAACAATCCCCAGCCTTAGAATGCCCTTCCCAAAATGAGACACTCAGAACTAAATGAAAAATCATGGAATTACAGCTGGAAGTGACCTGAAAGGTTACCCTGTCTAGCTCCTGGGCATAGAGAGATTAAGTGACTTATGCAAGGTAGAGCTGGAATTTGAACTCAGGGCCTCCAACTCCAAAATTTATGTACCTTGCTGCTACTTTGTCTGGTAATTGAAGTCTTTATACACCAATTGCCTTAGAAAAAATTAAGTTCCAAGAGGTAGGCACTCTTTGTTGGTCTTCTATTTGGTATTTGTTTCCCCAATGCTAGCTATAGTTAGTTATTTGTGTTAGGGGCCAGTTATTAGTTGATAGGGTAAAATGAGGCATTCACAAATCATTGGCTAATCCAGATAATGGAATTTACTTTGTCTTAGCATAGCAAAGGTATGCAATAAGGATACAATGGCATTTAGTTTCTCTGAATATTTTATAAATGAAGAATTTGAAGACAGAAGAAGGTAAATGATGTGCCCCTCATCTCCATATAGAAACACACCTAGTCAACAGAGCTAAGCATCATTACTCAAACGATCTTCAGACATCTACCAGGTTGGAGGTACATCAAATCCATGAGGGTGAGAATTTATGCCCTTCCATTTTCTGACTGCGAAGCTGCCTAAGAAGGCAGGGAATAATCAGGTCCCAGGGACACCTTTATTGCATTTTAGGAAACATTGATCACTGCTGTGGGGAAACAGAGGAGCCCTGGTGCTGTCACACTGCAAAATAAACTAGTGCTTCACAAATGCTTTTGACAATGCTGAAGTGAACACCTAATGCATGATGTGACCAGGAAGAACATTTGGGTTCAAATCCTTTCTCCATCACTTATTAGCCATATGACCTTGGGAAAATCATTTGGCTCGAGCTTCAGTTTCCTCACGTGCACAGTGATAAGGTTGAGCTAGATAATCTCTAAGATCACTTCCATTTCTGAATCCTGTGGTCCTATAGTCTGCTCCTTCTTATTCTTCTGGGGCATTTTGAAGAGAAGTACATAATTGACTGATTCTTCTCTTTTGTTTTTTCTTTGAAAGGTTTTGGGCATCCTAAATTTTAACACAGCGGTCAGAGATAAGAGCTTAAGGGAAAGTGTTTTACACAGTTATGAGGAATTTCTTTCACAAGAATTAAAATAAATGTGCTCCAATTGATCTGCATGACTTTGGGTCAATAATTTACCCTCTTTTGTTCTCAGATTCCTCATCTATAAAGGAATGGTATCAGAATAATTGATTACAAAAGTCCTTTCCAATTTAAAACCTTAAGAGAACATAATAACAAATAAGTAATGATGAGTACATTAGAAAAGTATTAAAAAAAGTGGTGGGGGGAAGTTTTTGAAAGTATGAAGGAGGCAGATTTCAGCTTCATATAAGGAAAACATTTTCTTTTTGTTATTGTTTGTTTATTTTTTGACAATGTAACATATATCCATAAGTGCAATGGGCTCCCTTGGGAGATTTAGAGTTATTCCTCACCAGGATTCTCACCTTGATGTAGTAGATAGACTAATGGACTTGTAGACATGAAGACCCAGGTTCAAATATTGCCTTAGATAATCTTGCTGATCTTGGGAAAGCCATTTAATTTCTTTTGGCATGAGATTCTCATCTATAAAATAAGAGAGTTGGACTTGCTAGTCTTCTAGTTCTAAATCTGTGATCCTCTATGAGCTGGTGGTGGAGTAGATAGAGTGCTGGGTCTGGAGTCAGGAAGAACAGAGTTCAAATCCATCCTCAGACACTTAATGTGTGACCCTGGGCAAGTCACTTAACATTTGTTTGTTTCAGTTTCTTCAACTGTAAAATGGGAATAATAACAGCAGAGTTGTCGTGAGGATCAAATGAGAGAGTTTTTGTAAAAAGCACCTGGCACAGAGTAGGTGCTGTATAAATGCTTATTCCCTCCTTTCCTCTATTTGTGTTTTCTCTATTTCCTCTATGATTAATGTTTCTCTGACCATTTATCAGTGACATTTTAGAGAGGATTTTGGTTTTTATATTAGATGAGGTCCATTCCAACCCCAAGATCCTATAAGTCTATAACATTACAATCCTGACCTCTCTTTAAGCTCTAGAGCTGCATTTCCAACTACCTATAGTACCTGCCTCCTCCTTGCTGAGAAGTAGAACAGGGTAGGTAGATAAGGCTGAGATTTGGAGGCAATAAAATTGGTTCAATCATACCTCAGGTTACTTACTAGCTGTGTGACTCTTTTTTTCCTTTGCTTCCTCATTTACAAAATGAAGGGATTGTATTTGATGGCCTCTAAGGTCCTTTCCAGGTCTCAAATTATGATCCTTTGATCTCTCCCTGAATATGCCATTGGCACATATATCTCAACATGTTCAAAGCAAGTTTATTATTTTCTTTCTAAATATTCTCTTTCTTCTTTCACTATTTCTGTCAGTAGAAACTGACTGGTGAGTCACCTAGTCTCCCATATTTGAAACCTTTGTGTTATCTTTGATTCTTTCTTTCCCTCTCTCTCATCTTTCAATTTGAATCCGTTCTCAAGTTCTGTCATTTCTTACCTTCATAACATTTCTTTGACTATATCCTCTTCTCTCTATTCCCATAATTACTACCCCAGGACAGGTTCACATTACTACATACCTGCACTATTAAGATGGCCTTCTTAAGGTCTTCTCCCATCCTCTTTCTTCATCCCACTGCCATAATCATTGTCTTTATGGATTGATCTGCTCAAGCTTGTCCTCTGCTCTAAAATCTTTAATGACTCTCTCTTGTCTATTGAATAAAGTTTGAACATTTTCCTCTGTTATTAAAGTACCTTTTAAGGCCAGTATACAATCTAATTCAACAAGCATTTGCAACCTTATATTTTCAACTTTATTTAATAATGTTCTTTGATATGTATTCTGTGTTCCAGTTAAACTGGATTAATATTTGCCTCTTAAACATGCCCAGTATATCCTAGCCTTCTTGTCTTTATTTATGCTGTTTGCTATTCTTGGAATGCTTTTATCTATCCCTTATCACTGATTGAATAATTTGCCTTCCTTTAAATCCATACTCAAATGCCATATGCTCAAAGAAGCATTTCCCATTCCTTCCTATTGTAACTATTTCTCCTTCTTGGAGGTTAGATGATAATTGAGGAATAAGGCATTAGCACAAATAGATACAATGCACAATATTATGGTACCAAAAGGACAAATGGATATATATATATATATATATATATATATATATATATATGTATATATGCTGAGGAGAAAGATCATTGCTGGTGGTAGAATCAGGGAAGGTTTCATGGAGTAGGTAACATATGTGTTAAGCTTTAAAGCTAGAAATTTAAAATATAAAAAAAGGTGGGGGGGAAGACGGGCAGGACTGTATTAATGGGACATAAAGTAGACCAGTAGAGATGAACTTTTGATCCACTCTTCTCTAGATTAGTTTCCAGTTTCCAGATTTATAGAAAAGTATAATAGTATTGATAATTCACAAACTGTGTCTAATCCTCAAACTTCTTGTATTTATTTGACTTTGGAATATGCTACATGTACACTTTTGCATTAAATTTATTTTTTTAGCTTTATTTTAATCCAACAATTTACATTAGCTGTCTAATATATTTGAAGCACTGCAAACTAATATAAAATCTAAGTTCTGAACTAGATGACAAGAAGAAACCAGTTCTGCAATTTAGCACTTGCAATGGATAGTTCCAAATATGGATAAGATATGGGTTGGGAGTTCAACTCTATCATTGTGTGACAATGACCAAGTCACATGACTACTTTTGGTCACTATTTCTTCATCTATAAATATATAATGTTATTAGGATAGGTAATCTCTATTTCACCTTCTATATGAAACAATTTATGATAAATTGCCAAAATAAATGTGGACAAAGAGGTCTACAGGAAGATTGTTCATTCATTCATGTACTTAACAAACACCTATGAAATAGCTATTTTGTAAAAGATATTTTCTAAATTTTAGGGATACAAAGACAAAAAAACCCGACAAAAGTCCCTGCCTTTGAGGAAGTTACATTCAACTGGGAGGAAACAAGAGCTAGCTAGATAAGTTAATGTAAAATACATACAGAAAAAATTAAAAATAAATTGAAGGAAAATGGTGGAGGATGCACCTGGGAGCTGGGCCTTGATGGGAATCCAGGATCCCAAGGAAGGGAAATAAGAAAGGAGAGAATTCCAGGCACTGGATCAATCCATGTAAAATCACAGAGGTGGGAGGCAGAATGTCATTTATAAGGAACAATAAATATTTATTTAGCTATAACATGTGAGAGGGAGTAATCTAAAATCAGTCTGAAGAATATAGGTTGGTGCCATATTGATGCAGTTTAGGCACAGGCCTCAGCCCCTCATCTCCCTTTGAAAGCCTTCTGCCTTTTGATCTTATTCTAATGAACCCTTGTCCCTTGCCCTAAAAAGAATCTGGCTCCCATTTGTCTACAGGCTCCAGAAAACCCTTAAACTTTTAGGTTCCTTATCCACTCCCCTTATCTCCCTTTGAAAGCCCTAGCCCCACCTTTTGACCTTATTCAGATTCCTTCTAGTTCCCTTCATTATGTATTCCATTGTCTATTCAATCTCTTAGACCTTCCAATCTAAATTCTTACCTAGAGTCTTTTCCCAGCCCCCTTCTCTGGCCACCCATAGTCACTTCAGTGTATAAAAAAATCCACCCTGGCCCCCATTCAGACTCTGAGAATCTCATGCCCAAAAGGCTGAGACTTTCTCATGCCTGCTCATGCTTACGGGTGTCACCTGGCCTATGTTTTTGTCACTAATAAATTTTTCCTCTGGCTGGAAGAAGATTTGAGTTGTTCATTCAGACAGGGCCCAGCATCACAATCTCAGGGGTTCCCAGCAGTACCCCTTAAACCTATAGACCTCTTCAACATGGTGAAGGGTTTAATTACTTTTCAATAATCAAATAAAGATCTTTTAATTGTATCTTAGAGTCAATAGGGAGCCATTGATGCTTCCTGAGCAAAAAAGTGACATAATGTGGAGTATGGATTGATGATGGTAGAAACTGGAAGCAGGAAGACGAGAGATTGAGGGACTGAACTAGGGTCATTGTCAAAAGAATGGAGAGATGGGGAAGAATGCAAAAGTTTTTGTTTTTTGGTGGAGATAGAATGGATAAAAATAATCCAATAATAATCCCTACTGATTGGATATAGGGGTAATAAAGGAGGGCGAAAGAATCAAAAAGAACTCCAAAATTATGAATTGAGGTTACTGGTGCATAATCAAACAGAAAATATTAACTTGATTGTTCTTAGTTCAGCCAAATCTATAAGGGAAGAGTAATATGGAACCATGGAAAGAATGTGAGACTTCATTGGGAGACTCTGGTTCAAATCTTGGTCCTGATTCATCAAAACTATGGCAAGATGGAGTGTTTCTGAGACTCAATTTTTAAATTTATAATATATAATGAGTACATATGATACACATATTCAAATAATAGTAAATAGCACTACCTTGCGTGCAACCTTATTGAGAAGAAATCATGTAAAAAAATCCTTTTTATGACATTCACCAAATGATTTTATTTATTTATCTAGATGAGAGGATTTGGGGTCAGAATCAAATCTTGATTCTACTGCTTGTTCTCTTTAGAGGTTTGTCCCTTTCTAGGAAAAGAGGAAAACAAAGAACTAGATAACTCCTCAAGGTCACTAGGAAATTCACTATTTCTTTCCTGTTTTTCTTTTCCAAGAGCTATTCTGAGCTATTTAATTTATAGAGAAAGGAGAGGCTGAAGGAGCTATTCTTGTTTATATGGAGTTATGGTTTTATTGTCCTTTTTGCTCTGTATTGAGAACATAAATAAAATTCTTTACATAATTTTAAGCCAGAGGCTTGAGTATAGTGTTTTTAAAAAATAGATCTCTGACCCTCTAAGATTTGTTTCCTTTTGCCTTTGGAAATAGAAAAGCTTTTGGGTTCTTTTCAGCACAAGAGTAATAACTTTGCAAAGAAGAATGGATTGAGGTGTTACTGAGTACGGACAGCTGACAAAAATCAGAGGGTATCCAAGTGGGATGCTGGTTACTACTTTCCCCCAATCAAGAAGCTACCCACCATCACTAAACTCTATTCTCTCAGAGGGCTCAAGGAAAGGCAACTAGTCTGGTGCATGTGTGGACAATAGCCCCATGGACTGGCACTTGTAGACAATTAATGTCAACCCTATTAGGTTCTCAGTAAGGTAGACCAAACTATGGAGGAACTTATGACTTGAATTCCAGGATCTTGAATATGGCCAGAGTGGCTCCAAGTGCTCAGTTGAGCTGCCAGGGTATCATGTCCACCATCAAATGGAAAATGGAGATCATGAGACTGGCTATGTATGTGATAGAAAAGTTCATGGGGATCATATTGATGGGATTCATGGCTAAGTCCTTATAGCATTTCTCTATCGTGATCTGCTTTTTCTCCTCCATGCTTGATTTTCTCACTTGTTTGTCCAAGAAACTCACTGGAATTAACCTGACATTTTTGGTTGTTTTGGCAGTGAAGCTGAGACTATACAAGTGCTGAAGTTACCATTGCTTTCAGTGATGAGGAACACTGACCACTTTTCTCTGAGGATAGTTCCCAACCCCCAAAAAGCACTTATGTGGTCTCAGCCTCACTGCCAAAACAGTCAAAATTGTTAGGTTAGTTTAAGAGATATCTTGGAATAGTTGGTAAAGGGCTAGTAAGATTCAGAAAGGCCTACATTCAGCTAACTCTCTCTCTCTCTCTCTCTCTCTCTCTCTCTCTCTCTCACACACACACACACACACACACACACACACACACACACACGAATACCACATAACCATGGACAAGTCACTTACCCTCTCAGCAACTCTAAACAATACCTTAATATTTTAAGTTATAAAAAGAGTTGCAGAGTTTCTGGTCTGTATCCATGGAGAGTTACCATGCTGGGAGTTCCTCTAGTGATGAAATCACATATCTGGAGTCCCCCCTCCACACAACACACACACATATCACAGCCATTGGCAGTGCACTATCATTAACTCTTTTTTCTACTGTTTTCACTCATCAGGAAAACCTGGACTCAAATATTATGGAAATATTAGGAAGTTACATTCGTAGTAAAACACAAGAATTGGCACTATTAACAAGGCAAGAAAGGTGATTTTCAGGTTTTGATGGAGATATTTCCTTGAGTGTAGTGTGAGAAAACAGTTATGAAAAAATAATTATCCTGTCACTTTCTCTTTAAGCTCTGGCAGTGAACTGAGAAGACTTGAATGCTTCTATGTCTAGGGAAATGGGCAACAAGCTGAAGCATGCATTCATCTTCACACAATCCGATTGATGGTCAGAAGGGAATTAAAAGAGCTCTAGTTATTTTCACTAAAATAATTTTAGATACTTTGTCTCTCCTGTTATTTCTCTTTCCCTTTCCTTCTCTCCATCTTTCTCTGTCTGTGTCTGTCTTTGTCTCTGTCTGTCTCTGTACTTCTCTTTCTCTTTCTCTTTCTCTTCTCTTTCTCTTCTCTTTCTCTTTCTCTTTCTCTTTCTCTTTCTCTTTCTCTTTCTCTTTCTCTTTCTCTTTCTCTTTCTCTTCTCTGTCTCTGTCTCTCTGGAAAAATTCAGTGATTAGATGCCCAATTGAATGAAATGAACTTACCTGGGAAAGAGTATTCTAGCTCACATTTTCCTATTCTGCCAAACAAGACAGTTAGTATAATACAATCTTCAATCAATCCATCAACAAATATTTACTAAACATCTACAATGTGCCAGCCACTGCTAGTGCTAGGACATGTGCAAAGAATGAAATAATCTTTACTCACAATAAGCCTACATTCTAAAGTAGGAGACAACAAATACATGTGCAAGTATATGCAGCATAAAATAAATAAATACTAATAAACTGTGCTTCAATACATACTTGTTGTTTGTCCTTCCTACTCAAAGAGGAGCTTTACTTTGGGAAGATGATGCCATGACTTGCAAGTGAATGGGATTTAAGTGATCCAAGGTCACCAGCCTCCCAGTGTGCTCCAGACCCATTTAGATCCAGTGGCAAGATATAGATCAGAACAACTGGAGATGGCCCTGGATGCTGAGGGAGACCTTGGCCTTTTTAAGCTGAGGTCTTTCCCAGGTCTCAGTTTGCCTGAGGCAATGTCCATTCAGTGATTAAGGCTAGGAAATAAGAAATGAGGCAAAGAATGGTCTCTTTTACCTAGTGAAAAAAATCAGTCTGGGAGGGGAAGACCCCCAGGACTTCTTGGCAAAACAAACAATTGCTATTTACATTCACATCAGAGCCCAAACAATGACCAAAGGAGGTTTGGACTGGGACCTGTTGTTGGCCAATAAATGAGAGTCAGTTCAATACATAGTAGTTTGGGAGGGAAGGGGGATTGGGGAGGGAGGTTCCTGAAAGTCAGTCAATCCTAATCAACATACTGTGACAACACATATACTAAGCCATGCACTGTGCTAGCATTGTAGATAAAAAGAAAGGCAAAGCACAGTTAACAACCCTCAAGAGGTTCAAATTGTAATTGTGGAGACAACATGTAGATTATGTAAACAAGATAAATAGGGAGTAAATAACAGTAATCTCAGAGGGAAGGCCCTAGTAATGGGGGTGGGGGAAGGAAATGCCTCCTGTAGAAAGTGGTATTTGAGTTAAGTTTTAAAGGAAGCTGGGAGGCTGAGGTGAGGAGAGCTTTCTGAGAATAGGAAATAACTGGTGAAAAAGGCATGAGGTTGAGATATAGAGTGTTGTATATGAGGAACTAAAGGAAAGCCAGGGTCAGTGGTTTATAGAGTACATGGAACAGAGTAAGGTATAAGTAAGCTGGAAGGGTAGAAAGGGGCTAAGTTGTGAAGGGCTTTATATTTCAAAGAGAAATTTTTATATTTCTTTCTGGAGATAAAAGGGAGGCAGGAGAGTTTATTTATTGAGTAGCAGGGCGACAAGGTCATACCTGCTCTTTGGGAAAGATCATTTTGGCAGCTGAGTGGAGGGTAGTTTGGAGTGGAGAGAGGCGGGTGGCAGGGATATTAATTAGGAGGCTCTTTGAATTATCTAGGGGAGAGTTGATAAAGGCTTGAACTAAGGTGGCAGTTGTATGAGTGGAGAAAAGGAATCTTGTGAAAGGAATGGGATGTGGGGAAAGAGAGGGATGTTGTGAAAATAGAGATCTGGGATATCACAGCCGTATGAGTCCCGGGACTGAGTGGCTCTGGGGCCTTGATAAAGGTTTTTGGACCCAATGAATTTTAAAGTCTGGGCCCCGGTAAATTTTAGAGTTGACAGAGGGATGACAGGTTCAAACATGAAAAAGCAGAATGGATTGTTTTTGGTTGATTCTGTGAGATATTCCTCTTCCTCCTCACTCCCTCCTCACAACCAACATGCTCCATCCACTATTCTTGCTTCTGAGGTTCATTAAGAACGGAGTGCTGTCAAACCTTTCCAGAAAGCACACAGATAATTTATACCTTAAAAGAAGAGTGATCTTATATGCAAATCTGGGGGATGATAGGGTATCAAAAATAAGAATAGAGCTAATCATCTTCCTTTGAAGAAGACTTCAATTTAAGTAAGTTAGTTGGTAATTTATTGTTATGAGGTGTCAGAGTGCTGCATGGTCTTCATAGGATCATAGATTTAGAACTTGAAGGGATCTCAGAGGTCCTCAAGTTCAACTCTCTTATTTTACAGATAAGGAAACAGTCAAAGAAAGCTTCAGTGATTTGCCCAGGGTCTTATAATAATCTGAGGCAATAATAATAGGATAGTTACAGACATTACTATGGTGCTTGAAAGTTTTTAGGATGCTTTTCATATATTATCTCATTTGAGCCTCTTAAAAACACTATAGAGCAGTGGCTCTGGAGTCAGGAGGACATGACTTCAAATTCAACCTCAGACATTTACTAGGTGTGTAACCCTGGGCAAGTCACTTAACCCAGTCACCTCAAAAAACAAACAAACAAAAAAACCCCAAACACTAGGAAATAGGTATCATAGGTATTATTATCCCCATTTTATAGATGAGAAAACTGAGGTTCAGATAGTCTAAGTGATTTGTTCATTATCACACAATTAGTAACTACAAGATACAGGATGTGAACCAAGACCTTCCTGTGATTTCAGGTCCAGTAGGAGTTCACTATGCATTGTAGTCTCCTGGTTTCAAATTATCTCTCTTGTTACCCTCTAGTAACAAAGGTAGTAAAATAAATCTTCCATTTACAAGAGAAATCTGTGTGCTTTCCCTTGTTTGATATTGTAACTATCATTATACTCTATGCCCTGTGTTTTGAGAGATTCTCTTGCAAAACTCCAAGTCTGGCTAGAAAAGAAAAACAAAAGAAAAAATAGTTAATAGCAAATGTTTTTCTTATAACATTGAATATGTTAGAACTAGAGATGTGTTAACTTGGAAAAAAATGTTTTTCTGTTCTTATGTTTTCTGATTGGTCAGCAATTCCAAGAACAGTCAGAAAACCATTTACATTTACCCTTTTAAAATGTGTGTGTGTGTGTGTGTGTGTGTGTGTGTGTGTGTGTGTATAATATATATACATATATATTAGTATATATATATTCACTACACAGGCAGTGCAGTGAATAGAATGCAGGATGTGGAACCAAGAAGACATGAGTTCAAGTACTTGAGTTCTATGATTCTAGTCATAGAAATGGCAACCTATGAACCTAGGACATGAAGTAAGGGGAAGGGAGGAAAAGGGACCTGTACCAGAGCAGTGGGTTAAAGAGGAAAGAGAAATACATCTGGTGTTAGAGGACTTGAGCTCAGATCCCAGATATATTGCATGTGAAATCCTAGACAAGTTATTTAACTTCTGTGGCCCTCAGTTTCCTCATTTGTATTTTATTTTATTTTTTCCCCAATCACATGTCAAGACAATTTTTAGCATTCATTTTTATAAAATTTTGGGTTCAAAATTTTTCTCCCTCCCGCCCACCCCTTTTCTAAAAATGGTAGGCAATTTGATATCAGTTATACATGTGCTATCATGTAAAATAATATTTCCATATTAGTCATAGTTGTGAGAGAAGAAACATATCTAAAGGAAAGAAAAACACATGAAAAAGAAAAAACAATGAGTGGAAAAAATATACTTCCATCTGCATTTAGAGTCCATAGCATTTTTCTTCATGAGTCCTTTGCACTTGTCTTGAATCACTGTGTTGCTGAGAAGAGATGAATCATTCATAGTTGATCATCACACAATGTTGCTGATACTGTGTACAATGTTTTCCTGGTTCTGCTCATTTCACTTTGTATTGGTTAGTACAAACCTTTCCAAGTTTTTCTTTTTAATTTTTTTCTTTTTTTAAATTTTTAGGCAATTGGGGTTAAGTGACTTGCCCAGGGTCACACAGCTAGTGTCAAGTGTTTGGTCTGAGGCCGGCTTTGAACTCAGGTCCTCCTGACTTCAGAGACGATGCTCTATCCAGCTGCCCTCCAAGTTTTTCTGAAATCTGCCTCTTCATCATTTCCTATTGCACAATAGTATTGCATTACATAGATATACCACATCTTGTTCAGCCATCACCCGATTGATGGGCATACCCTCAATTTCCAATATTTTGCCACCACAAAAAGGGCTGCTATAAATATTCTTCACTGATGTAGGTCCTTTTCCCTTTTTTTGATCTCTTGGGATATAGACCTAGTAGTGGTATTACTGAATCAAATTGTATGCAGAGTTTGATTGCCCTTTGCACATAGTTCCAAAATGCTCTCCAGAATGGTTGGATCAATTCACAATTCTACCAACAATGCATTAGTATCCCAATTCTCCCATATCGTCTCAAACATTTGTCATTTTCCCTTTCTGTGATATTACCAATCTGATAGGTATGAGGTGGTACCTCAGAGTTGTTTTAATTTGCATTTCTCTAGTCAAAAGTGATTTAGAGCACTTCTTCATATGCCCATAGATAGCTTGGATTTCTTCATCTAAAAACTATTTGTTAATATCCTTTATGAATTGGAGAATGGTTTGTATTCTTACAGATTTGACTCAGTTCTCTATATTTTAAAAATGAGGCCTTTATCAGAGGAACTTGTACAAAGATTGTTTCCCAGTTTTCTGCTTTCCTTCTAATCTTGGTTGCATTGGCTTTGTTTGTACAAAAGCTTTTTATTTTAGTATAATCAAAATTATCTATTTTACATTTTGTAATGATGTCTCTTGTTTGGTCATGAATTCTTCCCTTCCCCATAGATCTGACAAGTAGACTATTCACTGCTCTTCTAATTTGCTTATAGTGTCACCCTTTATGTCTAAATCATGCACCCATTTTTACCTTATCTTGATATATGGTGTGAGATGTTGGGCTATGCCTAGTTTGTGTCCTATTGTTTTCTAGTTTTCCCAGCAATTTTTGTCGAATAGTGAGTTCTTATCCCAGAGGTTGGGGTCTTTGGGTTTATCAAACACTAGATTTCTATGGTCATTGTGTCTTATATGCCTGATCTATTCCACTGACCCACCAATCTATTTCTTAGCCGGTACTAGATAGTTTTGATAGTTACTGTTTTATAATATAGTTTGAGATCTGGTATTGCTAGACTACCTTCCTTTTTAATTTTTCTTTTCATTAATTCCCTGGATATTCTTGACCTTTTGTTCTTCCAGATGAATTTTGTTATTTAGCTCTATGAAATAATTTTTGGTAATTTGATTGGTATGACACTGAATAAGTAAATTAATTTAGTCAGAATTATCATTTTTATTTATTTTGACTCAGCCCACCCATGAACAACTGATATTTTCCCAATTGTTTAGATCTGACTTTATTTGTGTGAAAAGTGTTTTTTAATTGTGTTCACATAATTTTTGGGTTTGTCTTGGCAGATAGACTCCCAAGTATTTTATATTGTTTACAGTTATTTTAAATGGAATTTCTCTTTCTATCTCTTGCTGCTGGGCTTTGTTGGTCAAATAAAGAAATGCTGATGATTTATGTGGGTTTATCTTATATCCTACAACTTTGCTAAAGTTGTTAATTATTCCAAATAATATTTTGTTGATTTTCTAGGGTTCTCTAAGTATACCATCATATCATCTTCAAAGAGTGATGGTTTTATTTCCTTATTGCTTATTCTAATTCTTTTAATTTATTTTTCTTATTGCTATAGCTAACATTGCTAGTACTATATTGGTTAATAGTGATGATAACGGCATTCTTGCTTCACCACTGGTCTTACTGGGAAGGTTTCCAGGTTGTCCCCATTACAGATAATGCTTGCTGATGGTTTTAGATAGATATTGCTTGTCATTTTAAGGAACTCTCCCTTTATTCCTATGCTCTCTAATGTCTATCAAAATAGGAATGGGTGCTGTATTTTGTCAAAAGCTTTTTCACCATCTATTGAGATAATCATATGATTTCTATTGATTTTGTTATTGATATGGTCAGTTATGTTGATAATTTCCTAATATTGAACCAACCTTGCAATTCTGGTATAGATCCCACCTGGTCGTAGTGTATAATCCTTGTGATATATTGCTGTAATAACCTTGCTAGTATTTTGTTCAAATTTTTTGCATCAATATTCATTAGGGAAATTGGACTATAATTTTCTTTTTATGTTTTGGTGCTTCCTGGTTTAGGTTAAAGCACCATATTTGTGCCATAAAAGGAGTTTGGTAAGACTCCATCTTCACCTATTTTTCCCAAATAGTTTATATTGTATTGAAATTAATTGTTTTTTTAAATGTTTGGTAGGATTCTCTTGTGAACCCATCTGGCCCTGGGGATTTTTTCTCAAGGGGTTCATTAATGGCTTGTTCAATTTCTTTTTCTAAGATTAAGTTATTTAAATATTCTGTTTCCTTATTGGTTAATCTGGATAGTTTATATTTTGGTAAACATTCATTGATTTCACTCAGTTTGCCAGATTTATTGGCATATAATTGGGCAAAGTATTTCCTTATCATTACTCTAATTTCTTCTGGTTTTCTTCCTTCTTTTTTTAAAATCAAATTAACTGATGGCTTATCTATGTTATTGTTGGTTTTTTTTCTCACAAAACTAACTCCTAGATTTATTAGCTCAATAGTGCTTTTTTTTCTTTCGATCTTATTAATCTCACCTTTGATTTTTAGGATTTCCAATTTGGTGTTCAATTAGGGATTTAATTTGTTCTTTTTCTAGTTTTTTTTAGTTGCATGTCCAATTCATTGATCTCTTCTTTTTCTGTTTTGTTGATGTAAGAATTTAGAGAAATATGCTTTCCCCTAAAAGTACTGCTTTGGCTGTATCCCATAAATTCTGGTATGTTGTCTAATTATTGTCATTCTCTTTAATGAAATTATTGACTGTTTCTGTGATTTGTTCTTTGACCCACTTATTCTTTAGGGTTAGATCATTTAGTTTCCAATTATTTTTTAATATATCTTTCCACTGCCCTTTTTTAATGTAATTTTTATCACATTGCAATCCAAAAAGAATGCATTCAATATTTCTGCTTTTCTACATTTGATTTTGAGATTTTTATATCCTAATACATGGTCAATTTTTGTGTAGATGCCATGTGCTACTGAGGAAAAGGTATATTCCTTTCTGTTCTTTCTTGTTTATTTTTTGATCTGCTATTTCAGGTTCTGGGAGGGGACAGCTGAGGTCCCCCACTGCTGTAGTTTTGCTATTTCTTCCTGTAACTCACTTAACTTCTCCTTTAAGAATCTGGATGCTATACACTTTGTGAATATATGTTTGGTATTGATTTGCTTCAAATGTTCTATGGTGCCTTTTAGAAAGATGTAGTTTCCTCCTTATGTGTTTTAATTAGGTCTATTTTTGTTTTTACTTTGTCTGACATCAGAATTGCTACCCCTACTTTTTTTTTTAACTTCAGCTGAAGCATAATATATTCTGCTCCAGCTCCTTACCTTTACTCTCTCTCTCTCTCTCTCTCTCTCCCCTTACCATCTCTCTGTCTCTTTCTCTTTGCGTGTGTGTGTGTGTGTGTGTGTGTGTGTGTGTGTGCGCGCGCGTGTGTGCTTCAAGTGTGTTTCTTGTAAACAACACATTGTAGGATTCTGGTTTTTGATCCACTCTGCTATCTGCTTCTGTTTTATGGGAGAGTTCATCCCATTCCATTCACAGTTATGATTACTAACTCTATTTTTCCCTCCATCCTATTTTTCCTCTTGTTTGTCCTCTCTCTCTTTCACCCTTCCCCTCCTCACCAGTGTTTTGCTTCTATCTACTACCTCCCCTGATCTGCCCTCCCTTCTGTCAGTCCCCCCTCACCTTTACTTAATATCCTCCCCTCCTACTTCCCTGTCAGGTAAGATAGATTTGTATATTCAACTGATTGTGCATATTATTCCCTCTTTGAGCCAATACTGATGAGAATAAGGTTCAAGTGATGCCCACTGCCCACTCTCATATCTCCCTCCATTGTAAAAGGTCTTTCATGCCCTTTAATGTGAAGTAATTGCCTCATTCTACATCTCCTTTCCTTTTGTACTCGGTGTATTCCTCTTTCTCATTCCTTAATTATTTTTTATGATATTACTTCAAATTCACCTTATATCTTTACTGTCTGTCCACACACACACACACACACACATACACACATACACACACATACACACACACACACACACATATATATTCCTTCTAGATGTGCTATTAGTGATACTATTTTAAAAAAACTACAGGTATCATCTTTCCATGTAGGTATGTAAACAGTTTAGCTCTATTGAATAACTTATGTTTTCTTTTCCCTTTTTACCTGTTTATGCTTCTCTTGATATTGGGTCTTGATATTGGAGATCAAATTTTTGGTTTAATTCTCATCTTCTCCTTATGAAAGCTTGAAATCTTTTTATTTCACTGAACGACCATTTTTTTCCCCCTTAATGTATTATGCTTAATTTTGCTGGGTAAGTGATTCTTGGTTGCTAGGTAAGTCCTAGCTCCTTTGCCTTCTGGAACATCATGTTCAATGACCTCTGATCTTTTAATGTTGCAGTTACTAAGTACCATGTAATCCTGATTGTGGCTCCCTGATATTTGAATTGTTTCTTTCTGGCCTCTTGCAGTATTTTTTCCTTAACATCATAGTTCTGAAACTTGGTTATAATATTCCTTGGAGTTTTTATTTTGGGATCTCTTTCCTGAGGTGACTGGTGGATTCTTTCAATGTCTATTTTGCCCTCTGGTTCCAGGATATCAGGGCAGTTTTCTTTAATAATTTCTTGAAGGATATTGTCAAAGTCTTCATTTTGATTATGGCTTTCAGGTAGCCTGATGATTCTGAGATTGTTTCTCCTGGATTTATTTTCCAGGTCAGTTATTTTTCCCCTGAGTTATTTTACATTTTCTTCTATTTTTTTCATTCTTTTGAATTTGGTTGATTCTTGATGTCTGATAGAGTTTTTATCTTTCACTTGTTCAATTCTAACTTTTCAGGAGTTGTTTTCCTCAATTAGCTTTTGTACTTTCTTTTCTATTTAGCCAGTTGTACTTTTTTTTTTTGGCTAGGAAATGGGGTTAAGTGACTTGTCCAGGGTCACACAGCTAGTAAGTATTATGTGTCTGAGGCCGGATTTGAATTCAGGTCCTCCTGACTCCAGGGCCAGTGCTCTATCCACTTTGCCACCTAGCTGCCCTTCAGTTGTACTTTTTAAGGAGTTGTTTTCTTCAGCAGATTTTTGTATCTCCTTTTCCATTTGGCCAATTCTTTTTTTTTAAGCAATTATTTTCTTTTTACAAGCTATTGACTATTTTTTCCATAATTCTTTTATATCACTCTCATTTCTTTTCCCAGTTTTTCTTCTACCTCTCTTATATGATTTTTAAACACTCCTTTTTGAGCTCTTCCATGAGTTCTTTCTAGGCTTGAGGCCACTTCCCATTTTTCTTTGGGGTTTTGTTCATAGGTGTTTTAACATTGTTGTCCTCTTCTGAGTTTGTGTCTTGATCTTCCTTGTAACTATAATAACTTTCTATGGTCCAATTCTTCTTTTTTTTTGCTTATCTTTTTTTTGGCCTTTTTCCTTTCTTTCAAAATGGAAGGACACTGTCTAAGGCTTTTTGTGACAGTGACTATAGGCCCTGGATGTTTACCTGGGGCTGCACTGATCTTGCCCTGAGGGTCAATGGGGACCCTCCTGTCTGGTGATGTGATGATAGGGTGGGGTTGGGGGTGTTGCTTGGTGTTGCTGGAGACTGTAGTGGTCTGACAGCTTAACTGATGCTGAGCCAGGTCTTAGTGGTGGCATCTGGCAGTGTGCTGAGGCCAGTGGGGTGTTTATGCGTTTCCCTAGGGCTACACTAAAGCATATGGTGGTCTGGCTGCTGGCTGCCTGTTTGCCCAGGGCTATGCTGAAGCTCATGGAGGTCTAGCCACTGCAGGTTGTCTGTTTGCCTGGAACTAAGTGGAAGCTTATGGTGGTTCTTAGGGCTGGAGTCTGCCCATTCCCCCGAACATGCTGAAGCTCATGGGTGGAGGGGTCTGATGTTGGTGTTTGCTTGCTCTACCACACTGGGGCTCAGGATATACCACTGGTTTGCTGAGGTGGGGCTTGCTATTGGTTTGCTGGGATGCTTGCCTGTCCTGGGCTGAGCTCCCTTTTTATCTGAATGAGACAGACCCTTCCTGCTGATCTTCCAAGTGTTTTGGACTCAAAGATTGTTTTACCCTGCCTTTTTGGTGGTTCTGCTGTTTTAGGATTTGTTTTGAAGTACTATTTTATGGTTGTTTGGAAGTGAATATGGGAGAGTTGTGGAAATTTACCGCTCACTCTGCTGTCTTGGCTCCTGGAAGTCCTCCTTACTTTAAAACCTGTTGAAGATTACTGAAAATCAAGCATACTAGTAGAAAAAAATTTAATGCCTTTCTACTTTCAGTCTCCCATTTTTGTGTGTGTCCATCTATGTTTGGGAAAGATGGTATGGTATATTGTAAATGGTACTGGAGTCAATTTCATTTCCTATAAAACTAGCAGAACACTGCCTTTCTTACCTAAATCAAAGGGATGCTATTCTTTGATCCCATGGGAAAGCTTTTGGGAAATCCTTAATATTATATAAATGTAATATGGAGAAGGGTAGAAGTATGAATAAAAATAAGGATCAAAGTTTGTAAGTTAGGTGGGAGCCAATACATTTATTAGAAGATCATACCTTCATCACCTCAGCCGGGATTATTGCAATTGGCTCCTATTTGCTCTATCTCTACCTCAAGACTCTCCTCACTCCAATACATCATCTATCTACATAGCTGCTGAAGTGATTATCTTGAAGAGCAGATTTGGACATGTAACTTTTTATTTAATAAACTGTAGTAGCTCTTTATTACTTCTAGGATCAAATATAAACTTCTTTGTCTGGATTTGAAGGTCTCTTGCAACCTATTCCCTTCCTATCTTTCCTTACATATATTGTTTTCTCTTCTTTCCTACTTTTTCTTACACATTTTTTTTTGCCTTACAAATACTTTCCAATTCAGAAGTACAGGACTACTTGCTGTTCCTTACTTAGGACAATATCTTTCTTGTTCCTGTACCTTTCTACTCACCATCCCACATCCCTCAATAACATTTACCAGGTTGCAATTTCTTTATCTGCAGAATAAAGGTATTGGACTAAATGATCTCTAGGGTCTCTTGCTTTCTACTTCTAAATCAAAAATATGTTTGTTCTATATATAATTCTGTACATGTTTTCTTCCTCATTAGAATATAAGCTTCTTGAGAGCTGTGACTATTCAATGTTTTTGTCACTATACCCTTAGTGTTTAGAACAATGTCTGGGACATAGTAGGTGCGTAATAAATGCTCCTTGCTGATTGATTTTGGGCTCAGTAGACTTTGAGGGAGTTAAAGGACTTTTGAAAACTGTTAAGTACCCCAGTGAAGATATTTCAGTGCCCTCTTGAGGGAAAAGCAGAAAGAGGCCCTAAAAGTAGATACCACTCATGCAGGTACAGGGTGCTATAAGAATTGTTATAGAAGATGATGCTGAATCGAGGGATCTCAAAACATATGTTCACTGACTTCAAAGGGTCCTCAGAAAAGTGGCAGCAGCTCTGTTAAGGAATGAGGAAATCTCAATTAGCTTGCCTGTCAACTTCCAGGACCTTTGTAACAGACTGCCACGCTCAGGGTGAAGTAACAGGAGGTTTTATAACTTAAGGTGCTATGCGTTTCAGAGTGTGAGGCCCTAGCCAGAGCTATCATGGAGACCAGTCTTTGAGCTCTCTTAAAGAAATATAACATTGGTACATGAGTGTGATGGAATACTACATGGAAAGACTTGTGTGAAATAATGAAGAACAAAATAAGCAGAACCAAGAAAACAGCAATATTATTTTAAGAATGACTTTCAGTGAATAAGTCATTTTGAGTATTATAAATATACAAATTAACTACAAAGAACATATGAAGAAAGATGCTATCTGCATCCAGAGAAAGAACTGATAAATAGATGTATGTAGGACATCGCTTACGACCAATGTTGTAACCCACAGTTTAAGAAGTGCTGAAGGGGCCACAAGTGGAAAAAGTTTAAGAAGTCCAGATGTGGAGAATATACCTATTTGTGTTCAATGTTAACCAGCTCTAGGTAGAAGGGGGAAGGAAAAAAATGATATGATAACTTTATTAGATATTTAAAAGGAATAGCAAGTTATACACAATAGATTTGCAGTTTCATGTGCAATCATCTTTTTTATTATGCTATATTATGGAAATGCTTATTTTATTTCATAAATTAAAAATAAATGTGGAAAGATAAAAAAAAACCATAACATTGGACTTTAGGGTAAAAAAGGACCTTAGGGATTAACTTATCTAACCATTTCATTTTTACAACTGAAGGAATAGGGGCCATAAAAGTGTAATTTGTACAAGTTGACATAGTTATTAACTGGTGGAGCCAAGACAAGCCCTTGTCTCTCAGTTCCCAGTCTGCTTCTCAAAACCCTGAACATGACAACACACAGGTTAATCATTTCATGGAGTTAGAAAAGAATAGGATTTCATAGAATCATAAAATCTTTGAATTGGATAGTTCAACATGTACCTAAGGTATCAAAGAATCGCCTGTACAACATTCCTAACAAGTGAAAACATCTGGTGGTAGGGAGAGGTACTTCTCTAGACAGACAATTTCAATTATTGATTGCAGTGAATTGTACAGTGAGTAAAGGGAAGCCATGGAGTCTAGAAGATCTAAGTTTGAATTTTGCCTCAGACACTTACTAGCTGAATGACTTTGAACAAGTCACCCAGTCCCCCTGTGCCTCATTTTTCTCATATGTAAAGTGAAGGGATTGGACTTGGTGGCATCCAAGTTCCCTTCTTTCTCTAACCCTATAATCCTATCCTCCTAGAATAGTGATGAAGTTTTTCCTAACGTGACCTAAATTTGCCTCTCTGCAGATTGCACCCATTGCTTCTAGTTCTTCTTCATATTCCTTCAAATAAAATTTTCCTCTCAAATATTTGAAGACAGCTATCATGTATCCCTAAGTTTTTTCCTTTCTAAGCTAAAACATTCCCTAGGACTTTCAATGTACAATACATATATGATCTTAAGGCTTTTTATCATTTTCATTGGTAAGTTGATAATTACAAATTGGCTGTTTGAAAGGGAATATGGATATAGAAGAGTCCACCCCTTGCCTATTTAGGTTTTGTGAATTTAGAAATGTTCCCCAATTGATTATGGATTAAGGGCGCAGCTTTCTAATCTTGATATAACACAAGTTCATCTTGGTTCAATACTGTGGATTCTGAGAAAGAATGTTTAAGGTTCTCTGTTGACTTAATAGGGGTCAGATGATCTACCTTCCAAATTTTTTTCTTCCTTACAGAACCTCTAATATAGATAGGCTTTGTATCACTGCCAAGAAGGTATAACCCACTGTGACTAAGCAACAGGAAACCTAGTTTGATAGGAAGTAGTAGTCAGGACTTCTGGGAATTTTGCCCTTGCTTCCTGTTTCTCTTTAACCAGTTTGCTTCAAGGATAGAAGTACATTTTTCTTCCTTACCAACTGGCAACAAGAGAGTTGGCTGTGTTGTGATCAGCATGAGATCTATCTTTGGTCTAATACTTCTTTTTGTCTACCTGATCCCAAGGAAATAGAAACCTTTTTTTTTTTTCTACTTTATTTCAGGCTTTGGAAACTTTGAGCCTTCTCCTTTCTGGGAAAAAGGTGCTGCCAAGTTGCACTGTTGGCGGTCAAAGTTTGAAGTCCACTACAACTCCAAGAATTATTGTCTAGACATACTTCCCCCACCTACTTGAAGGCGGGTTTGTAACTGTGTTACACAGTGGTCAGGGGAAGGGGATGTAGGAGATGCAAGAGATCCTGAAAGACTTTCCCTTCCCCTAGAGACGTTTAATGTGCAACCTGAAGAGTAGGAAAATATGTCATTGTATGGAAATTGATCATTCATTTGGCTAGAAATCAATATTGCCTATCATTTTCTTAAAAATGGATGGGAATTTTAAGTTTTTAATTTTTAAGCTCTTAATAAATGTCTTACATCAACATATGTCTTTACTCTCAAGATGCTATACAAATATTAATGGCGAAATAAATGTTAATACATTCCTTTCTTGGGAACTAGGTAAAACTGCAATCATTCATTTACATTTTTAATCAGGCCAAAAAGATCCTAAACACTCAGACATTAAAATCATACTTGTATGATTGTAGAAATGGCTTCAGATTAGTTATTAATGGAATTATCAATAAGAGAGAGAATGGGTGGAGAGTGAAAAAAACTAAGCAAAAAAAGATAAAGAATAAAATTATGCCTCTTCTGATAAGTCAGGTTGTTTCCTTCTTAGCCCTTTGTGGCTATTTTTAGAAATAAAGGAGTCTAATGGATGGACTTTTCTTCCCCATTCTTCTGTACCAGTTTTCTTTAATTTTGTTAACCATTATTCCAAGAAGAGGAGAAAGATAATAACTCCCTTCCCTTCCCTTCTTCTTCCCCATTCCCTCAAAAGAGTTACTAATCTGGAAAAAAAGTTGTTCAAAGATCAGTCCTTGTTTCAAATTGATATTTTATGAAGTATTTTGTTATTCCTTCCATCACTATATACTCCCATTTATTTTAGCTTTTATATAGTTTTAGAACTTCTCTTTTAAGGATATAAATATTCTTTTTTTTTTTTTTTGGCTAGGCAGTGGGGTTAAGTGACTTGCCCAGGGTCACACAGCTAGTAAGTATTATGTGTCTGAGGCTGGATTTGAACTCAGGTCCTCCTGAATCCAGGGCCAGTGCTCTATCTACTGTGCCACCTAGCTGTCCCAGTATATAAATATTCTTAGTGCTGCAACTAATGTGTCAATCAAAGACAGGCCAGGTTTATTTCAGAGTAATAAGTAATAATGTATTGTCTTTTCCCCCACCCAGGTAAATCTCAGACCATCTGCATTTGGGTTACTTTTAGGTATTAGATTAAGTTTGCTTGCTTTTTAAACAGTACATATTTTTAACATAAACATGCACACAATACAGAAAAAACCCCCAAAACAAAAACAACAGATATGGACCTAGTGTGGGAATCTAAGCTTAACAGCAAGGAGCAAATCATTTAAAATACAGAAGTCTCTGTGATGTGGATAGAATTAGCACTTTTTCTGAAGTTATATGCTTTGTCTTTTCTCAACCTTTATTGACCAGCATGACTCAATGACATCATAGTGACTCCTACAAATCCTCTCTTAAGCTTAGAAAGTCTCAGACACAGACTGATAGCCATTTCTTCCATCTTTGATATTAAACCTGGTGTTTTTCACTTCCTGATTTGCCAGCTGCCTTCTTGGGCCCAGTGTCATTACTCTCTTCCAATTAGTTCTTGCATTTGTTTTTCATTTTTTATTTTTAGCATATGTTTTTAAACCTTTGGGTTACAAATTTTGTCCCTTCCTCCCTCCCCACCCACCCTCATTGAAAAGGTAGCCATCTCGATACAGTTGTAGATGTGTAGTCATGCAAAACACTTCCATAGTAGTCCTGTTGTGAAAAACTAAGTATATTTCCCTTCATCCCTTCATCCCCCATTTATTCTATTCTTTCTTTTGACCCTGTCTCCCTTCAGAAGTGTTTGCTTTTGATTATCCCCTCCCCCAATCTGCCCTCCCCTCTATCAACCTGCTCTCTTGTCCCTTCCCCTTATTTTCCTGCAGGATAAGATAGATTTCCATACTCCATTGTGTATGTTATTCCCTCCTTAAGCCAAAACCTGTGAGAATAAGATTCACTCATTCCCTCTCACCATCCCCCATTTTCCCTCCACCATAAAAGCCTTTTCTTGTCTGTTTCATGTGAAATAATTTACCCCATTCTAAATCTCCCTTTCTCCTTCTCCCAGTATAATCCTCTCTCACCCCTTAATTTTATTTTCTAGATATCATCCCTTCATCTTCAACTCACCCTGTGCCCTCTATTTGTCAATCTATACATACATATAATTTTTTTCCCTCCCACTACCCTAATACTGACAAAGGACTCATGAGTTACAAATATCATCTTTCCATGCAGGAATGTAAACAGTTCAACCTTAATAAGTCTCTTATGATTTCTCTTTCCTGTTTACCTCTTCCATGTTTCACTTGAGTCTTGTATTTGAAAGTCAAATTTTATATTCAGCTCTGGTCTTTTCCTCAGGAATGCTTGAAAGTCCCCTATTTCATTGAATGACCATTTTTTACCCTGAAGGATTATACTCAGTTTTGCTGGGTAGGTGATTCTTGGTTGTAGTCCTATCTCCTTTGCCCTCCAGAATATTATATTCCATGCCCTGGGGTCCTTTAATGTAGAAGCTGCTAAATCTTGTGTTATCCTAATTGTGTTTCCACAATACTTGAATTGTTTCTTTCTGGCTGCTTGTAATATTTTCTCCTTGACCTGGGAACTCTGGAATTTGGCTACAATATTCCTAGGAGTTTTCCTTTGGGGATCTCTTTCAGGAGGATCTGTGATTCTTTCAATTTCTATTTTGCCCTCTGGTTCTAAAATATTGGGGCAGTTTTCCTTGAAAATTTCTTGAAAGATAATGTCTAGGCTCTTTTTTTGATCATGGCTTTCAGATAGTCCAATAATTTTTAAGTTCTCTCTCCTGGATCTATTTTCCAGGTCAGTTGTTTTTCCAATGAGATATTTCACATTTTCTTCTATTTTTTTTCCCTTCTTTTGGATTAGTGTTTCAGTGCCTTCATTTCTCAAATTGTCACTAGCTTCAAATTTCTCCATTCTAATTTTTAAGGAAGTATTTTTTCAGTAAGCTTTTGGACTTCCTCTTCCATTTGGCCAATTTTGCTTTTTTAGGGCTTCTCCTCATTGGCTTTTTGGACCTCTTTTGCCATTTGGGTTAGGCTATTTTTTAAGGTGTTATTTTCTTCAGTATTTTTTGGGGTCTCCTTTATCATCACTTTCAGTTTTTCCTCTGCTTCTCTTACTTGCTTCTTAAAATCCTTTTTGAGTTCTTCCATAGCCTGGGACCAATTCACATTATTCTTGGAGGCTTTGGATATAGTTGTCTTCTGGTTATATGTTTTGATCTTCTTTGTCACCAAAGTAAGATAATATAATCTGACTCTTTTTGTGCTGCTTGCTCATGATCCAGCCAATTACTTGAGTTATATACTCTTTTTTAAGGTAAGAGTCTGTTTCCAATGTGGAGAATGTACTGTCCAAAGCTTCAGGGGGTTTGTGCAGCTATTTTCAGAGATACTCATAGGGACCTGTAAATTTTTAGTTCTTGCAAGGTGCTGTGATCAAGGGTGAGGTGTTTACTCCTTTCCTGTCCTGTGCTCTGCTCTATGAGTGACCGCAAGCACTCTTTTCTCTCTTGGAACTATGAGGGTTTCATCTCTACAGCCATTACAAGTTCCACCATGCCAGTGCTCCTCCTCGACCCAGATCCAAGCATGGGCAAAGCAAGAGAATCCTGTACCAGCACAGAGATCCCTGCAATCTCCCTCTGATCAGCCACCTGATTCCCCCTCAGTCTGTGGGCTAGAAGCTCAGGAGGCAGCCACCACCTCGGGGGCCCAAGCTTGGGAAATGGAGCTAAGACCCTGCGTTCCTCTCTTACCACTGCAGAAACAGACTTTTCCCACTGACCTTCTAAGTTGTCTTTGGTGTTTGTGGGTTGAGAAGTCTGGAAACTGCCACAGCTGCTGTGATTCAGTCCTTTAAGGCCTGATCTAGGTTTGCTGCAGCCTTGTGCCCACGCTGAACTGCGTTCCTCTCCCAGACTGGCACTATATACCTTCTGATCAACCATCCAGGTTATCTTGGTCTGGAAATTTGTTTCACTCTGTCTTTTTGTGGCTTCTGCTGCTTTAGAATTTGTTTAGAGCCATTTTTTATGGGTATTTGGAGGGGTTTGGGGGAGAGCTGACAAGTCACTGCTTTTACTCCACCATCTTGGCTCCACCCCCTGGAAAGGAAAGTTCTTGTATTTTGAGTTTGTGGAATAGCATTCTTCTTAATGGATGTGTTTTCTGCACTAATTCATCTGGAATAACCAAGATCAGAGAGTAAAAGTCTTCTTTATGTGGAGGAGACTGAACATTAATTTTATGCTCTTTTGGTCCACTGTCAGAAAAAAATTTCTGAGGCACAAAGAGAGATGGTTTATTTAAGCATTAACTAATTTTTTTTTATCACATGGAAGCTGCATGTGGCTTAATGTTCCCTTCATGATAAAAGCTTCTACTCAAAAGGAAAAAAAACACAAATAAACAAAAAAACTCTAACCCAAGATTAGCTCAAACACCAGCCTGAAGGTGCTTTTTTTGAAGTGGAGACAGGATGAATTTCACAAATAGAATGAAGTGAATCTTAGAAGTTCTACTGTCAAGTCTGAAAAGCAAATCAATGGGAAGAAGAAAAGCTAATTAGGGAAATAATTAAATTCAATAATCATTAAATGCCTACTATGTACAAGGTATTGCTCTTGAACGCAGATTAACCCTTGGCTCTAAGGTCAATGGGAAACTCTCCTTATTGGTGGAGATCAATTCTTCAAGCCTATAGGAGGGGTTGGCAGAATTGGTGAGAGTGGGAGAGAAGAGATATTTTGAATTATTCTGGCTTCCAGCTTTGAGATTGAAGATGCATGACTACAACCTCTCTTGACATCATGAAAGGGAGAGAAATAGACTGGGAAGAAGAAGTCAATAGTCTCCTTCATGTCTTTATTCCCAGATTGCTATATAAAAGACTTTGGGGAGTTTTCCCTTGGGTGAGATCTGAGACCCTCTCTCCTGGTTGAGTTATCTCATTTCCAATGGGAAATGTCATTTATTATCTGTATTGTCTAGTACATCCTCTCATATATATACTTTTTCTAATTTTTCTTCTGCTTTACTAGGATTTACTAGGCTTATTTGCTATATATATTCACTGTGGAACTGGTATTTGATGAGTAGGTAGTCAGGTCCTAGATATGAAGCTTTGAGCATCTCTTCCCCATAAAGGAAAAGCAGTTAGGAGTTTAGCTTTAATCTAAAAACTTACATCCTTCCGACTAATAATATTTAAGAAAGCAGACAGATATAATTCTAGCTTAATATACCTTCTCTCTGAGGACAGTAGAGTGGCCAGCCTCTGATCCAAACCTCCTTCTTCCCTTCCTGGAAGGAATCAAATTTTCCCTTGGAAAAGGGTAGGGAGAGGAGATGCCTTTTGAATAACCTATAGACAGAACTTTGTGGTCATACATAATCTACATGGGCAGAAGCAGCACCACAAAACACTCTAAACACACACACACACACACACACACAGACACACACATACACATACAGAAACAGACATACAAAGGGAAGACAGAGTAGCAGGAAGAAAATGGATGCATGATTACAGGAAAAGAGAAAAGAGAGAAAGGAAAAAAAGGAAGACTTTTACCGTGGTTTTAATAAGGCAAAGGACCTTTTTCCAAATCTCAGCTAATCTTCATGGGCCTCAGTTCCCTACATGTTAAATGAAAGGGTTGTATTAAAAGACTCTTGAGGTCCATTCCAACTTTAAATGTCTGATTCTTTGATCTCATAAGTGCCACTAGATATGGTGCTGGTACCCTAAATTCTCTTCATCAATACAAAGAATCCATGGGGAACTTTTTGAGGTGTGAATTCTATTGAACAGATATTTATTAAGCACCCCCTGAGTGCAAAGCCTGCAGTAGCATGAGATGTTTAGCTTAGACACTATCTCTGTCATCGTAGAGCTTTCTGTCTAGTTATTTCCATGTTACCGTGCTCCTTCTGGTTAAAACGCAGAGTTGATATTTGGTTAATGGTATCCAATATCTTAAAAGCCCCACTGGTCAATGGTAAAATAATGGATTCACCGTAATGATTCACCTCTGCTCCAGTCTTTGTTTTTTTTTGATGCACTCATGCCTTCTAACAATTCATAGGATCTTAGAGGTAGAGAGGACCTCTGAGGTCAGCTAGTCATAGGCTCATAAATTTGAATCTGGAGGGTTTGCCAGAGGTCATGTAGTCTAATGCCTTCATTTCACAGATAAGGAAACCAAAGCCCAGGGAGGTTAAATGTTTTGCTCAAGCTCACACAGGTAGTATCAAAGGCACTATTTGAACCAAATATGATTCCCAGCAAGTGTTCATGATGCTGATTCTAATAAAACTATATTCTGGTGAAGCCATTTTATTATTTATCTTTTCCAGGAGAAAGTTTAGGTTAATCTTTTCCTTTTTCTTCATCGTTAATGAATGTTGGTGTATAGTATGAAATGTGGCTTGATATGAAGACATCTGTCTCTCTCGTAATACGTGCCTCAGCTGATCACCAATATTGCCTACATGTTCAGATAGGACAACTTCTAAAATATCATTAAAACAGTTTTAATCTTATTTTACATTTCACTCACATTTCCTTTTTACAGGTGAGTGCTTCCTCTGGAATAGCTGAGACCCTGGTAGGTTCCTACTTTCATTAGAGGCCATCCTGCTGAGGAATAATTTGAACTAACATTGGTGGACTGATGACATGCAGGCTCTTTATTTTGTTATATTTTATTTTTTCTCTTCTTAACTCACCCGGGGGGGGGGAAGCAATTTTTGGTCTGATGAGGCACCTAGCTGACACTCAGACCTGCCTACTTGACAATGCCCTGAGGCAAAATTCAAAGCAATGGAGTAGATTTTTGGTTGGCCCCTGCTGTCTTCTGAATGAATCTTTATCCTTTGCAGTTCTTTTTGATAGGACTATTATGTAACCTATTATTATGAAGGTCCATAAACCTTAGGTTGTCTATGATTGTGAACTCTCCTTTGATAACTGACCCAGAAACCTTGTACTATTTTGGTCCTAGAACAGAATTAAAACAATACTACCCAGAAGGAGCATCACTCTATGAAGGTCATTGCATGGTCGCTTTAAATCTGGGTTATCATAATGCATTTGGCTTGTTTGCAGATACTTCTAAATGATTGATAAAGAGCTTAAATAGAGTGCTCTTAATCAAGAGAGAAAAAAGGCTACTGTGAGTCTGATGTCTTTCTAAGGGCCACTTTTGAGATGTTCAGTTTCCTCTGAGCACAGCATAAAGAAAATACCCTCTTATTCCTGTGAGGAAGGACTTTGCTACATCCATACAACATCAGCTTTCTGGACTTGTCAGGCTTTGAGCAGAAATTTTGTTTTCCATTCCAACCCTTAGCTGTGACTTGCACGGAGAAAATGACCAATGAATATATGGTGAGTGAATGAATTAATGAGAAGGTAGATTAGAAAGTAGAAGGTCAGGATAGTGTAGGGAAAGGAAGATGCAGGATAGGGGTGTGCCCATAGATATATAATTGCTGCCCCATCTAGAGCAGTAGTGTCAAACTCAAATAGTAAAAGGGGCCACTAATCCACACATAAAGATCCCTGAAGGTCACATATTGACTGAATTTAAAAGTATAATATTATTGTGTTTTTATTTATTTTGTTAAATATTTCCCGATCATGTTTTAATCTGGTTCAGGCCATACTTGGGAGTGTTGTGGACCACATGTTTGACACCTCTACTCTAAAGCTCTCAGAAATCTCTTTTTTTCAAGGAGTATCTCAATTTCCATGTCATTATATGAAGTTGTCCATGATCCCTCACAACGGAGAGTATTCTCTCCCGACTTAACTTTTCCTAGAATGCTCAGTCAGCAACCTCCCTTTATCTCAAGTCTGTTGTTGTTCAGCTCTGTCTGACTCTTTATGACCCTATTTGGTATGTTCTTGGCAAAGATACTGGAGGAGTTTGCCGTTTCCTTCTCTAGCTCATTTGCAGATGAGTTGTACTGAGGCAAGCAGGATTAAGTGACTTTCCCAGGGTCATACAGCTAGTAAATGTCTGAGGCCATATTTGAACTCTGGTCTTCTTGACTCCAGGTCTGGTGCTCTATCCACTGTGCCACCTAGCTGCTGTTTTATCTCAAGTACTCCCTATCTTATACTTAACTGTGTACATATTGTATCCCTCTCCTCTTCTTCCCCAATCAGTAACATGTAACATTTCCCTCCATAAATAACATGCAACTTTTTGCTTTTGTATGTCTTTAGCACCTAGGACCATGATCTGTGCATAGTAGGTGAATAATAATAAATAAATAATAAATAATAAAGTAATAAATAAATGCTCATTGAATTGAATTAAAAGAGCTCTGGGTTCCAGGGCATAGCAAATCCCAACTCTGCTCTATAATACCTATATGACTATGGACAAATTGCTTTACTTGAGTGGGACTAAGTTTCCTCATTTTTGAAATGAGGCACCTGGCTGTCTAGCTCTAAATTTATTGTCTATGAGCACTGGACTGGAAGATGCCAGTGCTGTCAGTTATATACTATGGCTTTGTGCAAGTCTAAGGGTCTATTTTCTCACTGGCCTATCTGAGGCTGTCAGCCATGTGTTTCATTCAGGAATAGTAGAATAGACTCTCAAAACTCCTCCCATTTTGGAAATGCTGCTAGGACTTTTTCTAAGGCTGAAACATGGTTTAGTGAAAATGCACAAGATCTGAGGTCAAGGGACCTGAGTTTCAATGCCAATTTTGCTACCTAAAACAGGGGGACAATGAACAAGGCACTAATCTTCATGCACACCATTTTCCACATCTGAAACATGAGGGGACTGGACTGGAGGCTCCATTGGGTTCTTATCAGCTGTCAGTTTATGATCCTAAGGTTCTTTACTCTTTAGATCATCACCATGCCTCAGCTGTCTTTTATCTCCATCCCTGTGGCCCCCTTCTCTTATTGGTGAGTATTTCTTGGAACTTCCTACTTTGTACTTTGTACTCTGCCTTAGCTTCCTTCTCTTTCTGCCCCATTTATCCCCTTCTTCCATTGTTAAGCTCCTTCTGGAACCTTTATCATCATGCTTTATTTTCTACCTTCTTCCACCCATTTTTAGCTGCTTTTAACATACTGTCTTCTCTTATTAGAACTTAAGCTCTTAAAGGGCATACCCTGTCATTCTTTTTGCTTATATATGTGTCCCCAGGGCTTAGCCCAGTACCTGGCAAATGGTAAGCACTTAATGAGTGCTTGCTGACTTGCTGACTTGATCCTATGAATGACCTTATCATAAACTCACCTATACTGGAAAACTGACCTCTCAGAGTAGTACTACACAATGTCACAACATGGTACATCTGGGAAAGAGAAACAAACAGAACACAACATGATATAATGCATTGTGTCCACACAGTTGAGTTCACATACAATAACATCTTTGTACATCTTCCTTCTTTGTAGGCACATGGAAGCACATTCATGTCAAGAAATCTCCTAAGTAAAGCAGCCAATGAAAATATATCTTTTCTAAAGGGCAGAGGCTGACATGGGACTGATATTCACTCTCCAAAATAATCTAATCTTCTTAAGAGAAAAAAAATGTTGTGGGCATCCTGATTATTCACTGGAAACTGTTAATAGTCTTTCTTTTTTTCTAAATTAATTAATCAAAAAAATTATTAAGAATTCCTTTTATGCCAGGTAATATACTAAGCACTGAGGATATAAGGAAAAGGTGAAAATTACTGCTACCAATGGAATAGCAACATAATTACAATGTATTTGTCATTATCCCCATACTTCCAAATGGTTTATTTCTCCTCCTTGGGAGATGGTTTGTGATTTGTCATTGCTACATGTCCTTAAGGAGTATTGGCTTACTCTAGTCTGAGAATGAACCTCCATAGTTATTGTATAATGTTGGGCAAGTCACTTAGCCTTTTGAGCTTCAGTGCCTTTAACTATAAGATTGGGATACTAATATCTGTCATGCCTGTTTCATAGGACTGTTGTGAAAATCAAATGAAATGATGGATACAAAAGCAAATAATTTAACTATGTCTCATGTAAAAATGGGCATGATAAAAGCAAAATGTTAGGGATCTAACAGAAGCAGAATAGATTAAGAAGTGGCAAGAATACACGAAGGAACTGTAAAAGAAATATCTTAATATCATCAATAACCACAATGGTGTGGTTACTGATCTAGAGCCAGACATTCTGGAAAATGACATCAAGTGGGCCTTGGGAAGCATTGCTAACAATTAAAGCTAATGGAGGTGATAAAACTTCCATGGAACTATTAAAAACCCTAAAAGATGATGCTGTTAAAGTGCTGCACTCAATAAGCCAGCAAATTTGGAAAACACAACAGTGGCCACTATATTGGAAAAGATCAGTTACATTCCACTCCTAAAAAGGGTTATGCAAAGAAATGTTCAAATTACCAAACAATTATACTTATTTCACATACCAGCAAGGTCATGCTTAAGATTTTGTAAGCTAGGTGTCAGCAATATGTGAACTGAGAATTACCAGAAGAGCAGGTTGTTTTACAAAGAGGCAGAGGAACTAGAGGCCAAATTGTCAGCATTCACGGGATGATGGAGAAAGCAAAGGAGTTGCAGAAAAACAAAACAAAACAAAAATCTACTTCTGCTTCATTGACTACACAAAAATCTTGGACTGTGTGTTATCACAACATAATGTGGCAAGTGCTTAAAGGAATAGGAATAATGATCATCTTACTTGTCTCCTGAGGAACCTATTTGTGAGTCAAGAAGGAACAGTTAGAACCAAACATGGAACAACTATTTGGTTTAAGATTGGAAAAGGAGTACACAAGGTTGTATATTGTCACCTTATTATCTAACTTATATCTTAAAAATTTATCTTACAAAATTCCAGGCTGGATGGATCAAAAGCCAGAATTAAGGGTGCCAGGGGAAATATCAAGAATCTCAGATAAGCAGATGATGCCATTCTGATGGAAGAAAGTAAAGAGGAATTAGGAAGTCTCTTGATAAGGGTGAAAGAGCCTCTTGAGGGTGAAAGAGGACAATGTAAAAGCTGGCTTAAAGCTTAATATAAAAAAAATCTAAGATCTTGGCAACTTCTCCCATCATTTCCTGGCAAATAGAGAAAGAGGAAATGGAAGGAATGTCACATTTTATATTCTTGGACTCAAAGATCATGGTAGAGAGAGACTGCAGCCACAAAATTAAAAGGTGTTTGCTCCTTGGAAGGAAAACTATGGCAAATCTGGACAGCATACTAAAAAGAGACATCATATTGCCCCAAAGGTTCATATACTCAAACCTATGGTTTTTCCAGTAGCAACATATGGCTGTGAGAGTTGGACTATAAGACAATTGCTACAGAACTGATGCTTTCAAATTGTGGTGCTGCAAAAGACTTTGGAGGGTCCTCTAGAAATCAAGGAGGTCAAATCAGTAGGTATTTAAAGAAATTAATCAAGACTATTCAATGAAAGGTCAAGGTCTGAAACTGCAGCTTAAATACTTTGACCACATGGTGAGAAGACAGGATTCATTTAAAAAGACCCTGATGTTAGGAAAGATTGAAGGCAAAAAGGAAAGAAGACAGCAGAGGATGAGATGGATAGATGGTATCATAGAAACAATGAACATGAATTTGGACAGACGTAAAAGATTGTAGAGGATAGAAGGGGCTGGCATGTTATGATTCATGGGCTCATGAAGAATCAGACATGACTAAATAACAAAAAAATGAGGATATTGGGCTAGATGACCTCTAAGGTACTATATAGCTCAAAATCCTGTGATTTTGTAAAGTGCTAAATAAATACATAGTCTAATTTTGGTAGCTGCATGCTGAAGTGGCTAAACCATATGACTTGGGATCAGGAAGACTTGAGTTTGAATTCTAACTCAGAGACTTACTAGCTGTGTGCCCATGGACAAGTCACTTGTCCTTTCTAAGCCCCAGATTCCTTGTCTGTCAAATGCAGAGAAGAAAAGCACCTGCTCCATAAGGTTGTTGTGAGGATAAGATGAGATAAAATATGCAAAGCATTTTACAAACTTTATTTTTAATTATTATTTTTATTATCGGTTCCAAATTCTCTCACTCCCTCCACCCCTTCCCCACCCAATGAAAAGGAAAGAAATCTGATACTCATTATACATATAATGAAGTCATGTAAAACGTATTTTTGTATTAGCCATGTCTCCCCCCCCCAAAATACAATGCAGTATGAGTCTATCAGCTCTTTATTTGGAGTTGGAAAACATTTTATATCATGAATCCTTTGGATTCATGGATCATTGTATTGACCAGGGTTATTAACTCTTTCACTGTTGATTATCTTTGTAATATTGTTGTTATTGTATAGATTGTTCTCCTGGTTCTGTTTACTTTATTTTGCAAGTTCATACGCTTTTTTAGGTTTTTCTAAAACTATCCCCTTCATCATTTTTTACAACACAATAGAATTCCATCACAATGGAAAACTTGTTCAGCCATTCCTCAGTTGATGGGCATCCCCTCAGTTTCCAATTCTTTGTCACCACAAAAAGAGCTGCTATAAAGATTTTTGTTCCTGTGGGCCCCTTTTCTCTTTTCTTTGATTTCTTTGGGGGTATAGACTAGTAGGAGTATTGTTGGGTTAAAGTGTGCAAAGTTTTCTAGCCCTTTAGTTCAGTTTAGTTACTAATGGTTATCCAGAATGGTTAGACTAGTTACCAGCTTCACCAAAAGTACATTAGTTATTTTACAAACTTTAAAGCACAATATAAATGCTAGCTATAACTATTAAGTCTAAAATTGCTTGTCTGTTAGGGTACTACAATTTCTACTTTCAGAGTTACTTTTTTGTTTTAGTTGTTTCTATAAACTGTTTGTTAAAGAAATTTTTAAGGTGAGAGAGAATGAATGGTTAGTGGAGTGAGTTCATGGATGAAATGTGTTGGAATGAGATGAAGGCTAGTTTCAGAAGATCCCTCTTTTCCTAAGCTATTGAAGCAAAGAAGAGAATGAGAAAAGATGGATGAATAAGGTATAAGTAATTTTTTTAAAATATGGAAGAAAGGTAAGAAGGGTGCCTCTCTCCTCAGGTTGCTTGGCTCAATTCAGGAATTTCTCCTTGGAATTCAGTTCCCACTGGCGTGGTTACTTCACAAAATAGAGTGCATGCATATTTTAATCAGGCTGGGCTCAACCCTTCTATCCCTTTCATTCGTTGTGATTCTTACCCAAATATTTCCATAACTCCTCCATGGATTGTAGTGTGATGAGACAGACGTCAGACTGAGTCAGAGGATCTAGGTTCAAATCCTCCCTCTGCTACTTACTAGCAGTGTGACCTTGGGTACCAGAGCCATGATTTCTTTATCTGCAGAATGAAGGTATTAGACTAAATGGTCTCTAAGGTCTCTTCTTTTCTACCTCTAAATCAATGACTGTGACTATGAAGTGTGAAATGTACCTCTGGCACTTTAATGTTTCAAAGATATTAATGCATAACTTAGGTTGTTATTTATCCTTTTTGTCTTGATACATGACCAGCTCACTTTCTTTTCTGATTATATGTATCCTTGGTGATGTCTTTTGTATAGCACATTGTGAGAAAATCATAATTTTTTTATGACTCATGAAACATAAAAAACAAACTTTGCAAATGATAGTTATGAAATAGCTATGGTGGTAGGTATGCCAGAAATGCTAAGTACAGTAGACTCCTTTAGGCTTACCCCAAAGACTTAACTAGATATACTGCAGATGCAATTTAGAAATTACTGTTTTAATTATGAATAGAGTTTGGAGTTTAAATTGCTTCCTAGTTATTGAATAACTTATTTGGAGTTTCTAATCACAATATACACATTATTCAGTGATTTATAAACAGTGCAGCAACATCATTATCCCCAAATAAGATACCATGCATAAGATCTATAATTGGAAATATTAATGTCATTACCAGATGAGCTGGATTCATTAGCTTCAGATCTATTTCACCAAAATTACTCATTCATCAAATTAAAAAGAATCAACAGGCAAAGTATCTCCCCTTGTGCCCATGTACAGAAAACACAGGGACCCATGTTTAATGAGAGGGTATTGTTTTATTTGTCATGATTACAACATTATCAGATTAAAGCTCATATTAGTTCTTCTTTTTTCCGGAATTCTGTTTACCATGCTACAGTATCCAATCCTTTATAGGTTTTGAAATAGCATTAGGTGAAATTCCATGGACAATAAAGGAAAGGACAAGAGTTTTAGAGTTAAAAGATCTGGATTTAAATCTAAGCATTGTTACTAGCTGTTGACTTTGGATATGTTGGTCATCCTTTTGGGGGCCTCAAATTCCTCATCTGTAATGCGAAGGGCTCAGACTAGAAGATTTCTAAGTTTCCTTCTCCATGCCAATCCTATGATTTTAAGTCTTGATTATCTAAATATGGAGAAGCCACATTATACATTTAATCTCAAGTTCCTTCTCTCTGATAGGGAGTATTGGTGATATCTTTGACAGTATTTTTTTCACTATTGATTTTATTCATTTTATTCTAAACTTAAGAAATAAAACAAGCATTTCCACAGCATAGTAGAATAAAAAAAAAGAGATGATTGTGTATGAAACTGCAAACCTACTATGTACAACTTGCTATTCCCTTCAAACATATAATGAAATTATTAGGTAACTCTTTTCCCCTTTTTTTCTTCCCTTTCCACCCCCTTCCCTAGAGATGACCACCATTAGGCACTAGTATGTGTGTGTGCATACACACACACAGGTGTGTATATGTGCATATATATGCATACATATATGTAAACATTAAAATTAAATAAATGTCAGTTATTGTGTTAGCAGAAGGAAAAGATAATTCTGAAGTGAAATCTAGCAGAGTAGCTGCTTTTACTATAAAATATCATATATAGAATACAAAGGAAATATATATTTGTGTACAATATTTTAAAAATTCACCTGTTTTACAAAAATATGTCTTTTACATTTTTTGGGATTATCTGTGACCCTTCCTTTGCCCATGAACACAGATATTTGGGAGCATAGTGAATAAAGGCCACACATAAGGGTGTAGACATGGTTAAACCTCCAGAGAATTTATTCATTCTCTTTTAAATTCATTCCTTCTATCTATTTTTATAGCCAGACAAGGAAATTTTCACAAAATGTCAGAATAGGGACAATTCTATGAGGCAACATAGGACTATAGCTTTATAATTGAAAGGGACCTTAGAGATAATATAGTCACGTCCCTTCATTTTATAGTGAAAAACAACAAACAAACAAACCAAAACCAAAAAAACCCCAAAAAACAAAAAACAAAAATGAGGCCCATAGAGGTCAAATGACTTACTACAAGTCACACTAGAGGGAAATGACAGACTTGGAATCTGAAGTCAGTTCCTGACCGTCTATCTCGTATCTCTTTTTCTTACACCATGCTGCCTCACTTTTGATAGTCTAAGCATTTTCTCTTTTCCATAGTTAGTAGTTAGTAAAGGTGAGTAGGAGAAAAATGAAAAGAAATTCTTTATCACCATACTTTATGACATATGACTAAATAGACTACATTCTAAAATATCACATTTAAGAGATGATGTTTCATTCCATACATCTTCCCATAAATGAGTTGTGAATTGTCTTTTACTTCAAGTCCTGATGATGGGGGTTATAGCTCCAGGTTGAATGAAGGGAGCATAATAGGATGATAAGATCAGAGGGTCAGAGGTTTTTAGCTGGAGGAAACTTTAGAGGCCATCTCTGTTCCAATCACTTCATTTATTAATACATATATTTTGTTAATCCTTGGTTTACATACATTCCTTTCAGAATCTAACATGGCAACTGTAGGATCCTAAAAATTCCACTTTAAAGACAGTAGAACTAAACGTGACACGTAGCTAAGTAGAAAATAGCAATGAATGACATACTTTTTTTTTCACGCTGACATTTGTTAGAGCATATGGTCTATCACACTTGGAAAAATCTGTCTAAAGTATTCCCAGATGTTCCATAAAACAATGCAGGTAAATTAGTGAAAGAATAAATCTGAGGCAAGAGGAAGGCATTGAGAATCTAGTATTTTAAATGTCATTCAGTAAAGGATTCCAGCAAGGCTGTGACCATGTGGGACTATTTGGTGGCATTGTCCCATTTGGGAAAACCATAGGCCACAGTTGGAAGTCTTACTCAACTTCTGGTGAAACTTGTTTTATATTTGTTATAATAGTAGTATCTGAATTGTAATAGTTCAAAATTCCTACAATACTCTAGGCATTGTGTGGTATAACAGGAAGAGTAGCACCTGAAGTGTAATCCTAGAAATCATAAAGGTAGAATTGGAAGAGAGTGTAGAAATTATCCAAATTCAACTCCCTCATTTTACAGATAAGTAGATAGAGCAAATTCCTTGCTGAAGGTCATACAGGCAGTAAATAGGAGGTGGGATGTGGAATCCAGTCTCTGAGTCCAAATCCTTCCTATGCTTTCCTTGCTTCAGTGAGGCAAGTGGTATCCAAACGTAAGCTATTATTGTCATTTGGAAAACAAAAGTTTGAGAAGATGAGGAAAAGAATAGAAGGACTTCTATAAAATGGTGTACTCTCTCCATGAGGTTTCATGTTTTAAAGGAAAAGACAAAGAACTCCAGGTTTCACTTCAGTCAGCCCAATGGATTCCCAATGCTCTATAAATTCACTTAAAAATTAAAATAGTAAATCAACACATGTGTACAGTTGTGGACTTGATATATGGCATAGGGTTGCAATTTATGGTGATGCTTGCCTAGAGGCTTGATGATTCATCATTCTCTTTGAATAGGGTGGATGTTAGATCCCCATTCTTCTTACTTGATTTGAAAAGTCAGCAAGTGAGGTGACAATCTGGACATTTGACCTGTAGGCCTTTTTGTTTACCTCTGGGTGGCATTTTTCTTTCTGAGGAAGTGATATTCACGGTAAAATTTAAGGTTGCAAAGTGACCCGCACACTAGTTCTGGATGAAGAAAATCTTAGATCAGAAAGACTTGTGTTGGGGTAAAAACATGCTTGGAGGGGAACATTTCATAAGGAATCACAGGATTTAGAGCTGGAAGGTCCTTAAGCTTCTTAGAGGCAGTATGTCCTAGTAGCTCAGGAAGAGCAAGGTTTAAATCCTAGTGTTCCAGACTGCCATTTTCCCATGTGATTGTGGGCTAGTCCTTTAACCTCTTTGAGACTCAGTTGACTCATTTGAAAACTGTAGTAGATTCCTCACGGTTTTACTTTATTTATTTATTTTTTCCTGTCTCATATGAGATTATGTAGATAAAAAGCTTTGCAAACTTTTAAGCAGGCCTATCAACATCATTCATTATTAGGCTAATTTTCATCCAATCTTTTTATTTTACAGATGAGGAAATGGAGGCTCAGCAAACCTATATGATTGAACCAAAGTAGCCGAAATATTAATAAATAGTAAAGCCAGAATTAGAACCCAGGCCTTCTTATTCCAATGGGTAGAGATCCATAGGAATTTAGTCCATAGGACAATAAGATGATGCAATATTTTTTGTGCTGGGAGTACCTTAGAGATCAGATAGATAGTTATTGTTTAATCCTTTCAGTTGTGTCTGATTCTTTGTGATCCCATTTGGGGTTTTCTTAGTAAAGATACTGGAATGGTTTGTCATTTCTTTCTCCAGCTCATTTTACAGATGAGGGAACTGAGGGAAACAGGGCTAAGTATCTTGCCCATGGTCCCACAGCTAGTAAGTACCTGAGGCCACATTTGAACTTGGGTCTTCCTGAGTCAGGCTTGGCACTCTATGTACTGTGCCACCTAGCTACCCTATGGACAAGTGGAGCCTTTATCAAGTGTCTACCATGTACCAGATACTATACTAAGTACTGGGGATACAAAAACAAGCAGCAAGACAATACTTGCCTTCAGAGAACTTAAATACTGATGAAGGAAGACAACAGGACAGCAAAAGTATTTGTGTGGGAGCGTGGTGAGGAGATGGCCAAGAAGTATGGTAAGGTCTGACGCCAGGAGTGATAAGACTAAATCTCATCTATCAAAACAAGGGACTCTTGGATAATGTCCAAGATTATAGCTCAATGGAGATAATTGGAGAGTAGAGCCATGGTGAGACCCCCTCATTCTAGGACGCTCAAAGTGGCTAAGTGTATTGCCCAAAGTCACATAACTAGCTTGTAGTAGATCTGGTTCTAGCATTTAATCTCACTTCAAATTCAAGGATCTCTTCCTTTAGCCATCTTTCTGGATGAAGAAATAACAGAGAGAAAGACAAATTCCTAAAAAGCAGAGACGTGTTTGCTTTAGAGAGCTTCAGGCCAAATGAAGTGTGAACCAGGGATGATAAAGATCAGTAATCTCTTGCTTACAGAGTGAAAGATTTTTTTTCTGACATATCTATGTGTGAGTAAATGACTAATGAAGCCAAATGGGGGACAGAACTTTTGTCAATCTGAACAGATGTTTCTAGGTGCAGAAGTTGGACTTATTGTTTAAATTTGGTGATTTGAGGACAATATTCCATGACTGGTCGCTGATAACAAATATTTCCAAAGTACTGAGAAAGTACAAAGTGGTTTCTGCATTATTTCTCCCTTCCTTGTTTTGAGTCCCTCTAGCTAGCCTCCCCAGGGATGGCATCTATTTAATGCAGAAAATGCTCAAAGCATTATTTAAGTGGATGAATTGATTGATGGATGGATCCTCTCAAATCTCTTCCTTGGCCCAGACCTAGGAAAAAGGCTTCTTTGGGAAACTTAGAAACAAGTATTTTGATTGTTGTCGACTCCATAAGGTAGGTGAGACAAGGTATAACAGCTGGAGGGCTGGGCCAGGACTCAGGAAGGGCTACATTCAGTTTCTACCTCTGATATTTCCTAGGTGAGTGACCCTATGCAAGTCCCTTCCATAAGCCTCAGTTTTCTAATTAGTGTTAAGGTGAATATTTAATTATTGTTGTCCTTCATATTCTAAGAGGACCAAAATGACATCACAATATTGAGATTAATATACAGTATCTTTGACTATGGCTGATCAGACCAATATGAGTTTGGAAGGCTCTACCATAGGTTTGGCACAAATAATCTTCATAAGTATTTGAGTTGGAGATGTCTCTAAAATTGCATATTTCATGTTTCTTTTGAGCTATTACAATTCTGCTTTGCTGATAGAGCACAGAACCTTCTTTGACATGGGCATGCCTTACAGGATGGTCCTGTGTCAGTATCTTCTATGTTTTACTATTGATACCAAAGTTCTTTCAGAGAGATCTTGAGAGTATCCTTGTATTGCTTCTTCTAACCTCTGTGTTGAGTACTTGCCTTGTGTGAATTCTCCATAAAATAACCTTTTAAGCAAATGTACATTTCGCATTTGAACAATGTGGCCAGCCCATCAGAGTTGTGCTCTCTGCAGTACAGTTTGGATACTTGGCAGTTCAGCTCAAGAAAGAACCTCAGTGTCTGGTATCTTATCTTGCCAGGTGATCTTCAGAATCTTCCTAAGATAATTCAAGTTCAAGCAATTCAGTTTTCTAGCATGGCACTAGTACACTGTCCAGGTTTCATAGGCAAACAACAATAAAATCAGCACAATGACTGTAGACCTTCAGTTTGGTAGTCAGCTTAATTCCTTTTCTCTCCCTCATTTTCTTTCGAGGACTCTCAAACACTGGCAATAAATGCATAAACCTCTTCATCTATGTGTACATCCCTGGAAAGTATACTGACAAAGCAAGTGAACTTATCCACAGCATTCAAAATTTCTCCATTTGCTCTAACCAATGATTCCATGTATGGCTGGGGCAGTGTTGGTTGGTGGAGAACTTATGCTTTCTTATTGTTAATCATCAGGCCAAAATTAGCACAAGTGGACAAAGAATTGATCCATACTCTGTTGCATCTCAGCTTTAGAGGCTGCAGTGAATGCATAATCATCTGCAAACAAAAAGTTGCACACCAACTTTCCTTCCACTTTAGTCTTGGCTTGTACCCTTTTCAAGTTGAATAATTTATTTTCAATGTGGTAGCTGACCTTGATGCCATTTTTAACCTCATTGAAGGCATCTAATAATATCTCTGAAAATATCATGATAGAAAACGTGGAAGCAACGACCCAGCCTTGCTTCAATTCACTCCATTGGTAACTGGGAAAGTGTGAGAGCATGCTCCATTATCCAGAACCTGTGCAAACATGTCACCATAAAACTGGTATATAATACTGATTAACTGGTCATCCAATTTTTGCCACAATCTTCTACAAGCTCCCACAACTGATGGTATCAAAGACTTTCATCAGATCAACAAACATTGGCTATAGGCCTCTGTTCTGTTCCTGGCATTTCTTCTAGAGATTAGGGCAGCGAACACCATATCGACCATTTTTTGGCCCTTTCTGAAGCCACACTGGCTCTTGAGTAGATGACCATCTTCCAGATGAAAGATCAACCAGTTAAGGAGGACTCTGGCAAGAATCTTGCCAGCAGTGACTTAAGAGAGAGATCCTTCCTATGATTATCATAGTACAACTTATTTCTTTTTCCTTTATAGACAATGGAGTCATCCTTGATCTGCCAGGGGCTAACCTCACCTTGTCATATAACCCAGAAGATTTCAGCCAACATTTGTATGAGCAGTGGATCACCTACCTTGTAAATCTCTCCTGAAATGAAATCAGCAGCGGGCTCTTTGTTACACAATAATGGCTTCAGCATTGGTTGATGACAGTCTGTAGAGAACATCTTTTCAAAATCATATCCTTATCATTGATCAATGTGGCTCCATCAACACTGAATAGTTGAGAGGCACCATAGATCTTTGGCCCATAAATAGCCTTCAGATCATCGTAGAAGCACTTTGGATTGTTACTATCAGTGTAAAACTGACCTTGATCTTCCTTCTTAGCCCAGAATCCTGCATCTCTCTAAGCTTCACTTGCACTTTACTTTTGATGGAGTTTTAAATGCTGCCTGCTTAGTGACAAACTGTCTTGCTGGTAAACCCTGTGGAGTTCTTGCTTTTCATTTAGTAGCTTTTGAATTTCCTCATAATTTTTATTAAACCAATCCTGATATTTGTGAGTGTTCTGGCCCAGATGGGTAAATATGGTGCTATACACCAAATCTTTGAAAGTCGCCACTTCCTTTTCTGCTCAACTATTGCCAACTGTGTGTTGGCTCAGCTTTCCCTCCAAGTCAGCAACAAATAGTTCGTGCGTGGAGAAGTGCTCTAATGTGTTAACATTGAGTCTTCTGATAGTAATCTTGCCTTGGGGCCACCCCTTTTGTTAAATATTAATATTTAGCTTGGAGAGGATACATCTACAATCAGTCCAGCACTCTGTGCTACATGTTGGTTTTGTCACTCTCACACCCTGTCTGTCTCTTTTCCTTACAATGATGTAATCTATTAAATGCCAATGTTTGCTGCAAGATTGCATCTGTGAAGTTTTAATTGTGTTTAGGTAAACAGAAGATAGGGTTGATGGTGAGAAAGTCATGAGAGGCAGAAGTCTTCAGTAGTAAGTGACCATTGCTGTTGTTATTTCTGACTCTACTCCTCCAAGGATTCCTTGCCATGTCTGATAGTCTGGCCTGTTCTGGCATCCAAGTCACCCAGAATTATGATTGTCCTCTTTCAGCACATTGTTGATGAGAGTCTCTAGGTCTTCATAAATTTTTTCTTTGACTTCATCAGTGTTTGTCATGGTGGGAGCATATGCAATGATGATAGTGGCATGGCACTTTCCTGCAGGTGGCAATCTCATTGTCATGTCTGTCAGTCATTCCTTTTGGAGGCATATAAGCTTGTTGACTAAATTAGATTTGATTTCAAAACCTACACCAGTTTTGAAGTACTCCTCATCATGGCAGCCACTCCAGAAAAAATTGTAGCCACTGCCAACCCAGTAAGCTGGCTTTCATTTGCCAGCTTTATTTCACTCAGTGCTGCTATTTGGACATGAGACCTAATGAGTTCTCTCACGAGAGCTGCTCATATTTCAGGTTTACCGGATTTCATGCTGTCCACAAGCATACATATATTTCATATACCCATGGCAAATGGAATCATCTTTGCAAAATTTTTTTGTATTTTATTTTTGTGTATGTTTTGATTTCAGGGTCAAGTTTCTCCTGCCTGACTCAGTAAGTAGTCCAGGGTTGGGGTGTTCAAAGAGGACTAGCACCTCTGGTGTGAGAGCTTGCTGAGCACTTTTCAGGCCTGCTCATCCATCTTTGTTGGCTTCCTGGCACCAACTCTGATCTGTGGCTCCAAGAAACTGTAGCAAGTGTGGCGGCCATGCCCTGGTAAACTGTTTCAGTTGACAATACTGAACAAGGTTGAAGGTAACCGATGGTCCTCAAACATGTTAGTGTATTAAGGGGGGGGTGTCTACCTCAATCATGTGAAGACTTCCCCCGGTGAAATGGGTAGATGAGAACAATTTGTTCCAATTGTCATGAAAGTGACTGAAGCAGGTCAGACATCAGACACCAAGTTCATCCACTGAACCCCAGGCCATCACCAGTCTTCTTGACTTGTCTTGCCACTGGACTTTGATGACTCTGGCAGAGAGAGTGAGGCTGATGAATTTGTACAACTCTGCCTCACTTAAATCCAGTTCACCCACAAGTCAAGACATCACCCTGTGATTTCATCGGTCCTCTTCAAAAATAAAGGACAAACAACAGGTGAAGCAGATATTTTTAGTGCACCTTTTCTAGCCCCTTCCTCATGCAAAGAAGGGAGCAGTACAGTCCTTATGAAGGCTGCTCAGACAGCCAGGAGGCTGCTGAATCCCCATCCTTCCCGGGCCTTCCCTCTGATATGACTTTCCACTTACACTGTATATATCATGCAGGCACACAGTTATTTACATGTCTTCCCAATTTGTGGGTGAACTCCATAAATACATGACCCTGTTTTTGCCTTTCTTTTTTTCCCTAGGGCGTAACACACATCTGACGTAGTTAAGTGCTTATGAATGCTCATTGACTCATTGTTTCCTTATCTAGACAGAATAACAAGGTAAAAGCTATGATTACATAAAGACAATAAGCTGACTATCAGATCTAGGCTTATGGTTCTTAAAAACTCTTTTAAGTGGGTCCAAAACCCATACATCAGCCTCTAAGATCTGAAGTACTTTATTCATATCTGCTTTCAAGAGTGGCAAGAACTGAGTCTGAGCCCCACCTCTTTTATACATCCTGGCTTTGTGATTCTTAAAGGCACTTAGATACTCAGTGCTAGGGAAATTCCAGGATTGTAAGATGCAGGGAAGGTGTTACCGCTCGCTAATAGAAGGATTTTCCTCACTTGGGAGTTTTCTAAATCAGTGAAATCAAAGATGTGGTCCAACCACAAAAAGTCAATGTGACAGCTCTTTATTGATCACCTACTCTGTATCAGGCACTCTGTTAGCTCTGGGGATTTAAAGACACAATAAAATAATCTTTGCCTTCAAGGAGATAAGTACCATTTGTGAAGGTGGGAGTATGTGGGAGGGGAGAGAAAATACATACACATGTAAGTATATGCAAAATATATACAGGATAAATACAAAGTAATTTGAGGGGTGTCATTAAGATAAAGCTAACAACTGGAGGGGGGAAGACAAAGGGGATCCGGAAAGACTTCCTTTAGGAGAGTGTACCTGGCCTTTGTTTTGAAGGGAGCTAAGGATGCCATGAGCATTTCCGGTTTATCTGATGACCTTTTATTTTATATAGTACTAATATTGGGCAATTACACTACATTCTATGCATATCATTTAGGCATAGGTGGCACAGTGGGTAGAATTCAGGATTTGGAATTAAGAAAATTTTAATTCGAATTCTACCACAGACTTACTAGTGGTCAAATCACTTAACCACTGTTAAGTGTCTGTTTCCTCTTCTGTAAAATTATAGTGCCTACCTCATAGGATTGTTGTGAGGATCAAAGAATTAACACACGTAAAGCACTTTGAAAACCTTAACTATCTAAACAAATGCAATTATTTATCATTATCATTATTGTTGAAATTTAGCCTCACAATAATATTTATAGGTAGACTTTACAATCCTGATTTTAGAAGGGTGTAAATTTAAGATCCAAGATGGGGAGTGGCTTTGCCCAGGCTCGCATAGCTAAGCTAAGTGTTGGAATTGATCTTTCTTATCTCTATTCCCAGCCTGCTCTTTAGACACTATAAGGTCTCTTAAGTCAAAGTAAAGTAATAATGATCTCTGCCTTCAGGGATTTTGACAATCTGACAAGGTAAAACAAACACATAGGAAACTACAAGGAACAATAGGAAACAAAACATTAACTAGTAAATTGCATAGACTTTCTGTATTGTCATAGGGGAATAGAAGAAAGAGAAATCTTCAAGGCCTGCCAATGGCCATGCAAGCGGGGATATTTAGTCTAAACCATGAATAAGTACAAATATTAGGTAGGGGAAAAGGCAGACAAGAGATGCCATTCCAGACAGGGAAGCAACATCAATGAAGGTCTGTAGGCAGAGATGATCATGACACGTTCAATTGTGGGGTTAAACCTAACTAGAATGAAAGGCTTATGTTTGGAGGTAGTGAGAAATAATTTCAATTAGGTATGCTGGGGTCTTATTCATAGGGTTTTGAAATTAAGCAAAGGAATTAAGCATTGATGTGGTAAGAAATAATGGGCCAGAAGAGGTTATGAGTAGAGAAGTAATATGATGAAGGGATAAGAACTGGACTTGTGATTTTAATACCATATGACCAATGCAGGTCAGCACTTTCTCTGACATTTATAAGTTGGTACAAGATGCAAAAAGAGGTTAAGGGAATTTCCTAGGGTCAGAGTTAGTATGTCAGAGGTTAGATTTGAACCCAGGTCTTCTTGGCTTTCTCTCCACAGTGCCATACTGCTTCTCATCATGATGAAAGTGAAGAGGTCTAGGGATTTTGGGGTGCTGGGACCCCAAGATCACGGTACCGGGCCCTGCCTGAAAGAATTCAACTCAAATCTTCTTCAGCCAGAGGAAAAGTTTATTGGTGGTAAAACATATAGGCCAGGTGATGCCCATAAAGATGAGCGGGCATGAGAGGTTCTCAGCCTTTTGAGCGTGAGATTCTCAGCATCTGAATGAGGGCCAAGGTGGATCTTAAATACTAAAGCAACTTTGGGTGGCCAGAGAAGGGGGTTGGGTAAAGGGTGTAGGTAACAATTCTAATTGGGGAGGTCGGTGAGACCGAATAGACAATGGGAATAGACAATGGAGGAACAGGAAGGCAGAAGTTTGAAAGGCATCTGCACAAAATCAAGGTGAGGCTAGGACTTTCAAAAGGAGATAAAGGAAGGCCTTTCTGGGGCCTATAGACAAGAGGGAGCCTAAGGCCTTTAGGGTGCATCTGAATAAAGATTAAAAGGTAAAGCTAAGGCTTTCAAAGGGAGATGAGGGGCTGGGGCCTGTGAGTCAGATTCCCTTTGAGGCAGAGGGTGAAGATCTTGGCTTGGGCCCCGCCCTCATCAAAAGTATTGCTGAAGGATTGTTTTTTAACGTGCTTCTCAATATGATGAAAGTATTGTTTAAGGATTTTTTTTATGTTGTTTTTAGGATGTACTGGAGGAAAGACTAGCTAGCCAGAAGACAGTTGCTGTAATACAGACATGGTGTCATAAGGATCTGGACTAAGGAAATGGCTTTAGGAATAGAAAGGAAGGATGGAATACAAGAGCAAAATCTACAGGATTTGGTACCTGGCTAGAGAGTTGAATTGAAGGCAAATTTTATACTTTTGGAGGGGAGAAATGGGTATTAAATGTCAAAGAAAGCAGTAAGTCTGGAACACAGGAAATTAGTTTGGATTGCAAATATCAGTAACTTAGGCAATATGAAATGAAAATCTAGAACTCATATGTGGAGGTGAGTAAAGAGACCGGAAATTGGAAGAGAACCCAGACCAGGAATGTGGACAATCTACATAGACCACCATCAGTCAGAAGGTTGTTGTATAGAGCCAGTCCTTTGCCATATCCTGGGAACTTTTAAATGATTCCTGTTTGGAAAAGAACCAGTTTCTGAGCTTAGTTATCCTAGGGCCTTCAGGTGGAAATAAGTGGGACAATCTGGCTAGCAGATTAAATGAGGGGCAGGTGGGATGGCAGTTCCTGATATAGTTGATTGCGTTAGGTTAAACTACAAATTATTCCCTATTTCTTCAAGAATTACCTTTTTTTTGCTGCTTAATAATTCTTTCTAATTTTCAACTGCCAACCTTTTCAGCTGCTTCAATTTTCTTTACAAATTAGTAAGCTTAATTGATCCAACAATTAAGGTGTCATAAGAGACTTGAAATCTTAGAGATGAATTTTAAGGAATCATAATAAATCTTCCTTATTAAATTATAACAATCTTCCTTATGCCTAGTTCAGATCATGTAATGCCTATACTTAAATATGTTCAGTGACCTCTTCTTTTCCAATTGCCTGTGAAATTAAGCTCAAACTTCTTTGTGGGCATGGGCATGAGCAAATTGGTATTATACTACACACCTTTTCTCACCTCATCACACGTTGCCTCCCTCTATTCCCTTAAGGAGAACTCTCTGTCCTTAGAATATGTCTGTGCTTTTTCATATCACATGCCAAGTCTTCATAGTTATAAAGGTGACAGTCTGAATGTACTTTGTCTTGGTCAGACCCCACCTGGAGTTTTGTTTTTCATCTTTAGCACCACATTTTAGCAAAGGCATGGAATGTATGCTCTTTGAGGGCAGGGAATATTTTTGTGTTTCTTTATACTCTCAGAACTCAACACAGTGCCTAGAATGAATAAGTAAAGTGCCAGGCATTTAATACATACTTATTGATGGATTGACTGATTGATAAACTGGAGAAAGGTGAAGAAGAAGGTACCCAGGATGGTGAAGGGCTTTAAGTCTATGCCATATGAGTGTTATTAGAACTGGAGTATTTAGTCATGAAAGTAAAAGACTGAGGGGGTAGGGAAGTGATAGCTCCTTGCTACTTTTCACACACAATACTCCATTTCCCTGGCTATCCCTCATGCCTGGAATGTTTTCCCTCTCACTTCCAGTGCTAAAATTCTTGACTTCCTTTAAGACTCAAATAAGAAGCTGCCTTTCTGTAGGAGGCCTTCCCTTAATTTCTAGTGCCTACTCCTCTAAGTTTATTTTGTATCTACTTTGTCTCTTTTCTCTCTCTCTATCTTGTGTATACCTATATATGTATAGATTGTCTCATTAGAATATTGCCCCTTGAAGGCAGGGGCTGTTTTCTCTTTTTTGTTTGTATCTCCAGCTCTCAACAAAATGCCTGGCATATAGTAAGTGCCTATAAAAGACTAGAAGAAGGTTTTCAGTGTTTTGGGTAGAGACTTAAAGCAGAATGTAGATAAAAAACCATACAGGATGAAAAAGAGGGAAGAAACTGAGTTGCACACAGAGTACTTACCTCAATGACATCATGATCCTATTGAAATAACGGAAGTAGCATTATCATGTCTAGACTTGCAATTTAATTTTAATTTAAACCAGTTTAAAGGGAAAGGAATGCAAAGCAGGAGAGAGAATAAGGAACTTGAAATCTAATTTCAGGGCACTATCAGGGAAGGGCTAATGGATGTGGAAGGCAGCTAGGTGTTATCAGATGGTGTGTGGGACCTGAAGTCAGGAAGGTTCCTCTACCTGGGCACAAATCTGGCCTCGGAGAGCCTGACCATAGGCAAGTCACTTAACCCTACTTATCTCATTTCTTCATCTGTAAAATGAGCTGGAGAAGGAAATGGCAAACCACTGTAGTAACTTTGCAAAGAAAACTCCAGATGGGGCCACAAAGAATCAGATACAGATTAAACAACAACAATAGAAACAGAAGAATAGGGAATAGTAGCAGGAGTAGGTCTATAATTAACATAAAGCAAAATAAAACATCAGTGGAAAGCAATTCTGAATCACAATGATTTGGTGAATACTAGCAGAGAATTCCCTTGCTGTAGAACCCAGGAAAGATGAGATGACCCTCTGCAGTCCAGACAGTATGGTTTAGTAAATAGAGCACTAGAGTTAAGTCAGGAAGCTTTGGGTTCAAGTCCCACCTCAGATACTTTCAAGTTTTGTCACCCTAGGCAAGTCGCTGGAGTGTTCTGAGTCTCAGTTTCTTCATCTGTAAAATGATGCAAGTGGGCAAGATGGCCTCTAAAATCCCTTCCAAATCCAAATTTATGATCTTAAGAACCTATAAGCAGTATCAGTATATGGGAAAAGTCATATCCAGCTTTTTTACAGCTTTCAGGTAGAACCAAATATTTTGTATTTTGTTAATAGGAAACAGCCTTTGCATGGCCTAGAAGAAGTGTTTGTTTGATCTCTCTTATTTTTCAGAAGCTCTGGATCTGGTATCCTTGGGCCTCAAATAATTCACTTTAAGGTCAAGACTGACTGAGAGAGGAGAGAAAAATGGAAGAAAAAGATCTGTGCCTCAGGTATATTCTATATTATGATTCTCTCCTATCATGGAGTCACTATGGTGATTATTAATTTGTCAGTCAAGTAAAAAAAATGGTTATTCATGTTTCCCCTTTGTGAGGCATAGTGCATTGCTAATTCTACATATCAAACTGGTGTAATCTGTTTTTACACCTACACAGAGTCAACGAAATGGCATCTCTGGCCTGGTGAATGCAAAGCACTGCTCTCCTAATTGAAAGAGGCATGCTAACAGCTCAGCCAGGCTTGTTAGAGGTCAAGGATAGGGACACATGCAAATATACTTGTTCCTCATTGGAAGAGGAGGCAGGTGAAGAAGGAAATGGATAGATGAACTTAATATAGATAGCTTTACTCTATGATGCAAGTAAATATTTCCTATAACCTTGAGACAGCATTGATATAAACTCAATTTTGGGCTATTGGTTAGTCCACCATGTCTTTTAGTGTCATCCATATTGCTATTCATTGTGGTTTTTTTAGGGAAAAAAAGTTAATGTATTTTAGCATCGTGTGTGTGTGTGTGTGTGTGTGTGTGTGTGTGTGTGCACGCCCACATGCTGCATCCCTTTAAACAAGATATTCATACACCCAAAGGGCTACAAAACCGTGCATTCCCTTTGACCCAGAAACAGCACCACTAGATTTGGGGACATATTTGTGCAAAAATATTTGTAGTAGTTATCTCTTTCTTTCTTTCTTTCTTTCTTTCTTTCTTTCTTTCTTTCTTTCTTCTTTCTTTCTTTCTTTCTTTCTTTCTTTCTTGTAGTGGCAAAGGATTAGAAATTGAGGGGATACCCATCAGTTGGAGAACAGATGAACAAGTTATGATTTATGATTATCATGGAATACTATTGTTCTGTAAGAAATGATGAGCAGGATGGTTTCAGGAAAACTTGGGAAGGCTTATGTGAACTGAGAGAGATTGAAGTGACCAGGACCAGGAGAACATAGTATACAGTAATAGCAATATTGTAAGGATGGACAATTGTGAAAGACTTAGATACTTTCTGATCAAGACAGTGATGCAAGACATTCCAAAGGACCCATGATGAAAAATGCTATTTACCTTTAAAGAAAGAACTGATGAATTCTGAGTACAGGTTGAAGCATACTTTTTAAAAACTTTCTTTATATTTCTTATTCTTTTAAATGTGTGTAGTTTTTGCAATATGGCAAATATGGAAATGTTTTGTATGACTTCATATATAATTGATATATTGCTCACCTTCTCAAGGGTTGGAGGAGGGGTGGGATGGAGGGAGTGAATTTAAAACTCAAAATTAAAAAAAAATATTAAAACCTTTTTTTACACATAATTGGTAACTGTACAAAATAAAATATATTGCAAAAAAGAGAAAATGAAACATTAAAAAATAAACAAGATGTTAATAAATGATTTCTAAGTGGAGGCAGGATTGAGTTTTCTCCTCTAGAAACAGGGATTTTCCCTGTGATTATAGTCATACTCCCAAGAGAGGAACTCCCATGAGAGGAAAATCCTTCTATCAGTTCCAGGTTGGCATCTTCACTAGAACTTATGGTCTCAAGTTGTTGCCTAAGCCACTGAGAGATTAATTGACTTCCCCACAGTCACAAAATTAGTATGTATCAGAAGCAAGATTTGAACTTGGGTCTTACTGGTTCCGGACCCAGTCTATTCACTAGACCACAGTTGGCCATATCATTGATATACTCTAATATTCTGACACTCCAATGGATTTTATGCAGTTGAACATTCTCTCTGATGTTGAAGATCGTAATACTGTACTATACAAGTACTATATATTTGTCTCTGATGGGGGAAAGGGGAGGTGGAGGAAGGTATATAATGTACTCCAATTCTCTTTACAGTATGTGTTTTGAAAGACAGTGTCCTGGAGGGAAAAGAATGGTGGATTTGGAGTCAGATGACCTCCACATTTTATCTCTCTCATTTACTCTGGCCTTTGGGCCTCAGTTCAATCAATCAATCAATCAATAAACGTTTATTAAACACCTACTAATGTACTAAGTGCTGGGGATACAAAAAGAGGTAAAATACAGTCAGTCTCTGACCTCTAGGAGCTCACAATCTTATGGGAGAGAAAAGATGCAAACAAATATATAAAAACAAACTATATGCAGTCCAAAGAGGAAATATTTAAAGAGGGAAGATACTTAAGACAATTAAGAGGGGTTGGGAAAGGCTTCCTATAAAAGATATGATTTTGCAGAAAGTTCCATCTCTGAAAATGAGAATACTGAACTAGATGACTTCTGGGATTTAATACTCCAAATTTATGGTGCTATGATCCAATCTATGTTCTAAATCTGTGATACTATGATGAAATGGATGATGGGGCTGCTAGGTAGCTCAGCTAGGGGGAAGCTAGGTGGATATAGTGGATGGAGTGTGGTACTTGGAGTCCAGAAGACCTCAGTTCAAATGGAGCCTCAGAGACTTACCACCTGTGTGACACTGGGCAAGTTACTTAACCTCAGTTTCCTCATCTGTAAAATAGGGATAATAACACCCACATCCCAGGGATGTTGTGGGAATCAAATGAGATAATAATTGTAAAGCAGTTAGCACAGTGCCTAGCACATAGTAAGCACTGCATAAGTGTTAACGTTGATGATGTTGATGATGATGGTGATAGTGATATGGGCTGTTCATTGCTCATTTTCCATTCTTGCTATGGGGTTTTTCCTATCTAGAAATAGAGGAAAATGAGTATCAAAGGAAGAATCCAGTGGAAGAGATGAACAGTTGAATATTCACATCTGTGCTTGGAAATTTGGTTATTTGGCTATTTTTTGGCACTGCTAAAAAGATAGTCCAATGCTATATTTTTGCTTTCTCTGCTGATACAAATTTCCATGTATTTAGTGAATCTGTTAGACAACGTGAGTCCATTGTGACAGATGGCTCAGCATCTTGACTCCAGCAGCCGCCAAGCCTTAAACTTCAGAGACTGCAGACCTCTGTTCCTTCTTTATCCTGTACCTTATGTTTCTAACCAATTAGGCAGAGCTACACATAGTGCAAGGGGCAGAGAAAAAAATCCCATCCTGAGCCCTGCAGGCAATCAGTTCATGCCCTGAAGCATGAAATTTGATTAGGCTGATTATCTGAGTTTACACATCTCCTAATGCTTTTAGGGGGTCATGAATCTACCAAGTCCTCAGTAACCCAGAACACTGGAGTATGACTATGTGACCTCTAGCCACAGTGAATTCCACAGACTGTTTCTTCACTGCATGAAGATATGAAAATAGAGAAATCATTTTCTCGGTGTCTGGGTCTAACATTTAGAAGAAGCTACTGGTCTCATCTTCAGAAGAAAAATTGATTCACTCAACATTTATAAGAATCAATTGCATGCAGAGCCCTTGGTTTAGAACTGGGAGAGATTAAAAATAAATATAGATACAATGAAGTCTCTGCCCTCACAGAGCTTATATTCTATTTATAGAAGGATATACTTATGCAGGTAAGTTTAATGTAAAAAAAATATCATAATAGCTGAAGAGATATAAAATAAAGTGTTATGTGAGGTCATAGGCCTTTGTCATCTCTTTCATGGATTTCAATAGTTTGGAGTCCCTGCCTCCCATCTCTGTCCTCCACATTCTCTCCTCCACATGACTATCAAATAAATATTCTTAAAACACAGATCTTACTACATCACTGCACTCACTCAAAAATCCTTAGCAGCTTCCCATTGCCGCTAGGCCCAAATACACACTATCTCTCCTCTCATTATCTCTGAATGAGATTGATGGAGAACAAAGTTCATACATATACCCATAAATGCATACAGTGCATCAATGGAATAAGTATTCTTTTCAGAACTATGCTCAATGATGTCTGTTGAGTTGCTTTTTGCCCCCCCATTCCCCAACCACTCTTTTTTTTTCCCCCTTCTACTCTTCTTTCTTCCTCTTTCCCTTTTCTCCTTTTCTCTAAAAGTCTTCTCTGAGTATGAAGAAGTCCAGCAGTGAAACAACACTGTGCTATTCCAGGATTATTTGAAACAGGAGAAGGAAGGACAACCCCTGGGCAGGTAAACTCTAAAGAAAGCCATATTACATGTGGTGTATCTCACCATGCTAAGTCCTCATTAAAGATTGGGGAAAGTGAACTCTAGATACTTAGACTTCTCACCTAGACAAATGACCACTTAAATAACAAAGATTACTGCATATTTTCAAAAAGAATACATTTCCAGTAAGAACCAAAGACTTTTTTTTTAATGACAATGAGCAATTGCTTTATACTTATCCAAGTGCCATTTTCACCAGTCCTGTGATGCCTAATTCCCAAGTGCATTTAAGTCAATCTCAGGCTCCCCATATACTGTGTTTTAAAGAAAACAGCTGAAGAACAGTGGGAACTTATTCTGCTTTTATATTGCATATATTGCTCATGCCAGAGTGCCTCAGAAGGCATCTCCATGTGGAGGAGCCTAGGTTGTGGATGACTGTTTCCAGGAAAACTGGAATTAATTGTAAAGGAAGACACGTTTGTGGAGCCTATAGACATTCTACAACTGGTTTGGGTCAGTTAACCATATGAAGAAGAGCTGGCTCTTTGATTGGCTGTAAAATCATTCAAAAATGCCAGCATACTCAGTCTCTTCTTCTTCTTCTTCTTCTTCTTCTTCTTCTTCTTCTTCTTCTTCTTCTTCTTCTTCTTCTTCTTCTTCTTCTTCTTCTTCTTCTTCTTCTTCTTCTTCTTCTTCTTCGCAATGGGGTTGAGTGACTTGCCCGGGGTCACACAGCTAATATACATGTCTGAGGCCAGATTTGAACTCAGCTCCTCCTGAATCCAGGGCTGATGCTCTATCCACTGTGCCACCTAGCTGCCCCCAGTTTCTTCTTGTGACAATTCTTCAGCCATTGATGGGGAAGGTATGACCTTGTAAGTTTGAGAGCTCCATAGGGCTCCTCAGCCTCCCATCATCTAGAATCCAGTTCAAATTTGTAGATACCACAGCATCAATACTTAGAGAAACAAAGAACAACTTTTGGGAGTGACCTTCAGGAATCCAGCTCCAGGGTAGCTAAAACACAGGATCACTCAGTTGTCATGCCACATCTGGACACAGACTTGTTGGGACCAATGCTATGTAGGGAATGAACTAAGTTTTGAGCCTAATCCTTATACCCAACCTCCCAGACAAAGATGTTGTGGGGGAATTATGACCCTGAGATATTAGGGAAATGCTTTTATGTTTTTCTTGGCCACCTCATGAGGAAAATATCACTCCATAAAAAGTTATCTGATAGTAAATGGAACCAGGAGTACTTGCTGCTAACTCCTAAAATTGAGGGAATACAAGGTTGTAACTGAGAAAATGGATAATTACAATCCTTTAGGCTAACCTAGAACCTTGAAGTGGATATATAGCTGAGAGAGTGATGGCAAGACATGTTATACTTCCAGTCTACAAAATACATGTTGACTTTGTGGCAGGGGGATAACAATCTTAGGGATTTCTTTAGGAGCAGATGAAGTTACATAATTGCTACTTAGACCTTAACCACCTCTCAGTCTCTGAGACCAATCTGGGATCTTGGTAGGAGAAACATAAAGAAGGACCCATGGATTCATACCTCATACAACTTTAGCCTTGTGCTGATTGTCTTGACTTTTAGAAGGTCAGTTGCTCTCTCACCTGACCTTGTATCCTAGTCTCAATAGCTGGGTTACAGTCTTATTCCTCTAATGCATTTAATCTCTTTTTATTGGCCTGCTTAATGTCCCATATCTGCTAGGATTCAGGGCATAATATTGGTCTCATGAGTCCATTTGTGTCTTGAATCATGCTCCTGAACCTCAGCCCTTATGACAGGATCTCTCATGCTACTTGCTAGACTTCTCTGATGGCAATCCCTTGCTAAAATGGGTTGCATTCTTTGCCAGTAGCCAGATCCTGTGGGGCCAAACTTCTGCCCATCTTTAATGATATCCACTAATTCTCCACTGCTGGGCCTCCACAGTACTAGCTGTCTATTTGTATTTCTACTGGACTTTTACCAGTTACCAAGTCCTCTTACAATTCTACCAACCTCTAAATTTTCTCCTTTTAAGCAAGCTAGAATCTTTATAGTGTGAGAGACAGCATTGCAGATTTAGAGCTGATAGAGAGCTTAGAGATGATCTAATTTCTCCCTCCTATTCCTTTTTACAATTAAAGATACTGAGGCTCAGAGAGATTGTGACTTGCCCAAAAGTCACATATGCAGTGAGTGGCAGAGGTAGGATGTGAGTCTAGCTTATCTGACTGCAGATTCAGTATTTTCCCCTTTTCCCTTTCCCTTAACTGTTCCTTTTTGTTTTCCTTTCCCTTCCCCTTTTCTCTTCCCTTCCCTTCCCTTCCCTTCCCTTCCCTTCCCTTCCCTTCCCTTCCCTTCCCTTCCCTTCCCTTCCCTTCCCTCCCTATCTTTCTGAATTCTAGACCTCCTACAGAACTTCCTTGCCATCTCCACATGGGCCACCATCTCCATTCCCTCCTCATCAAAAATTGGACTCTATGCTTGGAACCTACCTAGTCTTTGATAGGCCATCTATGATATCTAGCTGTGTTTCAATCTCTTCCCCCCATGCCAATTCCTAGCACCCCACATTAGAATGTAAGTTCTTTGAAGCAGGAACTATTTGGCAGGCTTTCATTTGTATCACCATTGCTTAGCAGAATGTCTACACAGGGGTGGGGAACCTGTGGCCTTTGCTCTGTGAAGCTTGGATTTAGTCAAAGGACCTCACACATGTGGCCTTGAGGCCACAGGTTCCCCATGCCTGGACTCTAATACATAGTAAGTCTTTAATAAATGCTATCTCCATAAGTATCCATTTCTGTATTACCCCTTGTGGACTTCTTAAATATATATATATGTTATTTCTCTGTTTGGACTTGAAGTCAGGGACTATTTCAATTTCTGTTTAATCTCTAGTGCTTAGCATAGTGCCAAGCTATATATGCTAAAACTGAAAAAAAAAAGATAAAAATGCACCTATCCCTAATCTGAAGAAAGCCAAAAAATAATATCAATGGTGACAGTCTATGTCTACCTACAGAGCATTGACAGCCTTCAGAAGGAAATTACAAAGAAGTTCTAACTGGTATGATTACCCATTATTACGTCATTAGCCATAGCTAACAGAAAGGTCAACCATCTGTCTCTAAATATGTCTAGTTTATCACTCATTACACACAATCTTCTTTCCAGGCTCTCTAATTTGGCTGCTGTAACCATGTACTATCTTTAGCTGAGTGAAGGATTTCTGTTTTTTTTTTTTTAAGATGAGTCATATATCAACTATAATCACAGAGTTACAAAATGCTAGAATTGTAAGAGATCTTAGAGACCACTCAGTCCACCCCCTCCATTTTGCTTAGGGAGAAAGGGACACCCAAAGTGGAACAATGTCTTTCCCAGAGTCATATGCTAGTTAGTTGGTATCTAGCTACCCTATATTTATTCTGTACACTTATACTCTCTCTCTCTTTCTCTCTCACATACACACACACACACACACACACACACATACACACACACATACACACAAATTTACTTCTAAGAGAATAAAAACTCTTGAGATTTTAGTTATTTGTATATAGATCCCCAGTGGCTAATGGAGTGTCTGACAGGTGATAGTCACTTAATAAATATTGATTGATATGACAAGTTAGTGGCAGAGCCACATCCATAATAGGGCATCCTGCCTTCCTCTTATTCCTGTTCTATATTACTCAAGCTACTTATGGAATGTTTTATTTTTAAATATGATTTTTAGGTTACAATAACAAAACATTTAAATTCATATAGGACTTTAATTTTTGCTAAGTATTTTCTCACACATGAATTCATTGTGTCACCAAAGGGGGGTAAATGTTAGTTTTAGGGTAATTTGGAACACTTTATTGAGTCAGCCAAGTTATCTTACCAAACAGTGTAATAATAGGCAGATGGTGTAGCTTTAGTTGTTCTTTTGTCTTGTCAGGCTGAAGAACTCTTATTGCCTTCCTAGGTCTTTTCCCCCCTTAGCAATCTAGTATTCCTAAAGGGGATAGTAAACAGGGCTCTTTACTGCTTCACATTTCCAACACTCATCGCTGTCATTTAGAAGCCTGTCCTGTCTTATTGTGGCTGTGGTAGTCCCTGAAAACCTGACATTATGGGAGCCAAATGGCAAAGTACGCCTAGGACCCCTGAACTCTCTAAACAACTTTAAAATAATGCCTCAAATGAAATCTTGGAGTTACAGAGTCAACAAAAGGTCAGAGGGAGACATTTTTCCTGCCTAAGACAACTTAGGAGCTCCACAGGAGAGCTCTGTAACCTCTGGAGTAGATGCAGGCCAGGGTACAGAGAAGCAGCAGCTATGAGTCTTGGAGATGGCCAAGACAGCAGCAGTTATCAGGAGTAGCTTTGGGAGCTCTCAGTCTAGAGATTGTGAGAATTGGTCAGAAAGACATTACAGGGGACCCTTTGATGGCACTGGGTGCAGCTGGTGCAGACTGGCAACTGTCACCCATAAGCAGTTTTGAGTCACAGTTCTAGGATGGAGAAGAGTGCTTGTGATTGGTCATTAGGGAGCAGGAAACCTGGTCCCAGTTCCAGGGCCAGTAGGAGCATTAGTACTTGTGGTTGTAGGAGAGCAGGGGCCTCTCCTAGGTCAATACCATAGTTACAGACCAGGAGAGGAATGACCACAATTCTCCCAGCAAAATACCACCTTGGAAGCACCAAAAACTTGCAAAAACTAGCTCTGAAAACAGCAGCACAAAAAGGCTTGAGGTTTGGCACAATGCCTCCCCACCCTCAGGTGAACAGAGTCCATTTATTTTTTTTAGGCAATTGGGGTTAAGTGACTTGCCCAGGGTCACACAGCTAGTATGTCTGAGGCCATATTTGGACTCAGGGATGGTGCTCTATCCACTGCACCACTTAGCTGTCCCCAGAACAGAGTCCAATTTTAATATAAAATTAAAAGTAAAGAAATAGGCTGAGAAAATGAACAAACAACCAAATAGGAACTTACCATAAAAAGCTGCTACCATGGCAGAGAAGACCAAGACATAAACTCAGAAGAAGACAACAGTGTGAAAACAGCTAGAAACAAAGCTTCAAACAAAAATGCTAATTGGACACAAAGTGAGCAAATATTCCTAGATGAGTTAAATAAAAGGGTAAGGGTGATAGAGTAAGAATTGGGAAAGGAAATGAGAGTGATGCAAGAAAGTTAAGAAGAGAGTATTAACAGCTTGGCGAAAGAAACACAAAAAAATACTGAAAAAAAAATAGCACTTTAAAAACAGAATTGACCTGATGTTAAAAGAGGCACACAAATTCACTGAAAAAAAAAAACTCCTTTAAAAGCAAAATTGGTCAAAGGGAAAAAGGAGCACAAAAGCTCACTGAAGAAAATAATTTCTTCAAAATCAGAACTGGGAAAGCAAAAACTGATGACTATGAGACTTCCAGAAACAATAAAACAAAATTGAAAGAATGAAAAAAATAGAAGAAAATGTGAAATATCTCGTTGGAAAATAACTGATCTGGAAAATTGATTGAAGAGAGATAATTTAAGAATTTTTGGACTATTTGAAAGCCATGATAGAAAAGAACCTAGGCATCAACTTTCAAGAAATTATCAAGGAAAACTGCATCTTAGATGCAGAGGGCACAATAGAAATAGAAAGAATCCACCAATCACCTCCTGAAAGAGATCCCAAAACGAAAATTCCCAGCGATTCTATAGCCAAATTCCAGAGCTCCCAGACAAAGGGGAAAATATTTCAAGCAGGCAAGAAGAAACAATTCAAATATCATGGAACTACAATCAGGATCACACAAGATTTAGTGGCTTCTATGTTAAAGGAGTGGAGGGCTTAGACTATCATATTCTGGAAGGCAAAGAAGCTAGGATTATAACCAGGAATCATCTCCCCAGCAAAACTGAGTGTGAGCCTTCAGGGGAAGATGGATATTTAATGAAATAGAGGACTTCCAAGCATCTCTGATGAAAAGACTAGAGCTGAATAGAAAATGTGACATTCAAACACAAGAATTAAGGGAAGCATAAAAGGTAAACAGGAAAGAGAAATCATAAAGAATTCAATAAGATTAGGCTCTTTGCATGCACATGGGGAGATAATATATGTAACTCTTAAGAACTTTATCATTATTAGGGCAGTTAGAAGGAGTGTACATAGGCAGAGGACATGGATGTGAGTCAATCATGTTGGTATGACCTACAAAAAAAGCGTAATAGAAAGAGGGATGCACTGGGAGAAGGTAGAAGGGAGAGGTAGAATGAGGAAAATTTTCCCACACAAAAGAGACATGCTAGGTAGAGCATTATTAATAGACAGGGAAAAGAGGAAGTGGCAGGAAATGTTTGAACCTCACTTTCACTGGAATTGGTTCAAAAAAAGAACATACAGTTTGGTATAGAAATCTATTTTACCCAATAGGAAAATAGGAGGTTAAGATGATAAGAGATATGGGGTGGGAAGATGACAAAAGGGAGGACAAAATAAGGGAAGCAGTGGTCAGAAGCAAAATAGACCTTTGGAGAGGGACAGAATTAAAAGAGAGAGAAGGACAAATACAAAAAAGAAATGGGTTGGAAGGAAATACATAGTAATCATTACTGTGAATGTGAATGGGATGAGCTAACCCATAAAACAGAATTGGATAGCAAAATGGAGTAAAAACCAGAATCCAACGATAGATAGTATATAAGAAAAAAAAAACACTTGAAACAGACAGATACACACAGAGTTAAAGTAATGGGCTGGAGTAAAATCTATTATGCTTCAACTGAATTAAAACAGGCAGGAGTAGCAAACATGATCTTAAACTATGCAAAAGCATAAATAGGTCTAAATAGAAGAGATAGGGAAACTACATTTTTGCTAAAGTTATTATAGATGATGAAGTAATATCAAAAAAATTATAGCAAGTTTCTCTGATAAAGGCCTCCTTTCTCAAATATATAGGGAATTGAGTCAAATTTATGAAAATAACCACCATTCCTCAAATGATAAATGATCATAGATAAGAACAGGCAGTTTTCAGAAGAAGAAATTAAAACTTCCTCCAGTCATATGAAAAAAAGAATGCTCTAAATCACTATTGATTAGAGAAAGGCAAATTAAAACGAGTCTGAGCTACCACCTCACACCTATCAGAAATGACAAGTGCTGGAGGGAATGAGGGAAAACAGGTTCATTAATGAATAGTTGGTGGAGTTGTGAACTAGTCCAATCATTCTGGAGAACAGTCTGGAACTATGCCAAAAGGGCTATAAAACTACATATAGATTTGATCCAACAATACCACTACTAAGTCTGTACCCCAGAGAAATCAGAGAAAAAGGAAAAGGACATATATGTATAAAAATATTTACAGCAACTCTTTTTATGGTGGCAATAAATTGGAAATCAAAGGGATGCTCATCAATTGAGAATGGCTGAACAAGTTATGGCATATGATTGTGACGAGTGCTATTGGGGGTTTCAGAAAAACATGGCAAGACCTATATGAACTGATATAAAGTGAAAGAGAAAAACTGGGAGATCATCGTGCACAGTAACAGCAATATTATAATGATGATCAACTGTGACAGACTTGGATACTGTAATCGGTGCAATGATACAAGATAATTCCAAAGAACTCCTGATGAAAAAATGCTATTCATCTCCAGAGAGAGAACTGTTGAACTCTGAGTGCAAATTGGAGTATAATTTTCTTACTTTTTGTGATATGACTAATATGGCAATAGGTTTGCATGATTTCACATGTATAATTGATATCTTTTTTTTTTTTTTGCCTTATCAGCAGCAGTGGAGGGTCAGGAGAGAGGGAGAGAACCTGGAACTCAAAATTTAGAAGGAAAGGAATGTTAAAAATAAACAAGTAGAAAAAGGAAAAACTTGCTAGTCTGAATTAGCTCTTATTTTTAGATCTAGAGTGGGTTTGCATCTATTTTTCCAGTATAACCTAGATTGACTTTACTTATGCATTTTGCTGTTCCAGTGGGTTAGTGAGCTCTATTGAAAAGTACTTGTAAATAGGCAAATATAGTAGAAATGGATACATAGATTTATCACCGAGAATATAAACAGAACTGGACTGCAGGGCCTTTATTAGTAACATTCAAGTTGAAGTCTAATCTCAAACTATTTTCTAGTATTCATGTGAATTTAGTTAAGTCTTTCAAGCGACAGCATGGCCTGGTAGACAGAGATCTTGATCCAGAATTAGGAAAACCTGGGTTCAAATTCTGCCTCAGACGGTTTTCCTGTAGGACCATGGGCAAGTCATTTAAGCTGTTTCTTATTTTCCTTATGTATATAAAAAAAGAAATAGAAATAATTCCTGTAGGCTCAAATGAGATTGTTTGTATATTTATAATATTTTTAAGCTTTAAATAAATCACCATAAACGTGATTAATATTCACCTCCCTAGGAAGCCTTGAGAGGCAGCTATGTGGAGCAGTGGATAGAGACATAGGTCTACTAGTGTCGGTAAGACCTGAATTCATATCTAACCTCATATTCTTACTAGTTGTGTGACTGTAGGAAGGTCACTTAACTGCTGTCTGCCTCTATTTTCTCAACTGTAGAAGGGGGATTAATAATAGCACCTTTCTCACAGGGTTTTTGAGAGAATCAAATGAGATACAAACTGCAAAGCACTTAGTACAGTGCTAGGCACATACAGTAGGCGTTTAACAATTGTTTCTTTCTTTCTTTCTTTCTTTCCCCCTTACACACCTGCAACAGCAGAAGTCTGGACTAGAATGGATGGCCTTTAAGCTCCATTCAATTCTAGGTCTCACATTCTATGATTCTAACATCACATAATCTTAGAGTTGTAAAGTATCCTTGTTCAGTCATTTAAGTTATGTTCGACTCTTTGTGACCCCATTTGGGGTTTTCTTGGCAAAGATAGTAGAGTGGTTTGTCATTTCCTTCATTTTACAGATGAGAAAAATGAGGCAAACAAGGTTAAGTGACTTCACCATGGTCACACAGCTAGTAAGTGTCTGAGGTCAGATTTGGAGTGAGGAAGATGAATCTTGTTGACTTCAGGAAAAGCATTCTTACCACTGTACTACCCAGCTGCCCTTAAAGTATCCTTAGGGCTCTCTATTCCAAGACTGTCATGTTACAGATAGAGTTAAAGAACAGACTAGGATTAAAGGCCTATGAGCTTTGCTGGAAGAGGAAACTCTCCAACGTTATGCTTGTATTGAAGTTTTCCTTGGTGCACCAGTCTCTTAGTTGAGCACGTTTGCAGTATTGCAGTATTATGAATTGTGGTCTTGTTAATATTTTTAAGTTACAGGTAAGTTCCTCCTAAAGTATGACGACCCACTTATTTCATAAGAAAGGAAATCTTTTTCACAAGTGCCCAAGATTCTGCAATCATATAATGATTTTGTTTTGAAAACATGCAAGTACTTAATATTTTTACGATATTTAATCATCACATAGGCAGTGTAGTAAGATCTAAGGGTTCAAAAGACCATAGATGTAGAGCTAACAGGGACCTTAAAGATCATTAAATGTAATCCTTTTATTTTATAGGTGAGAAAACTGAAGCCATGAGAGGTAAAGTGACTTGCCCACTGCTTTAAGTAATTGGGGTGGGATTCAAACCCTAGCTTTTCCTTTCTCTAAGCTCAGTGTACCATGTACTACGTTACACTGTTTCTGCTTGGAGACTTTTTCTAGCATTCATGTGGAAAGATGCTAGAACCTTGCCTTCAACCCCTTCCTCTTACCTCCTCAACATAAGAGGTTGCTACTCACACAGTAATCTAACTGGGAAGGGACTGCTCCATATCTTCCATCTGGTGCCCACTACACATATTCAGTATGATGGCTAGGGAAAGTAGCAACGAGTCACATGACAGCACAAAATTACCAGTATGTGACGGTGTGAAGTTAAGAAGTTTAAAGTAGCACCCGAGTCACAGGACAGCATAATTGCCAGTATGTGACGGTGTGAAGTTAAGAAGTTTAAAGAAGAATATGTTCTGGACATATAGTCAGGCTAGCTACAATCATGTTGCCCTTTAGTGACATATTAGATCATGCATATAGAATTCTTTGCAAATTTTTCAAGCTACAAAAATGCCAGCTATCATTTTCCTACTTTTTTTGTGGTAGATTTGGTTATTTGAAGAGTCAAATTTGAGTCCTGGTAAGCCTATAGGATTCCAGAAAATTATTTCTGTATTATTAAACAGGTAATTTCTGTAACATGAGTAATATTTCCATGTATTCCTCCTGGTCAAGTGAACCATAAGAAAATATCTATAGAACTAGTATGTGGGTATCTTCTGTGCTATGACTATGTTTGGTTCCTTTCCTGGGGCTTAGAGGTTGGTGTTCAGATGCAGGTGAATCTGCGATACTAAGTGAGTTTTAGGAAAGATCTTGTCTCCTTCCCTTTGGTCAAATTGTTATGAAGGAAATAAGCTACTATAAATTATGCAGTTAGTAACTTGATGCATACAGGCCAATGTATACTCCCAGAAACTAGTTACCTTAATGAAATTCCTTTGTGATTTTCTCTTCACTTGTAGTCTTTCACATCAACCTACTGTAGTGTCTTGGGAATTGGTTTAATAATCTTTCAAAAAAAGTACTTTTCTCCCCCAAACAACCTTCAATACTCACAGGGTTTGGTTTTCTAGGCATCAGCAGCAGAACTTCAAGTATTGAGGAAAGATGATTTTAACGTTACTTTAGAGATTATTTCATATACCAAAATACTTTGAAAGTCATAAATGGAAGAATCACAGAATCTCAGAGCTGGAAGGCTATCTAGTACAGTATCTGAAAATAAATTCGCTCTCCAATATCTCTCACAGAGGACATTTGATCTCTGTTTGAAGGACTACAATGGATATTCCACTGTCTCCCAAAGCAGGTACTTTCACATTGGAGGAAGTTTAGGCTGTTATGAAGGTTTTACTTATATTCATCTGAAACTTGCTTTTGCATGCCACCCATTGCTCCTGCATCTACCCTCTAGGACCCAATTGTATGAGTTTAATCCTTCTTTGATGTGACAGTCTGTCAAGTACTTTATGACAACTTTCATGTTCCTGTTCTCTTTCCCGGGATGAACATTTTGCTTTTTCAGCTGCATACTAGGCAATCTGCAGCTACTTCCCTTCACATTTTTTCCCTGTGTGGATTTGCTAACCCAATCACTCTGGGGCAGCCATGGATCTTGCTGAGGAGGCCCTTTCATATTTTAAGACTTGATGCAAATGGGAGCATCTAGATAAACTCAAGCTCCAGATATTTCTTCCATTTGGACGCCGTGCAGAAAATCTTCTGTAGCAGTGCAGAACACCTCTGACGAACACACATATCTCAATATTCTGAGCCTTGATTGGTATTGAACATCAGGTGATTGGTAAACCATGTTCTCTTCATATTCCATCAGTCAAAGAGTCCTGTTTGATCTTAATACACACATAGGGACAGACCGTCTCATTTAAAAATCTGACTGATCAATGCTCTTTCCATTAAAAATGACCCAGCAAATTGACTTCGCTATATGTGATATGTTTAATTTTTCATTTTCGGCAACATCTCTCCTAGGACCATATAAGGAAAAATGAAAATGATATAAAAGAATAACATATTAGGTTGCAACAGAGTTAAATTGATTTTTAAGGAGTCCTATGCTTCTTAGCAATTATAAATTAGAGAAGTTTTATGATAGGCCAAGAAAAAAATATCCCTACAAATGAGTAAAGCAAACTTCTGGACTCTCTTCAGCAGCTGTCATCAGGAAATTACACTGAGACTTTAAAATTAAAATTTTAATTTGCTCATAACCTTTTTTTTTTTCCAGTGGAGTTCATTAATGTGCATCCTCCCCTCCCCCATCTCTAACCAGTTTACTTCAGAGGATTTTAGCAGAATATATACTTACAACTTGAATTAACCTAGAACAATGTAATTAAGGAGGATGATATGCAGGTGCATGACCTAGATATTTTCAAATATTCAACTGGGAGTGAGCTTAAGTATTTTCATGTTTTACTGCATTAGCAAACAGAAAAAGTGGTTTTGTAGGAAATTCTTTAATCTAAATCTAGCAAAGGGGATGTGTATCAATATTTGTGGGAATTATCCTGCAGTGGATTATATTAGGCATTGTACAATACCAATATTTATTATTGAAATTAGGCCATCTTTGCAAAGTAGGGTCTTTTTGGGAGAGGGCAGGGCACAGAGCAAATAGAATGCTTAAAATGACTGGCAATTCTACAAGCTGATTCCAGGCAATGGGGCCCCAGGAAGGGAGGAAACCACGATCTTGATAGAAAGGTTTCAAAATCTCTGTAGTGACGTGCAAGCAGTCATACAGATGAGAAGTAATGAGGATAAGTTACACAACATTTTTTTTAAACATTGGACATAAGTAAATGGAAAATGACTAGAGAAAAATCACCCTTGTTTGTGTGCAAAGGAGTTACTTAGAATTTAAATCAGCTTGAATCCTAGGCAGGCTGAGTGCTTCATTAATGTATGTGAAACAGAGCACCCTATAGTGCTGAGAAATGGTTAGACTTCTGTCCTTATTCTGATTTTAAGGACTGATTGGCCTGCTTTACAATCTCAGGAGACTTGTCCAAGATATTACATCTGTGTCATAGGCGTTTGGAATTCTCACTTTTCAGCATTTCAAACTGGTGAGCTATTAGAGCTGTAATTTTCCATCATACCTTGGAGCAGATTAATTTGTGGGGCTGGGAGGTGGGGGATACACAGAGAGCAACTGCACTGTGAGGGCCATTGCTCTAGATGAGGATGATTCATTCCCTAGAACTGCCTAGACCTACAATCTCCCTTTCTCCCAAAAGGGTTGCTGAGAAGGTAGACCCTATCTGAGAGTGGTGCCAGGGTGACATGATCTAAGGAATGGAGACTGGCGTCAGTTGTATTTTATTTTATTTATTTGTTCATTTATTCATTTATTGCTTTTTGGTGAGGCAATCAGGGTTAAGTGACTTGCCCAGGATCACACAGCTAGTTAAGGGTCAAGTGTCTGAGGCCAGATTTGAACTTACGTCCTCCTGACTCCAAGGCTGAAGCTCTATGCACTGCGCCACCTTGCTGCCCCCATCAGTTGTGTTTTAAACCATCCAAGGAAAAGGGAACAGGTGGGGTACTGAGGACCCACATATATATTACAAACTGCTTCAAGAAAAAAATGGAAGAAGTGGGAAGATTATATCCAAATTATTGAGACTTTTGATGATGATTACCGTAGATGCTACACCAAATGACCAAAAACCTACCCTGTGCCTTAGTACTAGAATTTTTCCTTATTTAGGGCAGATAGAAGGAAGGAATTCTCCTGCACATCTCTTATTGTACTGTTTCTTTACTATGATCTCTCTGTTGAGAGGTAACATAGTATAGTGGAAAGAATACTAGACTTAAATACAGAACCTTGGTTTGAATCTCTGTTCTGTGTGACCTTAGGCAAATCATTTAACTTTGAGAATGACTGGTTTCCTCATTTGTATAAAGAGAATGAGTACCTTCTTTGAGTGCTGCAGTCAGTAGTGCAAGCATATGCTAAACTTTGCTTTTTTATTTTGTAATGAATAATGTCCCTTCACACTTCTTCCAGCAGTGCTCCCAGTGGTCAACTTTTCCCCAGGTAGTGGTTTGACAGCTAAAGGGATAAAATTGTTGAGAGATTCCTTGCCTTCTAGCAATAGGAGGGAGGAGTGAAACTGTCTATGTACTTTTGGAAGAAAGTTGGAGGTCCCTCAACAGAGGCCTTTATCTCAAGGGGCTAAGATTTGGTGTCTCTTTCAATGGCGCTCCCAGGGAGGGAGACGTTTTGCTTAGTGGGCCAGGGAACACTAAGTCGGTGGTAGGGCAGTCTGATTCTTGGTATTGACCTTTGCATGAGGACAGTCTACGGGCAAAAGGGCAATAGCCTATTGGCCACCTTATTATAGATAACTTTATTGGTAACGAAGACCAATGACTGTGCTAGAAGTGTCATCATCTGCTGTGATTTAGATGCTCTTGGGATTGCTTGGGCAGCCATGTGGCACCAGGCTTAGAGTCAGGAAGGCCTGGCTTCAGATCCTGCCTCAGATGCTTATTAATTGTGTGACCTTGGACAAGTCATTTAACTTCTACTTGCTTCAGTTTTCTTAACTGTAAAATGGAGATAATAACAGCACTTAGCTCCCAGGATTATTGTGAGGATCAAATGAGATAATTGTAGAGGACTTAGCAAATACCTAGCATACAATAAGTACAATATAAATATTAGTTAGCTACCAATTTTATTTGTTTTGCTTTTACAGTCCCCACTTTATATTGGGAGACTTGCTATCAATTATAATCATTTGGCATTTCATAATTCTGCATCACATGGACTAGGTTGAAGAGGGGAGGTAAGGTCTGGGATTTATGACCTTTATTCTCCTCCATATATTTTCAAGTTTTTCCATGCTTTTCAAAAATCACTGAGCTCATCATTTCTTATAGCACGCTCATATTCCATCACTATCACATACCACAACTCATTCAGCCACCCACCAATTTATGGGCATCCCTGCAATTTCTGAGAAAACTGGGGAATATGGGGGGAGGGACTCCTCCATATATTTTTAGTCCTTAAGAGAGAAGCAATGTGATTTGGTGTCCTCTTTGCTGTCTTTCTGTTTTTGTTGCTTCTTTTATTTTAATCTTCTTTAAGGTCCATTATTTCACCTGTTCTAAGGTACGTATTAAGTCCTGACAGGCTTTTTGAATTCGTGAGGTCAAGTTTGTCTAGTGATAGCCTTAAGAACATTTAAGTGAGGGGCAGCTAGGTGGCTCAGTGGATAGCGTTCTGGCTTGGGAGTCAGGAGGACCTGAGTTCAAATCTGGTCTCAGACACTTGACACTAACTGTGTCAAATTGCCTCACCAAGAAGAAAAAAAAAAAGAGAACATTTAGGCGACTGGAACATTCTTTAGAATAGCTTTAAGACCTTGCCATCAAGGGTTGGTATGTTGTAAGAGTAGCATCTTTTTTTGTTTGATTTTTCCTTAAAAGGTACTGAATCTACCCTCAAGATTTAAATGGTCCAGGGAACTAAAGTGTGAACTATTGACTTAGCTTCCTAGTCACCTGAGAACAAAACCAATGCAAGAGGAACCAGAGGCTCTTCCCTTCTGCTTGATGTATGCTTTTTATCTTGTGTGTCCACAATAGTGAATGCAGAGTTAGGGAAGTTATGCTCAACTGAGTCAATGTAATATCCTTGCTTAATGCTCTTTCCATGCTATTGATAAATGTTCTTTTGTTAACTATTAGATTACCTATAAGTATTTTGTGTCACTCCTAACCCAAACTGAACTGTCACTGCCTTGAGTCAGGCCTGGCTGAAGACAGTCTGTTATAGGCAAAATAGTTGCTGGGTAATCAAAGACAAAAATAAACCACTCCATCTAGTCAAGAAACCTTCATTCTATTGAGGGGAAATATGTATACACTTAAGTAAGTGAAAAGTCACTTCTAGAGGCAGAGAATACTCACAACTTGGGGTAGTGGCAATCAGATATTTTTCCTGCTCTAGGGGATGGATCATGGAATATTCTTTGAAGGAAGCTAAAGGTTCTGCAAGACATATTAAGAACTTGAAGCTCAGAGACTTACCCATGGTCACATAGCTGATGAAAAACAGTGGCTGGATTTGAAGTTGTTTCATCAGATTCCAAAATGAATGTCTTTTAACTTCATCATGTTTTCTTTAGTTCTATTTAATTCCAGAGCATCCAACTCACCATGCTAATTATCTACTCCTTCCAATAGCCAGGTAAAAAGAAATGATTTTAATTCTGAGCACTCATGACAAAAAAAAATGACCAGTCCTTTTCCAGTGATCTTAAAGTTTGCTCCTTATGTTAAGTTGTCACTGCTCTGGGCTGAGATTTTGAAATAATTCTGGTCAAGGAGCTTCCTTCCCTTAGGCAGGAGCTGCCCCTATTTTGTGAAATCAACCGCATTTTTCAGTCACACACTTCTCAGGGCTCCATCAGAGGTGTTGAGTGACTGTTAACCTTGGTGTGTTTGGGCAATAGGAGAGTCAGTTGAAGTCAATCGCCATTTGCCACAGCCCTGATCAACTTCAAGGGCACCAACAGGGGTGTTGATGGACTGTGAGGGACAAGTTGGTCAAGCATCCCTCTTCTCAACAAATTACTTCCTGCCAGTGTAGTGTTAGCAGAACATATTTTAAGTCGCTTCTTTTAACAGCACATATTGGTTGGTGTTGCGTAGGCTCTCTCTCTATTTTTAAGAGACAGATGGCAGCTACCCATTTCTGTACACTGTTATCTTGTAGCTGTAAGCATCAACTTTACAGGTGGATGGGTTGTTGTACAGAATGACATTTCACGGAATTACTAAATCTCAGAATTGCCAGGGACCTTGTGGTCATTGAGCTCAACCTATATCTCAGCAAAACACCCTCTGGAGCATCCCTCCTCTGCTTGAGGACTTCCAGTCACTACTTTCAGAGAAGGCTTATCCCACTGTGGAACTATCAGAATTGCTTGGAATCAGTTATTAGCATAACTAACTACTTCTCACAATGGTACTGCCTGAAGGAAGCTTGTAGGTCCTGGTAGAGGCTGAACTTCAAAATGTCATTAAAGATCAGCATTGGGAGAGATGTAAGAGAGGGGAAAAACTTAAGTAAGTTGCCAGTGACAGGAAAGTGTGTGGCTGTTTTTAGTTTCAGGGAGTCTAAAGTCTTACTATTTTCTTTATGTTGATGATCAAAGCCCCTTTCCCTCTTATGGTTAGGTGAGTTTCTAAATGAGAGATTGTGGGTTAATATGAATAAAGATATTCCCTGATTAAATGACAGCTCTTTGAACTGAAATTTTCATTTGGTAATCTTGTCTAAAAACACTTGTTATATAATAGAATATTATTGGATCATAAGAAACAATACATATTTGTAATTCAGAGAATCATGGAAAGATTAAGGATCATAGAAACATTCATTTAAAGGTAGAAGGGACCCCAATGTCCATCTTTTCCAATTCTCTCATTTTACAAATGAAGAAACTGAGGCCTAGCGAAGTCCAATGAGTGGTCCAATTGTTATGAACCGGTGATGCGTGGAGTTAGTAGGATCAAAAGAATAACATACAGAATGACTATTATAACATAAATGAAAAGATCACTAAAATGAAGCCAAACTCTGAGTGATTAATTGTAATGAGCAATCTTGGTCCCAGAGAACTTCTGGTAGAGAAGTAGAGGATAATGGGTGAAAGATGTTGCTGTGTGTTGTCAAGTGTGATCGCTATGTTGGTTGATTTTGATGAACTTTTTTCTTGGTTACAATCAAGGAGTCTCAGAGGAGGTGCATTTATTTGGAAACAGCTATGATGAAAAAATAGAAGGCACTAACAAATATTAAAAAAAAATAAAAAGACTCGCTAGCTAAAAAAGTTAACCATCTCATAAAAAATTTATAAGCAATATGAAAACATGAACAGTCCTGATATTAATGAAATATTTAATAAACAACATCAGTCTAGTTATTTCTATTTAGTTCCTTTTAGAAGGAGCATCCTCACCGAAGTCCTCCTGTAGTGAATACATCATCTTAACAATGATGGGTTCTTGTGGTCTGGAATTGCCTTTCTTTTAGTCCCCAGAGTTAGCATGATGCTTGGTATATAGTAAATGATTAAAATAAATCTTTGTTGAGGGATTGGCTAACTGTAAAGTTATGAAAGCAGAGGGAAAGCTATCATAGTGTACACCATGATTTCAAAGCTTCAAATATGTTCCAAATAATGACTTGTATAACTACTGTCTGTGAACAGGTATGTCTAAGTTGAAGTGAGGTTTACCATCAGAGGGTTAGCCATCCAGAAAGTCAATTCCCCTCTTTGAGTTTCCATTTCCTCATCTGTAAAATGGAGATACTCAATAGCATTTACCTCTCAGGGTTGCTGTAAAGGACCAATGAGATAATGTACATACATTACTTTGCAAACCTTAAAGCTCTATGAAATTCTTACTAGTTATTATTATTAATCCTTCAGGGAAAGATTTGTAGATCCAGAACTGGAAGGGACTTCAGATACCATTAAGTCCACCTAGAAACTGAGTCTCAGGGAACGCTTGCCAAAGTCACAAAGCTAGTAAACATAATACATAAATGTAGAGCCACAGTTAGTCTTTTTATTTCCCCACTACTCAGTGCTTCCTTTCAGTTTCTGTTATCTTTTTTTTTTTTGTGATTCAGATATTGGTCCTGCTACAAGAGGCTCTCCTCTTATCTATTTAGATAAAAGGACTACTTTCATTATTTTATATAAAAGAGCACTATTTTATATTTAAATCATTATCTTGCCATTCTTTTCTATATACTGTTCTGCAGGCACAGGTAGATTGAAAAAACAAGAAATCTTCACAATTGAATATAAACTGTCCTCTGTAGGATCACTGAAAGCATATTTGGGACAACTCCACTAGCGGAGATTATGACAATGATAATTCATACAACAATATTGATGATGAGGAAGAAGGAAGAGAAAGAAGAGGAGGAGAAAGAGGAGGAAGAGAAAAAAGAAGATTGAACAGAGCCACAGATCACATTTAAAGGGCCATGAGGTAGAAATATCTTTCTCTCAGGTAGACCTAACCTTGAGGAAATTCAATTTTTGGTATGATTTGAAATTGTATACTTTGTTTTGGGTGTCGTAGCATTTGTCCTATTTCATTAAGAAAAAGAACAGGAAAGTGCTCAGGACTATATTACATTTAGAATTTGTATCTTCAATACAAAGCAAAGTGCCTGATAATAAATACTTGTTGATTGATTTGACTGTAATATATATTATATATTAATACATATATATATATATATATATACATATATATATATAATGGTATATATTATGCATGTTTTGCTATATATAGTATACATAATATATACTGTAAAACACACACATATAATATGCACATATTATATAGTTAGTTGTTATCCTTAATTTTCGAAGAGAGTCAAAATGACATCAGTATGCTAGAGTCAAGTTTTAGTGTGTCCATCTGTGGCTGATCAGACCAACACAAGCTCACAATGTTCTGTCACAGGTTGGGCACAAATAGTCCATGTGAACATTTGGGGTAGATTCTCTAAGTCTGCACATCTTGCATTTCTCTTGAGCTATTCTGCTTTCCCCATAGAGCACAGAACCTTCTCTGAAGGACATGGGCATGCCATGCTAACAGTCCTGTGCCAGTATCTCCCATGTTACACAATCAATGCCAAAGTCTTGAGAGTGACCTTGAGAGTGACTTTGTATCACTTCTTCTGACCACCATGTGAATGCTTGCACTGTGTGAGTTCTCCATAACATAGTCTTTTTGGCAAGCATATGTTTTGCATTTGAACAACGTGGCCAGCCCATCGAAGCTGCACTCTCTGAAGCAGAGTTTGAATGCTTAGCAGTTTAGTTCAAGAAAGGCACTCGGTGCCTGGTGTCTTATCCTTCCAGGTGATCTTCAGAAGCTTCCTAAGACAATTCAAATGGAAGCTATTCAGTTTCCTGCCATGTGCTGGTAATACTGTTCAGGTTTTATAGGCATACAACAATGAGGTCAGCGTAATGGCTTTGTAGACCTTCAGTCTGGTAGTCAGGCTACCTCTTCTCTCCTGTACTTTCCTTCAGAGCCTTCCAAACACTGAAAGCTCTGGCAATGCATGGGTCAACCTCATTCTCAATGTGTACATCCCTGGAGAATATACTACCAAGGTAAGTGAACCATCCACAGCATTCAAAGCTTCTCTATTTGGTTCCACATGTGGATGGTGTGGCGGTGGCTGATGCAGCACCTGTGGTTTTTTGGTGTTAATTGCTAGGCCAAAATTGGCACAAGCACCAGAGAATTGATCCATACTTTGTTGAATCTCAGCTTCAGAGGCTGCATTGTGTGCACAGTCATCTGTAAACAGAAAATCATGCACCAACACTCCCTTCACTTTGGTCTTGGCTTGTAGTCTTTTCAAGTTGAAGAATTTACTGTTAGTGTGGTAGCTGACCTTGATGCCATGTTCATTCTCATTGAAAGCATTTGACAACATGGCTGAAAACATCATGCTAAAAAGCATGAAAGGTATACATTATAAACATAAATATATGCATATGTATATATGTACGTATATATAAATATGCACATATATGTATATGCACATCAATATCTACACTTATATTGCTATATATCTTCCAATCAACTTATACTCCAAAAAGTGAGATATGCCTGGAATAGCCAGCTGTTGGGTAGAAAGGTGTCAATCACTCTGGGCCAGAAGGCAGAAGACTTGGACTTAAATTCCATATTTGACACTTAGCTGTATGACTGAAGAATTCATCTCACTCCTCTAAGCCTCCATTTCTTCAATTGTAAAATGAGGACAATAGTGCTTGTACTATGCCCCTCAGAGGTTGTGAGAAAAGCATTTTTGTAAATCTCTAAGTACTATGTAAATGTCCACTATTATTTTTTACTCGGTGACATTTAAGGATCATTAAGGATAATTAGACCATTTGCATATTCCCAGGACTATAGCTGGATCAGGGCAAAACTTTGAAATTCTGTTCCAAATTTAGTATATACATAAGGGTTTGGTGAAAAGAGGCATGTGTAGTCATTGAACTAGTCTCAGATTTAGAAAAGACCAGAGTTCATATCCTGCCCCTGACACATATTGCTTGTACGTGGGCAAACAAGTCACTATTCAGGTAACTTCTTAAGATTAAGTAGCAGAGAAAGTATAGGTCAACTTTGATAAGGGGAATTTTTTTTTGGCAGTTAATAGTATTTTGCTTTTCCCCAATTACATGTAAAGATAGTTTTCAACATTCATTTTTGTAAGATTTTGAGTTCCAAATTTTTCTCCCTTCCCTCTCCCTTCTCCCCTCCCCAAGACAGTAAGCAATCCGATATAGGTTATACATGCACAGTCACATTAAATATATTTCCACATTAGTCATGTTGTGAAAGAAGAATCAGAATAAAAGGGGAAAAAAAACCATGAGAAATAACCAAAAAACCCCCCAAAAAACAAAAAAGGGAAAATAGTGCACTTTGTTCCTTATACAGGCTCAATAATTCTTTCTTTGGATGTGGATAGCATTTTCCATCATGAGTCTTTTGGAATTGCTTGGTTCACTGTATTGCTGAGAAGAGCTAAGTCTATTATACTTTGTCATTGCACAATGTTGCTGTTACAGTGTACAATGTTCTCCTGGTTCTGCTCACTTTACTCAGCATCAGTACATGTAAGTCTTTCCAGGTTTTCCTGATATCTGTCTGCTCATCATTTCCTATAGTATGATTGTATTCCATTACATTTCATATACCACAACTTGTTCAGCCATTCCCCAGTTTATGGGTATCCCTTCAATTTCCAATTCTTTGCCACTACAAAAAGTGCTGCTATAAATATTTTTGTACATGTGAGTCCTTCCTCCTTTATGATTTCTTTGGGATATAGACCAAGTAGTGGTATTGCTGGATCAAAGGGTATGTGCAGTTTTATAGACCTTTGGGTATAGTTCTAAATTGTTGTCCAGAGTGGTTGGATCAGCTCACAACTCTACCAACAATGCATTAGTGTTTCAATTTTCAGGAAGGAGAGATTCTTCACTGGGAGTTCTTTATTCCAATGAAATCAGGGGTCCAGCCCCCCTCCCAAATAATTAGGATCTGAAATCCAAGGACCTGGGTTCAAATTCAGGATTTGCAAGTTACTATCTGTGAGACCTTAGTCAAGTCACTGTCACTTCCTCATCTGTAAAATGAGGATCTTTTTAAGCTCTTGCTCTTTGGTCTTGTAAAGGAAGGTAGCATTATTCCAAGAAATGCAGATAGCATTAGAAAGGACATCAAGAGATCAATTAATTAATGAATGCCAGTGCAATGGAATTACTGAATTGGCTGGCCACTCAGTCAATTTAGCCTCAGGGTTCTGAATAAGGAATGATGACCTATGTCCCTGGGAGGATTTCCTAAGCCTGGTAACCTGGTAACTTGTCCGATTGTCTAACTATTCTTACTTCTGTTAACTACTCTTAATTGCACCTGCTACAAACTTAGCATATTTTTTTCAATGGAGAAGATGGACAGAGTCTTAAGTTTAGTCCTGGAAAGGACCTTAGAGACCATCTAGTTCACATGAGGAAATTGAGGCACACTGTGCTAAAGTGACCTGCCCAAGGTCACACATAGGCAAAGTGACCAAGCCACAATTGAAACCCAGTTCCTGACTCCATATCTAGGTCGCTGTCTCTAGGGTCACATTGCCTCTGTCAGCTATTGACTTTTTGCCTCAGAACACAACACAGCTTCACCTGTCTGAGGATGACTGAGTTGCCTTTAGCCTTTTTAGTTTTTTACTTTAATCATTCTACTTATTTCAATAAACACTGAGAGGCAATGTGAAATAGGGTCCAAATCCCTCAGGTAGAAGTCCAAAGAGTTCTGCCATAGGATTCTGGCTTCAACAGTTATTAGCTGTTGTGGCCCTGGTCTGGTCACTTCATCTTTCTGAAATTTGGTGTCCTCATCTATAAAAGGGGTACAATAATATTTATACCACCCAGCTTATGGGCTTGTTGTGAGGAAAGTGCTTACTAAAATTTAAAGTGCTGTAGAAATAAGTTATTGTTCATTTTTATAGGGTACTGAGGATAGAAAGATGAAAATGACACAATTCTTGACCTCCAGAAGCTGAAATGCTTAAAGAAAAGAATTTTACAGTATTTACTTAGCAGCTGAGAAACAATTATATTTCAGAGACAAGGTGGATCTGATATAATTATTGCCACAATTATGAATAAAAGCAACGAAAATAATGAAGTATTCACTACCTTTTCTGTTTTATTTTTTACATATTTGTCCTATTCATCCTTGCTATACTGGTCATGTTGTGTGGGTATCACTGACCTGCTTGAGAAGTCCTAGTGAATCCCCATGACCTCTAGGGTGAAAAACAGGATAAAATACTTTGTGCAGTATCGAAAGCTCATCACAGTCTATTTTTCTCTTAACTTTCCAGACTTATCACACATAATTTCTCATCAGACGCTCTGGTCAGATGGGATGACTTGCTGTTGTCTGGATGTAGCATTTCCTCTTCTGTCTCTCTGCCTTTGCAAGGTAGTTTACCCTACCTTTAATGCCTCATCTGAGGTGCTACCTGCTATTAGAGTCCTATTTTATTCCCCACCTTCCTCAATTTCTGGAACCCTCCCCCCCCAAATGACTATATTCCCTTGATATGTATTTTGTATTTATTGACATGGGTCCATGTTGTATCCCTCAGTAGGATATAAGCTCCTTGGGGACAGGAACTCTTTCATTTTTGTCTTTGTCTTTACAGCACCCTGTATAATAATTGGCACTTAGAGCTTAATAGATAGTAAATGAATGAATGAAGGACATCAAGGTTGATTAGCTTATCCCCTCAAATCATGGAAAATAAAATTGTGTTCTGTCCCTATTGTTTCTTGGGTAGTGTTAATTAATACTGAAATAATTCATTGAAGGGAACTATTAGCGAACCTGCTAGAATTGTGCACAATCCATCAAAATGCCCTTTGAGATCCTTGTCTCTTTTTCACAAGGTCTTTCACAGCTAGTGATGAATGTTTCAACCGTAACAGGAAATGAAAATGTCAGGTGTGGCTTTCTTGTTCTTTTTATTCCATCTTCACCCCCTCCTCCATACTCTCACACATATTACACAAACTGTCTTCTCCCTGTTAAACATATAAACACATTTTATTTTTAATGCATGTCAAAATCTTCTGCTCCATATGAATTCATATACAAGCATACAAACATTTTATATATGTGTATATATATACATATATATACATATATATACACATACACACACACATATATTCACACATAAACATACCCATATACATGATATTTCCCCTTTGTTATTTTCAGTTCTTTGCTTTTTCTTATATCTGCAAAGACCTTGATAATTTAAAAAAAAGTATTCATCATAACAATGCCTGCCATTTATATAATGACTTAATTTCTGCAATGTATTTTACACATATCATCTCACATTAATAAGAAGAAAGAAAGGAAGGGCCAAAAAGAAAGGAATCAAGAAAAGATAGATGAATGTGAAAAAGTCATTGAGCACTTATGTGTCTGGCACTGTGAAAAAACACTGGGGATACAAAACCAAAAAGACATAGTGCCTTCTCTGAAGTAGCTTGCACTTTAATGAGAGAAGACAACAAATAACACAGAGGTGGAAACCAAGAACAGGGTATCTAGAGGGGCAAAGCAACTGGTATGTATGTGGGACAGGCCATATGAGTCAATGAGAAGGAATGTGAGTATCATATTTGGGACTTCTGGTGATATGGTGGTTCTTAGCAAGGACTAAACCATCCTCTAGACAATCAGACCTAGAAGGTAATACTGCTATTATCTTTGTGCAGGAGTATGACTCAGGAGCCATGGTTACACACATGGTAAGTATCAGAAGCAGGGTATGAATCTAGGTCTCTCTTTTCTCTAGATTTAGGGTCTTCCTTTTCACCAGGGGCTCTTAAACAGTTTTTATGTTATGGACTCCTTTAGCAGTCTGGCAAAACATAGGAATCCCTTTTCAGAATAATGCTTTTAAGTGGATAAATTAAAATACATAAATTTACAAAGGAAATCGATTATAGTGAGATAAAGTTGTATTTTTTTTTCTATGCAGGTTCTCAAACTCCCTGAAATCTACCCTAGATTAGGAACCCTCCCGCTATACCATACTATTGCTTTGATAGATGTTCTGCAACTTTATTATCTCTTTCTTCCCTCAGGTTTTAAGTCCCCAGAGTTGATCAGATCCTGATATCTCCAAAAGGTATATATGCAGAGGCCTGTGATGGCACAAAATTGGATGCATTAATTAACAGACAAATGATCTCAAGAAGGAGCCCCTCAAAGAAAGACAGGCTTTCTCATGTTGGGCCCTGGTCACAGTGAAACAGACCTGATGTCCAGAGTTAACATACGTGTGCCACGTCATTTTACTTAGAGCCTAAATAAGCAAGAACTCCTCCTACCATCACTCCCCTTTGTTATCTTCCTCCTAGTTTCCAACTGTTAAAAAACATACCAAGATGGTGGACCATTTTATCTTGGGAGGGGATCCTTCATGATTTGGCTCTATCTTAATGGAGGATTTGTTTTTTAGTTGTGTCTGAGTCTTTGTGACCCCATTTGGAGTTTTCTTGGCAAAGAAACTGGAATAGTTGGCTATTTCCTTCTCCAGATCATTTTACAGATAAGGAAACTGAGGCAAGCAAGTTAAATGACTTGGCCACCTTCACACAGCTAGTAAGTGTCTGAGGCCAAATTTGAACTCATGAAGATGAGTTTTCCAGTCCCAGAACTCTCTCCACTGTGCTTCCTAGCTGCCCAATGGAGGTTTTAAGTTTCTCCTTTTTCTTGTTCATTCTAGATATAATAGTAGAAAATTGGTTAGCATTTGAAGAGTGGTAGCACAGGATAATTCTCTGATCAAAATCTTCCTTGACCCTTCCCTTCCCCCTCATCATAGCCATCTTACAAAGTAGAGTGAACAGCTGTTGCTTCTATTTTTGCTTTTTCCTTAACTCACAAATTCAAAGTCTTAGAAGTACTTCATTCTGCTAACATGTTTGGGTCTATACAAAGGAATTTTGTGCTGGTCCAGCCACACTGGGACTGTCCCCTTTTTGGATACTTTTGACCCTTTGAATCCAAATATTAGCTGGATTTTCATCTGTTGTCAATCCAGTTCCCACATCCCCCACACTGCCTGTCTTTTTCTTTTTAAAAATTCATTAATTTGTTATTTTTAGTTTTTAATATTCATTTCCACAAGATTTTGAGTTCCACATTTTCTCCCCATCTCATTTGTCCGCCAACCCCATGTCAGTGTGCATTCTGAATACCTTTTACCCTAATCTGCCCCCCCCTTCCTTCTATCTCAAACCCCCCTTCTCTTATCCCCTCCCTCTTCTATTTTCCTTCAGGGCAGGATAGATTTCTATAACCCATTGCCTATATGTCTTATTTCCCAGTCGCCTGTGAAAACAATTTTTTAATATTTGTTTTTAAAACTTTGGAGTCCAAATTTTCTCCCTTCCTCTCTCTCTACCCACCCTCATTGAGAAGGCAAGCAACTTGATAGAGGTTATACTTGTGTAGTTATGCAAAATACTTCCATAGTAGTCATGTTGTGAAAAACCATCTATATTTCCCTTCATTCTATCTCGCCCCCCCCGTTTATTCTATTCTCTCTTTTGACCTTGTCCCTCCTCAGAAGTGTTTGCTTCCCAAACCTGCCCTCCGCTCTATCATCTCCCTGCTCTCTTATCCCCTTCCCCCCCATTTTCCTATAGGGTAATATAGCTTCCCATACCCAATTGAGTGTGTATGTTATTCCCTCCTTAAGCCAAATCCTATGAGAATAAGGTTCACTCATTCCTTCTCACCTTCCCCCATTTCCCCTCCACTGTAAGAGACTTTTCTTGTCTGCTTTATGTGAGATAATGTACTCCATTCTACCTCCCCCTTTCTTCTTCTCCCAGTATAATCCTCACCCACCTCTTAATTTTATTCTCCAGATATCACCCTTTCATCTTCAACTCACCCTGTGCCCTCTATCTACCAATTATCTATACATACATACATATATATATATATATATAATATTTTTTTTTTTTTTCCTCTCCAACTACCCTAATACTGATAAAGGTCTCATGAGTTACAAATATCATCTTTCCATGTAGGAATGTAGACAATTCAACCTTAATAAGTCCCTTATGATTTCTCTTTCCTGTTTACCTCTTCGTGCTTCTCTTGAGTCTTGTATTTGACAGTCAAATTTTCTATTCAGCTCTGGTCTTTTCATCAAGAATGCTTGAAAATCTTCTATTTCGCTGAATATCCATTTTTTCCTGCTGATCGATTATAGTCAGCTTTTCTGGGTAAGTGTTTCTTAGCTGTAATCCTATCTCGTTTGCCCTCCAGAATATCATGCTCCAAGCCCTCCAGTCTTTTAAAGTAGAAGCTGCTAAATCTTGTGTTATCCTGATTGTGTTTCCACATTACGTGAATTGTTTATTTCTGGCTGCTTGCACTATTTTCTCCTTGACCTGGGAACTCTGGATTTTGGCTACAATATTCCTAAGAGTTTTCCTTTGGGGATCTCTTTCAGGAGGTGATTGGGGGATTCTTTCCATTTCTATTTTGCCCTCTGGTTCTAGAATATCAGGGCAGTTTTCCTTGATAATTTCTTGAAAGATGATGTCTAGGCTCTTTTTTTGATCATGGCTTTCAGATAATCCAGTAATTTTAAAATTATCTCTCCTGGATCTATTGTATAGGTCAGTTGTTTTTCCGATGAGATATTTCACATTGTCTTCTATTTTTTCATTCTGTTGGTTTTATTTTACAGTGTCTTGATTTCTCATAAAGGCACTAGCTTCCACTTGCTTCATTCTAGTTTTTAAGTATTTTATTCAGTGAGCTTTTGGACTTCCTTTTCCATTTAGCCAATTCTGCTTTTGAAGGCATTCTTCTCCTCATTGGCTTTTTGGACCTCTTTTGCCATTTGGGTTAGGCTATTTTTTATCAGTGTTATTTTTTCAGTATTTTTTTGGGTCTCCTTTAGCAAGCTGTTGACTTGTTTTTCATGATTTTCTTGTATCACTCTCATTTCTTTTTCCAGTTTTTCCTCTCCTTCCCTAACTTCTTCTCAAAATCCTTTTTGAGCTCTTCCATGGCCTGGGACCGATTCATATTTTTCTTGGAGGCTTTGGATGTAGGAGCTTTGACTTAGTTGTCTTCTTCTGGTTGTATGTTTTGATCTTTGTCGCCAAAGAAAGACTCTATATTCTGACTTTTTTGCACAGTTTGTTCATGATCCCAGCCAATTACTTGAGTTTTAAACTTTTTGTTAAGGTAGGGGTCTGCTTCCAGTGTGGAGAATGTAGTGTCCCAAGCTTTGGGGGTTTTATGTATCTGTTTTCAGAGATACTTCTAGGGACCTGTAAGTTTTCAGTTCTTCCAAGGTGGTATGGTCAAGGGGTGAGGTGTTTACTCCTTTCCTGACCTGTGCTCTTGTCTGTGAGTGACCACAAGCCCTCTTTTCCACCTTGGAACTGTGAGGAGAATTCCCTCCATATTACCACTACAAGCTTCACCATGTCAGCACTCCTCCTTGCCCCAGGATCACCACCTAGAACTGTGACCCAGATCTAAGCACAGGCAAAGCAAGAGAATCCTCCCTCAGCACCAGCAAAGAGATCCCTGCAATACCCTTCTGTTCAGCTACTCGATTGCCCCTCAATCTATGGGCCAGGAGCTCTGGAAGCAGCCACTGCCCTGGCATGCTGGGACTGGAGCTGAGACCTAGTTTCTCTCTCTCACCACAGTCACAGACTTTTCCTACTGACCTTCTAAGTTGTCTTTGGTGTTTGTGGGTTGAGAAGTCTGGAAATTGCCACAGCTGCCCCTGATTCAATCCCCTGAGGGGATTTGCTGAGGCCTGGCATGGCCCAAGCTGAATTGCATTTCTCTCCCATTCTGGTGAGGTGGATCTTTCTAATCAACCATCCAGGTTGTCTTGGGCTGGAAATTTGTTTCCGTCTGTCTTTTTTTGTGGGTTCTGCTGCTCTAGAGTTTGTTTAGAGATTTTTACAAGTTTTTGGAGGTGTTTGGGGGAGAGCTCAAACAAGTCACTGCTTTTACTCTGCCATCTTGGCTCCACCTCTACCTGTCTTTTTCTTAATGAGCTTTAGTGGCACCTTATTACCTCCTGTTTGGTACTGAAAGCTCTTCCCAACCTGGCCTCTTCCTGTCTTTCTAGTCTTCTTATACTTTACTTCTCTCACAAATCTGAGATACTGGCCAATTTGCTATTTCTGCAGTAAGACACTCTATCTCCTTACCACCTTTGCTCCCTTTTAACTGTCTGTCCTCCATGAGTGAAATTCTCTGCTCTCTCACCTCCAACATTTGGTTTCTCTGGCTTCATTCAAGACTGTGTTCAAAGCCCATCTTCTGCAGATGATTTTTCTGATCCTTTTAGTTGCTAGTGCCTTATTCTCTGAGACGACTCTATCTACTCTCTCTATTTTTCCTATCAGTCAAAAACATTCATTAAACACCTACGATTGCCCTAGGCACTGTGCTAAGTGTTAGGAATACAAAGAAAGGCAAACGACAGTCCTGACACTTGTAGTCTGATGTAGTGGGGAGAATATAATTTGAAAACAACTATGTGTAAACAAGATAATCTAGAGGAAAAATTGGAAATAACCAATATGGGGAAGGCACTAGCATTAAGAGGGATGAGGAAACCTTTCTCAAAGAAGATCAGATTTCAGCTGAGATTTGAAGGAAGTCAGGGAAGCCAGGAGGCAGAGATTGGGAGGGAGAGTATTCCAGGCCTGGGGAACAGCTGGTGAAAGTACACAGAGCTGGAGATTGGAATGTCTTGTGTGAGGAACAGCAAAGATGTCATGAGATCAGAGTATAGGGATGGGGAGTAAGGTGTAAAAAAAGTGAAAACACATGAGGGGAGCAGGTTGTGAAAATCTTTCAATATCAAACAGAAAATTTTATGTTTGATCTTGGAGGTAATAGGAAGCCACTGGAGTTTTCGAGAAGGATTTAGTTGTGGTAGTGACATGGTCAGATCCACACTTTACTAAGATCGATTTGATAGCTGAGATGAACTGTAGTAAGAAGAGATTTTGAGTCAGGGAGTCCAACCAGCAAGCTGTTGCAATAATTCACACATGAATTAATGAGGACCTGCACCAGGTTGGTGGCAGTGTCAGATGAAAAAAAGTGGAATAAGATAAGATGTTATGTTATGAAGATGAAATTGACAGGGTTTAGCAACAAACTGGATTAGGGGAGTGAGAGAGACAGAGAGAGAGAGAGAGACAGAGAGAGAGAGAGGGTGAGTAATTGAGGATGATGTCTAGATTATGAGCCTGGGTAACTGGGAGGAGGATGCCACTCTCCACAGTAATGGGGAAGTTTGGAAGAGGAAAGAATTTGGTAGGAAAGATAATGAGTTCAGTTTTGGACCTGGTGATTTTAAGATGTCTACAAAAAGTTTGAGATGTCTAATAACTAGTTGGAGGTGCAAGTTTTGAGGTTAGGGCTAGATAAATAGATATGAGAATCATTAGCAGAACAATGGCCATTGAAATAACCTAGTTATTTATATGTTGTTCCCCCATGACAATGTGAGCTTCATGAGGGAAGATACTAATTTTGCCCTTCTTTGTATCCTATGCACTTAGTATAGTATTACACCTACTCAGGGTGTAATAATAGCCTGTTGACTGACAATTCCATATTGCATTCCTATTGTGTGCAAGGCACTGTAATATATGCTGAGTTAGAAAAAAAACATACATGAATTATTCCCTACCTTCAGTAAACATATAAGCCTAGGAGATCATCCAGTTCAACAACATACTGCATCCCTGTTCCCTACCTCTCATTTTACAGAAAAGCGAACTGATATCCAGAGAAATCACATAGCCTGTCAATGGCAGGGTGGAGACTGGCAGAAACCCATTTAAGTTTTTAAAAGCAACTTACTAAAGTTTAGGAAATTGTTTAGAATTTTGGATTTTACTGGGGAGGTGAGGGCAGGAGAATTTTTTTTTTCTTTTGGTCAACCAGAGCTCTGTATCAACTAACACTACCACTAGAAACTGAAGTCTGATTAGGAAGCTTGGGGTTAAAGGTCACTCAACTGGCAGAAGCTGTTTATGGGCATTATCTATACACATCATTTATTTCTCAAAAATGGTTCTAAAAATAGAATCTAATCTTTAATAAGGTAAAGCTTCAGGTCAGACATCACTGATCTCTGCCCTAAAAACAGGGTGTCAATGTGTTTGCTTATGTTTAGTGGTTAAAGGTTATGTTATTAAATAAAATGTTCTTATTAATACTTTGCTGACAGTAGCAATGCTGTTAAGCATATCAGTCTGCAAATTCTGATGAACTGTAGGATTCGTTCATAATCCCTTGAGAAAATGCTATAACATTCCCACTAGGAGGACAAACTTTATAAAGATAATCTTGATCCCCTGAAAATAATCATTATGAAATACTTGAACACTTAGGGCAAACATAGCAACAAGAAGTTGTCCTTTTCCTCTTGCTTAGATGTCACATCTTCCTAGTGGAATAAATGTCTAAAAATAATCCTCCTCCATCTCTTAATTGAGTGTGCATGAGTCTCTGCCATAATTGGTATTCTGATTACACTCAGATTCCTCATCATACCCATTTTTATTTCAATACTGTCATTACCATAGTTTTACATTATCATACTTTAAACACTGTGATGTATGCAGGTGAAAGCTATAGGAAACAAATGTTTGAAACCTGAAATTTTTTCCTTATGGGAGGTGATAGCGAGGACATTTGACAGATAAATATATTAATAGCAATGTGATTTTGACTTTCATTGATGCGAAAAAGCTCTAAATGATTCCATACTTTGGAAGTTCAAATATGACTTATACTCTGAGGAGCTCTGTCTCTACAGAGGCCAGGTTTTCTTCTTCAATTGGCCTTGTCTATGCTGTTGTTGAATCAGAGTTCAGATAAGGACACATGAACAGTGACTCATGGGAGATAGCTTTCCATATGTAACTAGAAAAACAAGAACCCTCCATGGTGGGTAAGGTGAAGAGTTGGCTCCATTACTAATCTATATTTTTGGAAAGGAAAGAATCGAGGAATTGTTCTTAAATTATAAAGTTGCTAGTGGTGATGAAGGCTGATATGAACTGGTCCCAGATTAGACTTATGAGCCTGTTGTCTCAAAGTGTGCCTTATGTTAAATATGGAAAAGGGGAAAAATAAGAGATAGAAGTTAGGTTGAAAAGTGAGTTGCTGGTCCAGATGATGAGGCAGTAGATATAGACAATTCCTGTCAGTGAAGAGGGAAAAACGAGATAGAATTCTAGATTGAAGGGACATTACGGTCAAGTGAATTTTTCCTTTTTTTTTCTTTTTTCTTTCCCCTTTTCTTTCCTCCTCCTCTTCCTTTTTCTTCTTCTCCTCTTTCTCTCTCCCTGTCTTTCTGTCTATTTTTCTCTCTGTGTCTCTGCTACTCTCTCTCTCTCTCTCTCTCTCTCTCTCTCTCTCTCTCTCTCTCTTTTTCTGTCTATATTATGTCTAGCTATAACTATACTAACATCTGTTTCTAGCACTGTATAGTGAACTCCTTCCACCTATGGCAGAATCAACAATTAGGCAACTAGTCTATCACTCAATAGTTTTAGAGAGTTACCTGGGGCACTGAGAATTTGAGTAACTTGGTCAAGCATACCTGCTTGTATGTGTCTGAATCAGGACTTGAACACAGGCTTTCCTGGTTTTATCAGGCTCTCTATTACATCATTATGCCATACATGCATACACGTGTGTGTGTATATGTATGTATGGAATGGAATTAAGTGGCTCCATAAAAGGTTGAGTGCTTGGATCCAAAGAATAATGGCTAATGAACTGATATATAGAAATAGACCAATATACACCATTCACATGCTTATAACTCTTACAGTATTGAGAAGCTCACCTGATGTTTGAAGAACATGGTTGTCCCATCTAGGCTGCTAGTCCCTGGAATAGCTTTCAGTTAGCATTCTTGTATAGCTGTACCTAGACAGCAGTTTGTTTGTTTTCAGAAGTGTAGGCAACTTTGGGTAGATTGTGATTCAAAATATTAAGACCAGGTATCACATAGATCAGTGATCTCTAAACAGTATACTGAATACGCTTAATTTCTTTCGGTAGTATTCAAGCTTGTTTGGGAATAGGAACCAAAAAAGCAAATGGTAGTAGTTGCCTTTGTGCATCAGTGGTGGTATTTCCAAGATCAATGGGGCAACAAATTCAAGGATAGAGGAGCGGACATTATTAAAATAGGCCAGACTCTCCAGGGCAGCAAATAAAGCATGTGTGTATGCCAATACTCCCAATTCAACCCACCTCTTCAAAAACTTTTTGACTCCTAAATGCTGATGTCTTGTATTCTTTGGTGTTTGGTGATTCATTATAAATCGGCATGCCAATAGGTGCCTATGATATCTAACATACTCTAAAAAGTTCATTGATCCCAGAAAGGAACAAACTCAGAGGAAACAAGTATTTAAAAGTTTCAAGAGCAGAATCAAGACTCATTTTTTAAAATATGTTAATAAATAGCCTACAAACCAACCACTATATCATCTAGGAAAAACTGAAGTTTTGTACTATTAATTAGAAAAAAACTAGAAAGGTATGACTTTTCATTTTAGAACCAACCTCAGAAGATGTGGATTCCAGTAATGGTCCTGCTATTTACTTGCTATGGCTGCGGGTAAATGACTTAAGCTTCTGTTTCCACATTTGGAATGTGAGGAGGGGTGGACTACAGTCAAGAAGGGACCAGCATCATTCACTGACAAAACAAATTAACCATACATTTTGGGGCTTTCAATAGCTAGGCCCTGGACACATTTTAGAATTTGAGAGTTGGAGACATTGGAGACATTGCAAGTGAGAGCTGTATTGGAGGAGAACCCTGCATGGAGGGAGAGGGGGAAGGAAGGCATTTCTCTTTTCTTCCCCCTAAAAACAAACAAACAAACAAACATTGGTCACACAACTTTGGATAGTAACTACCTTAACAGTAGAGAAATATTTCATCTACTGGGGAGACAAGTCATACACTTCAATTAGACAGAGATGGCCACCAAAGGGAAGAACTAGATTCCAGGAAAATGGTCCCTGGCAGAAGACAAGAGTCAGACTATGGGGAAGAATAGATCCTGGAACTCCAGCTGGGTACACTGCCTAGCACAGATGTTATGTGAAAAGGGAACTGTGTGAGGCATCTACAAAGACATCAAGGATTCCCAGGCCCTGACATACCAATAATTATGAGTTGTCTTTGTATCTTATATATGTACCTTAATCTTTGTGTCCACTCTTCCTATGAATCTTCTTTTTATTTAGGGGAGAGTAGGTCCCAGTGTTATGGAGAAGATGTCTTGGAATTTTTGTTCTTACTCCATCAACCAAATAAATGCCTTTGCTATGAGCTAATTTAGTATGCTATATGATTGTTAGTGGGAAACACATTGGAGAGACCTGCAAGCTATCATGTTAAGGATATAGGTCCATGGGATCTGTATTTGACCCTAGAATCCTGTGCGTAGCAGTGCCTCCTTGGGACTCAACCAGCGAGGGTAAATACCATTAGGGGAGTATTCCAAAGAGGATGTTACACTATAAACAATATCATTTCATATAAGCTCTACCAATCTCTGCAACAGGGCCAGACCATACTAGTGTATATGGTAAAGAATATGATCAATGGAAGAGAAATTCCTTGAGCTCTTTCAAAAGTCTTTACTGTAGGGGAAATTCTTGCCATATAAGATCATGGGACACTGATTTGACCAGATGAACTCTTTATTTTTATGTTTGCATGATTCTATTAGAAATCGCCAATCTTTTTTTTAAAAAAAAGTGGTATGCTTGGTTAATGATTCTTGCTTTTTTGATTTTCAGTAAGGAAGTGTATTCTGGTGTGAGACGATGACAGAATGGTGATCATGCCAATTCTCACAAATGAGGAGTGGTCATATGATAATGCTGACTATGATGACATTATTGTTGTTGTTACTACTACTACTAATGATAATAATAATAATTCACATGGCTTTAGTGGCTCCAGGTTTGCAAAGTGCTTTCTGTACACCACCCTGGTGAAGTAGGAATTGTTATTATTGTCCTCATTTCACAAATGAGAACCCTCAGGGTCAGAAGGTTAAATGATTTAAAAAGGGTCAAACAATTGATCAGAATCAGAATTGGCATTTGAAGCCCAGTGTCTGCTTCTTCAAAATTTGCTGCTCTTTCCTCTACATCACATAGTATATAGATGGGAGTGGTGGTATACCTTGCATGAGCACTTGGGGAGTAAGCAGTAGGTCTTACTGTGATGAAAGGTTGTTTCCTGGTGACAACTAGCTTAAAACATTTAAAAAATCAGCTCATGAACCATCATTGGCATGTTTTCTTTAGAATGCCAGCCACATTTGTATAAATTCATCACTACTTTTTAGGAATAATTCTGACACTATTTTCCACATGTATTGCATGTATCTACACACATACACACATATAAAAATAAATATGATGCATATGTTAAAATTATTCAGAATTCCCTGATAGATGCAAAACAGAGATAATTTTCTTTGATATTCCTCCAATTATTAATAGCCAAACAAAGTATAAAACAGAGACATATGCTCACCAAAAATACTTGCCACTGTCAAGGAGGATACCTAGTGTTGATTCCAGATGGAAGAAGGATTCCCTCTGGATGATGAGGTCCTCCAGATACTCTTATTTGTGGATGACATCGTGCTGATTGAATCAAGCCCTCATACTCTAGAGAGCCTCTTAAATGAGATCCATATTCACTCAAAGGAATTCGGCTTAAGTATTCTGGTTGGAAAAAACAGATGGATAAAAAAATGCCTATTTTTCAGTACATGGACATGATCTATTAATACTTATATATTGGGCAGACACTGTGGATTAGTCAATAAATTTAGCCTAGAGTTTAATAGAAGGAAAAAATAGACTGGATGCACTTGGGAAATTGTACAGTTTGTGATCCCCAAGCCTTTCCCTAAAACAAAGAAAAACAAACAAAATCTCTTTTACCAACAATATTCTGGTGATGTCATGTGTTGGTTAACCAAGCAATGCCACAATCTAAGAGAAAACTCAACTGTATTATGCACATGTGTAAATCCACTATGGCATAATATAAATAGTGAATTGCATGTATGAAGAAGTACAAAATATATTGTATTGAGAATTGTCCAAATCAAATGAAGTGGCCCAGTTATGTAGTGAGAGCTTGAGATAGCAGATAAACAGCTTCTATGCTCCATTTGTACTCACATAATTATCAGTAAACAGAGAGGAAAGTCCCCCAGTACTGGTTAGACTTTGAGTGAAGAGTTTATGGAAGGAGATGGATAAGTATTGAAACAAATAGGAAAATTAAGAGGAATTGCTATATATTTCCTGTTAGTGTGTTGGCTCTCTGTGTTGATATACATTTTTCCTTTGTGACACGGTATAAGCAACTCTACTTTGCACCTAGCCATGTGATTGAAATCCCTGGGGATTATGTTATTGTTACAGCTCTATCTTAGGGTACTTTCCGCTAGCTATGCCCCTTCTTGCTACTTCTTATTCCACTTCCTTGAGAAGGTTTGGAATTCACAGGCCAGGTATCATGCCTGTAATTTAGGGTATGATTATGCCCCACTACCATTTGGTGGACTGTCCTCTGCATGCAGGGTTGTGCTTCCCATGCAAAGATCAGAGGCAACACAAGGCATTCTTCTAGGGTCTCCCCATGGGGCCTTCTGTCTTAGGAAATTCTTTCTTCTGCAATTCCCTCTACATTCAGCCACACACACTAGATTTATCCCAGAGAGTAGAATCCCTAGTTCTACTCCATGCTCCCCCTCATGGATAATGTCTTTGTTTTAGGAGTATCTTAGAGGTGATTTGAGATAGGAGGCCTAAAGTGTTTCCTTAAAGAAGCAGCAAAGTTAGCATACCACCTCCTAATTCCATCCCCACATGAGGGGGGCCCTCAAATAACTGGGTAAGTTATTTGAAGTTTGTTTAAAACAGTATAGCAAAATGTCCTTTAAAAACACATAGGGAAAAAGAGGTTTTCCTATAATCTAATACTTTAAAAAAGAATAATTTGTCCCACATAATCACCACCCATTCCATCCCCAAAGGCTTACTTCCCACTGAAATCTGGAAAGCGACTGTTCACTGCAGTAGGAAAAAAAAATGACACATTTTTGTTGGTGGTAGAATTTTCTGGGGGGAAAATTATTTCCCTGATGGAAATTGATTCCACACAAGTGACAATATTTTGTGTGGATGTATTAATTCTGAGTCTGCCAGGGCATGCTTTCTGATATTGGCCAGCAGGAAGAAAATAACAAAATAAACAAACAAATAAATAATTAAAAAATCAAATTAAAATAATTAAATTAAATTTTAAATTAAATTAAATTAAAATAAAATTAAATAAAATTAAATAAATTAAATTAAAATTAAATTAAAAATAATTTAAAAATTTTTTAAAAATGAAAGTGGCTGGGAAAAAATGGGAAAACTAAGGCAAATCAAGTCTCTTTTACATAAACCACAGATCCAAGTACTTGGGGGATATGACAGTATTCTCTTAACTAGCCTCCTTGTCTTTCTGATTCTTCTAGCTCCAATCCATCAGTAGACACAGCTTACAGATTAATCTACCTAAAGTGTTATTTTGCACATGTTACATTCTAGGACCAATGCCTTCAATGTCTCTCCAAGGCCTAGAGAATAAAGACCACACTCATTAGCTTGGTATTCAGAACCTTCTTCACTTTGATTTATCTTCTCTTCTTCATGAATCTTCCGTTCCCATTAAGTCAGTCTCCGTATTGTCTTCCAAGCATTCTCTACCATTCTTCCTGACCTGAAGTCAATGCATTGCTTCCTACTTGATACTTAAATATATCTTATTCTTGTTTCAGGGCCCAGGTCAAGTTCTGTCTCTGCTTACTACAGCCTATCATGACCTCTCCCTCTTCCAAACCCCTAAAGGGAGTGTTTATGGTCCATACTGCTCTTTGGTATACACATACACTACCCTGTGTGGTTACTTTTGCTTCTTTAAAGGCAGCTGGTAGCACAGTAGATAAGGCACTGGGCCTAGATTGAAGAAGTTCTGAGTTCAAAATTGACCTCAGACACTTACTAGCCGTATGACCCTAGAGAAGTCACTTGACTTCTGTTTACTTCAGTTTCTTCATCCTCAAAATGGGGATACTAATAGTGCCTACCTTGCAGGGTAACAATGACTATTATTCCAAAACAGGATCTGGTTTATCTTTGTCTAGTTTTTCTTCTTTTCAACAGGTTGTTTAATCCCTAGTCACTCATTTTTCTCCTAGTTGGTACCCTTTCCTTTCTACTCTTTTCTGGAACCTCCCTCTCTACCCTTACTAACAAACTCTACCTGATTCTTCTAGGCTAGAAAATTTTCTAGCTGATTAATATCTCATTGTGTTTGACCTCACAGGTGGCAAATTTCATAAGAGCAATTCTCCTCTTCTATCCATATAAAATACCTGAATTATTCTGATCTCATAATTGTCAAGACCCCCAAGCTGAGTAAACTGCTTTGACCCATGAGATCCACAAGTTGCCATGAAGCATGCATATAGGAGCCCCAGTGAAAGTCTGGTGTAGATTAGCCAAGTCATGGGAATAGCATTGTGTAATCACTTCCAGTCATGACCTGAAGATCAAGGCTGCAAGCTCCTTCAGAACATTAGACTCTACTTTCCACCTATATATTTCTAGGAACATTTAGTATATAGTATATGGAGCTGTCCTGGTCAGCATTTTATCAGGGACCTGGAGGAAGGCACAGATGGAATGCTAATCAAATTGTCTAATGGTTTGAGAACCTCTGATTGAGAGCTAATACTCTGGACAGGAGAACTAAGTTTCAAAGAGAGTTCCACCAGCTGGAATTATAGGCCAGTGTAATAAGATGAGAGTTAACAGGAATGATAGTAATATGGTCTTAACTACTCTTAATGTAAGATCTTAGATTTAGATCTGAAAGAACTATAAGATTATAAATTTAGTGCTGAAAAGAATCTTAGAGGTCATTGAATCCAACCCACTTATTTTACAGATAAGGAAAATGAAGACCATCTGGTTAAGATATTTGCCCAAGGTTTAAAAAAAAAGAGGCAAATGATAGGAGGATTTGAATTTTGGCGCTCTGATTCCTAATCATGTGACTCTTTATTGACTCTTCCCTTTTCTTAACTCATATCCTGTTAAGTCAATGCTTATCAATAGCACCGTCTCACTATCTTCCCTTTTTTCTCCACTTACATGACGACCAAGCTATTTCATGAATTCATCATCTTTTGGCTAGAATATTACAAAAATCTCCAAAATGTTCTCCCTATTTTGAATCTCTTTGTTCTTGAATTAATCCTCCACAACAGGTGCTAAAGTTCAGGTCTGACCAAGTCACTTTTCTCCTAAAAATGAATAAAACCAAACCAAACCTCTAGGGGCTCCTGTGTCTTGAGAACAAGCCAACGGCCTGCTTGGTTTGGTATCACCATCTGGCCTCCATTCTTCCTTAGCTTGTTACACATTACTTCCCTTCTTCTCTTCTAGTCAATCTGTCCAACTTTGTTTCTTCATATGTAATAATCCATCCCAACTCTGTCCTTGCAGTGGCTTTCTTTTACTCCTGAAATGCTTTCCTTCCTTTCCTATACCTCTTAGACTAGTCAGCTTCTTTTCAAGTTATGTTTGTATATATCACTACCTATACAATAGGACTTCCTTGATTGGTTTATTCTAATTTAATGCAAACTTCTTGAATTTAGGGGTCAGTTCCTCTTAATGCCAATGACTTTCCTCTGTTGATCATCCCCAGTCTATCCTGTATAATTCTTGTTTGCACATAGCTGTTTGTCTCATTTGGATGGTTGTTGTTGTTGTTTGTCCTTCGTTGATGTCCATGACATCAAGAAGATGATGCCATGACTTTCAAGTGAATTGGATTTAAGTGGGGGGGGCAGTTTGCAAAATCACCAGCCTTACTTTCTTCTCTGGAGCCAGCTGGGTCCAGTGGCCAGATACAGATCAGGACAACTGGAGATGGCCCAGGATACATTGGGGGATCTGGACCTTTTCAAGCTAAGGTCTTCAACAGGTCTCAGTTTGACTGAGGCAACCTTGAGAGCAAGGATTTTCTTTTGTGTTCCTTTGTATCCCCAACACTTAGCACAGTGTCTGGCATACAGTAGGCACTTATATTGACTTTTGTTTTTATATTTGTATACTTAATACTTAGCACATTGTATTGCATACAGTAGGAGCTTAATAACTGCTTTTTAGGTTTGTTGGGATACATATGATGTTATATTCAGTTATAGGTCAGAAAGATGGCCTCTGAAGTCCATTATAACTCTGACAATCTGTAACTATGTGAAATAGGACTGACTTCCCAGAATCAATGACATGGAAGGGTATAATGCTAAATTTTTCTTAAGATTACAAAATTCCCCAAAGTAGCTGAAAGAGCAGGGAGATAATAAAATTGGACAAATTGACAATATAAGAAAAATGATCATAAAATATTCTGATAAAATCTCTGAGCACTCTTTAATCACAGATACTGAACAGTTCTATCCTGAGGAGTGCTGCTCATTTTAATTATTTATTGGGAGTTGATGGTTTATTTGGAAGCAAATGCAATTACATCTTGACACTTTAATTGTGATCCGTTTGCTTTGGTCCCTTGCCACTGCTAAGAGGAAGGTTACCTTCCTATGGAAATCTGGCATTTCTATAATTGGTTTTCTGAGTCTTCTATGAGACTTTAAAGTATCTATAGTATTAAATGTGCAGACAGATATCAGGATTGAGATATTGTAGAGACTGATAGCTAATCATGACAAAATATTAACTTGAAACTTAAACCAAGACATTTTTATTCTTTAAAGGACTGTATTGCTGGATCTGAAAAACTTCATTCCCTTAATTCATTTAGCACATAAACTTGGTTTTCAAGGAGTTACACTGTAGATCTTGTGACCTGAATTCCTGACAAGTCCATAGAATCTCAAGGTCAATAGACAGCTAAAATGTAGGAAGTAGGTTCTACCTTCTAATTTCACTAAAGAGGATATGAGGAGGTTTAATGACTTCCCCAAGGTCACACAAGTCATAAATAGCGCAGCTGGGATTTAAAAGGAGGTCTTCCTACTTTTAAGTTAGCATTCTTTTCTCTCCACCATGTTGGTCCTGGAAAGTGATCATAAGTCCTTCTTTTAATCAAAGATTTCCAATGATTGGGAATCCACTCTTTTCAGAGATGTGTCATCTGGATTTTTGCAGAAGCACAGATTATGCGAGGGGAAAGGGTTCTCAAAAGTTGTCTAGTCCCCAAAATCCCTAACTGAAAATCCCTTCTACAGCATATCTAAATGGCTATACACCCTCTACTCAAAGATCTGCATGAAGAGAAATCCATTTCACATTAGGAGTATACTAAGCCTTTAAGGAATTCTTATTTTGGAAAAGAAAATATGACTTTTTATCATTGAATTTCTTAATTAAGGCCTATGGAATCCCACAGAGACCCGTACCATGGTCACTTCATATAATGACAAATGTATCATATATCTTTTTTCTTGTTTTCTTTCAATCTTCAGTAAATTGTGTCCCAGTAGATAGTTTATAGAGTCATTCAATGTTAATTTAAAATATTTTCTAATTATCTAATTGATAATAAAATGACTAAAATTTATAATCAAAATAGATGATGTATGTAAGCATTTCTCCTCTACCCCTAATGCTGGTAAAGTGTTTTTCTTTAAGCACAGTTCCAAGGATTTTGCTCTCTTATGCAATACATGTCAGTAACTCCCTCTTGCCTCTAGTTTCAACTGTCATTTTTCAGTTGTGTCCAACTCTTTGTTACCCTATTTTGGGATTTTCTTGGCAAAGATACTGAAGTGGTTTGCCATTTCTTTCTCCAGCTCATTTTACAGATGAGGAAATGAGTCAAACAGGGTTAAGTGACTTGCCCAGGGTCACATAGCTAGTAAGTGTCTGAGGCTGGATTTGAACTCATAAAGATGAGTCTTCTTGATTCCAAGCCCGGTGCTCTATTCACTCTCACTTAGCTGCCCTATAACAATAACTACTGTCCTATCTATATCTATATCTTATTATTATGTATCAGGAACTATGCTAAGTGCTTTACAATTTTTTTTACCTCATTATCTCAAACTTTAAGGTTTGAAAAATGACTTATGTCTATTATATCATTTGATCCTCACAACTAGCCGGTGAGGTAGGCACTTTTTGATTTTAGGTTCGATACTCTATTCACTTTACCACTCAGCTGATTATAAAGGATAGCAATTATTCAATCAATAGTGATCATTTATTAACTATCAACTATTGTGACAAATTCTATATTAGGTATTGGAGGGGAAAAAAAACCAACTTTCCTCTTAGCTTATATTGTATCAGAGAAGACAATGTATATGCCTCTTACCCATCCACATATAGATACACACAGTATACAAGTTAAATATATCCATATATGTATGCACATACTAAATTTATATTTAGCTATTTACATTTAAACTAATATACAATATGTTAAATTGTATTTACTTTGTATGCATTTTATAAGCATAGATAATATATAGCACATATAGTAAATCTACTAGATTGTATTGTTTTACTTGTATTTTGTATACATGTGTAACATTTATTTGTGTACATTTGATATATACACAATATATACATATATATGCACATACATACATAAACATATAAACATACAAAATAATTACAAGTTGATTTTAAAAGGGGCAAACACTAGTAGTTGGGGAGATCAGAAAATTTTTCATGTAGAAGGTGGCAAGTGAACTGAGCTTTGTAGGATAATTAAGGATTCTCAGACGTAAGATGAGGAGGGGGAACATTCTAGGCACAAGGGAGAGCTTGTGTCAAGGCATGGATTGCTGGGGGTAAGGAACAGCGAGAAGTACAGGATGATTGAAATGTGGAGACTGTGAAGGCAAATAATGTATTATATGCCTGGAAAGGCAGGTTGACACCAGGTTGTGAAGGGCTTTACATATCAAGAAAAGAGTTTAGTATCTGTTCCTAGAAGTAATATGGAGACTTATTGAGCAGGATAGTCTCATGTGTGCTTTAGGAAAATTATTTAGGCATCTGTATGAAGAATATATTGAAGACCCTCAAGACCAATTATGAGGCATGCAAGAGTCAAGACAAGATGTGATGTGTAATTAAGAGAAGCCAATGAACATAAGAGATGCTATGGAGGAGGTAGAATTGACCAGACTTGACAACATGACAAATCCTCAGTATGCGGGATGAGGGATGTCTTGTTGTCAAAGATAACATGAAGATTGTTAACCTTGGTAACCGAGAGAATAGCAATATATTTTATAGAAATAAAGAGGTTCAGTGGATGGATTAATTTGGGAAGATAATGAATTTTGTTTTGAGGCTGAGATGCCTACATGGATATCTAGTTTTGGAAAGAAAAATAATTATATTAGAAATCAGTGATATAAGAGTTCCAGCTTTCAGTAATAGCAGGGAGTTTTTGCAGAAAGGAAATAGGTAAATTCTTTAAAGCACCTGTGAACTGTCACTCCTGGGTCTTAGGTGTGTTAGTCAATGTTAGAAATGACACTTATTGATTAGGGCATAGTAGACAGAGTGCTGGATTGTATTCTGGTAGACTCAGTTCAAATCCTTTCTTTAGCAGTTGATAGCTTTGTGACTATGAGCAAATCACTTGACTCCTCTGAGTCTCAGTTTTATCATTTGTAAGATTAAGGTAATTATACATGTTGTACGTTTTTTAAAGGGCCTTTGTGAAGCTCCAATTGGAAAATCTGTGCAATGTGCTTTGAAAAAATTCCAGAGTTATATGAATGCCAGTTGTATTGCCCTAGAGGTAAACTTAGCATATTGATTCTGTGGGAGCTTGATGATGTAACCTAGTCAAAACCATCAAAAAGCTCTCTTACTACCTTCTGTTTCCCAAACTTGTTGCAAGCAACAAAAATCATTGAATATGAAACACAAATATTAGATCCTAGTCTCTGTTTTGTCATTTATGTACTATCTGACCTTGAGAAAGTCACTTAACCTCTTACTTTGCTCCTGCTAAAATCAGCAGGTTGGGCTGAATGACCTCTAAAGTCACTTTTACCTGTAAATAATATGGTCTCCAAGCTTTCTCTTTGGCATCTTTTCTCAAATGAATCCGGTATGTTTCCTAATTGCCTAATATCTAGTCTTCTTGCAAAAGTGAAGATTTGAAGAACTCTGGATGATCTCCATATAGTACCAGAGAGCTGGAACTATTCTGATGGAATAGCACTTATATGATTGCTTCTTCTGGAAACCATGCTCATTTAGTTTGGGCCCAAGTCTACCAAGGCAGTACAGAAGATCACTGATATTTGATATTTGATACAAAGAACTATCTTCCTTGTGGGTTCCATTAAAAAAAACAAAGCAAAACAAATTCACATCTGTTGTTCTGAGCATCATAATCTATTATTTCATATGAACATTGTTTTTGTATATATACATGAATGCATTTCTGCAGATTTAAATGCACAGACGTGAAAGGTGGATACATACCATGCACGCAACACAGTGATACATTAACATGCATGTGTGTATATGTGAACACACACACACACACATATATATCTATATACATATACATGTATGTATGTGTGTATCTGCATGCATACACATCTATTTCCCTGGCTAGACTGTAAGTAAGTAAATTTCATTTTTGCATTTCTATCCATACATACTACCTAGCATAGTGTCTGATATGGAAGGTGCTTGATATATCAGATGTGATCTGACCTTGTAGTTGAATATCACATTACCTGTCTTAGCTACCATATCACCCTACTGACCACCTGGTCTGAGCTCTCAGTTTTCTTATTTTCATAAGCCTGTTTCCATGCTAAGAATATTTAATGCTATGTGTGATGGAGGAAGGGATCAAGTTTGACTTTAAAACATTAGCCTAGATATGATTACCTAGACTTCATAGTTCTTTTTATGATGGCCTTATCCATACACTTCAGTGCAATTCAATTCAAGAAATATTTATTGCATATCTACTATGTGCCAGGAATTTTTCTGGGCATTGAAAATACAAAAGTAAAGATAAAATAGTAATCTTCAAAGAATTTATATTTTACCAGATGTGTCTGTGGAAACATTTGCCTTTCTATGTAAATGTCAAATGTATTAATGAGATAAAGTAAAATTTCAGGGGTGAGGGATCACTCACAATTGAGAGGATCATGATAGGTCTCTCCTAGAAGTAGAGCAGGAACTAAGACCTGTCAGGAATGAGTAGTTCTTATAGTAGAGGTGTGAAAGAGAGAATATAGGACAGCCCCCAGGGAGCTGGGAAGTGGAATGTTATTTGGGGAACAGCAGGTCAATCAATGTGACTGGAACATAGGGTGCATAAAGGGGAGTAGCTTATGATTAGCTCAGAAAGACAGTGGACAACACTGCAAAGCAAGGCTATAGTTGACACCCTTGAGGTAAAACTCTTCAATACCTATAATATTTAAAGTCGTTCTCACTGTATCTTTTGGTAAGTGTTTCTTATTTTTCATTTCACATGCTTTCCAATGATGATGACGGTGATGATTGTTGCTGACATTTAAATAATGCATTAAAAACTTGCAAAGTGCTTTACGTACTGTTATCTCATTTGATCCTCACAATAACCCTGAGAAGTATTATCATATCTTTTTTTTCATGAGGAAATTGAAATCAGAGATTAAACAATTTGCCTGTGGTGGCACAGGTGGTAAGTATCAGAGGAAGGATCTGAACGCATGTTTTCATGATATCAGGTACAGCACTCTATTCACTATATCATGAAACCCCCTCTGTAAAAAAACGTTGTTGTTTTCCTTCATTATCGAAGAGGACCAAAATGACATCACTATGCTACAGTCAAGTTTTAGTATGTCTGACTGTGGCTGATCAGACCAATACGAGCTGGGAATATTCTACCACAGGTTGGGAACAAATAGTCCACATGAACCTTTGGGCTGGATTCTCTAAATTTGTGTGTCTTGCATTTCTCTTGAGCTATTTCAATTCTGCTTTGCTCATAGAGCACAGGACCTTGTCTGATGTGGGCATGCCATGCTGAACAGTTCTGTGCCCATGTCTCCCATGTTACACAATCAATTCCAAAGTTCTTAAGAGAGACCTAGAGAGTGTCTTTGTATCGCTTCTTCTGACCACCATGTGAACACTTGCCCTGTGTGAGTTCTCCATAAAATAATCTTTTGGCAAGCATATGTTTTGCATTTGAACAGCATGGTCAGTCCATCAGAGTTGTGCTTTCTAAAGTAGAGTTTTAATGCATGGCAGTTTAGTTCAAGAAAGGACCTCAGTGCCTGGTACCTTATCCTGCCAGGTGATCTTCAGAATCTTCCAGACAATTCAAATGGAAGTGCCTCAGTTTCCGGGCATGGTGCTGGTATACTGCACAGGTTTCACAGGCATACAACAATGAGGTCAGCACAGCGGCTCTGTAGACCTTCAGTTTTGTAGCCAGTCTAATACCTTTTCTCTTCCATACTTTCCTTCAAAGCCTCTTAAACACTGAGTTAGCTCTGGCAATACATGCAAAAAAAATGTCCAAAAATGCATGTGAAAAAAATAGTCCAATTATGAATATCTCTCTGGTTCCCAGAGACATAGAATCATGGAATCAGAACAGGAAGAGACCTTAGAGGCATCTAGTTCAATCCCCTCATTTTATTGATAATGCATTGAGGCTAGAAAGGCTAAATGAATTACCCAGAGTCAGTCAGAAAAAAAAAGCACTTAATATGTGTCAGGTATTGTGCTAAGCCTTGGGGATATAAAGAAAGGCAAAACCACTATACAATATAGTAGACGGGTAAGATGGGATTTGAACCAAAGTTTGCTTCAATTCACATATAAGAAATTCATGTACAAGTCCTCCTTCCACTGATACCATACTGCTTCTCAAAAAAGTAGAAATCCCTTCATGTGGAAGGGATTTCTGTGTCCCTGATATGTGCCACAAGGTTCTAACTGTATAGTTAATGGAAAGAAAAAGAGAAAATCTTGGGAAACAAAAAAAGGACAACTTTATATTGTTGCAATAGTATGTTTAGACCCTTGGCTCAGATGGTTTAAACACTGTCCAAAGGTGGATAAGGTTATGGATTCAATGCTCTTACTGGACATTTAACTTTTTCAAATTTCATGGCCCCAAATTGTAGCACCTACTCTGATTAGCCACCTTATTACCAGTTAGATGGGAGATGCGGCAGGAAAGAATGACTGACTCAGTGCCACCCATTCCTGGAAGAATAACTGAATACATCCCCAATGGATTGTCTTCCTTGTTAAAGAACAAACAAACAAAATATCACCCTATTATTCCTGTGGTTTGGCTATTGACTGATTCCTCGATTTGGAATTATCAGATTTGGAAGCACATATAAGGTACAAAGTTGTTTTTAAAGGGCATTGCCAATTATACATAAGCCTTTCATTTTTAAGGAAAACAATTTCCCTAGATGGTTTCAAAATACAACCTCCAATGAGTAATAACATCCACAGTTAGTGGCTTTGGGTATTATGTCCTGCTGTCAGTGCATTTGTCAAGACTGCAATTCAATAGCTTTTCCCTGTGAAACTCTCCTTCAGTCAATATTTTATGTGGAGGGTATACGTAGGTGCACACACTTACAGCCAACAGAATAGACAGGGAGCTAACGACTTTGTGAGGTATTAAGAGAATTAATGTAGAAAAGGGGAAAAAAGTTTTGATGCCTAAGAAATACATTCTTTGGCTTAAGAGAGAGAAATGAAACCCCTATGATGCTGTGGTATAAAATAATAATAATAAAAACCCCACAATATGGCACGGCTTTACAGCAGTTTCCCAAGCGATCAAGCATTCCTGCTGAGAATGATTGAGTCTATCAAGATATAAAAGAGCAGCTGGGGACATTTGAAGTGGCGATTTATATTTCACGAGGCTTTGGACAGGAGACGTGAGCTGCAGTAAGAAATAGGAAGGGGATACTTAAGCCAGGCAAGTAAAATGTCTGCCACAAAGGTGGGTCACCAAATGCTACCTAATGGGAATCCTGATGCAAAGTTACAAATCTTTTGATGAGATAAAGTTCCCATTAATCAGTAATTCAAATCAATATATAGATTACTTTTATTTAACATTGATTATGAAATGTATATTTAGTGGGCATTAAATTTATTTATTTTTGACAGATGTCCAAAACTTGTAACAAAATGTATGATATTCTAAAAATGAATGTCTGCTCAGTTGACTAGGCTATTCTTTGAAAAGAAAATGATATCATTTTGGGCTAAATAACTCATTTTAGGGCCATGAAGCAGGCATGGAAGACTTCATATTGATTTTAATTGATATGTTTTTATCTAAGGATAATTATGTACATGAATAGATATTTGAGAAAACTTTTTGGTGGTAGTATTTGAATCTGTGATTTTATTCATGTTTGGAATTCCAAATGTTTGGAATTCCAAATTCTATCAATACAAATTGTCAAACCCTTTTAATTTATGGTCTTAGAGAAAACCTTATGTTGTTTAGAGGTTATATGACTAGTCTGTGGTTACACATCTAGTTTCAATCATCAACCAGCCCTTTATTAAGTACTTAGTAGGTGCCAGGCACTGTGTTAAGTACTAGGGATACAAATAATAATAATAAAAAAAGGTCTCTTCCCTCAAAGAATGTACATTTGAATGGGGGAGACAGCCTGTACCATATATAGGTATAACTTGAACCCGAGATCTTCAGTATCTATCCATCATGTTAGGCCCACTCTCATCACCAAACATGTTGACAAAAAAAGGGACATATAGTTCTTGGGAGGCCTAGTCTCTTTGGGTGGATATTTAACAAAATCAGAGCTAAAAGACTAGAAAAAAGTATTTCTGTTCTGTCAAAAGGCAGGCAGTGTACCTACTTTGTTTTGCACACACAGAGACATATAAGACACATGTATATATATATATATGTATATATGTATATATATATATTATATATATACATATTTTTATATGCATACATATATATGGTGTAGATAGGGAATCCACATTTTCTTGTATCTATGTTCTAATTTTAATAAATAATATTCACAGAGGTTTTAAAAAAAGTGTAGTGCAATCTTTTATCCAAATATAGATTTAATATTGTTTAATAAAAACAACACTCATCAAGGTTCTAGATTTAAATAAAAGTTTAGTTAGTTAAATAAAAGAATCCAATTCAAACAATGGATTATTGTATCACTACTGTGTTCATTAGATTGTAAGTTCCTTGAGGGCAGGGACTATATTTTGCCTCTTTTTGTATTCCCAGCACTAGGCATAGTGCCTGGCATATAGTCGGCACTTAATAAATATTTTTTGATTGATTGATTACCAGTATTTGGTCTAATTCTATAATATCAACAGTGTAAGAATCATTCAACATGGAAACTTCCTTCCCGGATGGGACATTCAGTAATTCATTTGTAATTTTTGTTGTTAGAGACGTTAAGTGATTCATCTATAGTTATACAGTCAGAATATTTAAAAGGCAAGAACAGCATCCAGGTCTCATTATTCCATTCTGCATCTCCATAAACTTCTTAGGATTCCAAATACCCTACAAGTCTGTATAACTGATTTTCACAAATAGTTAACTCTTGGGATGGTGTAGCAAATTGAGAATTGAACTTTGAATCAGGTGGCCTGGTTTTGTCTCTTGTTTTACCATTAAGTAAGCAACCTTGGAGAAGCAACTTAATTTCTCTGATGTGGTTTTGTCATATGACAATTGGGGATAACAGTTTGTGCAATTTGTGTACCACTTCCTTCATATGATGTTTTGGAGGATAAATAAAATCACTTAAGAGGAAATACTTCATAATAACCACAAGTATATGAATGAATGAATGAATGAATGAATGAATGAATGAATGAATGAAGCACTTATTAGGCCACTTACTTTGTGTAAAGTACTGTGTTAAGTGCTGGGGATACAAATAGAAAACTAAGACAACTCCTTTTCTCAAGGAGCTCACATTCTAATGGGGGAAAGAACACATATGGAAAGTTTCAGCTGAAAGTCAGATGGAAAGGTCCTTAGGGTGCAGTGGCAAAGCAGAAGTTAATGCCTCTTCTTTAATACCATTTCAACTAATAAAATTATTTCATTTTCTGATATTGAACCATTTGACAGTGCCAAAGACTTTGGTGGCAAGAATTTTCTTTGCTTATTCTTTAGTAGTTGTGGTTGTAGCATTCATAGGAGCAGTTGCAAGGCTCAAGCTCTGCAGAGATTGTTTTTCAGAATGGTCCTTTAGGGCATTGGGATGGAAGTGCTGCTATTTCTAAGATTTTTAGGTTCAGGGTCCTGGGAAGTCTCCATCAGTGTTTGAGGTGAGATTGTGATCATGGTGGTGATGGTTTGATTTGCTTGGCATAGGCGACCTCCTGTCTCTCCCTTAGGTTGTCTTACTGCTTCATCTAGGTTGGTTTGCCTACCCTATGTATGGCAGCTGGGAGTCATGTAGTGGGGATGGCTGGCCTCCTCTCCATAGGTATTGCTCCATACCCCATGATGATGGCTATGAGGGCTGGGCTGAAGAAGAACTGGTGGTCTGGGAGGTACTACTACTCCTATGGCTCCTATGCCAAACAACTCTTGGTGACAGATGGTCAGCAGTTGCCAGATGGTGATGATGAGGAAGATGGGCCTCCCTTCTGTGATTTATTTCTTCGACATTGCCACAGGGGCCAGACTGGAAGCACATCTTGTGGCCTATGGGACACCACTGTTTTTAAGGCTCTAAAGCTCAGGATTCTGGGCTTTCTCCACCAAAGTCTGAGGGGAAATAGCGGTTGAGGTGTTAGTGGTGGTTTGAATCACCTGCCTGCAAACCATCCTCTGCTCAGCATGCCTTTCTTCTTCAGCTAGGTTGGTGTGCCAGCCCTGTTGGTGGCAGCTGCTTAGCAATTAGTAGGAATAGTTGGTCTCCTATTTACAGGAGTGGCTTCCCCAGATGATAGCTGTGGGAACTTGGATGGAAATAGGACCAATGGTTTGTGAGGTGATGTCACTTCCAGGGCGCATGGGCCTATTATAATGGCTCTAACAATCAGTTTTAATGCCATCCATGACTAAATAATACCAATATCTTGTATGCTTTCTACCTCTGCCCAGTATGCTGGGGGCAAAGTAGGACATGGATAGGTTATATGTGTTTATGAATGCATATATATGCATGTAATGACATTCAAAACAGTTTAATAAAATTTCCTATGTTTTTCTGTTCCTCTCTACTACTGAGGAGTTATATGTATTAGCTGTGATCTGTATCTGATGGTTACTTGAATGGATCAAATATAGTAATCATTTATGCTAGCCTGCTGCAGAATATTTTATCCTTTGTTATATCTTATTATAACAGCTGAGGCTTCCACAAAACAGTGGCAAATAATAAAAATAACTGACATTCATAGAATGCTTTGAAGTTTGCCAGCTACTCTATGTGCATTATCTAATTTGAGCCTCACAGCTCTATGAGGTAAGTGCTGCAGGTTTTATTCTGGAAGGGAATATCTTATTTAAATGGAACAGAATAATTGCAAGGGATAGTAGTTACCTTACATAGTAAGAATGCAATGAGAAATTCTAGAATTCAAATATGGCAAAGCATTGGGATTACATTTAGATCAAGATGATCGAAAAGAGAAACGGAAACAATTATGAAATGGGAATAAACTGCAATCCACTTAGACAGAAGGATGAAACAGATAAGTAGTTCAGTAAACAGGTCACAGACTTGACAAGGAAGCATGAGATAATGAAGATAGTGAACTTCCATTATCTAGTCATCTGTGATAGGTGTGTTTCTCTGCTACGAGCAGAGTTTTTGATAAATTAAATTAATGACAATTTCATTCTTTTGTATATGTCAAAAGAGAAGAGTTCAATTTTGGAGTTGATTATTTATTTGTTATTTATATTTAAATATTATTTATTATAATTTATTTATTTTGATTTATTTTTTGGTTGGAAAAAAAATTATAGAAGCCTTGAGAGGAAATGACCATTCGACCTTAGAATTTGTGATAGAGACACAGAGGAAAATCAGGTAGTATGATATGCATTTTAGAATCTTTTTTTGAGCCTGAATTTCTCTGAGCCAAGATATATACAGAGTGGCTAATTATGGGCATGATCCACTGCTGATCAATAAGGACTATTTGACCTTCTCTGACCTGGGCCAGTTTGTCTTTTCTTAGGTATTCTTGGGCCCCTGCTTCTAAGAGCTCACCATATTTTTTTTAATTGAATTTAGAGCAGATACACAATAGGCTTTAGTCCTACTATGACTAAACTCCAGAGCTCAAGCAACCCACTCGCCTCAGCCTCTCCAGCATCAGGGATTATTGTTGTGCACTATCCATACCAAGAACACTTTAATTTTTCAAAGGGGGCCATCTAACTGAAACCCTACCTGAATAAGAATTCCCCATATGTTTTACCCACAAAGGGTCACTCAACCTTTGCCTGAAGACCACCAAGGGGAAAGTGTTGGTCTCCTAAGGAGAACCATTTCATTATTGAATATTTTTGTTATGACTGAGCCTGAAATTTGTTCCTTTCCAGATTCTGTTGCTTGCTCCTTGTCCTGTCATCCATGGCTAAGAAACAAATTTAATCCCTAATTCACATGGCAACTCTTTAAATACTTGAAGATAGCTATCATGTCTTCTCCTAGTTGTCTCTTCTCTTGCCTAAAAAATCCTCTATTTTCATTTTATAGATGAGGCAACTGAGGCTGAGATAAGTTAAATAACTTATTTCACACATCTAGTGTCTGAGTCAAGGTTGGAATTCAGATCCTTTTGAATACACACACGCACACACACACACACACACACACACACACACACAGAGGCAGACAGACAGACAGACAGACAGAGAGACCAAGACAGACAGACAAAGAATTATGGACAGTGTGTCCTGGAGTTAGGAAGTCTTAGGTTCAAATTGCAATTCTGACATTTTCTTTTGAAACAATTTTTTGAACTATATGTAAAAATTTCTAATATTCATTTTAAAAAATTGAGTTACAAATTCTCTCCCTCCCCCACCACTGAGAGAGTGAGCAATCTCATATAGGTTCTACATTTATGGCCATGCAAAATATATTTTCATATTAGTAATGTTGTGAAAGAAAACACAGATACCAGCCCCACCCCCCCAAAAAAACCCCAAACAAACAAGAAAAATGAAGTTTTAAAAAAATGCTTCAATTTGCATTCAGACTCCACCAGTTTTTCTCTAAAGGTGGATAGTGTTTTTCATCATGAGACCTCTGGAATTTTTTTAGATCATTGTATTGCTGAGAATAGCCAAGTCATTCACAGTTGATCATTGTACATTATTGCTATTGCTGTGTACAATGTTCTCCTGGTTCTACTCACTTCACTTTGCATCAGTTCCTAGGAGTCTTTCCAGGTTTTTCTTAAAACATCCTGCCCAGGAAGGTGGCCTAGCAATTCCAGATCTTAAATTGTATTATAAAGCAGCAATCATCAAAACTGCTTGGTACTGGCTAAGAAATAGGGAGGTGGATCAGTGGAATAGGTTAAATATGCAAGACATAGTAGTCAATGACTATAGTAATCTATTATTTGATAAACCCAAAGACCCCAGCTTCTGGGATAAGAACCCACTCTTTGAAAAAAACTGCTGGGAAAACTGGAAAAGAGTATGGCAGAAACTAGGCATAGACACAAATCTCACACCATATACCAAAATAAAGTCAAAATGGGTTCAGGACTTAGATATAAAGGCTGATACCATATGTAAACTGGGAGAACAAGGAATAGTTTACCTATCAGATCTATGGAGAACAGAAGAATTCATGACCAAACAGGAGACAGAGAACATTATGAAAAGCAAAATGGATCATTTTGATTACATTAAGTTGAAAAGTTTTTGCACAAACAAAGCCAATGCAATTAAGATCAGAAGGAAGGTAGAAAATTGGGAAAGAATTTTTACAACCAGTCTCTCTGATAAAGGCCTCATTTCTAAAATATATAGAGAATTAAGACAAATTTATAAAAACACAAGCCATTCCCCAATTGGTAAATGGTCAAAGGATATGAACAGACAGTTCTCAGATGAAGAAATTAAAGCCATCTACAGTCATATGAAAAAATGCTCTGAATCGTTATTGATTAAAGAAATGCAAATCAAAACAACTCTGAGGTATCACATCACACCTATCAGATTGGCCAACATGACAAAACAGGAAAATGATAAATGTTGGAGAGGATATGGGAAAATTAGAACTCTAATACATTGTTGGTGGAATTGTGAAATGATCCAACCATTTTGGAGAAGAATTTGGAACTGTGCCCAAAGGGCTACAAAAATGTGCATACCCTTTGATCCAGCAATATAGCACTTCTAGGGCTATATCCCAAAGAGATCAAACAAATGGGAAAAAGACCCACATGTACAAAAATATTCATAGCAGCTCTTTTTGTGGTGGCAAAGAATTGGAAATTGAGAGGATGCCCATCAATTGGGAAATGTCTGACCAAGTTGTGGTATATGAATGTAATGGAATACTATTGTGCTATAAGAAATGATGAACAGGCTGACTTCAGAAAAACCTGGAAAGACTTATATGGTCTGATGCTGAGTGAAGTGAGCAGAACCGAGAGGACTTTGTACACAATAACAGCCACATTATGCAATGACTGAGATTGTTAAACTGAACCTTTCTCAGCATTACAAGGATCTAAGACATCTCCAGAGGCCTCGGGCTGGAAAATGCTGTCCACATCCAAAGAAAGAACTATGGAAGTCGAATCGCTCTCACTTATTTTTACCTTCTGTTGAGTTTTGTTTCATCTTTCTGATGGTTCCTCCTATTGGCTTTAATTTTTACTTAGAACTTCACTAATGTGAAAATATGTTTAATGGGTATGTAAATGTAAAGCCTATGTAAGATTGTGTGCTGTCTTGGGGAGCGTGGGGGGGAGGAAGGAGGAGAAAAATTTTCAACTCAAAAGCTTATGGAAGTGATTGTTGATAAATCAAAATAAATTAGTAAAAAAAACCACCCTGCCCATCATTTTTAAAAGCGCAATAGTATTCCATTTCAATCATATACCATGACTTTTTTATCCATTCTCCAATTGATGGACACCTATCAATTTTACAATTATTAATTTAGTGTAACTAAAATTATCCATTTTACATCCTGTAATGCTCTCTATCTCTTGTTTGGTCATAAATTCTTCCTTTATTCATAGATCTGACAGGTAAACTACACTATGCTCCTTTAATTTGCTTATGGTATTACCTTTTACACCTAAATCATATACCCATTTTGACCTTATATTGGTATATAGTGTGAGATGTTGGCCTATACCTAGTTTCTGCCAAACTGCTTTCCAGTTTCCCCAACAGCTTTTGTCAAATAGTGAGTACTTGACACCAAAGCTTGGATCTTTGCATTTATTAAACTGTAGATTACTGTGGTCATTTACTACTGTGTATCTATTCCACTAATCCACCAATAAATTTCTTTGCCAGTACCAGATTGCTTTGATGATTACTGCTTTGTAATATAGTTTAAGATATGGTATGGCTAAGCCACTTTCCTTCACCTTTTTCCCATTGATTCCCTTGATATTCCTGATCTTTTGTTCTTAATTCTGACACTTTCTAGCTTTGTGACCATAAAAAAATCACTTAACGTCTCTGAGCCTCAGTTTATCTTTAAAATGGAGGTAATAATATCTGTATTACTTACCTTGCTGGATTGCTGAGAGCCCAAATGAGATAATGTGTGTGAAAAACTTTGAAACTTTAAAACACTATGCTTTTTGAAATTATTTCATAAGTTTTTATTATTCTACATTATTTTCATTACTAATGCCATGGATCCTCTATGGAGAATTTCTGGAAAGATGTAGATGATCATTCTTAGTAGGAGAGCATAGGAAGATTCTCTAGGCTTCAATGGTCTTACCCTAATACATCAAAATATCGTCTTGAGGTTACAGATAGGAAAAATAGATGTTCCATTTCCACTTTGGCACCTGATCTTGATGGATCCACCTAGAGTTTTTGGTAACTGTATAAGTTGATGGCATTGGAGACCATGTAAAATTAGTTGATTTCATGTCATAGACATCATAGATGGGTGGATGAGCAATTGACTGCAAAATGCTTTGTCACATGAATCATTTTTCCCTCTATGATTTCAAAAATCATGCAGAACATTTCCTTGGTCACATACCTGAATGGCCTGATTAGAATATAGATGACACCAAAAGAAAGCTACTTCTGCAGTTGTGAATTCAAGTGTTGTCAAGGTAATGTCAGTATCAGCAGTAATTTGGCAGTTAAGGCCTCAGCAGATGTTGTCATGGAAGTTACTCCTCTGCATGCATATGTGCACATGCTCACACACATGTGTGTGTGTGTGTGTGTATGTGTGCATGTGTGTGTGTGTGTTTTGCGGGGGTATAAGAATTCCCAGCCACTTTGCCTCACCAGAAAAACATCGATGTTCAAATATTGAACAAAGCTAGGGCTTTGGGCTTTGGCTAGCCCATAACTCTCCACAAACTTCATTGGACAGGTAAAAATAATGGAATTCAGGTTGTCTTCAGAACAAATAAAGATAAAGTGTTCTAAGAATAGGAAATGCCCACTGAGTGGGATTTAATCCTAATACTTACCAGGGTTCGCTGCCTCAGGATGTCTATGTTTCTGATTGCTTTAAGCAAAAGTTTATAAAAACAAGAAGATTAGAACATCTTGTGTTAGAGAAATTTGAATGTGACAGTTTTCTAAAATAAAAAGTGACAATAAGAACTGATGGGTGATGAAAGGCTGTATAGAACACAGTCAGTGACCTGTGTGTATTTTTTTTTGTGTTATAGTAACACATTAAAGAGTACCTATATTCCGAAAGAGTGAATGCTCATCTCTAAATCGTATATGCTCCAGTGAATGCCCATTGTAGAAGCTAATATCTAAATATTAGCTCATTGGCCAATTACCCTATAGAGAAATGGAATTTCACATGATAGCTGATTATAGTAATGATATGTAGTTTGGAGAGGCACTGGACAGAAATCAAGAGTTATTGCAATATTGTCCATTTCTCCATTAATGATAAATTTCTGCCAAAGCAACAATTACCAGAAAAATACAGAAGTGTGGCCTTGTGGAGGATACATTAATCTTGGCTCCCTGTATTAATTTTCCATTTGCTTATTTCCACTATTGTGGCCAAATCCCTATGCTTAGTTCTCACCAGTGGCAGTGGAAGCACCAGTAGTAGCAACAGCAGTTAGCATGTGTTGTGAAGATGACCATCAGCACATTCATCTTGGACAAATGCTACAAGTGGCTCATGAATTGAATAGATCTGGAATTGAACAGAAAAAAGATATTTGGCTCAGTCACATTGAGGCAATTGTGTCGGGCTTTAATGATTCTAAGCATCTCCTTGAAATTGAAAGCCATCTTTTGAACACCAATATTCTTCTTGTTAGGCAACATGGCTAGAAATCACCACAGACAAGGAATCAAAATTACAGATTGCCCAAAAGACAATAACAAAATACATAGTGGTTATAAGTAGGCTATACCATATCACCAATGAAGAATTATGCAGAAAAATCAGGTAAGAAGTATCTGAGAGCCACTTGATTAGAAAAGAAAGTGGTCTGGTTGTATAGGAAGGGCAAAAGATAAGGAATGGACAATACACGTGTAATACTACTACCAAATAATGTCAAGAATGTGAAAAAAAAACACTCCTCAACCATAATCATGAACCCATTACGGATGACTGATAGGAAGACATGGACAACAAACGTAAAGAATTTGAAAATATTTATGAGTTAGTATCTATATTTTGGAGAGATTGTCCATATTGATGAGTCATAGATCTATAAAAAGATTGAAATGGTGTGAAGATGACTACCAGATTTTAAGAGTATCAGAAATTTGAAATAAAAAACAATCAGCTTTAGAAGTGACATCAGAGATCACCTAATCTGACCTGAATAGACATCTGTTTCATAATATTCTCAGTAAGCGATTATTCAGACTCTGCTCGAAGATCTTCATTGAGGAGGAGCATACTATCTCTCAAAACAGCCCATTGTATTTTTAAATAGCTATAGTTATCAGTAAAATGTTCCTTTTGACAAACCATATCTTCCATGCAGGAATTTAATTGTTTGAAAGGGTCAAGAGGACAGTTTGGGCTTGTGACATTGTAGAAAAACGTGTGAGCTTACTTTTGAGTTTCAAGATTCACTGGCCTCTGACAGTTCATTTATGGTCCTAAGCAAAATAGGCACTGTGACACCAAAGTAGCATTAATCCTTATCTAGTTCATCCCAACAGAATCAGCTTTTATCAAGTTCATTCAAACTGTACTTCTCTTATCTAAAAGATTTTCTTATCTATGTTACTTACATCAGATTTTCTTCCCATTTTTAGAGCTGTGTGTGGGAGAAAATACTATTCTTGCTACCTTGCTTGCCAACCAAAGAAGACTGTCTTTGAACAGACGACCAATTAGTGGTTATTCCCATTCTGGGATTGAATATAAGAGTGATTTCTAATGAAAACAAGTAGATTTGTTCCTTTGGTCAATAATAGGTTTTTTTCTTAGGCAAATGGCAGTCTTTGGACTTATTCTCATTTGGGTTCATTTTTACATCTTTGAGTCCTTCAGTATTTTTCAAACACTAGGAACTATGAATAGAAGGAAAAGAGAGATGAATGTTAAAATGCCAGTCAATATCAGAAAGGTGAATTAACAACACAGATGCTAAGAAGATATCATGGTTTCCTCTGCTAAAGGTAAGTAGTATTCCTGCTGTTTTCTTTTATTTGTGAGGAGTTTTGATGTGCACATATTGAAAATAGTGTTTAGAAACTACGGCTTATGTCAGAGTTTTGAGAAATATGTATAGGATGGTGAACAAAAACCATTCATGAATATTTCTCTAACATTAGGGATTTATAAAGGTAAAGTGTAAAGCAAATTGATAAGGTAAGCTATCCGTCTCATAAATTGTGATGCCAACTATCTTTTGCCAACAAGTACTTTTTAGGTGATAATTATGCATGTAGTCTCATTCAAACACACTTATAAGCTACTTCTTAGCTGATATACATTATAATATTAGAAACTGTTTAAAATCTGTTTTATGTTGTATTATGCCAACACCAACACTTTAAAAGCATTTTAAATATATCTTTAAGATTTAAAACTATAACTGCAGGTGGAAATTCTTTGTACATATGAGTGTAAAGCTATTCATTACTGGGTTTGCCAACCCTACCTCCTTTGAAGGTGCTATTGATTAGATAACTTTGTAAAAACTTCTTTATGGGGTTTAATTCACTGTCTGTCACCTTGTTGGTCCAATAATTGCATTTCAGATCACTTTTGGGAAACCATAGATTTATTGGCTCATTTTAGTGAAAGTTAGTACTAAACAACAATGGGAAATATTTGTCCCTTTCAGTGTTGTTGCCTTTAACCATTCTGATTGATGAAAACATTGAAATCCATGTTGCCTACTTATTTTTCATAATGAGTTCAGTGGTAAACTGATTTTATAAGCAAGTTTTCTTTTTTCTTTTTCTTTTTGTATTTTTAAAGCCCAGCACATGTTGCTCTGTATGCAGAGTGTAAAGTGAACTTACAACAGCTTTTGGCAGTTTTAAAATGATTGTTAATTAACTTTTCTGCTCAAATTCCTGCAAGCTCAATGGTAGTTGATGAGTTATCATGCTGCAGCCAATAAATCCTGAAGTGATTTCATAAACATAGTTATTTAACTTAAATTGGATTCTCCATCAATTGAGACAAATCAATTTTTAAATGCCATATTCTTGTGAATTTCAGTAACACCACTTTACAGTTAAAGACCTTACATTTACAAGTTCTTACATTTCTACGAAGGAGGGACTGGCCAAAAAAAGACTGGTATTAAGGAACACTCAACCCCCCCCCCCGCCCAAATGGCTATATCAATGCTACCTATGCTATGTACTTCTTTTAAGTGTTTATTATTTCTTAAATCATATAATTTGGATTTCTTTCTAGATTAAATTGGCAAAGGTTACCAATTGCTTCATGATCTGTTGTCATGGTAATCACAAAATTTATAAAGAATGATTTGTTCCTTTTATATCTTAAGAGTTCATGCAGTTTGTTCCAGTGATTTATATCTTTGCATATACAATATTTAAAATGTTTGTTTAGCTTACAGATGAATGAAGAGCAAGGGTACTGGTATTTGTAAAGATAGCACCTTGTGTTGGAATTGGAATGTCTGATGTTAAACTGCTTGATTCCTTACCTACTGCCCAATTTGGATAGTGATGTGGCCCTTAACACTTAAGCTCTACAATCCTTGGGTAGTAAGTAGCCACAATGTGAAGAATAGGAGTTGTAGCTTGTTTTGCCTCCATTAGCTACCTATAGGAAAATCATATTCTAATGCTTTGGATTTTTCTTTTGTGTTCAATTTTCTGTATATAGCAGATGAGCTTTACTTGCCTCTCTTAACCCCCCTCCCAGAGAGATAAGGTAAGTCATGTCCCTCTCATCGCAATTGTTACCCTACACTGTCTCTTGAGGCATTTTGTGTAGGCTGTAATACTGCCAGTATTTTTTGAACCAATTCTTCTTTGGTTGTTAAACCTATCTGGACCCGAGGGGCTTGAGTCTCTCAACACGTTGGGGTAGTGGTCTCAAACTGCCCCATGAACAATTTCACATTCCTGATTACTTACTGATCAGGTCTACCATGTCCCATAACTGAGAATTTGGGCTCCTGGGTGATGCAAGGCTATTTGGGTTGCTGATTGATATCTGCAACTTTTCTGCATATCCTTCTAATAAACTTAATCTTTAAGTAAGTCATTTCTTATATCCGTCACTTGAACCTAAATTCTATTTGGCATGTTTATCAAGCTATTACACATTTTCTGAACTAAGTCAAAATACCCAGTATTTTCCATTTGGTACAGAGTCTCCTAACCTTTTGGTATTCTGTTGAAGCCCATGGATTATATTTCAGAATAATGTTTTTTTAAATGCATAGCATAAAATACATAGGATTGGAAATGAAATAATTTAAATTAAAAAGTCATAATATACACACACATATATGTATTTTTTAAAAAAGTTAATTTACCCCGGATTAAGGACCCCTGGTCTACTAGAACCTGCCTGAACATGTAATCCACTGACATAGCCTTTGGGTGTCCAGAATCATATATAAAACAAGATGAATTGCTGATAGCTATGAATAGTGGGGGGGGGAGGTGGTATTGCTAAAGAGTAGGCTGAGAACAGAAAAGCAGGGGAAAGGCATAGACAAGATCAACACAGGATGAAAAAAGAAAATTAGTTTGTTGCAATCTGAAGGGAGTTTCCACATTGATGAAATCACAGATCCATCAAAATAATAATAATAAAAAAACCCTGATTTTTTTCTGTAAAGATTTCTATGAAGTTTGAAAATGGTTCTTTGATCATAAGAATGTTAAGTTTCTATGTTGTATTATAGTATGAGAAAGAAAACAAAAGGGCCACTATTATAAATCTAGTTTGATAAAATCAGGAAGAAGTGAGGCAGCATTATGTAATAGAAAGAATCTGAAGGCAGATATTCCTAAATTTTGAATTCCTGGTTTGTAAGATGAGTAGGTTTGATTAAGTAATCTCTAAAATCATTTTCAGTGCATTGATTCTACATTCTGTTATTGGTCAAATACAGTTTTTCCTACATTGTCTTTTTTTTTCTTTAGGAAAGTTATTTTTTTTAAATTTTTAAATTTACCTGTATAAATCTCATACCTGAAATACTGCAATAGCCTGCTGGTTGTTTTCCTTACCTAAAGTTTCTTCCTGCTCCTGTCAATCCTTAACCCAGCTGTCAAATTGAATTTACTGAAGTGCAAGTCTGATTATTTCACCTCTCAACCCACCTACCCAGTATGTCCAATGGCTCCCTACTGCTTCTAGGATCAACTGTAATATGTTTGGGCTTTTAGAGTGCTCCATAATCATGCCCTTTCCTACTTTTTCAGTCTTATACCTTCTCTTCCTCCCTCCACCCCATTCCATGCACCCTGTGATTCAGGACTATACTTACTGTTCTTTGCACATAACACTCCATCTCTCAACTCAAGACATTTTCACTGGCTGCCCCTCATTCCTGGAACTCTCTCCTTCATTTCTGCCTCCTAGTTTTCCTTGACTTCCTTAAAACCTCAACTAACGTCCCACTTTTTACCAGAAGATTTTCCCAGTTTTCCTTGATCTTAATGACTTCCCTTTGAGATTATTTCCAATTTAACCTTTTGTACATGGCTATTTGCATATTGTCGCCTGTCTTAGATTTTAAGCCTCAAGGAGCAGGAGCTATTTTTTGTCTTTCTTCGTATCTCCAGTACTTAGCACAGTAGGGCAGCTAGGTGGCACTGTGGATAGAGTGTCAGGCCTCAAGTCAAGAAGATGAGCTTTTCTGAGTTCAAATCTAGCCTCAGACACTAGCTATGTGACCCTGAGAAAGTCTCTTAACCCTGTTTGCCTCCCTTTATTCATTTGTAAAATGAGCTGGAGAAGAAAATGGCAAATTACTCCAGCTTCTTTGCTAGAAAAACCCCACAAGATGTCACGAAGAATCAGACTTGTCATGAAGAGAAAGGCAAGTGAATAACAACAAAAACTATTATGTGCCTATCACACAATAAGATATTAATGAAAGCTGGTTGAATGACTGAGTCCACCCTAAATATTTCAAAGCTATGCTCACATAAAATCATACAATTTTAAATCAGGAATATATCTTGACAACAATTAAGGATCACAAAGTTAGAGCTGATAGAGTTCACATGGGCCACCTAATTCAGCCACCTCATTTTGTAGATGAGGAAATTGAGGTCCAGAGATGGGAAATTATGTATCTAGTGTCACCTATTTAGTGCTCAGTGGCAAGACCTGGTGTAAAAATCAGGTCTGATTTTCAGCTCACACTAAAGACACTACGTAACTTGTATGATTCTCATGCTACTCAGAATTAAATGCACAGATATAAGATGTACTTTGGTAAGATATGGTCTTCATCAAGAACTCATAAAATGACCTAGTCCTACAAAATATCCTGGGCAAGTCACTTTTCAGTGCTCTGGACAACTCTCAAAAACTGAGTTTCAGAGAAGTTGCTGACCTGAAACTACAGAGGGAGTTTGCTCACTGACAGTTTTTTATGTGTACTAGTGAAACCTCAGGTCCAATTCCCATCTTTATCTATGATTAGCATGGGATTACTCCAAAAAGGAAGGTCTAGGGCAATGAATCTTGTGAGTATCATTTGCTTCCTATATGAGTGTCATCATATCAGTGCCTAAGTTTGCAAATGCCTTGAGGGCTAGGGACTTATTTTACTTTGTAATATTCAATTAAATTAATATTTGTAGATCATCAATGAGATGTGAGGCACTGTGCTAAACTCCATGGGGCTAGAAAGTGTCCATTAAGGAATAAGAGGCTATTTATTTACAGACAAATACCAACATGGCAGAATGTGATGACTATCATAGGAAAAAGAAAAAAAATGTTTTAGGAACCTAGGGTAAAGAGAGGTTCCCTGTATTTGGAGAGATTAAGGAAAACTTCTTACCATTTGAGCTGGGCTTGAAGGATGAGTTGGATGTTGGCAATCAGAGATAGGTGGGGTGTGCTTTCCAGCTGGAGGGGACATGTGACCAAAGAGATGAAGACATAAAAATCCATGGATCAGAGAATGTTGAATGGTCTATTTCAATAGGAGCATAGGGTGCAAAGCAATGCAGTGGAAGATTAAACTAGAATAATATTTTGAACCAGATTTAAGGGACTTTTGAAGACCTATCTAAGGAGACTGGACTTTATTAGTGATTGTAATTTTAACTTATATAGAGCCTTAAGGTTTGCAAAACATTTTATATACTCAATCTTGTTTATTATTCATAATCATCCCGTGAGGTAAGTACTATTGTTTTCCCCATTTTACAACTGAGGAAAATGATCCTCAGGATTTAGTGATTTGCCCAATATTATACCAATAGCAAATGTGGAGTTCTGGATTTAAACTCAGATCTTCCTTATTCCAGGTGCAGCACTTTACTCACTATTCCATACTGGCTCTTTGGGAAAGGATTGAGAAGAAAAGACATATAAAAATAGTCATTTCATGATACTCTATACATATATATTGATAAAAACAAAATAACTTTTAGCAACTGTTATGAAAGTTTTACAAATGTCTTTCCTGAGTTAAAAACAAAACAAAACAAAACAAACAAGCTTGAAGGAGAAGCAGTGTTGAATAGTAGATAAGATATTAAACTTGGAGTCAGGAAAATCTGGGTTCCAATCTGACCTCTGGTTCTTACTGACTGTGTGACCCTAGGCAAATCACTTTTGTACTCACTGCCTTAGCTTCTTCATCTGAAACATGAGGGGATTGGATTTAATGACCTTTAGGGCACCTTCTAGCTCAACTATAACTCTATGGTCCTAAGTAACTTGCCTAATGTGTGCAATATGCAATTCTTCTAGTCTTATAGAATTGAATGAAAGAATAAAAGAAATATGAAAATACATTTAGGTTCAACCTTTTGTAATATTTCATAAGCTTGATAACAAAGCGTCTTAGATTTTCCAGGATGGTCAATATTCAAAGTTTATTAAACTCATGCTATATACATCTTTAAGGATTAAGTCTTTACCCCCTCCACCAATATCCCGCTATGATCCCTCGCTGCGGTGATGTAGCAACTTGTAGAGTCAAACTTTAGGACAGATCTACAAAACTTGGGATTTGGTAGAGGCCAAAATTAAAATAGGTCAAACTTCTTCAGGCCACAGATAGATTTTTAGCAGGTCACTTTCCAAGTAAAGGTATAATTAACAATTAAATTATTTCTCAAAAACACTTTTTTTTGATCAGGACATAATACAGAAATTGCAATCAGCAAACACTTATTTATAAAGTCACCTTCAGTAAAAGACTTCCCAGCTGCAGCATGTCCTTTAGAAATCTGAAAACTAACCTTAGTAGCCACCTCATTTTCTGAGTTTACTTTCTTGAAAAACCATTGTTCCCCACTGGGATTTTTCTACAGTTTGGGTGCTTTAGTTGGTTTTTCATTGGTGTCCAATTTGCTTAAGTCAGGATGTTTTGATTCAAAATGGTGATGAAGATTGCATTCTTTCAGAGCGGCTATTACTTCTCAGCAAACAAGGCACAATATTTTGTCTATCATGTAAGTACACAAGTATCTATTTGTGTACTTCAGATTAAATACTCTGTATTCTGATTCAATCTTCCGTTTCTTTTTATCACCTATTTTACAAAGTCACCCCAAAAACTTTAATATTAGAACCAAAAAATCTCCACAGCAACTACTGACATGCAAAGAAATAATGAAGTTAGTGTCTGACCTTGGAGAGAGCACCAGACACTCATGTAATTTGGAGGGTGGCTAGCCAGGGAGAGGAAGAAGCTCGTGTGTTGTTGCTACTCATCCCATGGCAGGAGTTAGCTACACTGGCATGTGGCTGCACTCACTTTGTCTCTGTTCAATGCCTGTAATGACGAAAAACACAGGGAAAAGATAGGACTTTTGCTCTGTCAGACTAGAGACAGACTGATGATGGTTCTTGCCACAGGTTGCGTGACAAAGAGGAGAGAGTGCACAGTGCAACCCACCCACCAAATTACATGATGGGCACAATTGTGACTAGTGGAAGGTGGGTTAAATGGGGCATGGACAAAGCACTTGTTACATATTTACTTTCTTTTACACTGTCTACATTGTTGGGCCATAACATGTTGTGCAGTCCTAGGAAGTTGGAAATGGTTCTAGTGTGAACCTCTAAGAGGCTGTATGGTGGTTGCTTCACCTTCCTTCTCAAAGACTGTGACTTCTGGATGGTGATGCCATCATTTGCAAATGAATTGGATTTAAGTGAGGCAGAGCTGTACAAAGTCACCAGACTCACTGTCTCCTCCAGAACCATGTCGGCCCAGTGGCAAGATATAGATCAGGATTACTGGAGATGGCCCCAGATGCTGTGTGAGGCCTTGGCATTTTTAAGCTAAAGTCTTTCCTAGGTTCAGTTTGACTGAGGCAATGCCTATTCAGTGATTAAAACTAGGTAAGAATGAGGCAAATAATCGTCTCTTTTACCTAGTTAAAAAAAAAATCATTCTGGGAGGGGAAGACCTTCAGGGTTTCTGGCCAAAACAGAAACAGTTGCTATTTACATTCACTCTGAGTCATGACAGCCCAAACAATGACCAGGTTGGCCTTGGGCTAGGACCAATTGCTGGCCAATCAATGAGAGCCAGAGTGATCTGGGTTGAAGGCATGGTCCTTAAAATTTACATTCCTTTGGGCAGAGTACCTGCAGGTAAGGTTATTATACCCTATGTGGATAGAGGGAGGGAAATGAAGGGAAGGAAATAGAAAAGGGGAGAGAGAAGGGAAAGTGAAAGGGAAGTGAAGGCAAGAGAAGAGGAGGGCTGTGTTGCCCAACTGGAACTGGCCATTTGGGCCCCCAGTGGGACAGCTTTTACTACTAACAGGTTGCTGTGTGTGTCCTTGAAGGACCAGCTCTGATAAGTCCAATGTTAATGGCTTTTTCAGCCAAGGCAACACTAGAAGACCATCTACCAATTGACAATGTGGATTACTGTTTGTATCTATAAACCAATGAAATCACAGATCCTTGAAATATTAAAATATACAAAGTGCCATTTACATGACAACTTTGTATGTTTCCTTGTTTATGGGTTGCCATCATAGACAAATTGATCACCTAGTTGCCGGTGTAGTAGCAGTGAGCCTATGAGAAAAACAAACAAACAAACAAACTAAAATGAACATCAGGCTTATATACCCCTTATCTCCACTTCTGTAGTGACATACATATTCAGAGAATAACATCATTATTAGACTGCCTAGAAACGTTGGAACTTTTGGAACTCTAAACATGAGATCCTTGTTCAGTAATCAAGGAGTTGAGATAGAGTTGGAAGAGATAAACCATACCCATATTGACATTCATGATTTCAATGAAACAAAAAGATACACATAAATTGCATCTTCTTCTCAATAGTCTTGTGAGTAGGCAATGAACATGCTAGTATCACCATTTTAAAATGAGAGGTTAAATGAAATTTTGTGGTCACCCAGCTAGTAACCAGCTACTTAAGATGGCCTCTGAGCTCCATTCCAACTCTAAGATTCCGTTATTCTTATTTGTATGAGGTTGGCATCAGAATATTAACAATGATGGTGTTTACCCAGACGTTGTGTAAAAGATATTAATGAGGGACACATAATGAGAAAAGGAGGTAGATTGGCTGTTTGGGGGAACTAAGAACCAGATGGACAATACTAGTGCTGAGGTTTAGAGGTTTAAGGGTGTTGGGACCCCAAAATCATGACATGCAGGTCCTGACTGAATGAATTCAACCCAAGCTTTCTTTCAGCCAAAGACAAGGTTTATTAAAAATCAGCCATGTTGGCCAGATTCTTAAGGAATGTAAACATTTGTGACACTTGTATTGAGAAGTGGTCTTCAGCAAGTCTCAGCCCTTGGCTAGACTTTAAGAATTTGAGCCTTCACTAGATTATAAGAATCTGAGCACCTTAAAGGAGACAAGATGGACCTTATATATAGGAAGACTAAGGGAGGGATCCAGGACTGGACAAATAGTTTGGGGTGACTGGAGGAGGGGTTTAGGGGAGATTTTGATGGGAGTGACTGGGAGGTAGAATGGGGTCTAGATGGCCATAGGGAGTTAACATACAATCAGGAGATCAGGTTTAGGTGATAAGGCCAGTTGATCAGGTAAGGCCAGTTGATAGGATTATAGCCTCAGGCCAATGTTACAGACTTCCTTGACCAAGTGGGAGAGTTCAAGGAGAATCCATAGACAAATGGGACCCAAATTCTTTTTGGAATGAGCACCAAAGATCTTGGCTAGGGCCTGTACCCCATCACTAGTGCTTAGAAGAATTATCAGGAAGCCTCTAATATGTTGGGCAGCATCTTCTATGGAATATTTATAGACAGAGGGGCAATGAAATTACGCAGGTTGAGGAGGATTAGGTAGGTTGTCATTGCTTAGAGAGAAAACACATCAAAGAGCTCACAGATCCATCAACATGTTTAACTACTTTTTGAGGTAGTTGCCGTTCAGTCATTTCAGTTGTGTCCAACTCTTTGTTACCCCCTGTAGGGGTTTTCTAGGCAGAGATATTTGAGCGGTTTGCCATTTCCTTCTCCAGCTCATTTTAGAGATGAGGAACTGAGGCAAACAGAATTAAGTGACTTGCCCAGGGTCACTCAGCTAATAAATATCTGAGGCTGGATTTGAACTCATGAAGATAAGTCTTCCTGATACCAAGCCCAGTGCTCTATCCATTGCACTACCCAGTTGCTCTCATCATTGATGAAACATATTTTTCTGAACCTCAGGTTCCTCATAGTTAAAATTGGAGGTTTAAATCTATGATTCAAAATTGTCTCCAAGGTCTCTTCCTGATCACTATTCTGTTAATACAGATTCTTGAAAGATATTGAAAGAATCCATACAGGTAAAGTAAAACACAGAAAATACTAGATAAACTGTTAAGGTCCATTCCAACTGTAAATCCTATAAATTAAGAACTTATTTCTATAACCTTAATTCAGAAATATAGACCAAATATAGACAGATCTAAAAATGATCTTAGAGATCATCTTGCTCAACCCCATCATTTTATAGGTTAGAAACATGAGACCAAGAAAGGTGAGTAAACTTACCCAAGATCACATGGATAGTAAGTCAATAAGAATGGTTTACATTTGTATAGCTTTAAAGTTCACAATGCAGTTTCCTAAAAGCAATCTTATGTTGTTAATTCTCCAAATTTTCTGGTAATGGAAATTGAGCAACAGAGGGTTCAAGCACTGACGTTTATATAGATAGTCAGTGGCAGAACTGTGATTTAATCCCAGCTATTCCACCTTAAGTCTTATGCCCTTTCTACTACAACATGTTGCCAAAGGCTGTCCTTAAAATACCAACATAAAGGTGACCACAAGAAGTCGATGGATGCTTATTTCCTATCAGCTTTTTTCTTTGGTCTTGTGTTTGGCAGTGTCAAAAAATGTCCCATTCTCCTTTGCTACATGAATGATTATTCCAAAGTCCATGACAAGGCTAGTACTGTTGTGATTCTGTGACCCTCAGAAGATAATTTTCCTGAGTCATAGGAAAAAAAAAGTTTGGTGTAGCTTTGAGATTCTTGAGCTTGATAGAACAAGAGTTCTTGTGCATCACATGTCCCTTATCTCTTCAGGCTGCCAGACTGGCATGCACTGTCTGTTTCAGAAGAGAATTCATCTATAGATAACTTATCTTCTTTGGCAGTGGCACAAAGGCATGCTGACTATTCAGCTAGCATTCTGTGACATGTTAACAAAGAGTCAAAACATATATCCCAACTAAGCCAATCAGTATGATGGATTTTCAATGCTGAACGTACCCTGAAGGAAAATAAGGTACACTTGACAAACTTCATTTCTTGGTGACCTATGCAAAGGTTCTGCTGCCTCTTATTTTCAGCTCAATTGAAGAGTGCTGAAACTAAGGCATGGCATCTGGGTATCAAAGTTTAGAGAGCATAGCAATTTAGCATATGTTCTTTCCACAGCTTAGATGCAATTATAGGGAATCATTTTTTCCTCTCACCACACACACACAAAAATACCTTAATTACTTCTTGCTTCATTTTTATATCATGAAATCGATGTGGGAGTGCACTTTGTGCTGCTTGCCCTAGTCCTCCAGATTACCAATTGTGACTCTGATATTAGAATGCATGATTCTTCTTTGGAATAGCTGGAATTTTGTAGGAACTGATGTAATTTATGAATTGATGCAAAGTGAAGTGAGCAGAACCAGAAAAAAAAATTACACAACTACAGCCATGTAAATATAAAGGATGACAACCAGATGTCAAAAGTGAAAGCCGTAAATTTATAATGATCATAGTTGGCCCCAAAGAAGTCAACTAATATGTATTAAGCACTTACTGTAAGCAACATTTTGTGCTAAGAGCTGTAAATATAAATACAAACGTGAAGAAACAATCCTTGTGCTCAAGAATCTTATACTCTAATGGAGAAATATACATATAAAAAAGGAGCTGAGAAGTGGAAGAGGGCATAGGGGAAGAGGATGTCATGAACAAAAGATCAGGCCCCTTCTTTGAATAATGGTTCTCAGAAGAACTTAGCAATGGGAGAAGAAAGCTACATGGGTGGAAGAAAAGAGAAGCCAAAACATTGTGGTGAAATCTAGAGAATAAAAATATGAGGTTCACCCCCACCATAGTTCATGTGTTTTGTAGAGATGGGGATTATGAAAGAGAAGAGCTTCATGTAATGCCAGACTTTTTTGATATGCTGGGAAGTTATGATAAACTACCTTCCTCCTCCTTTTTTAAAAATTATTTGTTATATATAATGGCTCTCTGGTAGGTAGAGTGATATACAATGTATTGGATATTATTAAAAATGAAATAAATTAGTAATCATTTTTTAAAAGTAAAATAAATTAAAGTAAAAATAGAGTTTTTATGTGCAAATTTGAAGTTGGTAATCATGTGAGGGGCTGATAAATTGGTTAATGAAATATTGAGTCAATGAGAGAGGGAATTAATGCATTTCATTTAGAAAATCTGGAAATACTATAAAATCTCCTGGATGACCTGAGCAGTCCTCGAAAATATATTTTGCATAGAAATGTATATAGGGAAAAAAATCAAGAATATGGAAGATGTAAAGAGGGCAGATTGGAATATGTAGTTGGATAGGAAGTCTTTTAATATGTAAATATTGAACAATAAGCTGGGCTCAGAATTTAATTGAAGGAAAGGGAACAAGCTTGGACTATAAATACACCCTACTTTCATAATCTCAAGATACTCTCTGCCACTGAAGTTTAACTTTGTGTATGTTTCAGTGTTCTGTAGGTGATAATAAGTGGCTAAAAATCACAGAAACTCATTACCTCTGAAGGATAAAGATTGCAGGTGATCAAAAAGACAAAGGAAAGACACATAGTGGGTAGAAGCAGACTAGCATACTGAGGGTAGCATGTGTAAAAATACATCATCCAGCTTCTATCTACTTCCCCACTCCCCAAATGGTGGGTTAGTAATGTAGCGAAATCATAAAATAATAGATTGGTGTATTGCTTCAGCTGGTGGATTGCTTGAGCTCAAGGGAATTTTGAGCTTCAATAAAATGAAAGCTTGGTCAGTCTAAGTCTGGTACCAATATGGTGAGTCACCGAGTGTGTGGGGCCTCCAGGATACCTAAAAAGGGGGAAACTGACCTAGGTCACAAATGAGGTAGGTTAAGACTTCCATGCTTAATTAGTAGCAGCAGAATGAGGCCTGTGAATGGATGCCTCACTTCCATGGTAAGCAAGATAGGTAAACCTAGGTTAAATATATATATTTATAGTTTCAGAATAACATTGATAAATCATAAAATATCCAGTGAATGGTATTTTGTAACAGACCTTGGTATCATTCTATAAAAAGATCAGTTGAAGGAAAGGGTAATGGTTGACCTGGAGTAAAGATGATTTAAATAAAGCAAGATAACAATTTTCAAATATTTGAAGGGCTGCTAGGTGTAAGGGAGATTAGTGTCATTTTGCTTCATCTCAGAAGCCAGAATTAACTACAATTAATGGAAATTACATAGACAAATTTAGTCTGCATGTCTAGAAAAGAAAAAAAAAGGAAAGTTCTAATCAATTTGCTATTTCAAAGTGCAAGGTGCTATGTCAGTCTAAGTCTTCAGGCAAAGGAAGAATGACCACTTAACAGATTGGGCATATAGTTCTATGATTCTTTGAACAGGTATCTTAATGGTTCAAACAAAATTTAGGCTTCTGATAGCTATATGAAACATCCATGTTTATTTGACTATTGGAGACTTTTGAAAATATATTTTGAAACATACAAGCAGAGGAAAATTTCCATCTCTACCTTTTTTGAGAACCATCTAATCTTATTAATTGGGTAGGTGAATATTGAAATGCCATTTTAATAGCTATGACATTTTTGATAGTACAAACATCTAGCCTTATAGCATTTCACTAGACAGAATTGTATAAGTTCAGAAACCACCCAGTTAATGTGAAGCAAATATATTTGAGAGGAAAATAACAATTGCAAGTCATTGTCCCCTAAACTGAGGATTACAGTCCTGATGTAGACACATTCATTTTTATCTTACTGGTGATAATCCCTCAATTTTGATGAATAGACTTATGACATGAGGTTATTTTTTTTAATATAAAGGTCAGAATTTTATCCTTTATGGGTAAAAAAGGACTAAATAATTATTTATAAGGCCTATTGCTCTATTTAAGAGTAGAGTAATGAACCAGCAGAGCTTTCTCTTAGGTATGAAAATGGAATGAGAAAATATCCTTTAAAAGTTAAAAAATAATCTATTGGAGATTTCCCCCCAATTATATTTTCTAACAAAGTCAAGCTACCCTGCCTTTCTTAAGGGAATTCATCACCATGGTTATTTCTTCCAAAACACATCCTTTTAAATCTTTATCAAAATTGAAGGGGAATGTAGAGCATTCAAAATGTTTACAGAATCTAGTTTAGGTAGACTTGACCTTTAGTTTCACCTTTATCATTCAGACCTGATGATGGCTTTCATTTCATGCCACAACATGTAAAAATCATAAAGAAAAAGGAGTCAGAGCAATCAAGTGTGCCACCCCATTATTTTAATCAGATGTTGCTAATGTCTTTCAATTTTATATTTTGATGATAAAATTAAATAGCTTTATATAAAAAGTAATTTGATGGCTCCACTAGGAGTTTCTGTGTCAGTGGGGATTGGGAATTACTGAGCATCTTTTGATTTGAGCATCTTAAGTAATCTCTTTCCAGATACAAAGTTGAGAAATTAAAGAATGAAAATCACTAAGCTCCCATAAGCATTATTTTAATTAATGTTTTTATGGTTTGCCAGTGTAAATTTCAGTGATAATTAATTCCTTTTCATTGGTGATGATCCAGCTCAGGGTAATTTGTATCTTGTAGAAGGCTATAAATAGGAGCATGCTCAGTGACAGAACTTTGAATCACTGGGGGAAATGCTGAGCAGGAGGATGGAGGAACTTCAAATACTGAATCCTGTTGTGCTTGATTTCATAGCAGAGTTTTTAGAAGATTATGTTTCGAGGTGAGGGAGGGAGGGAAGGAAGAATATATGTGAAGAATATTGCAGAGAGATTGCTACATGACATCATTTTCATGAGCATCACCGATTCAAATAAACTAACAGAGTACAATCAGACAAACAAGAAGGGAACCTAAGAACTTTTTGAGATGAGGGAGGCCAATTAATTATTTATATCATTATTTTAATTAATTAGTGAATTGATGTACTGTTCCCTTCTCCTAAGAGAAGCGAGACAGAATTTGTCTCTATTCCAGGTGCCATTGATACATAGAAATTTACATACTAAGTTTCCATGTCCACTTTGAGAGTTTTGCTCTTTAGAGGCATTAGCAATATGGAGATAGAATGTTCTACTTGGAACTAAGAAAACAGGGGTTTAGATTCTGTCTCAGACACTTAAGATTTGTATGATCTTGGGAAAGTAATTTGCATTCTCCAAGTCTCTATTTCTTCATCACTGAAATGGAGAAAATTGGACCTGTTATCCTCAAAAGCTTGTGGTGAGGATCAGATGATATTCTATGTATGAAAGATTATCTTTTTTAGTTTTTAGTTTTTAGTTAAATTTTAGTTTTTAGTTTTTAGTTAAATTTTAGTTTTTAATTAATCAATTTATTTTTAGTTTTCAACATTCACTTCCATAAGCTTTTGAGTTTTACATTTTCTCTCCCTCACTCACTCCCCTCCACAAGATAACATGCAATCTGATTTAGGTTCTACGTATACATTTCTGTTGAACATATTTTCACATTAGTATGTTGTAAAGAAGAATTAGAACAATGGAAGGAACCACGAAAAAGAAGAAACAAAACAATAACAAAAAAGAGAGCAAATAGTATGCTTTGATCGGCACTCAGACTCTACAATTCTTTCTCTGGATGTAGATAGCATTTTCCATCATGAGTCTTTCAGAGTTGTCTTAGATCCTTGCATTGCTGAGAAGAGCTAAGTCTATCACAGTTAGTCATCACATAGTGTGCCTGTTATTGTGTATTCGATTCTGGTTTCATTCACTTCACTCAGCATCAGTTCATATAATTCTTTCCAGGTTTTTCTGAAGTTGACCTGCTCATTATTTCTTATAGCACCATAATAAACTACAACTTGTTCAGCCGTTTCCCCAATTGATTGGCATCCCCTCAATTTCCAATTCTTTGCCACCACAAAAAGGACTGCTATAAATATTTTTGTACATGTGAGTCCTTTTTCCTGTTTTTATGATCTCTTTGGGATATAGCCCTAGAAGTTCTATTGCTGGGTCAAAGGGTATGCACACTTTTATAGTCCTTTGGGCATAGTTCCAAATTGCTCTCCAAATGGTTGGATCAGTTCACAACTCCACCAACAATGCATTAGAGTTCCAATTTTCCCACATCTTCTCCAACATTTATCATTTTCCTGTTTTATCATGTTAGCCAATCTGATAAGTATGATGTGATCTATGTCTAGTTTTTCCCACACTATTTTCCAGTTTCTCCAGCACTTAAATAGTGAGTTGTTTTGTTAAATTTTGTTAATTTTTTGGTTAAATTTTGTTAAATAGTGAGTTCTTATCCCAGAAGCTGGAGTCTTTGGGTTTATCAAACAGTAGATTACTATAGTCATTGACTACTGTGTCTTACATACCTAACCTATTCCACTGATCCACAACTCTATTTCTTAGCCAGTACCAAGAAGTTTTGATGATTACTGCTTTATAATACAATTTAAGATCCAGAAAGGCTAGGCCACCTTCTTTTGCATTTCTTTTCATTAATTCCCTTGATATTCTGGATCTTTTGTTCTTCCAGATGAATTTTGTTATTATTTTTTCTAGCAATATAAAACCTTTTTGATAGTTTGATTGATATGGCAATGAATAAGTAAATTAATTTAGGTAGAATTGTCATTTTTATTGTATTAGCTCAGCCTATCCATGAGCAATTGATATTTTTCCAATTATTTGGATGATTTTGTGTGTAAAATGTTTTGTAATTGTGTTCATGTAGTTCCTGGGTTTGTTTTGGCAGGTAAACTCCCAAATATTTCATGATGACTACAATAACACTAAATGGAATTTCTCTTTCTATCTCTTGATATTTGGCTTTGTTAATAATATGTATAGAAAGGGGTCAGCTAGGTGGCTCAGTGGATATAACACTGGCCCTGAAGTCAGGAGGACTTGAGTTCAAATCTGACTTCAGACCAAATACTTGACACTTACTAGGTGTGTGATCCTGGGCAAGTCACTTAACCTCAATTGCCAGTAATAATAATAATAATAATGATATATAGAAAGGACAATGATTTATGTGGGCTTATTTTATATCCCGCAACTTTACTAAATTTGTTTATTATTTCAAATAATTTTTTACTTGATTCTCTAAGTATACCGTCATATAATCTTTTTTTTTTAAATTTGGTTATTTAAAACATGTGTTTTTAAAACTTTGAGTTCCAAATTTCCTCCCTTCCTCCCTCCCCACCCACCCTCATTGAAAAGGCGAGCAACTCAATATAGGTTGTACATGTGCAGTTATGCAAAACACTTCCTTAGTAGACATATTGTGAAAAACTAACTCTATTTCCCTTAATCCTATCCTGCCCTCCCATTTATTCTATTTCTTTCTTTTGACCCTGTCTCTCCTCAGAAGTATTTGCTTCTGATTACTCTCTTTCCCAATCTGCCCTCCTCTCTATCACCCCCCTGCTCTCTTGTCCCCTTCTCCCCCTATTTTCCTGTAGGGTAAGAGAGATTTCCATACCCAATTGAATGTGTATGTTATTCTCTTCTTAAGCCAAATCCTATGAGAATAAGATTCCCTCATTCCCTCTCACCTTCCCCTGTTTCCCTTCACTGTGAGAGACTTTTCTGTTTTTTTTTTGAGATAATTTACCCCATTCTACCTCTCCCTTTCTTCTCCGAGTATCATCCTCTCTCATCCCTTAATTTTATCTCCAGATATGACCCTTAATCTTCAACTCACCCTGTGCCCTCTATCTATCTATCTACATATACATACATACATATTTTTTTCCTTCAACTACCCTAATACTGACAAAGTTCTCATGAGTTACAAATATCATCCTTCCATGCAGGAATGTAAACAGTTCAATCTTAATAAGTCTCTTATGATTTCTCTTTCCTGTTTACCTCTTCATGTTCCACTGGAGTCCTGTATTTGAAAGTCAAATTTTCTGTTTAGCTCTGGTCTTTTCATCAGGAATGCTTGAAAGTCCTCTATTTCACTGAATGACCATTTTTCCCCTGAAGGATTATACTCAGTTTTGCTGGGTAGGTGATTCTTGGTTGTAATCCTATCTCCTTTGCCCTCTGGAATATTATATTCCATGCCCTGCGGTCCTTTAATGTAGAAGCTGCTAAATCTTGTGTTATCCTGATTGTGTTTCCACAGTACTTGAATTGTTTCCTTCTGGCAGCTTGTAATATTTTCTCCTTGACCTGGGAACTCTGGAATTTGGCTACAATATTCCTAGGAGTTTTCCTTTGGGGATCTCTTTCAGGAGGAGATCTGTGGATTCTTTCAATTTCTATTTTGCCCTCTGGTTCTAATATATCAGGGCAGTTTTCCTTGATAATTTCTTGAAAGATGATGTCTAGGCTCTTTTTTTGATCATGGCTTTCAGATAGTCCAATAATTTTTAAATTCTCTCTCCTGGATCTATTTTCCAGGTCAGTTGTTTTTCCAATGAGATATTTCACATGTTTTTCTAATTTTTCATTCTTTTGGATTTGTTTTACAGTGTCTTGATTTCTCATAAAGTCACTGTCTTCCAATTTCTATATTCTAATTTTTAAGGAAGTATTTTCTTCAGTAATCTTTTGGACGTCCTTTTCCATTTGGCCAATTTTTCTCCCCATTGGCTTTTTGGACCTCTTTTGCCATTTGGGTTAGGCTGTTTTTTAAGGTGTTATTTTCTTCAGTATTTTTTTGGGTCTCCTTTAGCAAGCTGTTGACTTGTTTTTCATGATTTTCTTGTGTCACTCTCATTTCTCTTCCCAGTTTTTCCTCTACTTCCCTTACTTGCTTCTCAAAATCCCTTTTGAGCTCTTCCAAGGCCTGGGACTGATTCATATTTTTCTTGGAGGATTTGGAAGTAGGAGCTTTGATTTTATTGTCTTCTTCTGGTTGTATATTTTGATCTTCTTTTTCACTAAGATAATATAGTCTGACTCTTTTTGCACTGCTTGCTCATGATCCCAGCCAATCACTTGAGTTTTAAACACTTTGTTAAGGTAAGAGTCTGCTTCCAATGTGGAGAGTGTACTGTCCCAAGCTTCAGGGGTTTGTATAGCTGTTTTCAGAGATACTTGTAGGGACCTGTAAATTTTCAGTTCTACCAAGGTGGTATGATAAGGGGTGAGGTGTTTACTCCTTTCCTGGCCTGTGACCACAAGTATTCCTTTCTGTCCTGTAACTGTGAGGAGGGGCTCCTCTCCACAGCCAATACATGCTCCACCATGCCAGCGCTCCTCCTCACCCCAGCACTGCCGCCCAGAACTGTGACCCAGATCCACACACGGGCAAAGCAAGAGATTCCTGCCTCAGCGCTGGCAAACAGATCCCTGCAGTCCCTCTCTGATCAGCCACTGGATTCCCCCTCAGTCTGTGGGCCGGATGCTCGGGAAGCAGCTGGCCCCCCAGGGCCACGCTCTTGGGGAATGGAGCTGAAACCCTGCCTTCCTTTCTGACCACGGACAGAAACAGACTTTTCCCACTGACCTTCTGAGTTGTCTTTGGCATTCGTGGATTGAGGAGTCTGGAAACCTCCACAGGTGCCCGCGATTCAGTCCTCTGAGGCCTGCTCTAGGTTTGCTGCGACCTGCGCGTCCACGCTGTGCTCCCAGCCCTGCGCGATACACCTTTCCGATAAATCATCCAGGTTGTCTTGGGCTGGAAATTTGTTTAACTCTGTCTTTTTGTGGGTTCTGCTGCTTCAGAATTTGTTTAGAGCCATTTTTATGAGTATTTGGAGGGGTTTGGGGGAGAGCTCAAGCAAGTCACTGCTTTCACTCCGCCATCTTGGCTCTACCATCATATAATCTGCAAAGAATGATAGCTTTGTTTCTTCTTTGCCTATTCTAATTCCTTCAATTTCTTTTTATTTTCTTGTTGCTAAAGCTAATATTTATAGTATAACATTGAATAACAATGGCAATAATGGACATCTTTGTTTCACCCTGATCTTTTTGGAAAAGCTACTAGCTTAACCCTATTACACATAATGCTTACTGATGGTTTTTGATAGATGCTACCTATCATTTTAAGGAAAACTCCATTTATTCCTATTCTTTCTGGTGTTTTTAATAGGAGTGGGTATTGTATTTTGTCAAAAGCTTTTTCTGCATCTATTGAGATAATCATATGATTTCTGGTAGTTTTGTTGTTGATACGGTTATTTATACTGACAATTTTCCTAATATTGAACCAGTCCTGCGTTCCTGGTATGAATCTGATCTGGTCATAGTATTTTATCCTCGAGACAAGTTGCTATAATCTCTTTGCTAATATTTTATTTAAAATTTTTGCATCTATACCCATTAGGGAAATTGGTCTGAATTTCTTTTCTCTGTTTTGATTCTTCCCAGTTTAGGTATCGGCACAATATTTGTATCATAAAAACAATTTTTTAGGACTCCTTCTTCATCTATTTCTCCAAAGAGTTTATATGGTATTGGAATTAATTATTTTCTAGACGTTTGATAGAATTCACTCGTAAATCCATTTGGCCCTGGAAATTTTTTCTTAGGGAGTTCATTGATAGCTTGTTTAATTTCTTTTTCTGAAATGGGGTTAAGTATTTTATTTCATCTTCTCTTAATCTGGGCAATTTATATTTTTGTAAATATTCATCAGTTTCACTAAGATTGTGAAATTTATTTACACAAAGTTGGGCAAAGCAGTTCTTAATTATTGTTTTAATTTCTTCTTCATTGGTGGTGAGTTGGCCCTTTTCATTTTTGATACTGGCAATTTGGTTTTCTTTCTTTTTTAAATCAAATTAGCCACAGTTTATCTATTTTTCCCATAAAACCAGTTTTTAGTTTTATTTATTAGTTCAAGAGTTTTCTTAATTTTAATTTTATTAATATCTCCTTTGGTTTTCAGAATTTCTAATTTGGCATTTAATTGGGGATTTTTAATTTTTCCTTTTCTAGCTTTTTTAGTTGTATGCCACTTCCTTGATCTCTTCTTTCTCTGTTTTATTCATGTAAGCATTCAGAGATATAAAACTTTCCTTAAGAACTGCTTTTGCTGTATCCTATAAGTTTTGGTATGTTGTCTCATTATTGTCATTCTCTTGGATGAAGTTATTGATTGCTTCTATGATTTGTTGTTTGACCTACTCATTCCATAGGGTTGGATTATTTAGTTCCCAATTAATTTTTAGTCTTTCCTTGACCTTTTATTTCATGTAATTTTTGTTGAATTATGATTTAAAAAGGAAACATTTAATATTTCTACCTTTTTAAATTGGATTGTGAGGTTTTTATGCCCTAATACAAGATCAAGTGTTATATAGGTGCCATGTACCACAGAGAAGAAGATGTATTCCTTTCTATCTCCATTCAATTTTTCCAGAGGTCTACCATATCTAACTTTTCTAAAATTCTGTTCATCTCTTTAATTCCTTTCTTATTTGTTTTGTGATTAGATTTATTTTGTGGTTATATAGGAAGAATCCTATCAGCTGATAATTACCCATTGGCTCACATTAGGAGCATATTTGTGCTGTTAATGAATCTTAACAGGCACTAGATCTGATCCTAATGAAATTAGGTTTTGAAAATCTTAAGGTGTTACACAAATGTTGGCAATCTTCATTTTGTGATTCAGGTGAACAGATGCATGAAATAGCATCTCTTTTTCTATGTGTATGTGCATAGACCCTATTCTTGTTAAAAAATATATATTATATATATATGTATATACATATATATTATATATATATATTTTTTTTGGTTAGGATGTAGTCATTAATTGTTTAACCATGAACTTGATTCCTCAGTTATTGTATCTGTGAAATGAAAATTGTCTACTTTTACCATCCCATGTACAAAATGTTGTGAAGAAAGTATACAACACATAAAGTACACTGAAGAACGTGCCTGGGGGAGAGTATTCATTAAAGGATCAAATATATTCTCTTTGAGATAGTTTTACTTAGGGTATGATTTCTTTAAGCTGAAAACAGTGCTATAGTAAGTTTCCTTTGAGTATGTTGGCACAGTATATTTATGTGAAATAGTCACAGTGTGAACTGTGGACACAGTGGAGTGCTGGATTTGTAGTCGGAAAATCTCAGTACCTTTCCACCGTAATATAGCATTTGTATGACTTTAGGAAAATTACTTAACCTATATGGACCTCAGTTTCCTCATTTGTAAAATGAAGATTTTGGACTACATGACTTTCAAGTTCTTTTTCAGCTTTACATCCATGATCCTAATATACTTGGAGCAATTTTCATTTCACAGTGTACCTTCACAGATACCTCCATTCCAAGGTTGTTTCAGGAACCAGATATAAGCAATGTTGTTCTGGACATGTTTAATGCCATTCCTACCTTCTACTTTCACAGAACTCTGAAGATGAACACGCTTTGTCAGAATTCACTCCTCTCTTCAACCTCCACAAGGAATTTACTGTGATTTTGTAGTAATTATTTTTTTTCATAATATTTTAATGGATCAAGATTTTAATTTCACTGGGCTCCATGGAAGAATCCTATCAGCTGATAATTAACCCATTGGCTCACATTAGGAGCACATTTGTGCTGTTAATGAATCTTATCAGGCACTAGATCTGATCCTAATGATATTATACAGACCAAAACTAACTAATCATATTTTATCTATGAGGCAAATTTGGATAAATGGTTGCATTTGATGTAGCCCAACTTACCAGCAGGGACTAAATCAGATTTCAATCACTATGGCTTGGTTATTAAAGAAACTAAGAGAATTATAAAAATAGAAACTCTGCACATTTTAATTTTAAGTAAATGATTAGAATTTGGGTCCAAATTGAATTACCAGCAGTTGAAGGACTCTGATTGTTCTCTAGCAATAAAAAACCTGATATTTATGTTGCACTATAAAGTTTGCAAGATATTTTATATAAATCTATATGATCTCATTTGAATCTCACAACAACCTTTGGGTAGGTGATTGAGGTAGGAACAACAACTATTCTTAATTTATTTGGGACTCCTGACAATAAAACTAAGTTCTCTGTCCCATAGGCTATTTTCTCCCCTAAAAAGGGAACAAAATCATCTTTGACACTTAATTGGTCCAGGGGATTAAGGATCAAAAGATTGATGTAATTTTTCCAGTTACTTAAGGGATAAAAGCCCAATGCGGGAGTAACTGGAACTCTTTAGGTTTAATGGAACATACCTGTGCTGTGCAGGTCAATATCCAATTCTGATTGAGTCCATCATCATGTCAAATGTGAACATGAGGAGATCTGTGCCCAACAGAACCAATGTTGTATCTTTGTTGAATAGTCTTTCCATGCTGTTATTGAGTTAATTGACTTTTGTTAAAGATTTTGTTGTCTCTGTCTTATTTGATTTTAATACTGAGCATGAAACACTGGATCAACTCGGGCCTGGCTTGATGGAAAATGTTAGGCATACTATAATCAATAGTCAATAGTCAATTATACGAGAGGGTTTGCCAATAAGCCCAGTCCTCGTAAACACATTCAGAGTGCCTCTGATACAGTCCCCATGTGGACTTTGAAGCAGGCATATTTTATAACTGTTTCTTGTCTGCCTGCCACATAGTGAAAAGAAGCTTTTTGGATTGGGTGCTCTTGTGTAGCCATAACTGGGACATATTCAAAAGGCACTAGTTACCATTCTCTTGGTACTACTTTCTCCTTCCTGGAAATGGTATGGTGAGAGAAGAGACATAGTGCTGTAAGAGAGAAGCTTTGGGCATTTCCTACCTGCGACCAACGTGTGACCTACAGATACAGGCCTTATTTCTTTGCCTCAAAATTTGTTCTTTGATTTCTAGGTAAAGGAGATTGGCAACTACAACCTTGTAAATTTAAAAAAGGCAGGAGAGTGAGCCATGAGCCTATGGAACCATGAACCCAGAGTAGTATATATAGTAAGGATATCTGACTAAAATACAGTAAATCAGTTGGGTCCCACACCCCTCACATCCACATTTGACACAACTGGTTAAATGGATGTTTTGAATCACATGGCAGTAGGAAGTTGCATAAATCATGAGAAGTACCAATTATTCTTGCACTGAACTTTTATGTTTTAGGAAACAGAAATTATGTCAAGGGATCTTAATCTCCTGGACCAATTAAGTCTCAAGCACAGTTTAATTGCCTTTTTAGGAAAATATCAGCTTATGTTGCAAAGACCTTCAAGTCTTATCATCCTGGATTCTAAGCAGATTAGTAGAAGGTGTTGGCCCTACCACAGAGCCTTAGAAATCCAAGGCTCAAAGAGGTTGAGGGACTTACTCAGTCTCACATAGTTCTCAAGTGTGAGAAATGTGCACTGAAATCAGATCTCTCTAATGTCAAACTTTGCACAGATTCTCCTGATGCAAACACCACAAATGCCAGGAACTTAAAGACTTGGTAGGGACCACAGAACTTACAGTTAATAGAATCTTTGTAGAAGGAACTGCTGATCCATGAGCTTAATTCTTCTGATCTTTTGACTTTATTCTACCTGAGTGTAAGTTTCTTAATGATAGACTTTTTTGTTATTAATTTTTTGTAGACTCAGCACCTAGCATAATCTCTAGCACATAGTAAGTACTTAATAATTGCTAATTTTATTGTATAGGATTTATCACAAATCTTCTCCAACAACTTTTATTATCAAAAACACCAGTTGTTTTACTTTACCAGTTGAGATAAGCATAATTACTACTTTCTAGCAACCTAAGGTAGACCGTAATGACCTCCAGATTACCCTATATTAACATTTACTTTATGTGCAATGAGGTTACCTCCCTTAAAGTCATCTTTTCTTCCTGGTGGTATGGAAGTGACCCCAGCTATGCTAGTAAGATATAAACTCTGGTATGTCCCACAAAGCTAGACATACTTGAGCATAAATTATTTATCTATTAATCCAAGATCAATTAACATTCACTTAATAAGTTCAAGGCTCTCTCCTATATAATGGGGATACAAAGAAAACAATGGTGTTCATATTTGATCAGAGGAGACATGTACATATGAGTCTATAAAGAAAATAATGTAAATAAACACGAAAGGTTTAAGTATAAATGAGATCTTTAGCATTTGGGAAGATCAGGATGAGCTTTGCCACAAAAATTTTTAAAAAAGTATTTGAATTGTCTGGAAGAAAATGAATGATTTTATGAGGCCCAGGTAAGGAAAAAGTGCATTCCAGGCATAAAGATAGGAAAATGTAAAGGTATGGGGCCAGGGGATTGATTGCAATATATGAGGAGCAGATAAAAGGCCATTTCACTTGGACCATGGTATGTGGAAAAAGGACTAATACATAATACTAGGAAGATAGGTTTGGGCCAGGTTATGAAAAGCTTCAAAAATCAATTAAAGAAATTTATTTTACTCCAGAGGCAATAGAGAGCCAGTGGAGTTTATTATGCAGGGTAGCAACATGATAGATGTATGTTTCAGCTAAATCACTTTGTCAGTTATGTGGAGTATGAATCACTGTGGGGAGAGATTTGAGGCAGGGAGACCAATTAGGAGACTGTTCTAAGAAATGATGAGGTCCTAAGTTAAGGTCAGGGCCATATAAGTAGAGAGAGAGGATAGGATATGAATTGTGAAAGTAGAAATATCCAGTTTTTACAATTTATTGTATGAGGGATGAAGAGTTAGGAATACTGCCAAAGTTATTAACGTAGGAAATTAGAAGGATGATGGTGTCCATGACAGAAATAGGGATTTTGGTAGATGAGTGAGTTTGGGGAGAAAAGAAAATGAGTTCTATTTTGGATATGCTGAAATTGGGATATTTCCAAGAAATTCGATTTGAAATAATAGGCAATTGATAATGTGGAACTGAAGCTCAGGAGAAAGATTTGAGTTGGATATAAAGATCTATAGTCATCTGCATAAAGATGATCATTTAATCTATGAGAGCTAATGAGTTTTCTAAGAGATCTAGTATACTACAGGTGTAGAAAAGAAAAGGAAACAGGATAGAGCCTTAGGGTACATTCACAGTTAGAAGAATGATGTGGATTATGAGCCTTCAAAGAAAATTGAAAAAGAAGCAGTCAGGCCGACAGAATAAGAATTATAAGAGACTTTGCTGTTCAGTTGTGTCCAACTCTTTGTGACCCTCTTTGTGATTTTTTGGCAAAGATACTGGAGTGGTTTGTCATTTCCTTCTCCAGTTCATTTTACAGATGATGAAACTGAGGTAAACAGGGTTAAGTGACTTGCTCAGGGTCACACGGCTAGTAATTTGAACTCAGGAAGATGAGCCTTCTTGACTCCAGGCCCCTTGCATTATGCACTGCACCTCCTAGCTGCCTCTATGAGAGACCAGTGTCCTAAAAACCCCATAAAGGAAAGAATCTATAGGATGAGTGGGTAGTCAACATTTTCCCATACAGCAGAGGGGCCACGAAGAAGAACTGAGAAAAGAGGATCTGATTTAGCAACTAAGAGACTATTAGTAATTTTGGAGAAAATAGATTCTGTTGAGTGATGAGGTCTGGGAGTCAGGTTGCAAGGGCCTGAAGAGTGAATGAGAGAGGTGGATATAGTGAGACATCTTTTTTTTTTTTTTACTTCCTTGGGAGTTTGGCTAATGAATGGAGGTAAACTATAGGATGATAACTTTGAAGGGAATTCAGGGTCTAGTCTAGTGAGTGTCACCTTTTATTAGGCTGGTGATGAGATGGAAAAGCTCAGAATGTAATACAATCATGGACTAGAGATGAACCTAAAGGTCATTCTAGCCCAACTTCCCCAGAAAAGTTTTGTGGCTTACCTGTATTTACACAGGTATAAGCAACCATGCTAGTTTTCAAACTCAGGTTGACTTAAAATCCAATATTATTTCCACTGTATCCTACTACTTGGTATATCATTAATTTTGAGGGAAACTTTCTCATAGAGAGGTGATGGACTCAATATGTAGAATGAGTCACTTTTTTTAAAAATATGGCTAATGTAGGGATTTCTTTTCCTTGGCTATACATATTTTTTACAATGATTTTGTTTTCTTTTTTTCTTTTTCTAAGGTAGGGGTAGAGAATGTGAAGAAGAAAAAAAAAGCTTGTCAATTAAAAAAGCCATAAAACACCTCCCCCCCCAAACAATCTGGCCAATGACCTATCCTTTCATTCATTATTTCACCTAAGTTATATGGGATCACAATGTTCTGATGCCATGAAGAATATTTTTAATATTCAAGCAAATACTATTTTTTACCCAATGAAGTTTATGTAAGAATTCTTTACTTAAAATGATAGCTAATTCCTTCAAGATTTTTTTTTGCATTTCAAATATGGGGAATACATCCAAATAAACTTGACATTTGATGGAAATATTTTACTTCTTCTCTAAGGTAATCTTTCATTACAAAGACACCCAGGGACTAAATTTCACCGTCCTATGAAAATATATGCAATTACCTTTGCAATAGGAAAGTATTGATGTGATTGTATCAGCAGGGATTGGGGTTAATTATTAATTTTGAATGACTACAAATTTTTCTCTCTTCTCTCTATTGCTATCTGCCTTCTGGTATTCTGTACCTTCATAAGAGTTGGCTAGAGATTGTTTAGAAAAAGTTAAAGATTATTTTCTTCTGATATTTTCAAGATCACTGGAAACTTTAACAGGAAATAATGTTTTAAGTGCTGAGTTCCTGAAACCAACTTAAAAATAAATAACAAAGGGTCTAATTGTTCATATTACTATATTAGGTTATTACAAGAATAATTACACAATCATTATCCAAGCCCTTTAGGAGCTTACAATCCAAGCACAGTAAACACGAAAAGAAACAAACAAGCAGCAAAATTGAAAGATTATATCCTGTTGTGTTGTTATTGTGTCACTGTAGTTTAGGATTCACAAAGGTAGCAAGGAAAAGACTTACATAGTATATATACCTACCATATGAATGGAGTCCCTTAGTTATATCTTTATATTCCTAATGAATTTCCAACAAATATAATTAACAAAGACAAATGTGAAGATTTTGAAAAAATATATATATATAACATAAAATATGTATTATACGAATATAAATTAGCATTACCATTATGTTTAAATGAATGACCATTTGGTGAGAGAGTTAAAGGAAAACATGCATTCAGGCACTATTCATAATTTTCTTTGTAAGCCCTAATGATTATGAACCTTAATGCTTTCTCTTCCATTCCTGACTTTGAACTTTGTACCGATCTGCTTAGGCCCAGACTTATATACAGCAACTGGATTGAAAGTTAAAAATCCATCTTCTATTCCTAATCTTGAATCTCATTTTCAACCTCTGCCAAGAAGTAAAATCTATTCCCATCTATTATCAAAAGCAAGACTACCATTGACCTAGTGACAGAGAATTCACTCTGAAGGCAGCCCATTCCACTTTTGGATAACTGTCATCATTAGGAAGCCTTCCCTTATATGGAGACAAAAATTTGCCTTTCTGTATGCTTCATTCATTGGCCTCAGTACCTGCCTATCTGAAGAAGTAAAACAAAAACATTCATGACCCATGCTCACACAGGAAGTAAGTAGTGATTTGGAATCCAAACTCTGGTACCCTGATGGCAAATCCAGTTCGTGTTCTACCCTGCCAACAAAGCAAGCAGAGGCATGTAGGTATGTTATATTCTGGAGGCAGAGAAGTCCAGTTTGTCTGTAGTATAGATTGTGCAAGAAAAAATAATGTAAACTGGAGTAAATAGTATAAAAGCTATGGTGAAGATGCTGCAAATATATTTGAATAACCTCCTGTAATTACCTAGAGTTTGCTTTTTATTTCCAAGGTTTAGGACTTCTGCCTGCTAATCTTATTTTATAGGTTGAGCTGTAATTAGGGCTGGGTGTTCAGGGCTTTGCCCTAGGAGCTAAAATGGGTGAAGTATGTCCTCCCTGGAAGCATTTTCTTCCTATTGTGGTCCAAATACTATTATCCAAATGTGTTGTCCTTCATGGTCTTCCACCTCTGCATGCATATTTCCATCTGGTATGAATGTGTGTATATGTGTATGTGTGTGTGTGTGTGTGTGTGTGTGTGTGTGTGTGTATCTATATGTCTATGTATGTATGTATATTGTATGTGAGCATGTGCTCTCTCCATTCCCCTGCCCCCAAACCGCAACTATCCTTTTCCTTCTCCTACTTTCTGACCTACATGAAAAATTCCATGTTATGCCTCTATTTAACTGGCAATCCTATTCCAGTGACTTCTATGGGAGGTGTTTGAAAGGTACTTCTTCTTCTTTGCTTTTGGTAGTTTTGATCATGCTCAGTCATCTAGCTTATATTTTTCTTTGGGATCTGTGATTTTTCTTCCCCAGGAATAGCAGAAAGGGCAGTATTCTCAAATATGCCAAGTTTGGGGGATCTTTTTTTCTTTTAAACATTAAAAAAAGAGCACACCAACAAAACATTTGCATATTCCCTACATACTGCCTTCTGTGCTCTGTGAAGCACTGCAAAGCAAATCAGCACATTCATCCAAAGAGGAAATTATTTCCTAAAATACTTTGAGAAACCTTACTTGCTAAACAGGTCCTTAGTCTTTATGGGCTTCTGTGCTAAACCACACACACACACACACACACGCCCCATCAGATAAAGAACTTCACTTGGAAAATGGGAGATTTAAGAATCTACTTGAGCCACTTTTACCAATATTTTTAAATGTGAAAATTATTAAATAAATACCTCAGAAAGATAATTAGCAACTCAGGAGCAGAAGGACTTTTGGAAAATGAAGCAGAGAAAGAAACATGTTGGCTTCGAGAATAAGATTTTCATAGTCCCTCCTTTACCTTCCTAAAATGCACATCTGATCATGTCACCTCTCTAGTCAAAGAACACCAGTGCCTCCCTATCACATCAAGAATCAAGTAGAAAATCCTTTGTTTGGCATTCAGAGTCCTTCACCACCTGGCCCCTTCCTTCCTTTACAGTCTTCTTATACTTTATTCCCCATCCTCCCTCAACCCTTTACTCACTCTTCAATTCAGGGATGCTGATGTTCTTGCTTTTCCTTAATGAACAGAGTCCAGGAATTTTCATTGTCTCTTCCTCCTACCTAGATTACTCACTCTCTTCATCACCACTTTCTGAAATCCTTTGAGTCCCAGCTAAAATCTCACTTTCTAAAGGAAGTTTTTCCTGATTCCCTTTAATAATGTTGCCTTTCCTCTGTCATTTAGTTCCAATTTATCCTGTATATAGATTGTTTCTACATATAGGAATACCTTGGAGATGTTGCTGCTTCAGTTCCAGACCACTGCAATAAAGCGAATATCACAATAAAGTGGGTCACATGAATTGTTTAGTTTCTCAGTGCATATAAAAGTTATGCTCATACTATATTCTAGTCTATTAAGTGTGAAATAATATGTCTAAAAAAACCCAATGTATATACCTTAATTAAAATATTTTATTGCTGAAAGATTCTAACCATCATGTCAGCCTTCAATGAGTTGTAATGTTTTTGCTGGGGAGGGTCTTACCTGGATATTAATGACTGCTTACTGATCAAGGGTGCTTGCTGAAGATTGCGATGGCTGTAGTAATTTCTTAAAATGAGACAACAATGAAGTTTGCCTCATTGATTTACCTTCTTTTCCCTTGAATACGTAGAAGCTATTATAAGGTTATTAGATAGTCTAATTTCAATATTGTTGTATCTCAGGGAATAGAGAAGGTGAAGGAGAGTGAGAGAGATGGGGGAATGGCCAGATGAAGGAGCAGTCTGTCAGCAGAACAGTCAGAACAAACACAATATTGATGGATTAAGTTTGCTATTAAATATGGGTGTGGTGTGATGTCCCCCAAAATTACAATAATAACATCAAAGATCACTGATCACAGATCACCATAACAGATATAATGACAATGAAAGGTTTGAAATATTGCAAGAATTACCAAAATGTGATATAGAGACATGATGTGAGCACATGCTGTTGGAAAAATGGCACTGAGAGACTTGTTTGATGCAAGGGTGCCACAAACCTTCCCTTTGTAAAAAAATCCAATATCTGTGATGTACAGTAAACAAACAATAAAATGAGACATGCCTATAGTTATTTTCATATTGCCTTTTCCATTAGACTGTGAGTTCCTTGAGAGCAGGGACTGTCTTTTGCCTTTCTTTGCATCCTCAGTGCTTAGCACAATGTCTGGCATATAGCAGCCATTTAATAAATAACCATTAACTGACTCACCTCAAAATATTTAGTAAAGTGATAGTACATTTCTCAGAAGACCCAATATAACCCAATTTTTCAGAAAACCCAGAAGATATCATTTCTTTCTCATGGAAGAAATGATTTAATCACCTATGTTTGACTCAGAAATAGTGCTTCCTTGAGTTCTTTGTCCTTGATGGGCTCTTTTGTTTTTTAAGAGGTAGTTGTAATACAGTGGAAGCCAATCTTAATCCAAGAAGACTTGACCTCAAGTCCTATCTCTGACATATGCCAGTTCTGTGTGACCCTTGGAAAGTCTCTTAACTAGTCCTTTTTTTTTTTTTTTTGGCTAGGCAATGGGGTTAAGTGACTTGCCCAGGGTCACACAGCTAGTAAGTGTTATGTGTCTGAGGCCGGATTTGAACTTAGTTCCTCCTGAATCCAAGGCCGATGCTCTATTCATTGCACCATCTAGCTGCCCCTTAACTAGTTCTTTAAGACTGCAAGTTGCACAGAAGTTGCTGATCCGCATTGGTAGAGGGAACTTCCTTACCTGGGAGTTTGTTATACCAATGCATTCACAGCACCAGTTCCTGTTTCTTCTTTAATTATTTTAATATTAAAATGAAAGATTTCCAGCCTGAATAAAACGTGCCATATGGGACCAAATTTTATTTTGTATGGAAGTCCATTTTTGTTACTTGTCAAGGTGAGCATTTGCTAAAGCTCTTGACTAGAAGTGTTATTCTGGAGAAATTCTCTGCCAGGCCAGCCTCCTGCCTGGAGGTATAGACACCAACATCAACAGATTTCTCTTCATGCCCCCTCTGCCTGTCGGCTGAGATTACAAATATTTGCCAGCTGTTCTATTTCCTACCTTTCTTGGCTCTAATCAAATGACAAATGTAATAGATTCATCATTTTTCTTTTTATAGCATGAAATGTCAGAACCAGCTCCTCAAACAGAACAAATGATCTTAATTTTTTTTTAAAGAGTCCACGAACATGTAAGACCAATTGTTTAATAATGGAGCCAACTACAAAATTAAAATAAAATTCATCTCTCTCTCTCTCTCTCTCTCTCTCTCTCTCTGTCTCTGTCTCTCTCTCTCTGTCTCTCTCTCTCTCCCCACCCCACTTAGGAAACTACAAGTTAAATGAAAGCAATGACAATAAAACAAAAAATATCAAATAATGAAATGTTTTCTTATTAAAGTTTTGTAAAATGAGAAGAAAGGTCCAGGAAATATAGGGACATGATGGAAATGAAATCATTGGAAAGAAATTAAGAGTAGATGGTTAAAATGAAGTAAAAATAATGTTTCTCTGATTTGGAGTAATCAGCACCACCAGAACAGGCTATATTGCTACTGAATGGCCATGTGTTAGGGTATCATAGAGGAGAGACTTCTATTACATGCAAAGTTGTGACCTAATGACTGGTATGATCTTGCAAGTCTAAGATTCTATGAATTTTAACATGACAGCTATTTATTCCTATAGAAAGATTAGGGCTTTTCTGGAAGCATTCACACTCTGCCATGTCAGTAGCTTTTCTAACTGGCTCTGTGTTAGAAATGGCTTTTGTTAAGTTGGATGAAAGATTTTGTCACCCTGGGTGTTTGTGCCAGCTCTTGGGAATGCTGCCAGGCTTGCTGGCCATCTGTACAAGTCCTGACAGATTGATTGAGTCTCTAAAGGAAGCAGAAGAGCTGTTGACATGTCTAACTCTGTAGGCCACTGCTTTGTTGACAGAGAAAGAAAATGCTTGTGAATACCTCCAAAATGAATTAGCAGGTCTCTAGGGTCACTTCTGCCAGACCACTCTCACAGCCCTTTCCAAGGAAAGGAGAAGATGGCTATGTTGTTTGGTCATGGTAATGCTCTTCAGGGTATAATAGGGCAGGTGAAGCCCATGTTCAGTGCTAATAGTGGGGAAATTTGTTCTGGGGTGTTCTTCATTGGACTGATCAAATGTATCTCTCCCATCATCTAGAATTGCTACAATCATCATCAATCAATCAGTTAATAAACATTTATAGGGTTTATTATGTACCAGGCACTGTGCTAAGTGCTGGCCATAAAAAAGGGGCAAACAGTCACTGTCCTCAAGGAGTTTATGATGTTATGGAGGAGACAACATGTGAACAAATATATATAAAGTAAGCTATATATAGGACAAATAGGAAATAAGAGATAGAAGACACTAGAAGTAAGAGAGGTTAGGAAAGGCTTCCTGTAAAATATGGAATTTTAGATGGAACTTGAAGGAAACCATCTTGTTTATTTCTTATTATATAGTCTCTGGGGCAGCTAGGTGGCACACTGGATAGAGTGCCAGGCCTGGAGACAGGAATACTCAAGTTCAAATCCCACCTCAGACACTTATTACCTATGTGACCTTGGGCAAGCCACTTACCCCTATTTGCCTTAGTTTCCTTTTCTGTAAAATGAGCTTGAGAAGGAAATGGTAAACCACTCCAGTATCATTGCCAAGAAAACTCCAAATGAGGTCATGAATACTCTATTGAACAAAACTGAAAACTGCTCAACAAAAAATCTTTAGGACTGATTAGGGTTGCTATGTAGGTGCATCTTCCTACAGAAATATCTAACCCTGCACCAACTACCAATTGGTAATGTAATATGGTACAAAGGATACTGTCCTGGCAGCTAGAAGACTTGTTCTGAGTTCGAGTTAGTTGATGAAAGGCATAGAGTATTTTGATTTTGTTGTTATATCCACAACACGTAGTAAAGGGCTTTGCATAGGATTTGTTTAATAAATAAACAGTTGTGCTGACTGAATTGAATTTGAAAATCAATTCCTCTTAGGACTGGAGTTCAAACCCTGCTTCCAACAATTACCAGTTATGAGACCCTTGACAAGTGACTACGTAAATGAGCCTTAGTCTCCTCATCTGCAAAACAAGAATATTAATTCCAGTTCCAAAAAATTCCAGTTTTTTGTTGTAAGGATCAAATGAGATTATATATATATGAAGTACTTTTTAAACCTTAAAGCACTATGCAAATGTCAGTCAACTTATTGTTGTTGTTGTTGTTGTTATGATCTAAACTTCCTCATCCATGAAATGGGGATAAAATGCACTAAATTTAACACACGGTTTTCCTCACTTTGAATTCTACTACTCTTCCCAAAGGTGGTTAGTGCAGATTTAGAATTTTAAGCAGTTCTCACTGCCACTAACTGGAAGTGAGATACAATTGGTCAAAACAATGTAATAACTCACTAAGTTGTTGTGGACATTAGATCAGTGCCTCATTGTGGTATGCATATCTTTTCTATTTGTTTTTATTTTTTAATTATGTTAATTTTTTTCAATTATCAAACATTTATTTTTCTCTCTAGTACATCTCCCTATCCTGCTGAGAAAAACAAAAAACATAGTCAAACAAAAGAAGTTTGTGTATTGGTCATATCCAAAAATGCATCTGCCATTCTGCATCTTGTATCCATCATGTATCAGGAGGTGGGTAGCATGCTTCGTCCTTGGTCCTCTGGAATCATAGCCGATCATTGAATTGATAGAGAGATATTAAGTCTTTCAAAGTTGATCCTTTTATAATGAATGCTATTATTATTGCAAAATTTTTTTCTGCTCACTTTATTCTACATCAGTTCATTTGAGTAATTCCAGGTTTCTCTGCAACTCCTTCTTTCTTAGTTTTTTTTTTTGTGGCACAATGGTATTTCATTACATTTATATACATAGTATGGAAACCTTGAAGTCTGTGACAGCGGAGTACAAGAAATGGCAGGTTTCATCATGCCAGAAAGATTTTAAGAATGGCCCCAGCAACAGATTGGCACTCTTTTTTTTTTAAATAAGAAGCCTAGCTAACTATGGAATAGGATGGTCACTTCATTATCCATATAATGGACACTTGCCTATGAATAGTCTGACCGTGTCATCTTTGAAACAAAAAAAAATACAAAATGACCTTTGAGCCCCTTTAACCTGCTTTGGTTTCTGCAGTGGTAGAAAAGAAAAAAAAGTCCTGAGAATCCTGTAGTTTTTAGACAAATTCTAAACATTAAGTTAGCTGATTTTGCTCTATACTTGATGACCAAGTGGATGTATTACTGGAAGAACTAAATTATCTTTATTATGACATTTTCCTATAAAGAAAACCATTATACAAAAAGAAGTTTCAGTTAAAAGAAAGAATGACTCACAGGTTCTCCTTGGTTTCTCCCAGGGGTGGATTTGGCCTGGTTTTACTGGGCAAAAGAAACATTATTTCAAGGGACATTTGATTTTCTTGTATTTCAATATTTATGAAAATATTTGCAAAAAGACTTCCATGAAACTCATTATCACTTAGATAACAGTATCTGTTGTAGAAGATGAATAGATAGAAATATTATATGACGAATCTGATAAAAAGCTCCATATTTTCATATAACTTGATTTTCAGTTAAGCATTTATTTTCTTTTCCTCACACCCCTATTGAAAAGAAAAATAAAAACAAAAATATTGTATAAAATATGCATAATTAAGCAAAACAACACTCCCACTTTGTCTATGTCCAAAAAATGTTTCACGTTTGTTCCTCCGTATTACGTCCCTCCATTTTGTCCCTACATATTTCTTTGTTTAGAGGCATTGAGGAAAGGTAGAACCACAACTGGCTTTAGACTCAATCAGGAAGATCTGAGGCTTTCAAAGTTACTAATTCATCATTAAAAAAGGGAAAAGGACCTACATGTACAAAAATGTTTGTATCAGTTCTTTTTGTAGTGGTAAAGAATCAGAAATTGAGAAGATACCCATTAATTGGGGAATAGCTGAACAAGTTGTGGTATATAAATGTGACGGAATACTATTGTGCTATAAGAAATGATGAGCAGGTGGATTTCAGAAACACCTGGAAAGACTTATATGAAATGATGCAAAGTGAAGGGAGCAGAACCAGGAGAACATTGTATACAGTGACAACAACATTGTGTGATGACCAACTTAGCTCTTCTCAGCAATGAAATGATCCAAGACAATTCCAAAGTATAAGCATTTGAAAATGCTATTCACATCCAGCAAAGAACTGATAGACTCTGAATGCAGATCAAAGAATACTATTTTCACTTTTTTTCCGTTTCTTTTTTTTTTGTGTTTTTCCCCTTGGGGTCTGTTTCTTCTTTCACAACACGACTAATATGGAAACATGTTTTACATGATTGCACATATATAACCTATATCAAATTGTTACAATTTTAGGGAGTAGGGAGGGAAGGGAGAGAGAGAGAGAGAGAGAGAGAGAGAGAGAGAGAGAGAGAGAGAGAGAGAGAGAGAGAATTTGAAACTCAAACATTTTGCAAAAATGAATGTTTAAAATTGCCTTTGTATGTAATTGGAAAAAATAAATACTATGAATAAAAGAAAAGGAAAAGAAAGAAAAATGTTAGTCATCATGTGACTCTGGGTAATGTGCCCCATGTCTTCTAAATTTTTCTGCTCTAATCCAGGAGTCCACGAACTATCAACATGAGCCAAATTCAGCCCTTTGCATGATTATGTATGAAGAGCTAAGATTGGTCTTTATATCTATATTTAAAAAGTTTTATTTATTTAATGTATCTAAAAATGTAAAAACTATTTTTTATCTCAGAGTATACAAAACCAGCCAGACTAGATTTGGCCAGTGGGCCATAGCTTGCTGATTCCTGCCCTAATCTAGAAACTGAAGATAATAATATATGTATTAAAATAAGGATGATCATAATAGTTGCATTTATATAGGGCTTCAAGACTTTCAAAGCCCCTTATGTATATAATTTGTTCTTCATAACACTATACAGTGGATGTTTATTATTATTTACATTTTACAGTTGAGGAAATCAAGGCTGACTAAGGTTAAGTGAGTAGGTCAGAGGCTTCATAAGATGAAACTTGTAAAAACTGTTTTTTAAAATGTGAAATGATTAATAAACAGAAGGTATTTAGGAAAGTTGACTTCTCTGGAAATCCCTGACATAGAATAATAGTTATCTTTCTTCCTGTCAGGAAATACGGGGCCCACCTTGTAGGGAGGCCAATGTGCTTTACTGCTTCTGGAATTCATATGGAGTCCAGAACATCCAATAACACCTCCTATTTGATTTTTGGGTAGAAAGAGCAGAAGTCCAGTCAATTACTGATTCCTTGTCAGTTTTTAAATGAACATACCTGGGAAGGCAAGGAGATAAACATAAACTGCCCCAGAAGGTCGATCAGCTTTCACCTCGTTCTAACCAGCTAAGAAGCATAGTAAACTTTATAAAGTTTCTGATACTAGGATTCTGCCAGAACTCATCCAACTTCAAAACAGGCAGTATGTATTGTGTATGTCCTTTTTCTGTGGATAAGCTACCCCATCCTATCCTGCATCCCTATATAGAATGCAAGCTTGTTGAGGGCAAAAACTGTTTTTTACCCCTTTGTATCCATTGCATCTAACACAATCCGTTTCTTGTAGCCTACATTTAATCAATACTTGTTAAGTTGAATTGAACTGGATGATTCCTAAGGGCTCATTTTGATGCTATTCCAAATCTCCCAGTAGATGCTGTCTGCCTTCTTAGCCAACTGCTATCATATCCTGGGCTGGATATAGATCATTACTATAGGGAAGCATGTACAGGAATTAATTTGCCTGAAAAAGTTCTGTAGGCTTTTAATATATTGTGACCTCAATATATGTAAACAATGTAATATGGGTGTCAAAAAAGTGAATCTGATCTTTGGTTGCATTAAGTGGCCTCAGAGCCCATCTAATCCAATCTCTGTATGACCAAGGAAGAGGGAAGTGAAAATTCTGCTGTGCTCTGTCCTAGCCAGATGACATAAAGAGTATTGGGTTCTGACTGAGGCACATTTTTGAAGGATATTACTAAGATGTAACTTCAGAGCCCTGGTGAAGAATATTTGAAGAAATTGTAATTGGGAATGTTTAGTCAAAGAAAAGAAGTCTTTGGGAAGATATAATTGCTGTCCCTGAGTATTTCAAAAGTTGTCATGGGGAAATGGAATTAGAATTCCTCTACTTGTCCCCAAAGTATAGAACTAGGAGCTATAATGTACTTATTTGCAGAGAGATAAATTTCTGGTGGAACTAAGAGAAATCTTACTAAAAAGAGAATTATCCACATGTAGCATGGGCTGCCTAGATAGGCAAAGGATTTCCTCTCTCTAGAGATCTTCAAACAAAGATAAAATGACCTTGTCTACAGGTCTTCCACTCAACATGTCTAAATTTGAACTCATTATTTTTTCCCCCAAAACCCTTCCATCTTCTTAACTTCCCTATTACTTTTGAGGGTACCACCACTCTCCCAGTAACCCAGGCACACAAACTAAATGTCATCCTCAATTTCTGACTCTCTCTCACCCTCTATATCCTATCTGCTGCTAAGGCCTCTCAATACCATTTTCATGACATCTCTTGCATATGTCCTCTTCCGTCTTTTAATACTGTGGCAATCTTGACATATCACTGGAGACCTGGATTATTGTAATTGCCTGCTGCTTGGTCTGCTTGCCACAGGTCTTTCCCTACTTCAGTCCACCCTCCACTCAGCTATCATAGTGATCTTCCTAAATTGCAGGTTTGACCATGTCATTTCCCCTAATCAATAAACTTCAGTAGCTCCCTATCACCTCTAGGATAAAATATAAAACCCTATTTGGTGTTCAAAGCCCTTCATAACTTAACTGTATCCTTCTAATGTTCATTCATTTTATCCCTCTCCTTTCCACCCCCCCCAACTCTATAACCCAGTGACACTAATCTTGCTATTCTCTCAACAAGACACTCCTGGCTGAGAGATTTCCCCCTGGTTTACCCCATTTTCAGTGGTTATTCCCCAAGTCTGAAATGCTCTCTTTCCTCATCTTTACCTCCCGGCTTTCTTTAAGTCCTAGTTAAAATTCCACCTTTCCCAATCTCCCTTAATTCAATTGCCTTCCCTCTATTTATTATTTCCAGTCTCTCCTGCATATATCTTGTTTCTATATAGTTGTTTTCATGTTGTCTCCTCCTGTAAGCTTCTTGAAAGCAGGGATTGTCTTTTGGCTTTCTTCTGATCCCTAGGGCTTATCATAGTGCCTGGAACATAGAAGTTCCTTAATAACTGTGTGCTGACTGACTCACACAGCAAAGGGTTGGTCAGGATGTGGTTGGTCTAAATAGCTTCTGGGGCTCATTATGACTGACATCCTGTGATTCTGTTGACAAGTGGGATCATGAAATAGACACCATGGCAAGTGTGACTGGATATACCTCCTATCAGATATTCTGTCCACCCCAGCTCTTGAATAATTTACTGGAATCCTCTCAGAATTAGCTGGCCTGGAAGAAGCAATTTACATTTTGAAAGGGTGTTTTACTTGTCTTGGTTTATCTGATAATGTATTTTAATACCTTTATTACCTAGAAGACCTTGATCCCATTAGTTTATATTAATGCTATCAATATCCCACCAGGTGGGCTGAGGTCAGGTAAAATCTGCATTTTATAGATGAGGTTAAAGCACAGAAGCTGTAAATGTCTATGTTAGGTTATGAATCTGAGGCAGGGCCAGGAGTATTTATGCTGACCAATGTTTTATCTAGCATAAGACTCTGTTTTTGGCCAAATATAAGTTGATGTGCCTATGTGAGTAAAGATTTGCTTAATTTTTAGTAATTAAGGAAAGTTGCTAATTAGCAAGTAGTAGTGGGTTACTTAAAATTATGTCAGTTCTTTGATACTTCAAATCTGAGATTTCACCATTATCTTTACCTCCTCCACTAACACAGATCATCACATCTTTGAGTCTTAGTAAATGGTATTAATAACTCACTGTGGTCCCTAAAGCTCAATTAATTTTGATTATCATTTATTGATTATTTTAATTAGTATTTAAATTTAGTTGCTATTTTTAGGACCAGGGTCAAAAATATTTAGAGACAGTGAATTAGTAGGGAAAGGAAAATAAAAGTACAGAATGGTAGACATGTTCTTCAATGAAAGAATAATGATTAATATCTAATTCAGATAATAATCAGGAGATATTATAATTATAAAGGCAAACCAACTCTTAAAATTTAAAAAAATTTTTCTAATTTTATTAATTAATTTATTTTTAGTTTTCAACATTCACTTCCACAAGATTTTGAGTTCTAAATTTTCTCTCCATCTTGTCCCTCCTCCAACTCCAAGACAGAGCACATACTGAATATCCCTTCCCCTAATCTTCCCTCCCATCTATCTCCTTCTCCCCTTATCTTCTCCCCTACTTCTTCTATTTTCCCGTGGGCCAGGATAGATTTCTATACCCCATTGCCGGTATATCTTATTTCCAAGTTGCATGAGAAAACAATATTTAACATTTGTTTTTAAAATTTTGGGTTCCAAAGTTACTCCTTTCCTCCATTCCCACCCACCATCATTGAGAAAGCAAGCAACTCAATACAGGTTATACATATGCAGTCATGCAAAACATTTCCATGTTTTTCATGTTGTGAAAAGCTAACTGTATTTCCCTTCATCCAATGCTGCCCTCCATTTATTTGATATTCTCTTTTGACCCTGTTCCTCCTCAGAAGTGTTTGCTTCTGTTTACCCACTCCCCCAATCTTCCCTCCCCTCTATCATCCACCTGCTCTCTTATCCCCTTCCTCCCTATTTTCCTGTAGGGTAAGATAGATTTCAATATGCAATTGAGTTGTGTATGTTATTCTCTCCTTAAGCCAAAGCCTATGAGAATAAGATTCACTCATTCCCTCTCACCTTCCCTCACTTCCCTCCCACTGTAAAACCCTTTTCTTGTCTGTTTTATGTAAGATAATTTACCCCATTGTACCTCTCCCTTTCTCCTTTTCCCAGTACAATCCTCTCTCACCCCTTAATTTTATTCTCCAGATATCACCCCTTCATCTTCAACTCACCCTGTGCCACTATCTATCTGTCTGTCTGTCTATCTATCTATCTATCTATCTATCTATCTATCTATCTATCTATCCACATACAGATAATTTTTCTCCCTCCAACTACCCTAATACTGACAGATCTCATGAATTACAAATATCATCTTTCCATGTAGGAATGTAAACAGTTCAACCTTAATAAGTCCCTTATGATTTCTATTTCATGTTTACTTCTTCATGCTTCTCTTGTCTTGTATTTGAAAGTCAAATTTTCTATTCAGCTATCTTTTCATCAAGAGTGCTTGAAAGTCCTCTATTTCACTGAATGCCCATTTTTTCCCCTGAAGAATTATACTCAGTTTTGCTGGGTAGGTTATTCTTGGTTGTAATCTTATCTCCTTTGCCCTCTGGCATATTATATTCCATGCCCTCTGGTCCCTTAATGTGGTAGCTGCTAGATCTTGTGTTATCCTGATTGTGTTTCCACAATACTTGAATTGTTTCTTTCTGGCCAGTTGTAATATTTTCTCCTTGACCTGGGAACTCTGAAATGTGACTACAATATTCCTAGGAGTTTTCCTTTGGGGATCTCTTTCAGGAGGTGACTGGTGGATTCTTTCCATTTCTATTTTGCCCTCTGGTTCTAAAATATCAAGGCAGTTTTCCTTGATAATTTCTTGAAAGATGATGTCTAGGCTCTTTTTTTGATCATGGCTTTCAGATAGTCCAATAATTTTTAAATTCTTTCTCCTGGATCTATTTTCCAGGTCAGTTGTTTTTCCAATGAGATATTTCACATTTTCTTTCATTTTTTTCATTCTTTTGATTTTGTTTTACAGTGTATTGATTTCTCATAAAATCACTAGCTTCCAATTGCCCTATTCTAATTTTTAAGGAAATATTTTCTTCAGTGAACTTTTGGATTTCCTTTTCCATTTGGCCAATTCTGCTTTTTAAGGTATTCTTCTCCTCATTTGCTTTTTGAACCTTTTTTGCCATTTGGGTTAGTCTGTTTTTTAATGTGCTATTTTCTTCAGTATTTTTTGGGTCTCCTTTAGCAAGCTGTTGACTTGCTTTTCATGATTTTCTTGCATCACTCTTATTTCTCTTCCCAGTTTTTCCTCTATTTCTCTTACTTGCTTCTCAACATCCTTTTTGAGCTCTTCCATGGCCTGGGACTAATTCATATTTTTCTTGGAGGCATTGGATGTAGAAGGTTTGACTTTGTTGTCTTCTGGTTGCATGTTTTGATCTTCTTTGTCATCAAAGAAAGATTCTGTAGCCTGACTATTTTTGCACAGTTTGTTCATGATCCCAGCCAATTATTTGAGTTATAGACTCTTTGTTAAGGCCAAGGTCTGCTTCCAGTGTGGAGAATATACTTTTCCAATCTTCAAAGGTTTTGTGTAGCTATTTTCAGAGATACTTCTGGGGACCTGTAAGTTTTCAGTTGTTCCAAGGTGGTACAGTCAGGGGCGAAGTGTTTACTCCTTTCCTGACCTGGGTTCTGATCCATGAGTGACCACAAACACTCTTTTCCACCTTGGAACTGTGAGGAGGATTCACTCTTGACCACCACTACAAGCTCCACCACACCAGCATTCCTCCTCACCCCAGGATCACCACCAGAACTGTGACTGAGATCCAAGAACAGTCAAACAAGAGAATTCTGCCTCAGCACCAGCAAAGAGATCTCTGCAATACCCCACTGATCAGCCACTAGATTCCCCCTCCAGCTGCTGCCCCGGGCTGTGCTGGGACTGGGGCTGGAACTGAGCTTCTCTCTCACAGTAGTCACAGACTTTTACCACTGCCCTTCTAAGTTGTCTTTGGTGTTTGTGGGTTGAGAAGTCTGGAAACCACCACAGCTGCCTCTGATTCAGTCCTCTGAAGCCTGCTTCAGGTTTGCTGAGGCCAGGTCTTTGCCTGCATGCCCACACTGAACTGTGTTGCTCTCCCAGCCCAATGCAATAGATCTTTGCAATCAACCATCCAGTTTGTCTTAAGCTGTACATTTGTTTCACTCTTTCTTTCTGTGGGTTTTGCTGCCCTAGAATTTGTTTAGAGCCACTTTTTAACAGGTATTAGAAGGGATTTTGGGGAGAGCTCAAGCAAATCACTGCTTTTACTCTGCCATCTTGGCCCTGCCACCCACAAACCAATTGTTTTAAAAATGAATGATAAAACACAAATACCTGATTGAAATTGACTTTCCTTCCCTGTCCCCATTTGTTGAGCTGCACCCCTCATTTCCAGGCAAAAGTATTATCTCCCTTCTCATTTTGCTCATATAACTTCGGATCTTTCTTTCACCCTTATCACCATTCTATCATTTATCAAATTTTTCTTATATGTGTCATATTCTCTATTTCCTCCAATGTTTCCATTAGATAGGAAGTGCTTTAATTGAAGGAGACATAACATTGTTTGTCTATGTATCTCCAATGTGCCATCTTTTTTTTTTTTTTTGGTATACAGTACTATGATCTCAATACTGTAGGAAAAATTCAGGGTATAAACTCCCTCCATGATACATACGGTCAACTCACGTATAACAAATTCTTAGAGAGTTGCCTGAGTCACCAAGATTGAGTGACTTGCTCATGGTAATATAACTAATTTTTTTAGAGGTAAGACTTGGATCCAACTCTTCCTGGCTGATGAATGGCTATGTGTTCATTATGCCATTGTATTGCACATAATAAGAACTTAAATGCTTATTGACTTGATGATTTCAATTGAATTCTGCTCTGCTGACATGATGGGAGATATTGCTGTGCTGTCCCCTACCTACCATATTTGCAAAGTGGCACTATGGGAAGAGCTTCAGATTTGAAGAATCTAGGTCCAAATCAGCCTCCAACAGTAACTCTAAGACCTAGAGCAAGTTATTTACCCTCTCTGGGTCTCAATTTCTTCATCTATAAAATTAAGAGGGCATACTAGACAACTTTTGGGTCTTCTTCAGTTTTAAATCTATGATCCTATAGTTGGCTTTTGCTTCCTAATACTGGGGAAGTCTCTTCTTTTGAAATATGACAAACTTCGCTACCAGATGGCCAACTCTCAGTTATTTCTTACATTCCTTTAGAGTTATGTGTCACCATTACTAGAACCATGACTGTGATCATCACTACTACCATCTTGATCATGAATAATATTTATATAGTACTTTAGGCCTTGCCAAGCATTGTATATTTATTATTCCATTTGGTCATAAGGGCCATCAACTACTAGTAAAATACGAAAACACACTGTCACATATTCAGCGTATCAAACTTTTGTGTTCATTTATCATTCCATTATTTTGCAAAATTACAGAATATTTAGTTTTAATTCCCCAGGATATTATAAAACACTTTGATGATGTCCTTTATGGTGACGCTGTAATATTAATCACCATCTTATTTACTTGGTAGTTTTTACACAATTGGTTACCAACAAAATTTTCTACTGGGCTTTCTATAGTCAGGGGATTGCTCATTTCTCTTTAGCAGCTTTTCTTCACTGCTGTGCTATGATCCTATTCTCAACTGTTCCTTAGTGGTGTCTGACATCTGAAATTTGATAGGTGTCTTTGCTCAAATTCATCTCTTTAACATTGCATATCCCTTCTGCTCTTCTTCACAGACTTTCTCTCATTTACCTGTTAATCTCTGATTTTATTCCCCTTTGCCATCTTGTTTTACCTGTGTTATTTCCAACATAGAGTCTGCATAAACATCATTCCATATTCAATTCATGACAAAGGCTCATATTCCTTAGCCTTCTTAAGAAGACCAGAATCTCTTTTGGGTGTATAATGGCATTCTTAATTCTTTTTTTTTTTTTGTCTAGGCAATGGGTTTAAGTGACTTGCCCAGAGTCACACAGCCAATAAGTGTTATGTGTCTGAGGCCAGATTTGAACTCAGGTGCTCCTGATTTCAGGGCCCATGCTCTATCCACTGCACCACCTAGCTGCCCCTATTCTTAATTCTCCATGACAGTGAAATATATATATTTTTTCTTCTACTCATGTTCAAAAGGCATTGGATACTCTCTTGTTGACATTTGGTTATAATTTGAAGTAATTGCCATTTCAAAAGAAATAGTGACAATCAGATAAGAGTCTCTTCCATTTGACTAAGAATTGGGAGAAACATATTCAACTGACTTTCTGTTTAACTTAAGCAGCTTAGAACTCTGAAGGATGGTTGCAAGCTTAGTACCAAAGTTTCTTTCATTATGATAGCTAAGTAGTATGAGTAAAACCAATTATTTCTCCACCCCCAATTCCCTGGAAATAAAATACTGACTATGGGATAACACATTCTTTCTCTTGAGTCATTGATTGTCTGAGGATTACATGACTTGTTTTGGGAGTCTGATTGACAAAGATCATGGAGGACTTTAAATTCCACATTGGAGGGTTGTTTTATACTATATCAGTGCATAGTAACTTAATATTTTTGAGCAAGGGAATGATATGATTGGACCTATGTTTTAAGAAAAGTATTTTCCCATCTTTGCGGAGGATGGTTTAGAGAAGGAAGAAACTGGAGACAAAGAGATCAATTGGCAAGTTATTATAGTAGTCTAGGTAAGAGTCATTGGATGCCTCAGCTACTGTGATGGCTATGTAAGTGGAAGAAGAAGGAGAAGATGAAAGATGTTACGGAGATGGAATTGACAATATTGAGTAAGTGGATAAATATAAGAATCAAAGAAGGATCCGACATTATTTACCTGTGTGGTTGGAGGTTTCCAAGAAGTGGTGAAGTTTGAAGGAGAAGCAGATTTGGTGGGAAAGATAATGAATTTTATTTGGGATATGTTTTATGTAGATATCTATGAAACATTCAGGGAGATAAATTCAGTTAGAAGTTGATAATGCAATACTAAGACTATTCTGGACCCACTTCTCAATTCTCCTTACTCTTACTCTCACTGACCTCTTAAGTATTCATGGGTTCAATTATCATCTCTGCATTGATGATAGAGGTTAAATGAGTGGCCCAAGGTCACACAGCTAGTAAGAGTCTGAGGTCATATTTGAACTCAAGACTTCTTAACTCCAGGCCCAGTTCTTTATCCACTATACCACCTAGCTGACTAGGTACTTAATTATTAGGTACTTAATATTAGGTACTAATTGGATGCTTAATACTAGGTACTTATCAGATACTTAATAAGTATTTAATTGAATCAATTATCTTATTAACCTTATAGGACTATGAATTTCTACGACACAAAGAGGGTATTATTCTTCTTTGTAGATTCCTGGGATAACATTTTGTTGATTAAATTAAAAAAAAATCAGGGAAATTGAATTTAGCATCACAGTTGCTTCTTAACTTGGTTGGGGGAATGAGGCAAATAACCTAGTAATCATCATGTAAATTAGGATAATTTAAGTGATTTGGGAAGTGCTAGTGGAATAAAATATGAGGATGGCTTCCAAGAAGAGGAGAACACCTTCAGATCTGGAATGGGTAATCAAGGAAGACTTCAAGGAAGAGGTAATAATGGAGTGAGACTTAAAGGAGTGGAAGGATTTCAAAATGCCTGAAATGGGAATTAGGAAGCTCTTTCCTGTTATGTGGGATGTCAGGAGCACAGGCAGAAAATGCATAGGATATACTTGTGGAAAGGTGAGCTCTTTATTTTGACTGGATGACAGAACACATGAAGAGAATTATTATTAAAAAAAAAGTTGGAAAGGTAAGTTGGAATCAGAATGTGGAGACCTTTGAATACCAAGCAGGCTAAGGAGATTGTATTATATTTGGTCAACAGTGGGGAGAAACTTCAGATTTTTGAGGTGGAGAATGACATGATCAGAGTGGTAAACTAGGAAAATTATTATAGCAGGGGTAAAAATCATAGATGTGAAGAATAAAAAAGGTGAGGTTTTTGTTTTTGTTTTCTTTTTAGTAATCCCTGGAAAAATAATAAATATGTTAGTTGGGGGAATTGTAAGCTAACTACTTTGAAGGTAAAAAAAAAAGAGGTCTCCACATGTCTAATTGCCAAATGGACAACTCATTCTGGATTACCTACCAATATTTCAAATTAAACATATTAAAAACCAATTTCTCCACTAAATTTACATTTTCTCTCAATCTTAAATTCTGTTGTAGCCATGATCATTCTTTCATCATGACTTAAAACCTCAGTCATATTCCTTCTTTCTTATTTCCTATATTCAATCAATTGCCAAACCCTGTTTCTTTTATCCTCACAAGCTTCCTTGCATCTATTTCTTCTGTTCTACTCACATTGGCATCCCTCTAGTTGAAGCACTCAAGTCTATTGATCTAGGAGTTTTAAAAATAATTTTTTTTCAATTAACAACCATTCATTTATTATATTTTTTTCTTCCCTCCCTCCCCCCACTTTTGAGATGGCTACCATTAGAGACAAATAGGTACTTCATCTGAAAACTATTCATATCTATTCATCATTTACCAGTTGGGGAATGACTCTTATTTTTATAAATTTGACTCAGTTCTCCCTATTTTTGAGAAATGAGGCTTTTATCAGAGAAACTTGCTTCAAATTTCCCCCCCCCAGTTATTATTGCTAACTGTATTTCCCCCCACCTTGTTTATTCTATTCTCTCTCTCCCTTCACCCTGTACCTCCTCAAAAGTGTTTTGCTTTTGACTACCCTTCTCCCAATCTGCCCTCCCATGTATCACCCCCCCCCTTTTCTTATTCCCTTCCCCTCCTACTTTCCTGTAGGGTAAGATAGATTTCTATACTCAATTGAGTGTGCATGCTATTCCTTCTTTGAGCCAATTCTGACGATAGTAAGGTTCACTCACTCTCCCTCACCTCCCTCTATTCCCATCCATTGTCAAAGCTTTTTCTTGCCTCTTTTATGGGAGATAATTTACCCCTTTATACCTCTCCCTTTCCCTTTCTCCTAGTACATTCTTCCTTTATCCCTTATTTTTATTTTTTAGGTATCATCCCTTCATATTCAACTCATAACTGTGCCCTCTTTACACACAGACACACACACACACAACACACACACACACACACACATCCTCCTAACTTCCCTAATAATGTGAAAGTTCTTATAAGTTACAAGTATCATCTTCCTATGAAGGAATATATATAGTTTACCCATATCAAGTCCCTTATAATTTCCCTTTCTTGTTTTCCTTTCTATGCTTCTCTTGTGAGATATTTGATATTTGATATTTGAAAGTCAAATTTTCTATTCAGCTTTGGTGTTTTCATTGAATATCCATTTCCCCTCTGAAGGATTATACTCAGTTTTGCTGGGTAGGTGATTCTTGGTTTTGATCCTAGCTCATTTGTCCTTAGGAATATCATTGTCCAAGCCATCAGATCCATTAATGTAGAAGCTTCTAAATCTTGTGTTATCCTGACTGTGGCTCCACAGTATTTGAATTATTTCTTTCTGGTTGTTTGCAATATTTTCTCCTTGACCTGGAAGCTCTGGAATTTGGCTATAATATTCCTGGGAGTTTTCATTTTGGAATCTTTCAGGAGGTAATTGGTGTCTTTTTTTAACTTCTATTTTATCCTCTGGTTCTAGAATATCAGGTTAGTTTTCCTTGATAATTTCTTGAAAGATGATGTCTTTTTTTGATCATGGGTTTCAGATAGTCCAATAATTTTTAAATTATCTCTCCTGGATTGATTTTCCTGGTCAGTTGATTTTCCAATGAGATATTTCACTTTGTCTTCTGCTCTTTTATTCTTTTGGTTTTGTTTTATTATTGTTTCTTGATTCCTCATAAAGTCATTAGCTTTTATTTGCTCCATTCTAATTTTTAAGGAATTATTGTCTTCAATGAGCTTTTGGACCTTCTTTTCCATTTAACCAATTCTATTTTTTAAGACATTCTTCTCCCCATTGGCTTTTTGGACCTCTTTTGCCATTTGGGTTAATCTGTTTTATAAGGTGTTATTTTCTTCAGTATTTGTGTGTGTGTGTGTGTGTGTGTGTGTGTGTGTGTGTGTGTATCTCCTTTACCAAGTTGTTGACTCATTTTTCATGATTTTCTTGCCTCACTCTCATTTCTCTTCCCAATTTTTTCTTTACTTTTTTTACTTGATTTTCAAAATTATTTTTGAGCACTTCCATGGCCTGAGACCCATTCATATTTTTCTTTTTTGTTCTTTTTTTTTGGGGGGAGGGGCTAGGCAATGGGGTTAAGTGACTTGCCCAGGGTCAGACAGCTAGTAAGTATTATGTATCTGAGGCTGGATTTGAACTCAAGTCCTCCTGAATCCAAGGCTTGTTTTTCTATTCACTGCACCACCTAGCTGCCCCTCAATTCATATTTTTCTTGGAGGCTTTGGATGTAGGAGCTTTGACTTTGTTATCTTTTTTTTTTTAAGCAACTGGGGTTAAGTGACTTGCCCAGGGTCATGCACCTAGTAAGTATCAAGTGTTTGATCTGAGGTCAGATTTGAACTCAGGTCCTCCTGACTTCAGGGCTGGTGCCTTATCCACTGCGCCACCTAGCTGCCCCTGACTTTGTTATTTTCTTTTGAGTAGGTGTTTTGATCTTCCTTGTCGCCATAATAACTTTCCATGGTCAGAATTTTTCCCTGTTGTTTGCTCATTTCCCCAGCTTATTACTTAACTTTTAATCTCTGTTAAAGTGCGGCTTTTCTTTCAGGGTGGAGGGTTCACTGTCCCAAACTTCAAGGGTTTTGTGCAGCTGTTTTCAAAAAAGCTTGTAGGTAACTGTAAATTTTGTCAGTTCTTCCAAGTTGGTATGATTTAAGAAGTATGTTTACTATTCTCCTGGTCTGTGCTCTGGTCTGTGAGTGACCACAAGCATTCTTTTCTGCCCTGGAATTGTGATTAGATTCCCTTATTTACTGAAGCCCACCACAAGCTCTGGTGTGCCAGTACTCCTTCTTGCTCTGTGACGGTCACCAAGGACTGCTACCTGGATCTAAGTATGGGTAAAGCAACTGTATCCTATCTCAGTGCTAGTGAAGAGACACTTGTAATATCCTTCTGACTATTTGTTTGATCTCTTTACTGTTGTGGGCTGAGAGCTCTGGAAGCAGCTGCTACCACTGCTAATTCAGTGGCTCCCAAGGCCTGCCCTTGGGTTGCCTGGGCTGGGTCTGTGCTGGACTGTGCTCCACTGTCACTCAGGTGTGACAGACTTTTCCTGCTGACTTTTAAAGTTGTCTTTGGCTGGAAAATTATTTTACCCCATCTTTTTGTGGTTTCTGCTATTCCAGAAATTATTTTAGTGCAGTATTTTATGGTGTTCAAAGGGGTTCTGGGGAGAGCTCAGAAGAGTAGCTGCCTTTTCTTTGTCATCTTGTTCCTCTTCTGAGCTCATCATTTTTTATAGCACAGTAGTATTCCATCACAATCATATACTACAACTTGTTCAGCCTTCCCCAATTAGGGCATTCCTGAAATTTCTAGTTCTTTGCCATTACAAAGAGAGCTGCTATAAATATTTTAGAACATAGAGGTTTTTTTCCTTTTTCCTTAGTCATCTTTGGAAGTAGACCTAGTAGTGGTATTGCTAGGTCATAGGGTATAAGCAGTTTATTAACTCTTTGGGCATAATTCCAGATTCCTCCAAAATGGTTGGATTAATTCACAATTCCACCAAAAATGAATCTGTACCATTTTTCTCACATCACCTTTAAGATTTGTCACTTTCATTTTCAATTATTTTAGCCAATGTAGTAGGTATAAAATGATAACTCTAGGCTATTTTAATTTGCCTTTTTTTTTTTTGGCTAGGCAATGGGGTTAAGTGACTTGCCCAGGGTCACACAGCTAGTAAGTGTTATGTATCTGAGGCCAGATTTGAACTCAGGACCTCCTGAATCCAGGGCCAGTGCTCTATCCACTGCTCCACCTAGCTGCCCCTAATTTGCTTTTCTTCAATCCATAATGATTTAAAGCATTTTTCCATATGACTATCTTCACCTACTTCCCTTCTACCCAATAAAAAAGAGAAAAATGAAACTGTTATAGCAAATATGCATAGTCAAACAGAAGAAATACCCATATTGACCACTTTCAAAAATGTATCTTATTTGCATATTCAGTCTATCTTTTCTCTATCAAGACATGGGCAACATTCTTCATTACTAATCCTTTGAAATCATCGTTGATCATTGTGTTTACTAGAGTTTTTAAGCCATTCAAAGTTGTTCATTTTCACAGTGTTATTATAATATAAGGGAAACCTGGGAAGACTTGTAGGAACTCATGCAAATAATTGTAAATATCCCCCACCTGGTCTTTTTGTCCCCTATTTAACACATACTTCACGCAGTTGCCAAAGTAATCTTCCTGATGAGCAGACATGGCTCTGCACTCTCTGGCTCAAAACCTTTCAATGATTTCCTATTGTTTCTATGATAAAACACAAATTCCTTAGTCTGTCATTTAAGGCTTTCTCCAGTCTGGTTCCAAACTCTATTTCTGGCTTCATTTCATTTTTTCCCCTTTACTATATCCTATTCAAACTGAACTAAGAGTAATCTAATCTCATCCTACTATCTCATTCCTCTTTGTATTTGTAAATGTCCTTCACCAGGACGAGAATCCACTACCTTCTCTGTGGTAAGTGCTATTATTTCCAATTTACAGATGTGGCAGCTGAAGCAGAAAGAAGTTAAGTGACTTGCCCAGCACATACATCTGACAAATATCTGAGGCAGAATTTGAATTTAGGTCTTTCTTATTCTAAGTGCAACTGATTTACTGTGTCATTTAGCTGTCTATTTTTTCAGGGAATGGAAACTGCTTTTCATTCAGGGTTCGTCACATTTCTTCATGAATCCTTCCTTCATGGCCATAACTTAAAGTTTTTCAACCCACTCCAGTTGTGGCACATTTTATTTAGATTCCTCTATTATTGCTATAACATTCTAAATTGTAGTGTCTTCAGTATAAGTTGTAATCTCACTACTTGACTATCTGCTCCTCAAAGGAAGAGGTTTTTCATCTTTGATTCCTCAGCACCTAGAAGTAGCAATGAAATGCTTACTTGTCATGGTTGTTGAATTACTTTAGGAGCTGCACTGTCCCTCCTATTCCCCCCCCAAAAAAAAAATTCAGGTCATTTGAATCATAGGAAGTCATTTATCTCTCACTGATGAACATTGTAACTTTGCTATCAAAAATGGGTCCTTTATTTGTTTACATCCTAGTTATGAATTCAATAAAAATACAACATATAGAGAAGTTATTTTATTTGATGTGCATATTAGCACCCATCAGCTGCTGGCTAAAATTGGGAAGAGAATTGGTCTGGGCCTGAGCAGCCATAGCTGGAGTTGTAAATGGCTGTATGACCTTGGTGAAGTTATTTCAGATCTCTGGGTCTGTTGGCCTTATCTCTAAAAAAAATGATGTTGGGCTAAATCTGTCCTCACTTTTAACATGCTAATTCTTCTAAGGTATCAATTAGGGTAGGACTCATCGGAATCAAGAAATGGCCCTAATTAAAAATGGATAGCATTTCTCAATTCTGTGCTTTTTTGGATTTGAGTCCAGGGATCCACATAGGTCATCTAACGTATTTGCTTAGACACTCTGCCAAATGATATGAAGAGGAGAAATATGAGGTAAAAATAGATTGGAAGAAGTAAGAACATAACCTGTTCCATCCTTGAGAAAAAAAAAAGAGTATCTATCCCTGCAAAGAAAGAAGGAGCTCTTCAAAGACTTTTTGCCTCCCCAGTATTTTTCCTTTAGGGGGAAACATTAGACTTTTAAAATAACAGGACAGAAAGAATTTGTATTGATTCATTCTAAAATGATTAAGTGAGATAAAAATTTGATAAAAAGCAGACATAATACAATATAAATTTTCTTAGCGTACTCTTAACCTGTCATCTCTCACTTGCTTTGCTCAATTTCAATAACTGATAAGTGTCTGATTTCATAAGTATGAATAACAATTTAAAATAATAATATAAGGAAGTTGCTTTCCAATAAATAGATATGTAATTGGGCACAGCATGTGAATGGAGTGGCCTGGAGCAATTTCATAATAACCTCCTAAGTGCCTGCAAAAAAAGAAAAAAGCCCAATCCTTTATTACTTTTAAGGAGTGCAGTTACTGCTTCCTTTAATTCATTTTAGTGAGTTGTCAATAAATTTCATTCCATTAGATGCTAAATTTAATTGGCTTGAGGATCACGATTTATGTGATTTCTAACTTTCCTGCTATTTACAACTAAATGCTACCTGTAGCAAAATAAATGTATTTAATCTATAGCCAACTGCAAGAAATTGCTTCTCATTTCCTGGACATTTAACATTACAAACTACTATCTATTGTGGTTATTGGTAAAAGGTCTTAGTGTTTAAGGCCTTTCTGCTTTCCTTGGTAACTCACATTTCATAAAAACCCTGAGTTGCTTGTGCCTCACTGATTGGAGGGCTAAAGAGAAGAACAAAATAATTTCTTCCATAGCCTTCCTTTATTTAGGGCTGATAATCCCTACCATCTCTTCATTTGCCACTGACTTCTCTGCTTGGTCTCAACTCCATCATCATCTTTATCATGTCCCTCCCTCCACTAATTGCTACACCCCAGCTTACCTTTGTGTATTGTCTTCCCCAATTAGATTATAAGCTCCTTAAGGGCAGGAAATGTTTTTCTTTTTCTCACTTGAATCCCCAGCACTTGTCATGGTGCCTTGGCATATAGTAGGGCCTTGATAAATGCTTACCAAATTATATGTGGTACTTTATCAACCTTGCACAAGCAAAGTGCAAATATGTATATTATATATGCATACATATATGCATATATGTGTAAATATATATAATATGTATTATATGTATGTATATATGGAATCCAACAAAAGAAAGAAAAAAGGAAGGAAGGAAGGAAGAAAGAAAGAAGAAAGGACAAAAAGAAAGAGCAAAGAAAAGGAATTGGGAGGAAAAGAAAGAAAAGGAAAGGGAAGGGAAAGAAAAAAATGAATTTATTATGTCAGGTATTGTGATAATTACTGGAGATGTAAATACATTTAAAAAAGGTAATTTCTGCCCACAAGGAACCTAGATTTTAGTGACAGAGTAGGACACATAAAAAAAAGCAAAACTTGGGAGACAGGATTGAATAATCGTTGAGAAGCAAGTTGTAAAAGTCTAGAGAGTTAGTAGCAAAGCTGAGTAAGGAGTGAACATAGCAGGCTTGGGCATTTCCTCAACTGAAAGGCTTGTGGAGAAATTCACTTTTTGGAGGAGAAGCCATTTTTCAGGATAAGAAGAATGCTGGGGAGTATTTGGAGTCATCTGGAGAGTTAAGGAGTACAGCCCAGAGAAGAGAGATTCTTAATGTTCGTCTTTCCTTTTTGAAGAGGAGCAGTTGTACAAAGCCATAAACCTTGCTCTTTCTTCCAGAGTTGTTGAAGTCCAGTGGCAAGACAGATGTCAAGATGATTAGTGGACCTAGTGGATGACCTTGGTGTCTTTGATGTCTCACTAAGTTCTAAGTACTACACAATGCCTGTTTCCACAGCCTTTACGGCCATTGGAACAAATTGTTCTCACCCACATATTCCACCCAGAGAAATCTTTATGCATTTGGAGTACACATTCTCCTAACATAGTGTTGGGTTTGAGGCCTTTTGGTTACCCTTAGCCTAGTTTAGCCCATTTACCACAATGGTTTTGCTGCTTATGCTACAACTTCTTGGAACCACAGGTTTGAGTTGGGTGACAAATGGATAACAAAGGTGGATGAGTAGCTTTAAAAAGGGCTTGGCAAGCTCTCATACCATAGCTGCTAGTCCTCCCTGAGCTCCCCATACACCCCAGCTAAGTGGCAGAATGGATAGAGTTCTGTGCCTTGATTCAGGAGGACCTGAGTTCAAATCTGGCCGCAGACACTTACAAGCTGTGTGTACCTGGGCAAATCACTTAACCCTGTCTGCTTCAGTCTCCTCATCTATAAAATGACCTGGAAAAGGAAAAGATAAACCACTTCAGTATTCTCACCGAGAAAACTCCAAATGGGGTCCTGAAGAGTTTGACATGACTGAATGACTTACAAAAGTATTTGGGATTCCTAATATTGCCTAAGGAAAGGAGGAAACCAACATTTGACTTATTCATCTCATTAGCCTATTTGTCTCACATTGGAGGTAGGTACTATTTCTTTGTGTCTCACTGCCTAACAAAATGTTTTGCACATATTAAAAAAAACTCAGGCATCTATGATATAATTGGTATAGATGTTACTTGAAACACCATAGATTGCATCCTATCCATGACTTTTTATCCCTTATACCTCTTGTGCATATTTTCCCTAAAGGCCATCCTAGAAGATCTGACTACCTTGATTAGTGTTTTTCCCACTTTCCTTCCTGTTATAAGGATACCAGTGGAATACAGGGAACATCTATCAGTTATTCACTTGCTCTTATGCCATCCCTACATTACCTTTTTTAATCTACATTTCTTTGATGTCATTCTTTGCATGATTCTATTTTGGACACCATCATCATCATCATCATCATCATCATCATCATCTTGCAACTCTTACCATTACTTTCTAATTGATGCTCACTTTTGAGTCTTTAGAAATTATAGTGATGTGGTAGACTATTTGTATTAAAAAAGATAGACTTTATGTCAGGTAGATGTTTTGGGGGCATTAAATGAGTTTTGCAATTTCATAAAGCAACACAACCAGCTCTCTTGTTTTTGTTTAATTCTGGGTATGCTTATTGCCCATTTATTATGCCCGCCCAAGAAATATCTGCATCTATAATATTAATATAAATAACTACACACCCACAAACTCATATTGATGGATAAACTCCACAGGTGATCTATGTAACTATATGTTTTAATTTGGACAATAAGCATACTTCATCTACTAGTTCTTCTTGTGTAGATGGTTTTGCCAGACCTTGAATAAATACTTGTTGAATTAATTCCAAGATTCTTAATGTGGCTAGAGCTCCTTGGAATAGGTTACAATTAATCAGATTTCATATAACTTTTTGTAGTATCTTCTTTTCCATTAATGTAGTTCAACAGATCATAAATTTAGAGCTAGAATGGATTGAACAGACCATCAAATCCAACCCCTCATTGTGTAGTTGAGAAAACTCAGGTCCACAGAAACCATGTGGCTTTCCCAGAGTCAAAGAGTTAGTTAAGATTTTGAGATAAGATTCAAACTTATATCCTTCTGGCTTCACACTCGGGTTTTGATCTACTCTATCACCTGCCTCTTGTAAGTTCTATTATTTTTCTGGATTGCATGGTTAATATGACATACTCACTATATGTTTATGTCAACCATGCTTCTCTGAATTCTTCATGGGTTCTTAAAGGTTGCTATTGCATTCTACCAAATATCAGCAAAAAAATTGCTTAGCTTTGGACTCATATGTTAGACCTGCCATATGGTGACATTAGCTCCTAAGTCATTGTTACCTAGGGAGTATTTGGTTGTACTCTAAATTTTACAGTTAATGTCCCTGCCATTCATTCATTTTCAATATCTGAGTGGAGTTGTGTCCAGCTGAGATAATATATTTCTTTCACCACAGGATTTTCTGGTAGACAGCTGAAAAGTATAATCTCATACTTATATGTTTAGGAGAAAGAAAAAAAAAACAACAACAAAACAAAATAGCATTTGATAAGAGACCAGAACATACTGTCAAATGGAAAGAGGATTGAGTCTTTAGCAAGAAGAAAACTTAGTGAATATTAGGACTCTACTCAAATGCATGCATGATTTCTAATAGTTTCTGGGTGCACAAAGGATCCAAAAAGCATGTCTAGCAGCACTAAATGCTCAGAACTAAAGACTTAGGCCTAGATGGTCTCTTTTTCTAGGTGTGGGTTTGGCTCCAGAAGATCAGTCTTTGTCTTTACCTTTAGAATCAACAGTATTGATGTCACTGCAATTCCTCAATGATTATTTGATTTCCCCTCTTTTCTTTTTAATTCTTGTTTTTCCAATTTCAGATTGGTATTAGAAAGAAAGTGCAGTTTTCTTCAAGGATGTAGAGCAGGTAAGCAGAATACTACAACCAAATTCAGAAAATTTTCAATTTCTTGCAAGAAATACCTGGGTTCTTTTTAGTCTCTTTTATAGATCTATGATTATTTTTCCAACTTATTTCCTGGGACATTAACTATCTTCTTGTCAAAGAGGGTGACGATTACAAAGAGACGCATATAAGCTTGATGTAGGAAAGATTTTCTGACAATTAGCACAATACAAAAGCAGGCTGTGCTGCCACAGAAAATGGTAGACTGCCCATTATTGTAAATCTTCAGGCAAAATAGGCATGGTCACTTGTCAGGAGCACTGTAGGTGAGAATTCTATTTTGGGGCTGAAATAGCCCTTCCAATTATAAAATTCTGTGATTCTTATTACTACCTCCACTAAGTTTCAAATGTAGTTAAACATGACATGAAAGATGCTTCCACTATCTTGTGATATCGTTATCATTTAATAGAGGATTTCCAAAACTATATTTCTTCCTTCCAAATAAATGCCAATAAGAACAGTAGTTAGGTTTCTTTCTCAAGCCTGCAGACAGAAAGCTTGACTTTAAAATAATACTGTTTAGAATGTTTTGTTGTATGTTTTGTAGGGAGATGTCCATTTATATGTCATTTGAGTCTCTAATATACATTGTTTTCCAGTTGTTAAGTTATTAAAACCAGAAGGGCAAAATGGGAGGCTGTATTTCCAAACATTTTCTTTCTCTACTAATGCAATTTATTGCTTCTAATAAAAAATGTTTGTTGTAGCTTCAGCTTTTTTTTAAATATGTATTTTCCATTCTGTCATTTATTTTTAAAAATTATTTTCTTTTTAAAATTTGAGTTCCAAATTCTGTTTTCCTTCTACCCTTTCCTCATCCACTAAGATGGCAAAGAATATATCAATTGTACACATGAAATCATGCAAAACATATTTCCATATTAACAATATTGCAAAAAAAAGTGAGACAATTATATATTAATTCACATTCAGAGTTCTTCAATTCTCTTTCTGGAGGTGGATAACATTTTTCATCATGAAACCTTTGGAACTGTCTTGGATCATTGCATTGATCAGAGTATTCAAGTCTTTCACAGTTGATCATCGATAACATTGCTGTTTCTGTGCTCAGTGATCTTCCAGTTTCTCTCATTTCACTTTACATCACTTCATACAGGTCTTGCCATGTTTTTTCTGATCCCTCCCTCATCATATCTTATAGTACAATAGTACTTCATCACAATCATATGTTATAATAGTTTAGCCCTTCTCTAATTGATGATCATCTCCTCAATTTTCAATTCTTTGTCACCACAAAAAGAGCTGCTATAAATATTTTTGTACATAAAGGTCCTTTTCCCTTTCATTGGATCTCTTTGGGATACAGAACTAATAATGATCTTGCTGAGTCAAAGCATATGCAGTTTTATGGACCTTTGGGTGCAGTTCTAAATTGTTATCCAGAATAGTTGGACCTGTTTAGTACTCCATTAATATTTAATTAGTGCACATATATTTTCCCCATCCTCTGAAGCATGTCATTTCTGATAGGTTTGGGGCAGTATCTCAGAGTTGTTTTAATTTGCATTTCTCTAATCAATTGTGATGTAGAACATTTTTTTTTGTACAACTATAAACAGTTCTGAATTCTTCTGAAAACTACTCTTTATGTCCTTTGACCTTTTATTGATGGGGAATGGCTTTTATTTTTATAAATTTGACTCAGTTCTATGCTCAATGTATGTTTGAGAAATGAGGCCCTTATCTGAGAAAATTACTATAAAATTCTTGATATCATTTTATTGTCTATGCTAGCTTTTTGACAAAATGTAGTTCTCCTGATTTTCCCTTTTAATTAGATCTAGTTTTGCTTTTGCTTTGTATGAGATCATGATTGCTACCCCTGCCTTTTATTTTAGTTCAGCTGAAGTGTATTAGATTCTGTTTCAGTCCTTCATTTTAACTCTGTGTATGTCTTTATATTTCAAGTGTGCCTATCATAAACAATGTATTGTTGGATTCTGGTTTCTAATTCATTCTGTTATCTATTTCTGTGTTATGGGTGAGCTTATTTCATTCCCATTCACAGTTATGAATATTAACTGTATTTCCCTCCATCCAGTTTTCTTCTGTTTCTTCTCTCTTTTTTATTCTGCCCCTCCTCAAAAGTCTATTTTGCTTCTAACTACTGTCTTCCTTAATCTGTTCTCCTCTTTTATCATCCTTCCCTTTCCCTTATTCCCCCCTCCTATTTTCTGGTTGGGTAACCATATGTCTATATACAACTGAGTATATACATTGTGTGTATACATATACATACACATAGGTACACACACAAAACTGAGCATATATACACATACATACATATGTGTGTATCATCTTCCCAATTGGCAATGTAAACAGTTTAACATTATTGAGTCACGGGTAACAAATTCTTTCATGTTTACCTTTATGTGCTTCTCTTCAGTCTTGTGTTTGAATGTCAGATTTTCTATTCAGCTTTGGTCTTTACATTGGGACTGTTTGAAATTCCTCTATTTCATTAATGCCCATTTCCCCCATCAAGGATTATACTCAGTATTACTGGGGAGGTTATTCTTGTTTGTAATCCTAGCTCCTTTGCCTTCTGAGCAATCATATTTCAAGCCACTTTTCTTTTTAAACATGGAAGCTACTACATCTGATCCTGATTGTGGCTCTATGACATTTGAATTGTTTCTTTCTGGCTGCTTGTGATATTTTCTCCTTGATCTAGGAACTCTGGAACTTGGCTATCATACTCCTGGGAGCTTTCATTTTGGGATCTCTTTCAGGAAGTAATTGGTGGATTCTTTCCATTTCTATTTCACCCTCTGGTAAAGGCAGTTTTCCTTGAGAATTTCTTGAAAGATTATGTCTAGGCACTTTTTTTTTTTTTGATCATAGCTTTCAGATAGTCCAATAATTCTTATATTATCTCTCAATGATCTATTTTCCAGGTCACTTGTTTTTCCAATGAGATATTTCACATTTTCTTCTATTTTTAATTCTGTTGACTTTGCTTTTATTGTTTCTTGGAGTCTCAAGGATTCATTAGCTTTCACTTGCCTGATTCTAATTCTTAAGGATTCATTTTTTTAGTGTGCTTTTGTACCTCTTTTTCCACTTGACCAATTCTATTTTTTAAGGTGTTCTTTTTTTCAGTAAATTTTTGTGCCTCTTTTGTCAAGCTGTTAATTTTCTTTTCACATTTTTTTGAATCACTCTCATTTCCTTTTCCAATTTTTTTTTTTTTGCTGCAACTCATCTCTTTCTTTAACTCTTCAAGACATTTTTCTGGGGCTTGGTTCCAATTAGCATTTTTCTTTGAGGCTTTGTTTGAATCTGTTTTAAACATTTTTGTCTTTTTCTGAATGTGTGTCTTGATCTTCTCTTTGTCTGTGGTAGTTTTTTAATTGTCATTTTTGTGGTTGTTGTTTGCTATTTTTTTCAGTTTATTCCTTGACATTGAACATTATGTTAAAGTTGGGCCCTGTTTACCTGGGGGTGGGGAGGCACTATCCTAAGCTTGAAAGCTTTTTTTTTTTTTTGTACAACTGTTTTCAGAACTAGTTCTGCAAGTCTACAAGTTTTTGGTTTTTCCAAGGTGTTATTCTGGGAGAGGTGTGATAACTCCTGTCTTGGTCTGCACTTTGGTCTTTACCAAGGAAATACCTCTGCTCCCCCAAAGCCATAATGCTGATATCTTCTTTGTCTTGGAATTTTAATCCAGGCCCATGATTTCTTTTTATTTATTTATTTATTTTTAGTTAACAATAATCACTTCCATATGCTTTTGAGTTTTAAATTTTTCTCCCCCTCCTGCCCCACTTCCTTCCCCAAGACAGCATGAAATCTGATATAGACTATACATACACATTCTTATTAAACATTTTCACATTGGTCATGTTGTAAGGAAGAATTAGAACCAATGGGAAGAACCACAAGAAAGAGGAAACAAAACAAAACAGAAGGAAAAAAAAAGAGCAAAGAGTATGCTTCTATCTGCATTCAGACTTTACAATTCTTTCTCTAGATGTGGATAGAATTTTCCACCATCAGATTTTTGGAGACATCCTAGATCCTTGCATTTCTCAGAAGAACTAAGTCTATCAAAGTTACTCATCACACAATGTGGCTGTTACTGTATACAATATTTTCCTGGTTCTGCTCACTTCACTCAGTATCAGTCCTTAGAAGTCTTTCCAGGTTTTTCTGAAGTCTGCCTGCTCATCATTTCATATAACACAATAGAATTCCACTACATTCATATACTACAACTTGTTCAGCCATTTCCCAAGTGATCAGCATCCCCTCAATTTCCAATTCTTTGGCACCACAGAAAGAGTTGCTATAAATATTTTTGTATATGTGGGTCCTCTTCTCATTTTTATGATCTCTTTGGGATACAGCCCTAGAAGTACTATTTCTGGGTCAAAGGTATGTACATTTTTATAGCCCTTTGGGCACAGTTCCAAATTACTCTCCAAAATGGTTGGATCATTTCACAACTCTACCAACAATGCATTAGTGTTCCAATTTTCCCACATCTTCTCCCACATTTATCATTTTCTTGTTTTGTCATGTTGACCAATGTGATAGGTGTGGTGGTACCTCAGAATTATTTTGATTTGCATTTCTCCAATCAATAGTGATTTAAAGCATTTTTTCATATTACTATAGGTGGCTTTAATTTCTTCTGAAAACTGCCTGTTCATATCCTTTGACCATTTATCAATTGGTGAATGACTTATATTCTTATAAATTTGACTTAGTTTTCTATATATTTTAGAAATGAAGCCCTTATCAGCAGCACTGGTTGTAAATATTCATTCCCAGTTTTCTGCTTCCCTCCTACTCTTGGTTGCATTGGCTTTGTTTGTGCAAAAAACTTTTCAACTTACTATAATCAAAATTATCCATTTTGCATTTCATAATGTTCTCTATCTCCTGGTGATGAATTCTTCTGTTCTCCATAAATCTGATTTTATATATACATATATATGTTTATATATATGTATATGTATATGTATATATATGTGTGTGTATGTGTGTATATCTATCTATATCTATATCTATATCTATATCTATATCTATATCTATATCTATATCTATATCTATATCTATATCTATATCTATATCTATATCTAATCTATCTCTATCTCTATCTCTATCTCTATCTCTATCTCTATCTCTATCTCTATCTCTATCTCTATCTCTATCTCTATCTCTATCTCTATCTCTATCTCTATCTATTCCTTGCTCTCCCAGTTTGCTTATAGTATCAGCCTTTATATCTGAATCATGATCTTATTTTGGCTTTATTTTGGTATAAGGTATGAGATTTTGGTCTATCCCTTCTTTCTGCCACACTCCTTTCCAGTTTTCCCAGTAGTTTTTGTCAAATGGTGAATTCTTATCCCAGAAGGTGGAGTCTTAAGGTTTATCAAATAGCAGATTGCTATAGTCATTGACTACTGTGTCTTGCATATCTAACCTATTCCACTGATCCACCACTGTATTTCTTGGTCAGAACCAAGTAGTTTTGATGATAGCTGCTTTATAATACAATATAACATCTGCTATGGCTAGGCCATAGCAGATATTCTGGACCATTTATTCTTCCAAATGAATCTTGTTATTATTTTTTTCCAGCTCTATAAAATACTTTTTTGGTAGTTTGATTGGTATTGCACTGAATAAGCAAGTTAACTTAAGTAGAATTGTCATTTTTATTGTATTAGCTCAGCCTACCCATGAACAATTGATGTTTTTCCAGTTATTCAGATCTGACTTTGTTTGCATGAAAAGTGTTTTGTAATTGTGTTCATATAGTTCCTGGGTTTGTTTCAGTAGGTAGATTCCTAAATATTTTATAATGTCTATGGTAAATTTAAATGAAATTTCTCTTTCTATCTCTTGCTGTTGGGCTTTGTTAGTAATATATAGAAATGCTAATGATTTACGTGGTTTTGTTTTATAACTTGTTAAGTTTGCTAAAGTTGTTTATTATTTCAAGTAGTTTTTTTTCTTGATTCTCCAGCATTCTCTAAACATATCATCATATTATTTGCAGAGTGATAGCTTTGTTTCTTATTTGCTTATTCTAATATCTTCAATTTCTTTTTCTTCTCTTATTGCTAAAATTAACATTTCCAGTACCATATTGAACAACAGTGGTGACAATTGACACCCTAGTTTCACTCTGATCTTATTGGAAATGCTTCTACCTTGTCCCCATTACATATGATGCTTGCTGAAGGTGCTAGTAAATGCTACTTATCATTTTAAGGAAGAATCCATTTATTCCTATGCTCTCTAGTCTTTTTAATAGGAATGGGCATTATATTTCATCAAAAGCTTTTTCTGCATCTATTGAGATGATCATGTGGCTTGTTAATTTTGTCATTGATATGATCAATTATGCTGACAGTTTTCCTAATATTGAATGAGCCCTGAATTCCCAGTATAAATCCTACCTGGTCATAGTGTATTATTCTTGTAATAAATTGCCATAATCTATTTGCTAAAATTTTGTTTAAAAATTTTGCATCTATATGCATTAGGGAAATTGGTCTATAATTGTCTTTCTCTGTTTTAACACTCCCTGGTTTAGGTATCAGCATCATATTTCTATCATAAAAAAATTAGCAAGACTCTTTCTTCTTCTATTTTCCCTAATAGTCTATATAGTATTGGAATTAATTGTTCTTTAAATGTTGATAGAATTCACTTGTAAATCCATCTGGCCCTGGAGATTTTTTCCTGGGGAGTTCATCAATGGCTTGTTCAATTTCTTTTTCTGAGATGGGATTATTTAAGTATTTTACAATCTGGGCAATTTATATTTTTGTAAATATTTTTTCTATTTCACTAAGATTGTCAAATTTATTGGCATAGAGTTGGGCAAAATAATTCCTAATTATTGTCTTAATTTCCTCTTCCTTGGTGGTGGATTCACCCCTTTCATTTTTGATACTGGTAATTTGGTTTTCTTCTTTCTTTTTTCTAATTCAGTTAACTAAAGGTTTATCTATTTTACTTTTTCCCTCATAAAACCAGCTCTTAGTTTTATTTATTAGTTCAATAGTTTTCTTAATTTCAATTTTATTAGTCTCTCCTTTGATTTTCAGTGTTTCTAATTTGGTGTTTAATTGAGGATTTTTAATTTGTTTTTTTAGCTGTATACCCAATTCATTGATCTCCTCTTTTTCTATTTTATTCACATAAGCATTTTGAGATATAAAACTTCCCCTAAGAACTGCTTTCACTGCATCCCATAAGTTTTGGTATGTTGTCTCATTATTGTCATTCTCTTGAATCTCATTGATTGTTTCTATAATTTGTTGTTTGACCCAGTAATTCTTTAGGATTAGATTATTTAGCTTCTAATTAAATTTTATTCTATCTTTCCATGACCCTTTATTGCATATAATTTTTATTGCATCATGATCTGAAAAAGATGCATTTGATATTTCTGCCTTTCTGCGTTGGACTGTGAGCTTTTTATGCCCTAGTACATAGTCAGTTTTTGTGTATGTGCCATGTATTGCTGAGAAAAAAGATATTCCTTTCTATTCCCATTTAATTTGCTCCACAGGCCTACCATATCTAACTTTTCTTAAATTCTATTCAATGTCTTAAATTCTTTCTTGTTTATTTTGTGGTTAGATTTATCTAGTTCAGAGAGGGGGAGTTTTGGTTCCCCCAGTAATATAGTTTTGCTATTTCTTCCTGTAAGTCCCCGAACTTCTTCTCTAAGAATTTGTATGCTATTATCACTTGGTGCATATTTCTTTAGTAATGATATTACTTCGTTGTCTATGGCGCTTTTTAGTAGGATGCAGTTTCCTTCCTCATCTCTTTTAATAAGGTATATTTTTGCTTTTGCTCTGTCTGAAATTGGGATTGATACCCCTGCTTTTTTTTTTACTTCATCTGAAGCCTAATATATTCTACTCCATCCTTTTACCTTTACCCTATGTGTGTCCCTCTGTTTCACATGTGTTTCCTGTAAACAACACACTGTAGGGTAATGGTTTTTGATCCACTCTGCTATCTGCTTCCATTTTATGGGAGAGTTCATCCCATTCACATTCACAGTTATGATTACTATCTGTGTCTTTCTCTCCTTCCTATTTTCCCCCGTTTATGCTTTTCTTTTTCCTTTATTCCTTTCCCTCCACACTAGTGTTTTGCTTTTGACCACTGCTTCCCTCAGTCCCCCTCCCTTCTTTTAGCTCTCTCCCTTTCTTTCCTTTTACCCTTACTACTTCTTCCATCCCTTCCATCCCCCCTTCCTTTTCTTTCCCCTTTTCTCTCCTACTGCCTATAGGGCAAGTTAGATTTCTATACCTAACTGATTATGTTATTCTCTCTTTGAGCCAAATCTGATGAGATTAAGGCTCAAACAGTGGTCATTTCCCTCCCTTCTTTCCCTCTATTGTAATAGGTTTTTGTACCTTTTTCTGTAATGTAATTTACCCTTGTCTACCTCCTTCTTTCCTTTTCTCCCAGTACAATCCCTTAATTACATCTTATTAATCCACTTAATTAGATCCATTTCAACCACTTAATTTGATTTTTTTAATCATTAAATCAAAGTCAATTTATACCCACCTGCTTTGTCTATGTATACTCCTTTAAGATAGTGTAATAACAATACAGTTCTCAAGAGTTACAAGTGTCATCTTCATTTGTAGGGATGTAAACAGTTGGCCTTTATTAATAACATGTTTTTTTTCTGTCCCATTTAGCTTTTTATGTCTCACCTGAGTCTTGTATTTGAAGATCAAATTTTCTGTTGAGCTCCGGTATTTCTATCAGGAAGGTTTGGAAGTCCCCTATTTTGTGGAATGTCTATCTCCTCCCCTGAAAGATTATGCTCATATTTGCTGAGTAGTTGATCTTTGGTTGTAATCCAAACTCCTTTGCCTTATGAAATATCATGTTCCATGTCCTTTGATCTTGTAATGTAGAAGCTGCAAGGTCCTGTGTAATCCTGACTGTGGATCCATGATATTTACATTTTTTTTCTGGCTCCTTGCAGTATTTTGCCTTTGACTGGTAATTTTGGAATTTGGCTACTATATTCCTTTGTGTTTTCACTTTAGGATCTCTCTCTCCTCTCTCTCCTTTCTTTCTTTCCTTTTTTTTTTTCAGGCAATTGGGGTTAAGTGACATACAGCTGGTAAGTGTCAAGCATTTGGTCTGAGGCTGTATTTGAACACAGGTGGTCCTGACTTCAGGGCCAGTGCTCTATCCACTGCACCACCTAGCTGCCCCAATTTAGGATCTTTTTCAGGAGGTGATAGGTGAATTCTTTCTATGGCTATTTTACCCTCTGGTTCTAAGACCACAGGGCAGTTTTCCTTATCCAGGCATTTTTTTTCATTGTGGCTTTCAGGTAGACCAATAATTTTTAAATTGTCTCTTCTGCATCTATTTTCCAGGACAGTTGTTTTACAGTGAGGTATTTTATGTTTTCATCTTTTTTTTTCATTCTTTTGTCTCTGTTTGACTGATTCTTGCTTTCTCATAGAGTCATTAGCTTCCACTTGCCCAATTCTAATTTTTAATGAATTGCTTTCTCCTATTAGATTTTGTACCACCTTTTCAATTTGGCATGTTTTACTTTTTAAGGAGTTCTTCTCCTCAGTGAGTTTTTGCACCTCCTTTTCCATTTCACCAATTCTGCTTTTTAAGGAGTTGTTTTCTTCAGTGTAATTTTTTTTTCAGTTAGCCAATTGTATTTTTTAGGGACTTGTTTTCTTCAGTGTACTTTTTTTCCATTTGGCTAATTGTATTTTTTGAGTGCCTGTTTTCCACAGTTAATTTTTGTCCTTCCTTTTCCAAGCTATTGACTCTGTCTTGCATACCTCTAATTTCTTTTTCCCAATTTTTCTTCTACCTTTCTTATTTGAAGCTCATAAGCTTCTTGAGCTCTTCTAAGAAGGCTTGTTGGGCTTTAGACCAGTTCCTATTCCCTTTTGTGGTTTTGGATGTGGGTTTGTTGACAATGTTGCCCTCTTCTGAATTTCTGCCTTGATCTTCCCTGTCCCTATAATAAGAATCTACAGTCATTGTACTTTTCTTTTTGCTCAAGGTGTTTGTTTATTTCCTGATCTTTAAAAAAAATTGAGCTTTCCTGCTGGGGAGCAAGGGGCACTGACCCAAGCTTCTTTTGCTGCAAGCACTGGCTTTGTGTGCTGGGGCTTCTGATGCTGGCAGTTGGAGTCTGTAACATTCTGGCAGCTTACCTAGTGTTGGGCTGAAATCAGCAACATTGGAACTGTAGAGGAAGGGGTGCATAGTCCGGCCCCTGGAGGATGCCTGCTCACCCAGGCCTTTCTCTGCTTTCTTTGGCTCCTACTCCCCCTGATCTTGCACTCCTTTCTTTAGCTCCTGCTTACCTGGGCCTTGCAGAGGGATGTTTTTCTGTTGTATGATGTTTCTCTGCCTGGAGCTTTCCCTCTTGGAGTTGTGCTTCCCAGAGTTTTGCTGAGGCACTGGGAGCCTTGGCTGCTAGAGAACCCTGTGGCACATGGTGGTTTTCTGAACCAGTTTTCACTGGTGCCCCTGCTTATACTGATGTACTCTAGATCTTGGTGTTGGTGCCCGCCTGCTCCACCACCCTCAGGTTCAGGATCTCCCTTTGGTATGCTTAGATGGGACTTTACACTAGCTTGCTGGGATGACTCTTGTTCTGTACTGCCCCCTCACCCCCAGAGCAAGAGGGGCCTTTACTGTTAATCCCCCAACCTTCCTGGGCTACAAGACTGCTGCATCCTACCTTTCTGCTGGTTCTGCTCTTCCAAGGTTTTCCTGAGTTTTTTTTGGCTTTCAGAGGTCAATAACAGAGATTGAGGGTGATTTACTTCTAACTCCCTGCTTTGTTTTGACCTACTTCTTGTACTCTTCTCCACCCTGAAAACTATGACCTAGTATTGTATATGGTAATATAGTTACCAATCAGTGCCAGCAAAGGGTCCCTGGTAATCTTTCTAACCAATTGTAGGACCCTTTTACCACATCTGGGCAGAGAGGTCCCAAAGTTGCTGCTGTAGCCACTGTTGTTTCTGCCATGTGTTCACACTCCAGATAGATTTCCGCTCTGTTGTCATAACCTCCTGCTGACCACCTAAGTTTTCTTAGGATGGATAAATGTCTTGACATGACCTTCTGTTGGCTCTTTCTCTCCAAAATTTTGTTTGATATGCTATTTTAAGATTGTTTGGAGGAGACTATTGAAAGTGTTCAGCTGGATTTTCTCTAGTTTTCCATCTTGGTACAATCCCCTACCTTTGCTTCAGATTTTAAGGTTGAATGCCTCTCTTGCTAGGTGTGAATCTCATCTCAAAACATTTACATGCTTTGTGACTTGAGACAAGTCTATTAACTTCCCTGATCTTAGTTTTTCTCGTATGCAAAATATGAATAATAATAGTACTTACCTTGTAGAGTTGTGAGAATCAAATGCGATAATGTACTGCATGTAAAGTCCTTTGCAAATCTTAAAGCACTACAGAAATGTAAGCTATTATTATTGTGATTTGAAAAAAAAACAGTAGTGAAAGGGCAAGCTATGTATAAGGCAGGACATTTATGTATGTAAACCTATATTCTAGGGTAAGATATGCTTTTATGTTGTCCTCAGCCTAGACAGTTTTAGAACAAAAGTTACTGTTTCTTACAATATTTCCTAACTATTGACAAAGGAATTTGTTATTTTCTGGGTGACACTATTTTTTCCCTCTTCTTGAAGTGGAAATTTTATCCCAGGAAAAAAAACCCCACAAATAAATAGGTGTTACATAGTTTGGCTACTTGGGAATACATGGTCAATGGTGAGCCAATAATTCAATCCTTTCTTAACTGAATTAAGCCCCTACTGTATATAAAACATTGTGCTAGATACTGGGGGATACAATGGCAAAATCAACTCCACCCCTGAAAAAAAATGCCTGCCCTCAAGGAGCTTACATAGTATTGTGAATTATAACTAACATTTTATAAGTGCTTTGAAGTTTGCTAAGTACAGAAATAATTTCCTTTGAACCTCACAACAATTCCAAGATACAGGTACTGTAAGTGATTATTAAATGGATAGTCACCATAGATAATAATATCCCAATCTAACAGATAAGGGAAATGAGCTTCTAGGATTTTAAGTGATTTGCCCACATTCATGCCATCAGTATGCATTATGGCTGAGATTTGAATTCAAGCCTCCTTGACTCTAAGTCCAACACTCTGTCCCCAGAGTTGGCTGTTTGAGGAGAGTGAAATGACACCAAATGATTAAAAATGAAACAAAATATTAAAAGGTATATCTCAAAATCAGGAGACATTTTCATATCCTGTCCAATTTAAGAGATAGACGGTTTTTCTGTATAATAAAATGTAGTTTTATTCCTCAGAGCAAATGAATTGTCAAAGTGAAAAATCAATTTTTATCTAAAGGGCTGTAGGAAGAGAGATGGACAACATTTTAACTATGACCTTTGCCTTAATGATGTTTGTATATTGTAGGATAAGAAAAGGACAAGGAGTAAACCTATGATTTCATTAACATAGATTTTCAGAGTGAAGGAACCCTCTCTAAGCAAATGATAATCTTAAAGACTTTACTAGACCACTGAGAAGTTGAGTCTTGCCCGGGATCACTCAGTCAGTATTAATTTAGAGTCTTCTTGACATTAAGGCAAACTTTCTATCCATTACTCCACCCTACCTATAAATTAAGCTAAAATCCCACTGTATTAAAATAAGTAAACACTTAATAGGTGCCTTCTGAGTATTAGGCTCCATGAGAAGTATTTGTGATACAAAGATGAAAATGAAGTATAATCCCTGTCCACAAGAGGTATACATTCAACCATACATAGAAAATATAAGTGTGATACAATGTGATTGGGGATAGTTAGAGAGAAGGTACCAACTGAGTTGGGCTTTGGAAGAGGAAAAGAATTTTGAAAGACAGAGATAAGGAAGAGGGGAACTTTAAGGGAACTGGATTGCTTGTGTGAAAGCACATAAGCAGGACCTGCAAAGCTGTCTTTGGGAAACATGTAATAGAGTCCAGTGTGTCTGAAGCCCTAAATGCAGGAAGAGGAATGATGTGCAGTAAATACAAAAAAGGTTAACCTCCCAGCAACTTCTGCTCTAAAATAGACTAGACTGAGGGCAGAATACAATCACATCTCACTCCAGGAAATAGGTTTACATACATAAAGACCTCACCTCACCCAAAGGTTTGTTCTATTACTACTGCATTTTTCAAACAAATAACAATCATAATAGCTGATATTTCTATAGTGCTTTAAGATTTGCAAGATTGGCTTTAAATGCCGAGTTAATGAACCTGCATTTTATCCTGGAGGAAATAGGGAGTCACTGAAGGGTTTTTTTTGAGATGCCTGAGGGGTGACAGTCATACCTTTACAATGCTTTACAGTGACTGTTTTGAAAACCCCTCTTATAATTGAATTTGCAGAAAATACTTAACAGGAAAGTAATTTTGTTTATGCCACTAATTTCATACTGAGAACTTAATACTTTAAACAATGACTTTACATAGTAAGGGCACACACACTTTCTGCAGGCATGTTGCTTTACTCCCTTTAATATTTCATAGAAAATAGTTAACATTGCTTCTTATTCCATAAATATTGATTATTACTGTTCTTTCTAAAAAACTCCCATCAAACCAACTTGTTATGAAGTCAATGAAAATTGTTGACCATACTCCTCATTTTACAGATAAATAAACTGAGCTTCTGAGAGTTTGCAACACACAATGTCAGAAAAGTAAGTATCAGACCTTGGATTTATACTTAGATTTAACAATAGTTCCAACTCTTCTTCCACTTCATTAAGCTCAGAGATATAACTGGCACAAGGATACGTATATGAACAGAGGAGCAAGCATTTGAATGCAGTCCTTGTGACTCCCAATTCAGTGCTTGTCTCAATGTACCTTGCTGCCTTGGGAGTATAATGTTCTAAATATCTTAAAGGGAAGACTATGAATATAATGAATCTACTTGAGGGAGAATGAGGAGTGAGGAGAAAATTGGTCTTCAGGTGAAAAAAACAAAACCAAAAACAACCTGGGTTCAAAGACTTCCTTTCATGCTTGCTAGCTGTAGGTATAAGGTTCATCCTGTCTTTGTTTGACTCCAATTCTTTATCTGTAAAATGAGAACAATAATTTTTTGCAGTATGTATCTCACATGGTTGTTATTATGAGGGTTAAATATGGTATTGGTATGTAAAATCACTTTATGAACCTTAGATACTCAATAACGGTAATTATTATTCTCATTGGATTCTGAGAATTTTGTGCTTCGGGCCAAACACTTCTTGGAAGATACATCCATCTTTACATCTATGTGTCTTTAAATATAGATTTTGTGGAATATTTATTTCTAGAATATAAATAGATAAAAATTAGAATATAAAATATTTATACCCTTTTCTTACTCATAGACATAAAGCCAGTCAATAAAGAAACACATTACAATTTATTTATCTTCACTTATCATGAATTAAAGCATTAAATGACTTTAATAGTTTTTTTTCCCTTCTTGGCAGCACTTAAGATGCTTGACTAAAGCTCTCTAGTGTTTTATTCTATGCCCTGGGAAAAATCGCACCACACTTGATTTTTTAATTAAAGAAATCCTAAATAATCTTTTGGCTGTCAGTATTCATGGAGAAATTTTTCCCCCAAACACCCACTCCAGTCAAGGATCATGTCACTTACATTTTATAGCACTAATATAGTAATCAATCAATCTGGTAAATAGCAAGCTGAATGCCAAGCCTCTAGATTAGTTCTTCTAGATTCTTGACCACTGATATATACATTCTACCATTAGGATCACAATTCTGGAATACTTCATTGGGAAGCTTTAATTTGAACAACTATAAATTTCCAAAACAATACTTCTTATAATAAAATTTGTAGCTTGAGGTAGAAAGCTGCTTTGTACCTTTTATTGAGGGTATTTGCAATAATCAGTTTATGATAAAAAAAGAATCTATACCTCTAGACATCTTTATGTTCTGATTCAGATTTTCTTTGATAGGATGGTGTATAATTTTTTCCTCCCTTAGGGTCTAGAATTGTGACTTCTTCAGTGTGGAGAATTCCCAGTGTCGAAACCCCCTCAACTTATTTAGATTAACAACTTCATTGTAAAGGATAATCTTTGAGAACTCCCTGGGGACACTGAAAAATTAAATTAAATGACTTCCCCCAGCTCACACAACTTATAAGATAGATCTAGATCTAAAAAAATCTAGACTTAGGTCTTTCTGAGAAGGCCAGTTTTTAAATATACCATTTCTGTGTCACTGAAAAAGGAGTGAAGCGTATTTATCTCTCTCAAATGGGTCTGTGATCTTGAGGTAAGGCTTCCTTCTGATGCAAATTGCAGTCCTGCATCCATGATTGCCATTCCTGGATGACTCTCATGTATGTATGTTCTCATAAATTCTCCACAGAGGGACTACTCCACAGTCTGGGGATCTTTCTCCTGAGGTTGTGGGTGCAACAATGGAACACAAAAGCTGTTTATTGATTTTCCTTGCTCTTGCTATTTGACAAGCCCATTCCCCATTCATACATTTGCCTTATGACATTTTATATCAATTTTCATGAATAATTACTCATTGGTAGTACATACATGCACATATACACATACATGCAACTATATGTATGATTTAAAAGATATATATGACACATATATATGATTTAAAATATATTTTAGTTGCCTAAGTTCACTTGATTTTATATATGTGTGTAGAAACCTGAATGAGTGCGTGTATTGTTTCATATGAATTCCTCCCTGGGTGTTTCTGTGTGCTAGGATGGGAAAAATTGTATTAGATAAGACTTTTTCTAAAGCATGAGAATAAGCATGGTATATCAGAAGGCAATCTAGCTTTGGAAGAAAGGGAAGATTGAGTTTAAATTCTGCCTCTTACATACTTTTAAAAAGTCAATTTATTATTTATGTGTAGTTAACATTCATTTAAAAATTTTTTTTGAATACTACTCTGCCTCCCTCTTGTCCCTCCCCTACCCACTGAGAAGGCATAAAATGTGATGCCAATTATACATGTGAAATCATGCAAAACATATTTCCATATTAGCCATGTCAAAAATAAAACCAAGGAAAATAAAGTGAAAAAATTTTCAACTTTAATCTGCACTGAGACTCTCCAGAGGTGGATAACATTTTTCATCATAAGTCTTTTAGAATTGTCTTGGATCATTGTATTGATCAGAATAGCCAAGTCATTCAGAGTTGATCATCATACAATATTGCTATTATTGTGGACAATCTTCTCCTGGTTCTGCCCACTTCAATCTGCCTCTGTTCATATAAGTGTTCCCAGGTTTTTCTGAAACTATCCTTCTCATCATTTCTTATAACAAAGTAGTATTCTGTTACAATCATACAGCACAATTTGATCAGCCATTCCTCAATTGATGAGCATCCCTTAATTTCCATTCTTTGCCACAACTACAAAAAAAAAGAGTTGCTATAAATATTTTGTATCAGTAGGTCCTTTTCCTTTTCCTTTTTTTTTGGGGGGGGAGGATATAGACCTAATAATTGTATTGCTGGATCAAAAGGTATTCACAATTTTGTAACCTTTGATCACGGTTTCAAATTGTTCTCCAGAATGGTTGGACCAGTTCACAACTCCAACAGTGCATTGGTGTCCCAATTTTTCCATATCCCCTCAACATTTACCTTGTCTTGGTAAATGGTGTGAGATATTAGCCTATACCTAGTTTCTGCCAAAATGCTTTCCATTCTTCTGAGCAATTTTTGTCAAATAGTGAATTCTCACCCCCAAAGCTTGAATCTTTGTGTTAAACACTATGGTCATTTACTACTGTGTATCATGTATCTAATTTATTCCCCTGATCCACCACTCTATTTCTTAGCCATTACCAGTGTGTGTGTGTGTGTGCTGGTGTGCATGCATATGTGTATCCTTATTTGATAGACGAGGAAGCTGAGATTCATGTTGAGTCACTTGCTGATGATGCACAAATGATAAGTGTATCAAGAGTAGAGCCAAGATGGCAGAGAAGAGGTAGCGACTCAGATGAACTTTCCTAACATTGCCTCCAAACAACTTTAAAATAAAGCTTCAAATCAAATTCTGGAATGGCAGAACCAACAAAAAGCCGGGATAAGATATTTTTCCAGCCCAAGACAACTTAGGAGGTCAGAGAAAGAGGTCTGTAACACCAGGATAGAGGCCAGCCTGAAGCTCCAGCCTTGGCCCAAAGTGCACATAGTGTCAACACTAGCAGCAGGCTGTGGAGCAATTGTTACAGTGACAGCAGAAATTGTCAGCCCAGAGATGGTAAAAGGGTCAAAAAACTGGTTAGGAAGAGATTATTTCATTGTCTATCTTTTAGCCAAATGTAGTTTTCACTGTTTACCCCTTTTAATTAGGTTTATTTTTGCTTTTGTTTTATTTGAGATCATGACTGCTACCCCTGCCTTTCTTATCATAGCTGAAGCATAATAGATTCTGTTCCAGCCCCTTATTTTTACTTTATGTGTGTCTTTCTGTTTCAAGTACGTTTTTTTGTAAACAGTTGGTGGATTTTGGTTTCTAAACCATTCTGCTATCTGTTTCAATTATATGGGTGAGTTAATTCCATTCACATTCAAAGTTATGATTAGTATGTATTTCCCTCCATCATATTTTTTTCATATTTATCCTTTTCTCTTTTTACTCTGTTCCTCCTCAAAAATCAGTTTTTCTTCTGACCACTGCCTTCTTTAATTCTGACTCCCTTCTTTCATCCTCTGCTTCTCTTATCCCCTTCACCTCCTACTTTCTTGTAGGGTAATATAGATTCCTATACACAATTGACTATGTATGTTATTCCGTCTTTCAACAAATTACAATGACAGTGAGGTTCAAGTATTGTCTGTCACCCCCTATTTTCCACTTTCTTTTCCTAAAAGATCTTTCTTGTGTACCTCTTTTACATAAGTTAATTTCCCCCACTCTTCTTCTCCCTTCCTTCTCCCTGTGCATCCTTTTTACAAACCTGTTAATTTTTTTATTTAGTATTGTATTTTCCTCCAGTTACATGTAATACAATTTTAACATTGGTTTTTAAAACTTTGAGTTCCAAATTCTCTCCCTTCCTTCCTTCCCCCCCCCCCATTGAGAAGGCAAGCAATTCAATATAGGTTATACATATGAAATCACCAGAACATATCCATAATAGTTACATTGTGAAAGAAAACATAGACCAATTGGGGGCGAGGAACCTCAAGGAAAATAAAGAAAGTAAAAAAAAAGTATTCTTCAATCTGTATTCAGACACCATTAGTTCTTTCTCTGGGGATGGATAAGATTTTTCATCATATGTCCTTCAGAATTGTCTTAGATCATTATACTGTTGAGAATAGCCAAGTCAATCACAGCTGATCATATTACAATATTGCTAATACTTTGTACACAGTACATTTTATTTCTCTTTAGCTCATGTAAGTATTTCCAGGGTTTTCTGAGAGCATCCTGCTCCTCATTTCTTATAGCACAATAGTATTCTATCATAATCACATACCACAATTTGTTCAGTTATTCCCCAATTGATAGGCATCCCCTCAATTTCTAATTCTTTGCCACCAGAAAAGAGTGCTGTAAATATTTTTGTACCTATAGGTCATTTCCCTGTTTATTTTTTAATCTCTTTTGAGATATAGACTTAGTGCTATTGCTAGGTCAAAGGGAATGCATGGTTTCATAGCCATTTGGGCATAGCTCCAAAGTGCTCTACAGAATGGTTGAATCAGTTTGCAACTCTACCAACAGTGCATTAATGTCTCACTTTTCCAACATCCCTTCCAACATTTGTCATTTTTCATATTCTGTCTTATTAACCAATCTAATAGGTATGAGGTAGTACTTCAGAATTGTTTTAATTTGCACTTCTCCAATCAATAGTGAGTCAGAGTATTTTTTCATATGGCTATAGATAGCTTTGATTACTTCATATGAAAACTGTTCATATCTTTTGATCATTTATCAATTGGGGAAGGGCTCTTATTTTTATAAATTTGACTCAATTCTCTCTATGTTTGAAAAATGAGACCTTTATCAGAGAAATCTTCTTCAATTTTTTTCACAGTTATTATTGCTAACTGCATTTCTCTCCATCCTATTCCCCTCATTTATTTTATTTTCTTTCTCCTTTCACCTTGTCCTTCCTCAAAAGTGTTTTGCTTCTGACTACCCCCTTCCCCAATCTGCTCTCCCTTCTATGATTCTTCCCCCTTCTTATCTCCTCTTACTACTTTGCTGTTGGGTAAGAAAGATTTCCATACCCAACTGAGTGTGTATATTATTCCCTCTTTGAGCCAATTCTGATGAGAGTAAAGTTGACTCATCCCCTCTGCCTTACCCTATATAACCTTTATTACAGGTCTTAGAATTTTGGAGGTGGCCAATAGAGAAAATTTATTCTAACCCTCTGATTTGGTAGAAGATGTAACTAAAACCCAGATAAATGCAATGTCCCTCCTAAAGTCTAATAACTAATTACTGACAGAGTTAAGACTAGAACTCAGTTTCTTTAATGTTTAGTACAGTGATTTATAATAAGTTTCTGACATTTCTATTAGTAAAGTGCTCTACATTCTTTTTCTTCTTTGAGGGGAGCTATAATGCTAATATTAGTTGGAGAACCTGTGTGGTCTGCTGGTATCCTTGTGATATTAGGAGAAAGCAAAGAAGGTCTTCAGTGTGTTGATCAGATCCTCTCTGATGAACTTAATGGAAAAACATGTACTGAGTCAGGCAGGATGGGCAGACATAGATTGATTATGATCTCCATTATTGTAGAGAACACCCCTATGAATAAGATTGCTGATCCATTTGCAAATAATAATACTTTACAGGTTTTGTTTTGTATGGTAAGGAAATTGTTTTATGTCTATTATGTCATTTTAGCCTCACAATAGCCTTCTGAGATAGGTCTTATAGAGATAATTATCTCTATTTCTCAAATGAGGAAACTTAGAGAGGTTAAGTGACTTTCCTATAGGATCAAAATTAGGACATGTTAGAGATAGAATTCAAACCCAAGCCTTCCTGACTTCAAATCAAATACACTATCTATTAGGCCACACTGACTTTTATCTTCTGTGCTTGAAGTTCCAAGTTGACCTTAAAAACTCTATTCTAGAAAGGTCAGGTGTTTCTATGTGAGGCTATGAGTTTACCTTTGCATTTGCAGGGAAAGGAATCCCTTTCTGAATTCAAAAAAATTCTTGGAGTGTTGGTTTGTTACAACTTCATCTTTCAAAAGAATTCAGGGTGCTCACCTTAAGGGACATCTGGAACATGCTTTTCTTTTTTTTTCTTTTCATTTAATTTCAAAATTTGCTGATAAAACATACAGGAAGCATAAAAGGCCTATAACCCATGGCAACAGCAATTTGGCCACTTACAGCCTTCTTCCTTAGGAGCCACAGACTTGATCACCAAATCTGCAGTTAATGAAGGAAGCTGGCTAGATAAATATGTAATTGCATTTCGTACGGGAAATGTTGCTTTGCATTTCCTGACTTTTATAGGGAATAAGTTTTCAAGAGAGGGAAAAAGAAAACCAAATGTCTGTCTGCATATTTCTCCCTAGTGAAGAGGAGTAGTGAAGCTGTAGGCATAAATGAAATGATCTCACAGAGTACATATTTACATTCCAATCACTGAGGGTCCAGATCATTTGGGATGCTAATAAAAATACTCTCCTGTTTGTGTAATCTCAACACTCAGGTTCCATTAAATTGTGGAGCTGACTGCCCTGAATATAAATGCTTAAGGACTTGGCTGTATCCATTCATCGGTCATATTAAATAAGATGGTACTCTATACGCACACTACCATGAACCAGTCATAAATATTTTCAAGATGAAGTTATCCACGTTTAGTTTCCATCTGACAGATTTTTTAATAAAGGAGTTTGATAGTTTTTGTTCATTACTAAAAATATTGCTGAACTATGAGAAATAAATTTACTTCTCAATTGGAAGTGTTAGCCTAAACGGAAAACCTTTTCCAAGGTTGATATGATGAAAAGTGTTTCCTTTTGAAAGTGTCCCAGTAGAGTGGCCTCTATTCTGGTAGCTAAGGAATGAAGAGAGGTAGAGGATGAGGGTAAGAAGCTGTCTTTTTATAAAAAGTTAGTTAAAATCAATAGACCCTCAAGAAATCTTCAATTGTCTTTCACACCATCCAGCTAGTACTTAAGCACACATTTAAGGAACACTTGATGCAGTTAAAGTACTGTTTCATCAAAGGAAGGACACCTGCAATTCTTGGTTCACTTAATAACTCTTTGTTGATGCCGTCTGGTATACCTTTGTTTCTCAGGTACATCTTTCATATTGAATGAAATCCTACCTTCTACTCTGTTCCAACCATTACCAAACTATGAATAATAATTCTTTACTTTTCTAGAGAAAGCATCTCTCTCTCTCTCTCTCCTTTCTTTCTTTCTTTTTTTCTTTCTATCTCTCTTTTTCTCTCTCTCCTATGCATGTGAGTACATTCTTGCATGAATCCTTCCCTCTCCCTCCCCCACAAACCCAGTGACCAAAGTTGTATTGATAAATATTCAACAGCTGGTCCTCTGAAAAAGTATGTTTGTACAGGACATATTTTAAAGTTAATCTACATTATTAATATTCTCTCCATCACTTCATTAAGTCTGGAAACCAACAAAACAATAGGCCAGGTTCTAATTTGTACCATTTGCTGATTTTTTTGAGGTATAAATGGTTACACTGAAAACTTAGAGGGATATGGCCTCAGCATACCCTTGCATGGAAATGACTCATTTTGAATTATCCCCAAATATAAGGAGCAAAAACAAATCCACTCTTATTTTCCACCTGTTGAAATCCTTCTGAGTCTAACCTTCTTATCATTTCCTCAATGAAGCTTTCACTAGTGTGAAAGTGTTCTCTCACTTCACAACATTATCTCCAACGCATTTGTTAGCTCTCATTCTATTCAACTACATTTACTTGCGTCCCCATTGAGTCCTTCATATCTCTGTCTTCATGGATTTTATATTGAAAACAAGAGTTCTGCCACTTTTTACCCAGGTAGCCTTAGTATCTATATCAGAGTCTTGCATCCTGTAGTTGCTTAATGAATATTTCTTGAATGAAAACAAGCCAAAAATCTATATTATCTCTGGGAGGGAGGATGGCAGCTTAGCTAGACAGATCTTTATATTGCTAGCCTATAGATTTTGAAACAACGGTGGACAACAAAATCATTGCAGATTGTTAGGATCCAAAACCTCACTTGCCAAAGACTCTTCCAATTTTGTAACAGTAAATTTCAAGCCAAAAGATATGGGTTCAAATCCAGGCACTAGCACTTAACTAACAATGTAGTCTTAGTCTGTTATTCCTCATTTCTGAGCCTTAGTTTATTCATCTGTAAAATTAAAGGGGTGAACTAGATGATTTCTAAGGTCCCTTCAAACTCTGGATTTTTGCTCTTGGGTTGTTGTACAAGTCTTGTGAGTTAGATTCCTTCAGTGTTGTTTCCTTATTGGAAAATGAAGGGTAGGGGGAACCAAGATGGCAGAGAGAAGATGGGAAGTTGCCTGAGCTCTCCTGAATTTCCATTGGAAACAAGATTAAATCAAGCCTCTAAATCAATCCTGAAGTGGCAGAACCCTAAAAAAGGAAGAGTAAATCAATTTCATAGCTTAACATAACTTGGAAGGACTTCAGGAAAGGTCTGTCTCACTTAGATAAAAGGGGAGCATAGACCAGCATGGATGGTGTCCAGGAAAGCCAGCAGGAATCTCTTAGCCACAGCACAGATCAACAACCAAAGCCCCATTGTCTTGGATGGCTATGAGGCATCTAGCCCAAGCACAGAAGGCAAATTGCCAGCCCTAGAACCTTGGCACAACAGGAACAACTAGGCCAAGCCACCCCAGCCCAGAGGGCAACCCACAAGCACCTGAGGACCCTGCAGTGACCAAGCCCTTGGACCCCAGAACAAGAAGCTTGGGACAATGCCCCCAGTACTCCAGGAGCAGAGATCAACTTTAAAAATATCAGCAAAACCCCCAAAAGAGGTCTAACCATAGAAAGCTACTATGATGACAGGGAAGATCAAAACACAAACTCAGAAGAGGACAATGTCAAAATGCCAACATATGAAGTCAAAAAGTAGAATATAATTTGGTCTCAAGCCCAAAAAATCCTTTTGGAAGAGCTCAGAAAGGATTTTATAAATCAAATAAGAGAGGTAGAAGAAAAATTGTGAAAAGAAATGAGGGTTACAAGGGAGAATTATTGAAAAACCAAAGAGCCAACAGCCTGGAAAAGGTAGGACAAAAATTGACTGAAGAAAACAACTCCTTAAAAAATAGAATTAGCCAAATGAAAAAAAAATGCACTGAAATAACTTCTTTAAAAGTGTAATTGGCCAAATGGAAAAGGAAGTACAAAAGCTAATTGAAGGAAAAAAATCATCTAATCCTAGACAAAGCAAAAGCAAAAATAGATCTAATTAAAAGAGATAAGGAAGAAACTACATCTTATTAAAGGTACCACAAGCAATGAAGCATTATCAAAATGTTAAACATATATGTGAACCAAGTGGTATAGCATCCAAATTCTTGGAGAAGTTCAGAGAGTAACAGGAAGAAATAGTCAGCAAAACTATACTAGTGGGGGTCCTCAACCTCCCTCTCTCAGAACTGGATAAATCTAACCAAAAAATTAACAAAAAATAAGTTAAGGAGGTGAATAGAATTTTAGAAAAGTTAGCTATCATAGACCTTCAGAGAAAACTGAATGGGGATAGAAAGGAATATACTTTATATTCAGTGGTACGTGGCACTTAACACAAAAAATTGACCATGTGTATTAGGGCATAAACACCTCACAATCCAATTAAAAAAGGCAGAAATAACAAACGTTTCTTGTTCAGATCATGATGCAATAAAAATTGCATGTAATAAAGCGCCATGGAAGGATAGATTCAAATTAATTGGAAACTGAATAATCTAATCCTAGAGAATAAATAGGTCAAACAACAAATCGTAGAAACAATCAATAATTTCATCAAAGAGAATGTCAATAATGAGACAACATACAAAATTTATGGGATGCAGCCAAAGCAGTTGGTAAGGGAAATTTTATATCTCTAAATGCTTACAAGAATTACAAGAGAAAGAGGAGATCAATGAAATGGGCATGTAACTCAATATGCTAGGAAAAAGAACAAATTCAAAACAGCTAATTAAATACCAAATTAGAAATTCTGAAAACCAAAGGGGAGATTAATCAAATTGAAAGTAAGAAAACTATTGAACTAATAAATAAAACTAAGAGATTATTGTATGAAAAAACAATAAATTAGATAAAACTTCAATTAATTTAATTAAAAAAAAGAAAACCAAATTACCAGTATCAAAAAAGAAAAGGGTGAATTCACCACCAATGAAGAGGAAATTAAAGCAGTGATGAGGAACTATTTTGCCCAGCTATATGGCAATAAATACGACAATCTAAATGAAATGGATGAATTGATAAAAAAAATAAATTGTCCAGATTAACAGAAGAGAAAATAAAATGCTTAAATAATCCCATTTCAAAAAAACAAAAAAATAATTAAACAAGCCATCAATGAATTCCCTAAGAAAAAATCTCCATGGCCAGATGGATTTACAAGTGAATTCTACCAAACATTTAAAGAACAATGTATTCCAATACTATATAAACTATTTGGAAAATTTGGCAAAGGAGTCCTACCAAATTGCTTTTATTACACAAATATGGTTGCTGATACCTAAAACTAGGAAGAGCCAAAACAGAGAAAGAAAACTACAGACCAATTTCTCTAATGAATATGGATGCATAAATTATAAATAAAATATCAACAAAGAGATTATAGTGACTTTTCATGAGGATAACACAGAATGGCCAGGTGGGGTTTATAACAGGAATGTGAGGCTGTTTCAATATTAGGAAGACTATCAGCATCGTTGACCCTATCAATAACAAAACTAACTGATATCATATTATTTTTCTCAATAGATGCAGAAAAAGCTTTTGACAAAATATAGAACCCTTTCCTATTAAAATAAGCTAAAGAGCATAGGAATAAATGGATTTTTCCTTATGATAAAACCATCAACAAGTATCATAATGTAATGCAGATAAACTAGAAGTTTTCCCGATAAGATCAGGGATGAAACAAGGGTGTTCATTATCACCACTCTTATTCAATATTGTACTAGAAATGTTACCTTTGGTAATAGGACAAGAAAAAGAAATCAAAAGAGTTAGAATAGGCAATGATGAAACAAAGCTACATTCTTTACAGATGATATGATAGTATTCTTAGAGCATTCTAGAGAATCAATTAAAATATTTGAAACAGTTAACAAGTTTAGCAAAGTTGAAGGATGCAAAATAAACCCTCATAAATCATTTACATTTCTATATATTATCAGCAAAGCTCAGCAGCAAGAGATAGGAAACAAAATTCTAGTTAAAAATAACTCTAGGCAATATAAAATATTTGAGATTCTACCTGCCAAGACAAACCCAGGAACTGTCTGAACACAATTACAAAACACTTTTAACACAAAGTCAGATGTAAACAATTAGAAAAACATCAATTGTTCATGGGTAGGCCAAGCTAATACAATACAAATGACAATTCTACATAAATTAATTTATTAATTCAGTGCCATACCATCCCAACTACCAAAAATTTAATTCAAAGAGCTAGAGAAAATAGTTACAAAATAGAGATAGATCAAAAGATCAAGAATATCAAAAGAATTAATGAAAAAAAATGCAAAGGAAGGTCACCAGACCTAAAACTACGTGATAAAGTGCCAATCATCAAAACTATTTGATACTGTCTAAAATATGGAGTGATGGATCAGTGGAATAGATTGGGTATACAAGACACAATAGTAAATGACTATAGTAAGCTACTATTTGATTAAACCAAAGACTCCAGTTTCTGGGATGAGAATTCACTATTTGACAGAAACACTGGGAAAACTGGAAAATAGCAGAAATAGACCAACATCTCACACTGAATACCAAGATAAGGTCAAAATGGGTACATGATTTAGACATAAAGGGTGATACTACAAGCAAATAATATAGCAAGGAATATTTGCCTGTCGAATCTATGAAGAAGGGAAGAATTTATGACAGAACAAGAGATAGAGAACATCATGAAATGCAAAATGGGTAATTTTGATTGCATTAAATTAAAAAGGTTTTACATAAACAAAACCAATGCAACCAATATTAGAAGGAAAGCAGAAAACTAGAAAACAATTTTTACAGTGTTTCTGAGAAAGACTTCATTTCTCAAATGTATAGAGAACTGAATCAAATTTATAAGAATACAAGTCATTCTCTAATTGGTAAATGGTCAAAGGATATGAATAGGCAATTTTCAGAGGAAGAAATTAAAGGTATCTATTGTCATATGAAAAAAAAACTCTAAACTACTATTGATTACAGAAATGTAAGTTAAAACAACTCTGAAGTACCACTCCACACCTATCAGATTCATATTACAGAAAACAAAAATGATAAATGTTGGAGAAGATGTAGAAAAATTGGAACACTAGTGCATTAATGGTGGAGTAGTGAACTGACCCAACCTATTCTGTAGAGCAATTTGGAACTATGCCTAAAGTGAAACCAAACTGTGCAAATCCTTTGATCTAGCCATACTTCTACTAGGTCTATATCCCAAAGAGATCATAAAAAATGGAAAAGGACACATGTATAACATATTTATAGCAGCTCCTTTTGTGGTGTCAAAGAATTAGAAATTGAAGGGATGCCCAACAGTTGGAGAATGGCTGGACAAGTTCTGGTACATGAATATAATGGAATGCTATTTTTCTATAAGAAATGATGAGCAGACAGATTTCATAAAATCCTGGAATGTCTTACATGAACTGATGCTGATCAAAGTGAGAACCAGAGAACATTGTACACTGTAACAGTAACATTGTGCGTTCATTAACTATGATAGACTCAGATTTTCTCAGCAATACAATTATCTAAGACAATTCCAAAAGACTCATGATGGAAAATGCTATCCACCTCCAAAGAAAGAACTATTGAGTCTGAATGTAGATCAAAATATACTATTTTCATGTTTTTTTTTCTTTCTCATGGTTTCCCCCTTTTGTTCTGATTCTTCATTCAGAACATGATTAATGTGGAAATATGTTTAACATGACTGTACGTGTATAACATATCAGATTTCTTGCTGTCTTGGAAAAATGGGAGCAAAAGGAGGGAGGGAGAAATATTTGGAATTCAAAATCACACAAAAATGAATGTTAAATACTATCTTTACATGTAATTGGAAAAAAATAAAGTGCTATCAAGTGCAAAAAATGGAAAAGAAAATTAAAGGCACTATAAAATTCCTGGTGAAGGGGAAAAATCTCTCTCAAAATACTAATAGAAAAATTTGTGATAAAAATAGTAGTAACCTAACCTACATTTATCTAGAAATTTAGCATTTGCTATGAATTTACATACATTATCTCATTTGATCCTCACAAGTGTTCTATGTGAAGTAGATTCTATAAGTCTCTTTATCAGCAGTCAAGCTAGCCTGTTTGAGACACAGAAGTACCTTAAAGGAATGATAGAACACAGTAAATGTTAGGCATATTAAGCCACTACCACCATTATCATCACTTGATTATCATCTTACCTCAGACTGTGATAGACAGAGTCTAAGACTCTGAACTTCAAAGCTTGGAAATAGTAGTACCTCTCCTACCAAACCAATGGACCTGCTTCTACACTGCTTCCTATTGCTGACTACTACCATCCAATAGATATGCATGGGAACCCTGGAGTGTTGCTCTAAATAACTATTGATTAGAAATATGTAAATTAAAACAATTTTTGAAGTACCGCCTCATGCCTGTAAGATTAGCTAATATGACAGTAAAGGAAAATTAGAAATGTTGGAGGGGATGAGGGAAAATTGGGACAATAAAGCACTACTGGTGGAGTTGTGAACTGACTCAACCATTCTAGAAAGCTATATGAAGCTATGCCCAAAGGGTTATAAACCAGCCATGCCCTTTGACCCAGCAATACTACTGCTATGTTTATATTCCAAAGATATCAAGAAGGAAAAGGACACATATGTACAAAAATATTTATAGCAATTCATTTTGTAGTGGCTAAGAATTGGTAGTTGAGTGGATGTTCATCCATTGGGGAATGATTGAACAAGTTGTGGTATACGATTGTGATGGAATGCTATTGTGCTATCAGAAATGATGAGTGGGATGCTTTCAGAAAAAACCTGGAAAAACTTACAAGAACTGATGCAAAGTGAAGTGAGCAGAACCAGAACAGCATACATAGTAATGACAATATTATATGATGATCAACTGTGAATAACTTAGGTGTCTTCAGCAATACCATGACACAAGACAATTCTGAAGGACTTACGATTAAAAAAAAATGTTATCCACCTCCAGAGAAAGAACTGACAGAGTCTGAATGCAGATTGAAGCATACTTCTTAAAAACTTCTTTTGCTCTTTCCTTCCTTCCTTCCTTCCTTCCTTCCTTCCTTCCTTCCTTCCTTCCCTTCCTTCCTTCCTTCCTTCCTTCCTTCCTTCTTTCTCTCTCTCTCTCTTTCTTTCTCTCTCTCTTTCTTTCTTTCCTCTGTTTCCTTTCACAACATGACTAATATGGAAATATGTTTTACATGCTGCACATGTGTAACCTATTTAAATTGCTTTCTTTCTCAATGATGAGGGAATGGGAGGCAAGACGAAAGAGAAATTAAAGGGAGAGAATTTTAAAAAAAAGAAAGTAAAAAATGTTTTTACATGTAATTAGAAAATACATACTTTAAAAAGATGAAGGATCATTACTTTCTGGTTTTCTGTTGCTCCCTAAGGAGCATGAGAACTTTCCCTCTGACTTTTAGCTAAAACCTTTCATATCTCCTCATTAGAATGTCAGTTTCTTGAGAGTAGGGATTTTCTTACTTTTGTATTTGAAATCTTACCTTTAAAACAGTGCTTTGTACATTATAAGCTCTTGATAAATACATTCTTTTTTTTAATGTTCATCTCTATCTCCAAGGTTCTGAGGTTAAATGACCTAGCCAGGGTCATGCAGCTAGTACAAAGAAGAGGCAAGGTTTATCTTAAGGTCTGCCTGATTCCAAGACCAAATCTCACTCAATTAAAAAACATTGACACTTATTTATATGAGCCAGATAATGTACTAAGTGTTGGGGATACTTATATGTTAATAGGGATGCTTATATTAATGGATATACAAACAAGTATTTACATATAAGATAATACAGTAGAATGGAGGTAACCTTCCAGAGTCCAGGTTGTGAAGACCTGTTGAATGACAAACAGAAAATGGTATATCTGATCCTAGAAGTTATAGGGAATCACTAGATTTTATTCAGCATGAGTGTATAATGGTCAGAATTACAGTGTAGGAAAATCACATTGTTGCATCTGTGGACAACAGATTGGAGTTGAGAGAGATGGGAGGTTGGAAAACGAATTAGAAAGCTTTAGCAATAAGTTAAAGGGTGTTGAGGGTCTAAACTAGAGTGGTGGCTATTAGAGAAAAGAGGGCATATATGAAAGATTTTATTAAGGTAGAAATGATAAGGTTTGACAGTTGATTGGACATTTATGATAAATGAGAGAGTCACAGAAGTCATGAACTGGGGATAACTCTGAGGAAGGTAGCCACTGTGCCAGACTGCTATTCCTAAGTATTATATCACATGGACTTGAAATAAAGGAATTCAAAAGGGTGATAGAATGCCATCAATAGATTTGGAAAATGTATTTCACTTGTCCATTTTGTCCCCTCTCCAAGGAGTAGAAACATCTTTTTTACAAAGAAGGAAATCAGTATTTAAATGGGCAAGCAATACCTGGTATTGTCAACAGGAAAACTTAGACTTATTAACTGAAAGAAAAAGAAAAACTATCATGGAATAAACATTCCTGATTGAGCTGTAATTGAGAATATATTTTGTAAACTTTGCTTGAGCAAATGTGCTTTCTAACAAAAAATAAAGTCTAACGGAAATCATTAGGAACCTTCATGTGAAAGGAAGTACTTATTTTTCTGAGTCCTTTTGTATTCAAGGTCCATGGAGCTTATTGATTCCAACCCTGTTCCCCAAGAATCCTATTGCACAGTTTATTTTAAAATTGTCAGCTGCTGCTTTTTTCTCCTGGCATATTAGTTTTTCCTTCATTCAAAGCTTCCTGTGCTCGATAGAAATTCTCAGGGATACATTTCCTGTCTTCCCACCCCTGTCATATGTTGGTACCCTAGAAAGTTTGATTTTTTCCCACATGTTCAAGTTACAGAATTAAGGAAGAAGCCTCAGTGTCCATCTAGAAGAAACCGTACTCAAACAGAAATCCCCTCTACCAAATCTTTAATAAGTGATAATCCAGCCCTTGCTTGAAGATCTCCAATGAAAGGGGGGTATACTACCTCTTGAGGTAGCCCAGTCTACATTTGTATAGCTATAATTTTTATTATACTTTTCCTTAAGTAGGGTGTGCTTTGCACATGTAAATTATGTATTTATCTAACTATGTATCATGGGGAGAATATTAATAGTTATCTCTGGAAACTTGCCCACCTTTTTTCCAAGGGACACTGATTCTTTCCTGGAGGAAAGCTGGAGAAGCAGCCATAAGACCAGCTGCTCTGTTCTCTTCATAGAGAGAGGTATCAGATTGGAATTATATTTATCTGCCCACTTAAATATTGCTAGTTTAAGAAAAATGATCATCAGTTCAAACTACTTTCCTTGTTGCTATCTCTTAAGGAAGAAGGCGTATAGTTTATATTCTAATGCTTGGTTCCTTTCTCCTAAATATTATTAGTTCCACAAGACCAACACAAATGGTGAATAGTGAATAAACTCATTTATCTTAGAATATAGCAAGCAGAAATCAGAGAATTCGTACATATTAGAATATGCCAATACACAAAGTGAATGAGCTGTCCCACTAAGAGTGAGATAGACATGGGTATGCTGGAGCTAGCTCAATTTGGCTGTCATGAGCTGATTGTTAAATTTTCAGTTTATTAACATCTCATACATCAGCAAATACTTTAAATTAGAGCCAGAGTTATTTACTGTTTTGTTGGTTCTCTGAACCTAAGAAAGCAAAAATGAAAACGTTAATTATACAGCTTAACTTAAAAGTGTGGTACATACATTTTCCCCCCCAAAGAGCTGGTGTTTACGTCATATCCATCTCATATTTCATCTCAACTGAGTACCTGATATCAACCAAGTGAAAATTTCCTAAAGTCCCTTGGGGATGCAGGCTGAAAATCAGGGAGACATTGAAGTTCTAGATCTTTTACATGTCTGCCTTTCCAAAGTCTACTCTTTCTTTCTCTAAATTTCTCTCCAAAGAGAAACTGGAGCCATATATGTCCTCTAAAAATGAATGAAGAAAGAGGATGCCTCTCCTCCCAAGCCCCTCCCAAGCCCTCCCTTCAATTCTGCCTCTCCTACAGGCATGAAATGTTGAGATATCATCTTCTCCACCAGTAAAGAGAGTCTCTTGCTGTAGACCTGGATCCCATTTCAATTTCTGCTCTTTGTTCTTTGTATTGTCTGGGGTTAAGCACAAAACATCCCCTTCCTTTTCCATGTAATAATCCTTGAAAGAAGTGATCTCATTATTGAAGCTTTAAGAGTGTCTCTTCAGTCCAATCAGGGAGTAAGGCTAACTTGTCATTTAAAAAAACAGAAGGACTAGAATTTGGAGCCTTGGCCTCCAGTTCAATCAATGTGTCAATCAACAAAGACATATCTCTCCAAAATTTTCCTCGCTAGATAACAGGATTTGGCCTTTACAGCTCACTTCAGTTTTCTATCTGCAGCAGTGTCTGGTTTTAACTCTCCCTGGACCAAGTACAGCAAGTGGTGTCCCTCTTGCACTTTCCAGATTATTTTTGTGTGTTGCCTTACTCCATTAGATTGTAAGCTTCTGGAGGACCAAGATTGTTTTTATTTTCCTTATTATCTCCAATGTATGGCATGTAGTAGGTACTTAATAAATATTTATTGAACTGAATATTTCTTGAATAATTATTATAAAAAATGACCCTGGGGTAAGCTCAGCCATTTGTACAAAAATAGATATAATTATTTCCCTCCTGGTGATTATAATGTAGCAAGAGTATACAATTTAGTTAGGAATTTCAGGCTATTAAAGCAACGCAATTCTCATTTTGCTGCTGAGGAAACTGAGGCTGAGGACTTGAAGTGACTTGTCAGTGCCACACATGCACCGTCACAGCTGGCATTCAAACTTGGGTTCCCTAAGTCCATATTCAACACTTTTTTTTTTTTTGCATCATGAGACACTGTAACATAGACATAGGGGTCTGTAACTGACAAAACCAAGTTGTATCCTGAAATAATTTATTGCCATAGCAGAATCTGAGACCATTGGGTGAAAGCCTCACAATGAGGCATATTTATGGCTCAATCTTTGGAAGAACTTTTTAATGATCAAAACAATTGATTAAGCTGCCTTAATAATAAGCTAATAATAATCTACCTGTGACTGTATGTTCAATTACAGTCTGGGGCTCTAGATAAGTGACAAAATTAGAAGAATCTTTATGTAAGGCTAATAACATAGGTACTACATGAAGCTTATTTTTATCTTCCACCTAGGAGTTATTTATGGAAAACAAGCCAGAAAAGATTTGTTGTCTTTAAGGACTAGAAGTTGATATATAATAGCTTTGCTGGTCTGGGAAAAAATGATAGTAGATCTAAAGAAAAGTGCTGGAAATTATGTTTGATTTGTGGTTCCCACTTTCTTTGAGTGTGACATCACTTTTTTAACATCAAATTTCACAAATTCTCGCAAGATAGTCATATGACTCATGACACTGAGATTAATTAGCCTCATTAGTTTCAGGATGCTAATGACCTATGTATCTATCACACATAGTTACCACTTCAGCCACTAATAAATTATCTAGAATCATTTGGTGTATTTTGACATTTTAGAAAGTTGAGAAACCAAAGTCAGTGCTGATAATTATAAATCAGTAAACCCAGAAGACATTTATTGAGTATTTGGAGGGGAGAGTGATCACAAGGCATTGAAAGGGTTACAAAAGTTTTGTTACAATGGGTTCTTAAAGAGCTCTGAATCTAATAGAGGAGTTTATAGTCTTTTAGATTGGTTGTCTCAAATACGTGTAATCCCTAGGCATGTATATTTCAGCTCTCTGCACTGGTTTGGACTTAGAAATCTACCCTTAAAGAAAAAACAAACAAAAATAGACCTTTAGACGTTTAGAAATACTGAAGAAATGGGGGAATTATTTTTTTTTACAGTTTTTAATTTGTTGATCTGCTATTTTCTATTCTCTACAAATAAATATTGGACAATCCTCTTTTTATGAAATTTATCTTTTACTCATACTTTGATTTGAGCTTGCCCACAAACTTGTGAGATACAGAAGTCTGAGAACAAGGGCTGTACCCTCCCTCCATTTATTTGTACCTTCAGTGTTTAGCAGAGTGCATGTAGTTGGCACTGAACCAGTCTTTATTGACTAGATTTATTAGAGGCAACAATTTCAAGAATAATTTCCACTTGGAATTGGACTTGCAGTCAGAGAACTAGGTTCAAATCCTTGGGCAAGTCATTTAAATATCTTGGGCCTCTCTTTCCTCATATGAAATTGAAGGGGGTTGGACCACTTGCTTACCAAGGTCCATTCTAATTCTTAAAATGCTAATGATCTAAAATAGAACATATAGAGACAAATAATGAGTTGATCTTGAGGTTCTGTGCTGGTAGATAAGCTCCCTCAAAAGCACTTCCTGTCAATCTATCACTCGACCAAAAAATGACTAGAATTCAAAGTAAGAAGTCAATGCATGGAGGTAAATAAAGAACTCAGTTCAGAAGAACAATGAGAAAACTAATGAGGAGAGTTTTAACCTTTAAGTTCAATGAACAGCTAATTCTGTTTGTCAGGCAAAACTTAAACATGAGGAGAATAACTTATCTTTGAAAGAATGTAAAGTGCAATGGTCCTTTATTATGTTAATAAGACTGGATAACTAACAGCTATTGCTTCAGAAATGTCACAGATTAAAAATGGATTGTTTGAATAATTAGGACAAAGATGATTTTATTACTTTAATGCACACCGTTTCACTCTATCTTTAATTGTCTTTTTTAATTTAACAATTTTGTTTTAATTATGGAAAGGCACATATAATTATTTTGAACTTTGTGTAATTATTCCTGTATAGAAGAGTTTCAACCCTTACACCAGACCTTTAAAAGACATGGATCTTCCCATAGCATCAGTTGAAGCTTTTTCAGGGGCCCTGTATGATTCCAGGTCATTCATCTGAAAGGTCTTTGTCACCTGGGTTGCTTTCTGCTGGATGTTGCTTGCTCTTAAATCTCTTTAGCAGACGAATTTTTGGCAGCACATGGTATAACTAGCTACCATTTTATTAACCAGCTTATTCTGGCAGCTTTTGTGGGAAGCATTTCTAAGATTTCTAGGGATTGTTATGTGTAATTGACATGAAAGATGTGGATATAATTGTGAATGACATAGATATAGTCTATAATTATATAGATATAATCCCCTCCAAGTATTCCACAAATAATAATTCTTGGGTGCATGGTGGCGTGTACCCAAGTGCTTATAAGTTGTCATCAAAATTATAGACTTTCTTTTAGTGTAGCAAAGAACTATAAAATAGGAGGGGGGCAGTGCCCAAATATTGAAGAATGGTTAAACAAATTATAGGTCATAAATATAATGGACTATAAGTATTCCACAAAAGGGCAAATGTAAAGTTTTGGAGAAACTGGAGACCTATATAAACTAATACGGAATGAAGCAAGCACAACCAAGAGAATGACTTACATAATATCAATAACGTTTTAATGAAAAATGATTTTTAAAGACTTGAGAACTCAGATCAATACAATAATTAATTAAGATTCTAGAGGATTGATGATGAAGCATGTTACATATCCATTAACAGTGATAATGAATTAAAGATGCTAGATAAGGCATACATGACTGCTAGCTGCTGTAATGGATAGATCATTGGGTCTAGAGTCAGAAAGACCTGAGTTCAAATCTAGCCTCAGACACTAGCTGACTTTGGGCAAATCACTTAATGCCTCTGTGCCTCAGTTTCCTCAGTAACATGGGGATAACAGTAGCACCTACCTCCCAAAGTTGTAAGAATCAAATGAGACATCTGTAATGCATTTAGCATAGTACCTGAAACACAATATATCCTATATAATCATTATTATTATTATTGTTATTTTATTTTTAGACAAAGCCAAAATGGGAAATTATGTTCGACTCCATATTATTTAAAGGTTTTTTTTTTTTCCTAATGAGATAGAGTGTGAGAGCAAGGGAGATTAGGGATAGGATAGTTACAGACAAGAAAAGATATACAGGGGGTCATTGTAGCATTTTTTTCAGATGCAGAAGAGAGAACTGAAACAGGGCTAGAAAGAAGTAGAGACAACCAGAACAGCTCTGAAAGCAATAAATTGAACTTACATCCTCACAAAAGTACTTCAATCATTCACATTTAATTTTCTTTTTCTGTTTTACCCCATGGCTGTCAAAATATACATTTTATTTGATGTATTTTAAGTTCAGAGTGAAAACAGAAATGTCAAAAATGCACGTGATCAAAATGCAAAGGCTAGAAACTGTGTATTTTATAGATTAATTTATAGTAATAATTTCACCAAATTCAGTGCTTTGTTATATTACTAGAAAATATTTAGTTTTAGTCTACAGTTCTGGGTTGGCTTGAATTTGAAAATTTTTGTAAGGATTTAAAGACTACAAGCTTCTCCTGAATCAATGGCCCATCTTTTAAAAATTGCATTCTTCCAATTATCTTCTAAATGGATATGAAACATAGAATAACACGGTCCTAAAAAAATAAAAAAATTATTGAACATCCCAAGGGCAATGGTGAGATTCATTGTACATACTGCAACGTATTGACAGACTGACAAACAAACAAAAACAAAAACAAAAACCTGAACACCAAAAGTGGCTTAAATATACATTATCAAAGAAATGAATACTCAAAAAGATATGAGGTCATCACACATATTGGAAGTTTGAAAAATAATGATAACATTTATATTGTGCTTTAAATTTTACAAAGCATTTCATAACTATTATTTCATTTTATCCTCACCAAGGGTCCTGAGTGTTATATGCTTTTATTTCCTTGTTTTACTGATGAAGAACTGAGGTCCAGAAAGGTTACATTATTTGCCCAGGATCAAAGCTAGTAAGTATCTGAGGTCAGGTATGAACTCAGATCTTCTTGAATCTAGGTCTAGTACTCTGTCCACTGTACCACCTAGCTATCTGCTCCACATATACTCTACTGGGAGATATTCAAAGGCCAGGTTCATTGGTTTGACTTCTGGATGTCAGTGCCAAGAATCACTCAGATTGAAAAGTTGATGAATTGTGCTCTTCGTCACTGGTTAGAATATTTACAGTGATGAGTTCACAGATATGTTAAATTACCTGGTGATTACATATAGAACAGTTTGCATGTATCTGAATCCAGTCATTTTCTCTGAATAATCAGAAAACCAAACCAATCAAAGGAACAAACAAGGGTCTTGACTAAATCAAAAAGTTTCAGTGGTCTCAGGTTAAAGCAAGTTTGAGGGGAAGGCTATCTGTAAGATAACCCTTCTAAATGTGCTATAAAACATGGATAGCGGACAGACTAAGGTCTTAACGGCCATTAAGTCTTCCTGACTAAGACCAGCTCTCCAACCATTCTTCAATACTATCTCTCAACATGATATCTCTCACCTGGTACCAAATTGGAACAGAATAAAAGCTTGTTTAATTGAATTAAAAATGTTGTTTTCCCTCACCTACTTAAACAGATTAAATGAAACAATAAACCTACTAGAGAATACTTGGGAAACATTCAGATTTTGAGAACTTTGTTTTATGAACGATGCAGAGAACGGCATAAAAGTTTGGCTTCCCACATTTCACTGAGCTCTTCTTACTTACTATTCACAAATAAGTGCATTCATGTGGACTTTAACTTCTACATGTTTATAAAAGGATAATACAAAAAGGATGTATGTCAGTGGGTTTGTGTGCATTGTGTATACAAAACAACTATTTGGTTATTTTGCTTTTGAACTGTATGGGTTGGCATTGTGCGACCTTTTAGATGCATTGGAAGAAATATGTCTAACCATCTTTCCTGGCTCTTTTTGCTCTTTAATCATCTGTATCACAACTCCTTACCATTGCTATTCCTTAAGGCTCCACCTGGGGTCCTCTTCTCTTTTATCTCCTCACTCTATCTCAGTGATCTCATTAGCTATCATTCAGATGACAAACACACACACATATACATACATTATGCATACACACACACAGACACACACAGACACAGACCCATAGTGTTTTCCTGAGTTTTAGTCCTACATTACCAATTGCCTATTAGAAGTTTAAAACTAGATTTACTAGAGTCATCTTAAATTCAAAATGTATAAAACAGAACTCCAAACTTTCCCCTAAACTCATATTCTTCCAACTGTCTCCTTGTGGTAAACAGCACCACGAAATTGTCTCAGGAGGAAGTTGGGAAAACAGGCTGCAATTCGAAAAGTGACTTAAATGTTTATACCCTGTTACCTAGTGATTCTATGCACACATATATCACGGAAGTTAAATAAAGAAAGTCCCCTTATATACCAAACTTATCACATGGGCACCTTTTTGGGGTAACAAAACAAGTAAAACAAAACAAAACTGGAAATAAAATGAATGCTCACCAATTGGGGAATGATTGTAGTATTTGAGAGTAATTAAATATTATTGTGCCATAAAAAAATGACAAATGTGAGGACATCAGAGAAACATGGAAAGACTTGAATGAACTGATGTAGAGCAAAGAAAGAACTATAAAAATAGTACAAAAAGGCCATAGTCAAGTAGAATAAAACAATGCAAAAAGGGAACTGAACATATATTAAATGCATTGTCTCATACTAAATTCACAGGGCAAATTCATTTTTCAAACAAGGACTTATGAAGCTCCTACTATGTTCAAGTCACTATTCAAGGTGAGGGGAATACAAATTAAAAAAAATAGTAACTGCCCTCAAGGAACATGAGTACAAAGACAATATGTACACAGATAAAGAAAAAAAAAACAAAAGCTATGGAAAGAAAATGCAAGGCCTCAGGGAGGTACTGTGTATGTGAAGGATCACAAGATCTCTTGTAGAAGGTGGCACTTTTGAGTTGAGCCTTGAAAGCATTTAAAGTAAACAAAGGATTCTAAATGGTAGATGTGAGGAGGAAGTGATCAGGCATAAAGGTGGGAGATGTATATCTTATGTAGGAAAGAGTGATAATAGTAGCTAATAGTTAACATTTATATAGCACTATGAGCAAGGCCTTGTGCTAAGTGCTTTACAATAATTATTTCTTTTGATCTTCACAATACCCCTGGGATGCAAATTGTCCTCATTCCACAGATGAGGTGACTGAGACAAATATAGGTTAAGTGACTTTCCTAGGGTCAGACAGCTAGGAAATTTCTGAGGCTGGATTTGAATTCAAGTCTCCCAGATTCCAGATCTATTTCTCTATCACACTGAGCCACCTAGTTTGTCTTCAATTTATCTTCCTCCCTCTTCTCAGTGCAGAAAAAATGAGATTGGCAGGCATGGGAGAGGAGAGAAAGGTTGAGATACCAAAGGTGCATATACATATGATATCTATATGTATATATGTATATATATATATGATATTTATATATTATAATATTTATATATATTTATATATAATATTGTATATGTGTGTGTATATCTATATATCTATATATCTATATATATCTATATATCTATATATATATCTCCCATATCTAGTGAAGTCTCCCTTATAATAAAAAAAATTCCATCTAAATAACCAAATTTTCATACACATCTGTATATATGTATGAAAGACTGGTTATTTAGATGGAATGTTTTTTTTTTAATATTTGGGAGACTTCACTAGGTATGGGATAAGGATCTATTAGGAAATGGATTTGATGTAAAAACAAAGAAATCATGAAAAAAAAATTTAAATATCTTGCTATTTGGTTACCAGCTTCCTACTTGAAATATAGTGGGCATTCTGAAGCTGTAAGTCAATATTTATGTTTAAAGTAAGTGAAGAAAAAAATCTTTTTACTTGAGTATGATGAAAAAAATTACGGGAAACTGACAATTTCCCAGCATCTTGGAATAGAAAATAAGCAATGCAAATAAAAAAATTTTTTTTTACTCTTTTACTAAAGAGATAGGCACCTTTAAGGATAGGTGTATTAGAAACAAATGACATTGCTCAGTGATGTTTATTGAATACAGAGATTCACTTTCCAGCTTCTTCTTTTTCTGCCTCGCTTCTCATTTCATTAGTGAGCAAAAGCTAAAAACAGTAACAGTAGAGAAACAGAGCCATTTTAGCATTTTTTTCAGTAAAGCCAAAAATGTATGACATAGGAGTCTACTCACTCACTAAACACACGCAAAGTATCCTCTAAGTATTTGATTGCACCAGGCAACTTAGCTTAATTGTCTAGATAGTGCCAGTTGGTACATAATGTGTGTTGATGAATCTAATGGAAAGAGCTTCTAAGTTGAGAAACATTAGTTAGAATGGCTGTTTTTTCCACCTATAAAAATCAGCTATTGACAAATGATGGCACAGCATGTGTGTGGTGGAAAGCCTTCTAATAAAGAAATGGACATGCTCCCAATTACCTTCCTAAGCCCTTAAAGTGCTTAAGTGCTGCCTCTTCATCAACCTTTTCATTATGTAACTTAGAACCCAGCTTCTTCATTGTTTCCTTCTGAACTGCAATAAAGCTTATTACATTTCCTGTCTGCATAATCTTTCCTGTTTTAATACTGGGGGAGAAAAGGGAGAGTACAAAGCTTCTGAGGAAAGGATACATCTTTAGTGCTGAAAAATACTGCCATTATTAGAACAAATGAAAAGAATGAACAATGTCAGTTGATTGGATGAGTTTCCTTTTTCAATCATAAAATCCATTTCTATCCAGGGAAATCTGAAATGAATACTTTTTGAAAAGAAGCAAAACTGATTCTTCCTTTATATAAGCATCCCTTGAAAAGGATTATTTTCTTGTGTGCATTATGCAGGTTCTAGGAACTCCTGCCCACTCTGGAAACTTTTTAGGTAGGTAAAATGAATTAAGATGAATATTGGAAATTATGAATTAGAATTTTGACATTCTGACTGGGGATTTAGTAGCAATCATAACTAATGATCTCTAGCATTTATATCATGCTTCAAGGTTTGCAAAGGGCTTTTTACACGTTCTCTTATTAGTTATCCACATCAACCTTGGAAGGTAGGTGCTGTTAATATCATTTAAAAGATCAAGAGACCGAGCCTGCGAATAGTTGTGTTTCCAAGGTTACATAGTAAGTGGCCAACAAAGGATTCAAATTCAGTACTTCCACACCTCAAGTCCACTGTGTTAGACATCACACCACAATGTTGATTGACATTTTTATTAGACTTTAATATATATATGTATATATTATTTATATATACAGTATAAATTATATATATAGTATAAACATTATCCCATGTAAGTCTCACAATAACACTGTGAGGTAGGCATGCCTGTATTATGACTCCATTTGTTGGATGAATAAATTCACATTCAGAGAAGCCCATCAAAATTGCCAGTAGTTATACAGCTAAAGGTCAGAGAAAGGATTTGAAGCTATGTTTTCCTTATTCCTAATTTTGTAGACTGTCCTCTGTGCTATGCTGCCTCTTTCTTCTTAGATAAATCTCATCCAACATGAATCTTTGTATAGCAGTACCAAATCCTTATTTGGTACCTACTCATATCATTATCACTCTCATTTCCATGCAAATCATACTAGAATAGTATGACCAGGCTTTGTCTCAGAGAATGAAATTCAGACCGTTACTGAAATTCAACATGTTATGTCTTCAGCAGTGTAGAAAAAACTGAGCTTGGAATCTAGTTAACAAGAATGATTATTTTAAATGGAAAGCTATGACAGCTACTTTTCCCTTTTGTTCAACTGAATTTGTTTTCTTTGCTTTCCTTAATTATTTTCATATTATGATTTGCAAAGTCATTTTATGGGATGTTTCATGCTGCTTGCTCCAGGAAATGCTAGTTCCCACTCAGGAGACAGGAGGGAATGGGAATTAGGACTCAGGTGAAAAGGTTAACCTTAGAGAGAAGTAGAAATACTTTTATAAGTGTCTGTTAATTGACACAAACAAGAAGGACTAGAATTTGAACGTAATATCCCCACTCAGTACGCATTAGCAGTAAGACTTTTTAAATAAAATTTGCACAGAATTGAATAATATAATATCCGTGGAAATCCATTTAAACAAATTCTAAATGTTTGTAAAGTACTGCATTAGCTAAAGGAAACTGATGTAATAGAAACTGTTGATATGAGTAAAACTTTCCAACATTGTATTTGGGTTCTGAAATGGTTAAAAATTGTTTTCAAAGAGTTTAGAAAGAAATCTTTAATAAAAATAATGATTCAGTTCATATCCTATACAAACCCCATACCTCACTGTCCGTCTGAATTATTTTGATATAATGGGAATTAAAAAAAAAGATTATCACATTTCCAAAATTTTATTTCTAGTTATCAGGACGAAGGGATAAAAGAACTGAAATTCACTTGTCCTTCCATGATTAATGGAGAAGGAGGTACTTTGAGCCCCAAAAGAGAAAAGAACTGAAATACTCACGTTATCCCTAGGCCTTAATTCCTTGGGGGCAAGATTGGTTTTATTTTTTGTCCTTTTATCTGCACAGTGTCTGATACACAAGGACTATAATAAAAGTGTGAGTTAAATTGAATTGAATCTTAGGCTCAGATATGTAAAAGAATTAAAGTATTATTTTATCCTAGTTCTTTCCACTGATCAGAATGGATATTCACTTGCACCTTAGAGTGACGTTTATCTGTGGTACTGAGAGGTTAATACAATCAGCAGATGTCATATCAGGGCTTGAAAGTAGGTCTTTCTGGGGCAACTAGGTGGTGCAGTGGATAGAGCACTGGCCCTGGAGTCAGGAGGACCTGAGTTCAAATCCAGCCTCAGACACATAATATGCACTAATTGACTCTGGGCAAGTCACTTAACCCCAATTGCCCTCACCAAAAAACAAAAACAAAAACAACTAGATCTTTCTGATGCCAAGTCTATACTATGTTTCCTCTCTATAAAGGTACTAGGACTTGATAAACCAAGACTATTGATAAATGAAAGAGAATTAAGAGATGTTCTAGTCTGTAATTCTGTTTTCTCCTCTAAATATTGTAATTATATGATCAATTTGCCTTGAAGTCCTATAACTGATTATTACTCATCTTAACCATCAATAAGCTGGTTTTTGAAAGTTCTTTTCTATAATTTGTGCAAATACCACTCAAATTATTAAATACAATTATATGTTAAAAAGAACAGAAAGAAGAGGGACTTCATTTTGGTAGTTAATAAGAGGAGATTTCATGGGTTATTAACATTAATGACAACCTGAGTTCTGAGACAGAGCCCAATAGAGCTCCATCTTTCAAAGTTGTATGACGTCTGAGACATTGACAGAAATCTTCAAGAAATGAAATTTAAGCCACAGTAATGGCCCATCAAAACTGTCAAGCAAGCTCTTCAAGTGATATTTACAAGATTGATGACTTCAGAATCTCTTGGAAAAGGAGACAGTTCCAGCCCAATGGCCAAAACAACTTCTTGTGTACAATGATAAAAAACAAAACAAAACCCAGAAACAAAATACAAAAAAAAGCAGCTTAACAAAAGATGTCATGTCCTCTATTGTATTTCAAACCATGTCATATATTCAATACTTTTTTTCCAAAACAAAATCTTCAATCCCAGACAATTAAAACAAAGCAAGAAAAATCAAGGATTTTCTCCTTGAAAGTAGTGCTTTTTAAGTTTGTAATTAAGTGGTACATTAGAATCAGTATTTTCTCTGGAGTCAGAGGACCTGCATTTAAATGTTGACTTTGATTCATGTGAAAATTATAAAATAATTTCTCTTCTCTGAACCTCAGTTTCCTCAATTGTAAATTGAGACGTCCTTCTGAGGTAGCTTTCAGCTCTAGATTTATGATTTTAATTCCCACATTATCTTTTATATACTCCAGAGCTCTAACATTACTGAAATCTGAAATTATACAACATTGTGGATTCAGAAGCATAAGAACCCCAACTCTGAGGGTTTGACTTTCAGTAGAATATGATACTCTATAAGTATAGATTAAATAAAAAGCAAAAATACTGTGCAGCAAATCACTGATTATGTAAAATTAATTGGCAGGATTCTGACCAGTTTTGCTGAAATTAACTGTGATATAGTCTTTGTAATTTTTAACGTGTGTCTCCAACTTTATTGCAAGCATTAAAAATAGAGCTGTGAAATCTTTGTGAAGCATGCTTCTTGCAAAATTGCTTCCCTTCTGGGAATAGAAAAAAAAAGGGGGGAAAAAGCAAGACAAGCTTATGAAGGATGGATCAATAAAGTCCCAGGAGATGTCAACATAGAAAAATTACAGCAGTAAAAAAACAAAACAAAACAACACAACACTCTTCTCCCCATACCCATTCAGAACCAACAGAGGCATCCAATGGAATCAGGGAGAGGGAAATAAACAAATATGCCAGTTTTGCTTTTTGAAAATTTTAATATAATTTCTCTAGATTATTTCCATGGTTGTTTCTAAATGTAGCTGCTGTTGATTCTGCTATTGGTCTATTCTATCAGTATTCAGAATCTATACATTCTCATAGACATTATTGTTAGGAGTAATAAATTAGTATTGGGTGGGGTATTAGAGATAATATAGGCCAACATCTTTATTTTCTAGATGAGGAAACAGGTACAGAATGGGGAAGATATTCTAATGCTTAAATCAATGCATCTGTGATCTCATTGATATGGGTATTTCCTCTATTAGTGCATATCACATCCCCCACATTTCATTCTCCTGACTCTCACAAAGAAAACCTATTCAACATTCTTAAACTCTTCTTCCAGTTTTTATTTTTCACATTTCCTGTATGCCATTTCAATAGTCAGGCTGTTCATCAGTTATCCATTGAACCTCCTTTATCTTACATGTATTTCTTATTAGTGGTAACAGAAAAATAAGAAGTTATATTTCATAGGATAGTAAGTTTTTCAAGGTATTTTCCATACATCACTTATTTGCTTCCTTCTCTCTCTCTATCCCTGTAAGACTGCTAATTGGAATAGAGATTGATTTCACTAATATAGGAAACTCCTAGGTAAGGGGACACCTTCTACCAATACATGCCAGCACCTTCTCCTCAGTTTACCTTCTTAGTTTCCTGGAGGACTAAAAGTTTGAGGGACTTGCATGGGATCACACAGTCAATATGTGTCAGGAGTCAGATTTGAACCTATATCCTTTTAGCTTCAAGGCCAGCTCTCTATCCAATGTGTCATACTGTCTTTTCTGAAGGTGGTAATAACCTCATTTAATAATAACCCATTTGATTCCTCTATTGAAGAGTCTGATCTTGGGGTGGAATGAAATCCTAGCTCAGAGACTAAGTGCTAAGGCTTCATATAGAAAGGGAGAGAACTAAACTGGGTCCCTACGTAAAAGTTTAATTATCCTTCAGGTGGGGTTATTATAGAGAGATAGTAGTTCTAGGTGTTTTATAAAAGATAAGCTCAAGGTGAGTCAGGATATTGCATGCATAACTAGTGAGTCAATAATTCTATCTATTATATACATATACATGCATATGTATGTATGTATATGTATGTATGCATGTATACATACATACATGCATACATATACACATATATATATGGGGGGGGTTAGGCACTGGGGTTAAGTGACTTGCCCAGGGTCACACAGCTAGTAAGTGTTATGTGTCTGAGGCCAGATTTGAACTCAGGTCCTCCAGAATCCAGGGCCGGTGCTCTATCCACTGTGCCACCTAGCTGCCCCAATTCTATTATATTTTGCTTCATCAGAACACAAGGTCAGAACACATCTGGAGTTTTGGGTGGAATTTTGGGTGCTATGTTTTAAGAAGTACTTTTGTAATCCAGAAGGTACTTAGAATTGGGAAGGGAGGAAGTGAAAGGTTTAGAGTTCATGAAATAATGTGATGAGGTATAGGCCCTGCTGATGGTTAGTTTAAGTAAGTAAAGATTTATATGGCAATAGAATAGCCATGTTCAAGTAGCTGAATGTCAGTCATATTAACAAAAAAATGAGTCCTGTTTGCTTGGCCCTAGGAGGAAGAAATACAGTCATTAGGAAGAAGTTACCAAGAGGTCAATTTCAGCTTTAATTTGAGGTAAAATGCCCTTACAATTAGTAGTATAGGCTGCATAAAGATGCAATGGGATTCCTTTTGCTGAAGGTTTTCAACATTGATTGGATGACCATTTGCGGGGAATGATATAGGGATTCTTGTTTAGCTCCTATTAGACCAGATGACTTCTCAGTTCACTTCTAGTTTTGACAGTTGAACTTCTTAGCCTCTAAGAAGTTCCGAGGCAGTCAAAAAAGGATATAAGGACAATTATCACCATCATTCTTTAGTTAAGATTTTTGGGGAAAGGATGGGTGGTCCTTTAGAAGACTCAAAAGGAAATTCTATTCATCTACTAGTTACCAGAAACTTACATTTTAATAGGGAAATAGCTGATTTGCCCTTGATTAAAAATACTAAAATGAAAATACAAATGTGGTTCTTGCCCACAAAAGTCTTATTTCTTATTTAAATCTCTTTTTTACCTTTCTGTGGCACTAATCCAGTTTTCAGTGATTGGGAACAGATTGGCTCAGGATTAATGAATGTGACAGAAAAGTATGCAAATTTCTAGACAAAAGTTCTTTATGGTGTTTTTGTCTTGTTTTGAAAAACATAAGACAAGGAGCCAAAAGGACCATGTGGAGAGATAAGATTTAGGAGTTATACTTCATTTGGGGAGTAAAAGCAATTTAAATATGTAATAGGGGACCTTGGACAGCATTTCTCATTGTGGAGAGGTGGGGAGCTTGTTTATGGGAAAGTACTAATCATATTTAAAGAAAATGCCTTGGAGAACATGCATAGATATTCAATAACTGATTTGGTTAGCTAACCATATGGTGAAGGGAAATTATATTTTGTAGGGGAAAATATGCCTTATAGATATTGGGGTAAACATTTGTACTTTGTTCTTATATCTTTGAAGCAAAGTTAAAGTAAAGATAAAATGTTAAGTAGTTAATTAACTTGCCCAGGGTCACACAGATGGTAAGTATGCCAGTAAGAACTTGAACCCAGGTCTTCCTGACTCGATTTTCAGTACTTTCTCTGCTATGCCATGCCACTTCTTAAGATTTACTTCAGTTTCATTTATATACATGTTCTTACCACTGAATTTATCATGGCCAAATTAAGTCTGTCATGAGACTGAAAAAAGATGTGGAGTGATGAGTTCATTAGTCACCTATATTTAGTGAGGGTAGATTCAGAATTGTACATAGCTATAACTTCCCCAGGACAAATTTGGTTAGAAGTGGTGGTTCTAGGTATGATGCAAAAGGTAGCCTTGCCATAAGTATAGCCATCATGGAAAGAAGCAGCCTGGCCCCAGAGACTGTGATTATCATATCAAAATGGGTTGGGAGATAGAGTGAGTCTTGAATAAGAGACACCAAGGCTTTTGATCCCTTGGGTAGTTAAAAATAGTTACATCGCACATCATTAGATAGTATTTAAGTTTTGGGTTTGGCAACAGTCATAAGGAAGACATTCTTGGCAGCCTCTACCCCATGTCAACATTCTGAGGGAAAACCTGATTAACCTCATTCTAGTTATCGCTCTGGATAATTACGGATTTTTTTTAAGCTGGGAACATAATTTCCGTAAATTCCGCTACTTCTTCCATTAATGTGATTAACATGCCAAAAACCAGGTCAATATGGAACTGGAGGAGCCAGGGTACTGAAGGCAAAAAAGATTCGACCAAACTTTCCAAGTATTTTGTAATTCCCTACCAGGTGGCCTAGAATGCTGTCCAGTAGATAGATGCTCTTGTCTTATAAGGTGCTAGGACAAGATCCCTTACATAAGGGGCTCTTCAATTCAAGCAAGGGGTTTGTGGATAGATTTCAGGGAATCTGTGATTTGGGATAGATAAATACATTTTTATACTAATATATAATTGAAAATTAATGTGTCCTTTAATCATGAATGTAGGCAATAACCATTATTTTGATGGATCCATTGTCTTTACCAGAACGCAAAAGGGATTTGTGATCCAAAAAAAGGTTAAGAACCTAATGGTTTCACCAAGTTGGAATAGATTAGAGACATCACAGAAGTGAACTAGCTGCTAGGACTTCCAAGGTAAGTTTTCCTTTATGGATAAATAAAGCAAGCTGATTAAGAGAGATGATTTATGCTGCCATTTATCCATGGGCATGCGCAGAAGAGGGTAGCCATCCATCCATTTCTGTGCACCAATGTCAAGAAGAAGTCAAGAAGAAGAGAGACAGCACGCCACAGTACCGAGGTATCAGTTGGGATGTGCAGAGTAGCATGAGCCAGCAACATTTGGCCCCACCCAAATTAAAATGTAATTGGAAAATATTTAACAAAATAAATAAAAATACCATACAACATAGATAATATTAGGCAGCTAGAATAGCACACTGGATAGAGTGCTGGGTCTGAATTGGGAAGACTCATGTTTCTGAGTTTAAATCTGACCTCAGACACTTACCAACAGTATGACACTCCAGGCCTGGCACTCTAGCTGCCCTAGAACGGTGGGGTCAAAATCTAATAGAAATGGATCTCTGCTGGCTTCATAGACCTAGAAAAGCACAAAGTAACATTATCTATGTTTTATTTTAATTTTATGTATTTTGTTAAACATTTCACAATTATATTTTAATATGGTTCAGGCAGCACTCTGGACTTTTGATGAAGCTTGAGGACCACAGGAAGCAAGTTCAGAACCTCTGAACTAGAGTACATGATCTCTCAGGGCCCTCCCATACCTAAATCCTATGATCCTGTGAATGCTTTCCCAAAACCAAGCTATGAGGGAAATGCCCAAGCCACCCATTGAGCATGAGGCCTCTGTCTCTGTTTCTAAGTCCTTTAACCCTGTTTGTTTCAGTTCCTCATCTGTAAAATGAGTTAGAGAAAGAAATGACAAATCACTCCAGTATCTTTGCCAGTGAAACCACAAATATGCTTACAAAGAGTCAGACACATCTGAAATGACTGAACAACAATAATAAATAACATTATATTTTAAAATTGCATAAATATGTGACATCAGGGATCCTTATGTATGACTTAGTGGCCATCATTTTGTTTGAATTTGGTACTGAGGGTCTACAGGATTAAGTTTCAGTCTTGAAGCCAGAAAGTCTTGTTTCAAGTCCTGTCTCTGACACATATTGGTTATGTGACCCTAGACAAGTCATTTATTCTCTTCATGTTTCAAGCAACTCTCTAAGATTATGAATTGAAGAGAGGGGACTGATCTACAATAGTTGAGAGAGTTTTCTCAGTTGGTAGTTCCAATATCAATACAATCAGCATTCCAGTCCCCATGCCTAGGTCAAGAAGAAGCTCCTTATGTCTTGTTCTTCATCCTTTTCTTTCTTCCCTTTCACATCTCAGAATAAACTATTCCCTGACTGATACCATAAGGTGGCTTTGTCAAGACAGAAACTTCTCTAAGGCATTCTTCAAGCCAAACTTGTAAATATTTGGAATCCATTTGGCAGACTCCAACGAACGCAGTGAGCTTGGGAGACTTTAGATTTTCCAAGTGGAATCTTCATTCAGCCTTTATGCTAATCCTCCTAACAGCTTTAGTGAGAAGGTGCACTGCAGGGACTCTGGGTTGCAATTAATTTCAAAAGCTTATTGCATGGCTCAGGAATATATCTTTTACAGTAACGGATTAGTTGGCTAAAAGGCAATTCAAGAGAGAAGGTATTTCTTGATTCCATTTAAATGTCAGATTAATAAGATGCAAATTTATCTTTAAAAAAAGCATTACTTAAAGCCTGCATGCAGAAAGTGACAGACAAGAAAAGATACTATAGTATTGGAGAATACACTAGGCTGTGTTTTCACCTGCATGCAGTGGTCATAATAGCTTAAGCTTTTGAATCTTCTCAGAGCAATTGTATCAGATTCACATTTTAAGTTGAAAATTACAGTATACAGGTACTGAAAAATTCCCTGATGGTTTCACTTTTCCAATCTGAAAATGCCACTGAGACAATATGAAAGAAATCAGTTGGTGTTTTAGTTGGTAGAGCCCTGCATTGAAAGAAATAGAAGCTTTATTTAGAGAAATCTGGAATATGGCATGGGAGGGGAAAGGATGGTCTTTATCTTTGTACTGTCATAGCATAACACAGGGCCTGATATGAAGTGGCCACTTAAATGCTTGTTGTTTGATTGAGTGGATAAAGGGATGAAATAACTGCTGGAATCTCTCTCAAGTGGATGAGTTATATAGACAGAGGCCTTGTACTCAATGGGTAGCTTGGGCATTTCTCTCATAGCTTGGTTTTGGTAAAGCATTCACAGGATCATAGGATTTAGGTATGGAAGGGCCCTGAGAGATCATGTACTCTAGTTCAGAGGTTCTAAACTTGCTTCCTATGGTCCTCAAGCTTCACCAAAAATCCAGAGTGCTGCCTGAACCATATTAAAATGTTTAACAAAATAAATGAAATTAAAATAAAACACAGATAATGTTACTTTGTGCTGTTCTAAGTCTATGCAGCCAGCAGAGAACCATTTCTATTAGATTTTGACCTCACTGTTCTAGGGCAGCTAGGATGGTGTAGTGCATAGAGTGCCAGGTCTGGAGTCAGGAAGAAGTTGAAATCTGGCCTTAGATATTTACTAGCTGTGTGACCCTGGACAAATCACTTAACCCTGTTTGCCTTAGATTCCTCATCTGTAAAATGAGCTAGAGAAGGAAATGGCAAACCTCTCCAGAATCTTTGCCAAGAAAATTCCAAATGAGGTCACAAATGTTGGACACAAATGAAAAATGACTACAACAACCATTGCTCTAGTCTAAACCTCCAACTTTATAAGTGAACAATTGGAAGCCCAGTACAACCAGCATAAGCTTCCTCCCAACCCCATAGAGAAACCTTACTATACCTCCATAACTGGCCTCTGCCTCCTCCTCTTTCCCCCACTCCTCAATAACAATTTAATTTGCTGCTTTTTATGGTGCTAATCCTTGTTTTGGGAAGCTTGTCCCTGGATATTAAAATGCTTGTTATGGCTCTGAGACTAGGAATAGTAGGGTGCATATGTCAGAGAAACAGATATAGGTCCGAGGTAAATAAAAAAAATTCATAATAACCACTGTGTTTCTCTTTGAAACCATATATTCTGGCTCTGAATCCAATTTTCTTTCCACTAAACCATACTATCTCAATAGTTATTTTAGTATTAACAGTGCACACTAATAGGTGAAACTGGCTCTAAGAGGATCACATTCATTCTTTGTATTCCTACAATTAACGATTTGGCCTGGAACATGGAGAGAACCCTATATAGTGTGGAGTGGTTACAGCCCTCCCTATTATCCACTTTGGATGAGATAGTCCAAAGTTTCCTATCCCTTTCCAAAATATCATGATTAGGAGAGATGTATGCTTTGACTTCAGTTTATTTCAGTTTGTCCTCATGAATTTGAATAAAACCCAATGACTACCAGGGGTAGGGAACTTTAGCCTGAAGCCATATGTGGCCCTCTAGGTCATCCAGTGTTGCCCTTTGACTGAATCCAAACTTCACTAAACAAATACTCTTAATAAAAGGATTTATTCTGTAAAATTTGGACTCAATCAAAAGGTCACACCCAAGGGCCTAGCAGTCCACATGTGGCCTCCAGTTACATGTTCTCCACCTCTGGACTAGACCCTTTTACCAGATGAACTTGAAACAAACTGCTCTGGAATTAGCTTATAAAGTTAACTTACTGGTCTGTAACTGGGGAATTCAGTGTGCTTGATAGCACTAACCTGCTCAGGGCAGATAGAGAATCCTATAACGTTGCATGGGATTAAATATTTACATTGATATTCAGCTAAATAAATGACCAAAAATCATAACGTTTCATTTCCTTGGGACCATGACAATGAAAGTTCTTTACTGATTTGTAATTTTTCCTAATTAAGCATCTGCTTACTTCTTCATCACTCATTCATCAACCATCAACACACGACAATCAATTTGTGTGTGCCAACACAAATCAGGACTTGTATAGTAGAAAGTGTGAAAGTCAATGGATGGATTTATAATCATGCAGCATTTCTTTATGCCTTTTATCAGAGATATCTCAATGCTTAGCACAAGCACTTTAAACATTCAATGATACATTGTGACGTGAGTCAAGTTATACATTACCGCAATAATCATAGCATCAGCCCTTGATTTTACTCTAAGGACTACCTCACTGTCTCTTCACTTTTTAATGTAGGTTTCCAGTCCTGTCCAAAATTCATTCTCTAGATCTTTATGAATGCCCCTGACTTTATCTTCAAGTACTATTTGACATTTATGGGGAATGGATCACTGTCTCTGTGTCACTTCTTCTCTGGAGGGCTGTTTTAGAGCAATAAATGACTCTTTCTGGAACAATTCATAGAAATCTTAAACAGGGGAATGATATTTGTAAATCTAGTAATAAAACTCTTTAGCCTCTTGTTTCCTTGGGCAAGAGATATCCTGAGATTTTATCTAGGCTGTGTTCTTTGATTTTGGATATTCCTTCCAAAGATCTTGTGCAACTTCTGTCAATGTCCTTCTTATATAATGCCATAAATTGAACATAGATAATTCATGTAACATGCTGGACTTACTTCCTTACTTTTCCTCATATTGTGAGAATACCAGTAAAACAAATAAATTATAGGATCACTAGTGGAAAATCCATGGGAAAATATACAAAACAAAAAAAATATGGATTTTTAAGCCATAAAATCTGGTTTTGCATCATGGTCTTATTTTTTTATTGCTTGTGTGACCACGGTCAAGTAATTCTTCTTTTTGGGCTTTGATTTCCTTCTAGGTAAAATGAGGGTGTGTGTGTTGAATTATCAATTGTTTGTCAAGTATTTAGTATTTCCTATGGTCCAGGCTTCTAGCTCTAATCCTTTGATCCTAAGAAAATCCCTGTGTTTTAATAGATGGTAGACTTAATATGAATGGTGCAATATTTAAAAAAAATTAAAAAATGTTTAATGATATAAAAGACAAAAGAAAGCTCATACATTCTTGATCTACACCAGGCCTGCACAACATATGGTTTGAGAGCTGCTTGAGGCACACCAAAGAATTTTGGATGGCCTGTAAAAAATATAGTGCTCAGTGGCACTGATCATATTCTCCCATTAGTCACTTGACCCATGACAACCAATCAGCATCAGTCTGTCTGTAGTCTAACCTATCTGTGGCCTGAAGAAGTTTGGCCTATTTTAATGTTGGCCTCTACCTACTGCCAAGTTGTGCAGATATGGTCCACATTAAGAAAGACAAAACTAATGAAATGATATTTCACTATACGTTGTCCTGATCAGACCACACCTAGAATATCATATCCTGTTCTGGGCATTGAATTTTAGGAATGGTATTGACAATAAGGAACATGTTCAAAAGAGGGCAATGATGGTGCAGATATTAAAACAACATGGAATAGGCTGTGCATGAAATTTCAGAGAGACAGAGTTTGGATTATCAATTGTCAGGAATATTAAAAATTGAATTCATTCATCAGCTATGGATTAGACAACCAGACAGATTCTGAAGTCCTTTCATGAAGGGTTATGATTGGAGCTACTTTCTTGAGGAAAATGAATGATGAAAATAATAAAATCAACAACTAATTTTTAACTGATACTTTAAGATTTACAAGTTGCTTTACACAAATTATCTAACAGAGCCTAACAGAAGCTCTGTTAGTTTGGTGCAATTATTATCCCAACTTTAAAGCATATGAAACTGGTTCTGAGAGAAGTTAACTCACTTGCAAAGGGTTACACAGCCGTTAAGTCTCAAAAGCTATGTTTAAGCCTATATCCTTTTGACTCTAGGTCAAGTTGTCAATATCATATATCTATAGCTAGAAGGGATTGTAGATGTCACTTAATTCAGTCCCTTCATTAAACAGATGAGAAAACTGAGACTTAAAGACTTTAAGTGACTTAATGAAGATCATATAGGTAGTAAATGACAAAGCTAAGATTTAAACGTTAATCATGTCTTGACCTAGTCGCTGATTCTGTAAGCACTCCTCAACAGACAAAAATAAAGGAGGAATATTTTGAGAAGAATGACCATGGAAACATATTTAGTGGAAATACTACATATACAATTGGCTTGAGTTTTTATTATTCATCTATTAGATGTGATTTAATTGGATCAGTTCTTTTGTAGAACAATCTAATTCCTTCCAGAACATTTAAATAATATTTCTGAGACATATTGGATCTACACTTTGGGAAAACTTTAGATAAAAGCTACAGTAATAGAAAGTTAAGACTACCTCCATTAATTTGACATGTCACTTTGGGAAGAGAAAATTTGTTGACAGTGTTGACTGGAAGATTCATGTGAACTTTGGCAAATATTATGTAACAAATCCCCATCTTAACATCTGTACCACAAACAGTAAGCTGACATTTATAAATATTCTAAAGAATGCAACAGTAGTATTTTTTAAGGTTGGTGTAAACCTTTCCATATGCTGACTTTGCACTTTCTTCAGTGATGTTGTTTCTTTGGACCTATCTTCTTGAACCATGTTTTTGTTTTGGAAGTGAATATTAACTTGTGAATGATTCAAGAACAAGAAACTAAATTCATACTCTGGATAACATATTGATTTGATTTCTTTCAGTTCTATTTCTTTCCTAATTTCATCATTCGACCAGGTATGAATCTTCAGAGAGCAACTTTCTAGACTGGACCATACTTTGAGGCTAGGCCAAAGTGCTCTGCACTCAGGAAGTTGTTTAGTGTTTGACTGGAAAAGTTGACTCGGAACTTGAACACTTGGTTGGTTCAAGACAAATTTTTCTTGCCTAATCCTGACTGAAGAATTAGTTGTATGGTATCTGTATGGCCTCTTCTTGGTGCACTGACTCTAGATCTTACAATCTTGATACATGCCTGTAATTATTTTCTGCTCAATCTCATATTATTTTGTTAATTCCAAATTCTCTATCTCTGACCTCAACTATGTTGATTTCTTCCTAAGCTTTCCTATTCTGCTCAGTTGCCCAGATATTATCACTTGAGATGCTTGTCAATATACTAAATACATATTTTACCACTCCTCTTGCTTTCATACTTCTTTTTTTAATTTATTTTTTATTAATTTATTTTGATTTATCAACAATCACTTCCATAAACTTTTGAGTTTTAAATTTTCTCTCCCTCCCTTTCCCCTCCCTCCCTAAAATGGCATACAATCTGATATAGGCTATACATATACATTCTTATTAAACATATTTTCACATTAGTGATGTAATGAAGAATTAAAACCAATAGGAGGAACCACCAGAAAGAGGAAACAAAACAAAACAGAAGAAAAAAAAAGGCAAATAGTATGCTTCTTTCTGCATTCAAACTCCAAAGCTCTTTCTTTGGATGTAGATAGCATTTTCTAGCATGAGACCTTTTGAGATGTCTAGATCCTTGCATTGCTGAGAAGGGCTAATTGTACAACATGGCTGTTATTGTGTACAATGTTCCTCTGGTTCTGTTCACTTGGCTCAGCATGAGTCCATACAAGTCTTTCCAGGTTTTTCTGAAGTCTTCCTGCTCCTCATTTCTTATAGCACAATAGTATTCCATTACATTTATATACCACAACTTGTTCAGCCATTCCACAACTAATGGACATCCCATCAATTTCAAATTCTTTGTCAGCACAAAAAGAGCTGCTATAAATATTTTTGTATTCGTGGGTCCTTTCCCCATTTTTTATGATTTCTTTGGGATACAGCCCTAGAAGTGCTATTGCGAAGTCAAAGGGTATGCACATTTTTATAGCCCTTTGGGCATAGTTCCAAATTGCTCTCCAAAATGGTTGGATCATTTCAGAACTCCACCAACAATGCATTAATGTTCCTATTTTCCCATGTCTTTTCCAGCATTTATCATTTTCCTGTTTTGTCATGCTGGCCAATCTGATAGGTGTGATGTGGTACCTCAGAGTTGTTTTGATTTGCATTTCTCTAATCAATAATGATTTGGAGTATTTTTATACAACTATAGATGACTTTAATTTCATCTGGGAATTGTCTGTTCATATCCTTTGACCGTTTATCAATTGGGGAATGACTTGTATTCTTATAAATTTGACTTAATTCTCTACGTATTTTAGAAATGAGGCCCTTATCAGAAACACTGGTTGTAAAAATTCTTTCCCAATTTCTTACTTTCCTTCTCATCTTGGTTGCTTTTGCTCTGTTTGTGCAAAAACTTTTCAATTTAATGTAATCAAAATCATCCATTTTGCATTTTGTAATGTTCTGTATGTCCTATTTGGTCATGAATTCTTCTGTTCTCCATAAATCTGATAGGTAAACTATTCCTTGTCCTCCCAGTTTGCTTATAGTATCAGCCTTTATGTCTAAATCATGAACCCCTTTTGATTTTATTCTGGTATATGGTGTGAGATTTTGGTCTATGCCTAGTTTCTGCCATGCTCCCTTGCAGTTTTCCCAGCAGTTTTAGTCAAAGAGTGAGTTCTTATCCCAGAAGCTGGTGTTTTTGGGTTTACCAAATAGTAGATTGCTACAGTCACTGACTACCATGTCTTGCATACCAACCTATTCCACTGATTCACCATAGGATTTCTTGGCCAGTACTAAACAGTTTTGATGATTGCCGCTTTATAATACAATTTAAGATCTGGAATGGCTAGGCCACCTTCCCCTGCATTTCTCTTCATTAGTTCCCTTGATATTCTAAACTTTTTGTTCTTCCAAATGAATCTTATTATTTTTTTTTCTACCTCTATAAAAAATTTTTGGTAGTTTGATTTGTATGGCACTGAATGAGTAAATTAACTTAGGTAGAATAGTCATTTTTAGTATATTAGCTTGGACTATTCAAGGGCAACTGATGCTTTTCCAATTATTTAGATCTGAGTTTATTTGTGTGAAAAGTGTTTTGCAATTGTATTCATATAGTTCCTGGGCTTATTTCCATAGGTAAACATCTAAAGAATTTATAATGTCTACACTAACTTTAAATGGAATTTCTCTATCTCTCGCTGTTGGACTTTTTTTGGTAATATATAGAAATACCAACAATTTATGTGGGTTTATTTCATAGCCCACAACTTTGCTGAAGTTGTTTATTATTTCAAGTAGTTTTTTACTTGATTCTCTAGGATTCTCTAAGTATATCATCATAACATCTGCAAAGAATGATAACTTTGTTTCTTCTTTGCCTATTCTAGTACCTTCAATTTCTTTCTCTTCTCTTATTGCTGTAAGTAACATTTCCAGTATGATATTGAACACCGGTGTTGATAATGGACATCCTTGTTTCACACTGATCTTATTGGAAATGCTTTTAGCTTGTTCCAATTGTATGAGATGCTTGCTGAAGGTTTTAAGTAGATGCTACTTATTATTTTAAGGAAGACTCCATTTATTCCTATGTTCTCTAGTGTTTCGAATAAGAATGGGTGTTGTATTTTGTCAGAAGCTTTTTCTGCATCTATTGAGATGATCATGTGGTTTCTCTTAGTTTTGTTGTTGATATGGTCAATTATGCTGATAGTTTTCCTAATATTGAACCAGCCCTGCATTCCTGGTATAAATCCTACCTGGTCATAGTGTATTAGTCTTGTGATAATTTGCTATAATCTCTTTGTTAATGTTTCATTTAAAATTTTTGCATCTATATTCATTAAGGAAATTGGTCTATAATTTTTTTTCTCTGTTTTGACTCTTCCCCATTTAAGTATCAGCACCATATTTGTATCATGAAAAGAATTTGGCAAGACTCATTCTTTGCCTGTTTTCCCAAATAGTCTATATAATATTGGAATTAATTGTTCTTTAAATGTTTGATAGAATTCACTTGTAAATCCATCTGGCCCTGGTGATTTTTTGCTAGAGAGTTCATCAATGGCTTGTTCAATTTCTTTTTTCTTTGTTGGGGTTATTTAAGTATTTTACTTCCTCTTCTGTTAATCTGGGCAATTCATATTTTTGTAAATATTGTTCCATTTCACTAAGATTGTCAAATGTATTGGCATACAGTTGGGCAAAACAGCTCCTAATTATTGTTTTAATTTCTTCTTCCTTGGTGGTGGATTCACCCTTTTGATTTATGATACTGGTAATTTTATTTTCTTCTTTCTTCTTTCTAATTAAATTAACCAAAGGTTTATCTATTTTGTTTTTTTTTCACAAAGCAGTTCTTAGTTTTATTTATTAGTTTAATAGTTTTATTAATTTCAATTTTATTAATTTATCCTTTGGTTTTCAGTATTTCTAATTTGGTGTTTAATTGAGAATTTTTAATTTCTTCTTTTTCTAGTTTTTTAGTTCCATGTCCAACTTATTGATCTCCTCTTTATTTTATTTATGTAAGCATTTAGAGACATAAAGCTTCCCATAAGAACTGCTTTTGGTACATCCCATAAATTTTGGCATGTTATCTCACTATTGTTATTCTCCTGAGTGAAGTCATTGATTGTTTCTAGGATTTGTTGTTTGACCCATTCATTTTTTAGGAATGGATTTTTAGTTTCCAATTTTTTTATTCAGTCTTTTTGTGGCCCATTATTACATATACTTTTTATTGTATCATGATCTGAAGAGGATGCATTTAATATTTCTGCCTTTCTGCATTGGATTGTGAGGTTTTTATGCCCTAGTAAATGGTAAATTTTTTTGCATGTGTCATGTACCACAGAGAAAAAAAATAATATTCCTTTTTATCCCCATTCAATTTTCTCCAGACGTATACCATATCTAACTTTTCTAATATTGTATTCACTTCCTTAACTTCTTTCTTATTTGCTTTGTGGTTAGATTCATCTAGTTCAGAGAGGGGGAAGTTGAGGTTCCCCATTAGTATAGTTTTGCTGTCTATTTCTTGCTTTAACTCCCTGAGCTTCTCCTCTAAGAATTTGGATGCTTTTACCACTTGGTGCAGATACATTTAGCAATGATATTACTTCATTGTTTATGGTGCTTTTCAGCACATTGTAGTTTTTTTCCTTATGTCTTTTGATAAGGTCAATTTTTGCTTTTTGCTTTGTTTGAGATCAGGATTGCTACCCCTGCTTTTTTTTTACTTCAACTGAAGCATAATATATTCTACTCCAGCCTTTTACCTTCACCCTGTGTGAGTCCCTCTATTTCAAATGTGTTTCCTGTAAACAACATACTGTGGGATAATGGTTCTTAATCCTTTCTGCTATCTGCTTTTGTTTTATAGGAGAGTTTATCCCATTCACATTCAAAGTTCTGATTACCATCTTTGTCTTTCTCTCTATCTTATTTCCCCTCTGTTTATGCTTTTGTTTCTCCTTTCTTCCTTTCCTTCCTCACTAGTGTTTTGCTTTTGACCATTGCTTCCCTCAGTCCTACCTCCCTTCTATTATCCCCCTCCCTCTTCTTCCTCCTTCCGCTTACTACTTCTTTCTTCTCTTCTATCCCCCCTGCCTTTTCTTCCCCCCTTTTCCCTCCTAACATAGGGCAAGTTAGATTTCTATACCTGATTATGTTATTCCCTTCTTGAGGCAAATTTGATGAGAGTAAGGTTCAAACAATGCTCATCTCCCCCCCTTCTTTCCCTCTACTGTAACAGGTTTTTGCGCCCTTTCCTGTAATATAATTTAACCTTGTCTGCCTCTTCCTTTCCTTTTCTCCTAGTACACTTCCTTAGTTATATCAGATTAATACACTTACTTAGATTCATTTAACCCACTTGATTAGATTTTTTTTATCATTACATCAAAGTCAACTTATACCCACCCCCTCTATGTATATCCCTTTAAATTGGTATAATAAGAATACAGTTCTCAAGAGTTACAAGTGTCATCTTCCCTTGTAGGGATGTAAACAGTTTGCCCTTATTAATAACATGTTTTTGTTTTTTTCTGTCCCATTTACCTTTTGATGTCTCTTTTGAGTCATATTTGAAGATCAAATTTTTTTGTTGACTTCTGGTCTTTTATCAGGGAAGTTTGGAAGTCTCCTATTTTGTTGAATATCCATCTCCTCTCCTGAAAAAGTATGCTCATTTTTGCTGAGTAGTTGATCCTTGGTTGTAATCCAAGCTGCTTTGCCTTATGGAATATCATATTCCATGTCCTACAATCTTTTAATGTAGAAGCTACAAGGTCCTGTGTAATTCTCACTGTGGTTCCATGTTATTTAAATTGTTTCTTTCTGGCTGCTCACAGTATTTTCTCTTTGATTTGGCAATTTTGGAATTTGGCTATTATATTCTTTGGTGTTTTCAACTTGGAATCTCTTTCAGGAGGTTATTGGTGGATTCTTTCTATGGCTATTTTACCCTCTGGTTCTAAGACTTCAGGGTAGTTATCCTTGATGATTTTCTGAAAAATGCCATCCAGGCCTTTTTTTTTGATTACGGATTTCAGGTAGTCCAATAATTTTTAAATTATTTCTTTGCATTCACAAAAGTTTAGGTCTTGGAATAGAATTATTCACTTACAAAAACTCAGAGTTAGAAGAGATCTCAGAGGCCACCCAATTCAACCTGTAGCTGGACAAGCATCATCTTTGAAATATCTTGACAAATGGCCATATGGTCATCACTCGAAGTTGAGTGGGATATTAAGATATAAGATATAAAATCAAACAAATCATTTTCCTTTTTTCCTTTCATTTCTTCCAAAAGGTTCCATTTCCCACAACTGAATTAACACATGGTTTCTTTTTCCCAATTTCCAAGTGTGACCAATAAATTATATGAAAAAGTAATTTTATTTGAAGTCTGTTGAAACTTATTGTGGGGTTAGTGGAGAGAGGCCAAGTCCATGCCATGAAACTACAGAGATATATCTGGGCATTTGTTTAATTCAGTATTCAGTACCAAGGCTGCTGATGGCTCTGACGGGGCTGCTCTATAGTGTGTATGCCTGCAAGCTGCATGGTTTGCATGTACAGAAGCAACAAATAAACAGCAACCTGACTATCAGTTTGTGAAATGTCAAATTTAATTTCATGACTGGCTAACCAATATCTGCCCTTCTAAGAATGGGGAGTTGGGGAGCTCAACAACAGTTATTTTTGACATGCCTGGAGGTCATTATTATTTCTTCTTTGCAATACAAGCATGCTTGGATGCACAATTCAGAAATTAGAAGCTTTTGTAAATATTTAAAAGGCATGTTTCCTTTTGGGGTTTCTGCCATTTAAAATGTTTTTCTTTTCTTCCAATTTTAAGCATTATTTTCATCATCTCAAGAGGAGTCAAAGTAAATCAAAATATTATATATTTTGATTGGTTAGTGATCTTTTGAAATAAGTCAAAGACATTGTTGGAATCTGTCACAGCAAACAATAGTGCACAGTGGAATAAACTTGAAGAAGAAAGTTTAAAGCTTAATATATAGTCAGAGTAGTAGGCAAAGTAATAAGGACTTTGACCTGGAACACCAAAATTTAGAGGGTGTTGAAAATATGTGAACTCCTTCAGCAATATGGCAACAACTTCATATAGTGCCCAGTTATCAAGAATAATTAGGTAAACTGGGAAATGACCTTTCCATGGGGGGTACATTCATAGGTGAGATTTTTTTCAGCTTGGTCCCTCTTTTCATTTCCTTCCAGAAACAGTGACCTTGCTGGTTTATAGGGTTTCTGGTCTGGTATCATAGAGTCTCTGCCCTAAATTAATTTGTCTTAAAATATTGGTTTGAGTCCATGTTTCACTTTGAGTTCACAAGATGGGTTGTGGGAGACTTTCCCTAGATGCTGAAATTGCTAGCCATGGTTCTCTGTGTAGTCATGAGATCTTAGAAATCCCAATGCCGCCCTGAACATGTAAAAAGTTATAAACTTTTATGTCATATGAAATAACAAGAGTTTCTTGGTTGAATTTCAGCAACAACAATAGGAGAAACAAAAACAATGTCTATATAGCCCTTTAAGGGCTTTATATAATTTATGCACCTAAACTGGCCTTGAAAAATACCCTTGCATCTTAGCAACCTGATTTTTTAATCATGTGCTTATACATCTACCCATCTTGTTCACATTACTCATTGGACTACTTCTCTAAAAATCATATCACATTTTTTATTATTATTAATATTATCATTATTACTTAAAAACCACCTATTATCTTTAAGTGAAATGAAAAATATAAATTTAAGGTTTGTTAGCAATGGCAAAGACTCCTTTCTTTCATGGGAAAGCTAATCATCTTTATGATTAGACTCCTTTACCACCAACGAGTACTCTATGTTTTTCAGCATAATATAATATTTGTGAATCTGGAATACAATCATTTATGGGCTAAAGTGTCTCTGTTTCATTTGTTTATTTTATTTGCTCTCTCTAGAGGGAGTGTGGTTCAGTGTACAGTGTAATGAGTTTAGTGTTAAAAAATCGGGGTTCAAAGTTTCTCTCTGACACTTAACTAGCTGTGTGACCTTAAACAAGTTACTTAACCTCCATAGACCTCAAGTAACTCCACAGGACTTTTCTACTTGAGTCAGAGATGGGTTGTAATCAGCACTGATAACATTATGGGCACCTTGAATATTGCAAACCTTGTGCACTTTGTTCTGATTCTATGGAATCTAAGGAAGGGAATTTTTTTCTCCCTATATATACAATGTGTGCATACTGACTAAAAAAATCGTAACTCATGCTTACCTAAAGTATAGGAGCTTTCCAACTCTGAAATGATAGTATTATTTCCCTTACATATAATGTTTGAGAAGCAAGGAAAAAAGAAGCATTGATTTTTTTTATTATGAAAACAGATCAGATACAAGTTTTCTTTTTTTCCAGAGGTAAACACTTTTTCTTATTCACATTTTATTCAAGCAGAATGTAAAAATATTTGTTTATGTTACATTATGCAATGGAGGATGTTAATACAGCTTTTAGCATATTAAAATGTCATATGTGACATGCTGTTCAGGTGACATGTTTATGACTAAGTGTTCAAAGCTACATATTCAAAAATAGGAGAGTGGAAGCCAAAACCCTCACATCCTAAAGAAAAAAATGCTCATTTTATATTTGTTTCTTTATGAGGCTATCATTTATCTATATCACCACATATGAAGCTTTACAAATGAGACCGTTTTGCTGCAGTCTGCAGCCAAACATCAACATCTGGTTCTTGGTAGAGTATGGACTCTGAGCCGAAATTCAAATGGAACCTTTCTCCAATGCCCTTTGTTACTGGCAATGGGGGAATGAGAAGATATGCTCTGGGGTCCTTGCAACCCTAGAGCCTCTTCAGAGCAGTAGGAGAAATAAAAGATGATGGTAAGGAAGAAGATTAATATTGTGCATTATGGGGAAATGTGTAAATTACTTATGTTTGAGAGATTTCAGTTAATATCCTAAAAAATTAACCAAGGAATGTAATAAAGGGACAGCACTGGAAATTACTCCCAATCCCAATGAAATACAATCAGTTTTGCTTTGAGGATCTACAGTGTATTTAGCTACACAGCAGGAGTGAGAAATATTTCATCACTGACATGAAGCAAATTGATTTTCACTCCAGCCCACCCCCACTCTAACAGAACATGTCTGTTGCTCTCCTTCAAGCATCAGTTGTTGAATCACTTTCAAATAAATATGGCAGGAAATGAAACAAGTAAGGGATAAATGCACTGTTTTCAAATAGTTCTATACAAAATGGCATTTTTTAAAAATGTAGATCCTAATTTCCCTTCACTCACCGCTGGTGCCATATGCATATATACACATATAAAATACATGTGTACACACATATATATGCACACACATACATACACACACACACACACACACACATATATATACATTTACTTATGTATACATACATATATGTATCTATATATCTCTATCTATCTAGCAATGAAGCACCATTGATGGGCCTGGAGGGCTAGAATACTGTGCCTTTCCCTGTTCTGTACCCAGACATTTGAACTGGACCACATTTAGCCCTTTGGTGCCCTACTTCTGGCCTTTACTCATACTCATTGACTCACCGAGCACCCCACCACAGATGTATAAGGAATGGTTATGGATTTAATTATAGTAAATTGGGTTGTGGCTCACAAATCTAGACACTCTTCCCAAAATGGGAGGGAAGCAAAAAAAATGTTCAGAGCACAATATGAATCAGTTATGAGACAGGCACTATATTCTTTCACACAGAAAGGAATGGAAAACACAAGACTATTCACTAACATAAAAACTTAAACATGAACAGGACTCTGTAATTTATAACTACTGTGGCAATGTATAGGGAAGTTCATGAATGTTAATTTGTCTTTTTTCCCATACAGGTCACTTTGGCAGAGCACCATCCTTACAATTCTGCTGCTTAAAAGTTAGGCTTTTCTAGGCTGGACATGTGCTCAAACCTACATGGAAGCTGGGTGTTAGCTAGGTGCAAATCACTCTTATGTGACCTACTTGTCAGGAAACAACCCTCATAAATTCTATAGCTTGAAAAGAGAAAAGGGCTGAGGGGTCAAGTTGAGCAACTAAGTCATCAGCTCCTCTAGCTCAGCAACCAATCAATGGGTTATGTCATTTCAAAGTGTAAGCCCTGAGTCATACCTGGTGTGAAGTAGTCCCCAAATCTCCCAAGGGTTAGAACAGAACCAGGAAGCGAAGCTATGAGTATGCTCTGTGGATGTGAGTGTATGTGTGGCAGGGGAAGTTGCCTCTTTTAAATGCATATGATGTCTTCCCTGCCTCCTCTTCCCCAATCTAAGCACCTTGAGAGTAGCGGTTGTTTCATTCTTTGTGGTTGCATTGGCAGCACCTCGCACACATAGTAGGCACTTAAATGCTTATTGATTGTTCCCTTGCTTCACTGATAGCTCAAGACAAACTTAAAGCAAGAGCTCTCATTACTCAAACCCAAAAGGACATCCAACCTCTGATTAAAATCTCCAGTGAGAGTGAATTTACTCCCTTTCTGCAGTTCCTCAGTCATCTTTTGGAAAGCTTTAATTGCTAGGAAGTTTTAGGTTTTTTTCTCCCTCTTTACATTAATTCTAAATCCATCTCTATAATTTCCATCCTTTACTCTTCTTAAGCCCTTCAGGGACAAGCAGATTGTTTAATACTTGAAGAAATCTTTTCACCTACATGTTAAACAACCCTTATTTCTACAATCAATTCTTCTCTTGCATAGTTTCAGGTCCATCTCACTATCCTGGTGAGTCTTCTCAGTATGAGTCAGCTTTTCAGTGCCATGTTTAAAATGTAATCTGCAGAAATTAACCCGGTATTTCAATTAGAGTGTAACTAAAACAGAGTAGAATGATATGATCGACTTCCCCATTCAATTAACAAGTATTTACTAAATTCCTACAATGTGTTAAACACTATTCTGGTTGCTGCGAACATAAACAAAGGAATAAAACAACCCCTCCTGGCAAGTAGATTACACTTTATTGGAAGAGACAACAAGGACAAATATAAATACCTAAGTATTTATGGAATAAAAATAAAGAGAATAAATACTTGTAAATATTCATTCTGAATGCCATACTTCCATCAAAGTAACCAAACATCAGGGTTCGTGTGTGTGCATGCATGTGTATGTGTGTTTGCCACATCACACTGTTGGCACATATTGAGGCTGTGATTCATTAAAATACTGGGTCTTTTTCATATGAACTATTGCTTAGACATGCCTCATTTGTCCTATACTTGTGCAATTTGATATTCAGGATTTGCCATTCATCCCTATCAAATCTGATCTCATTAGATATAGCCCACTGTTCTAGCCTGCTGAATTTTTTTATACTACCTTTTCCTATCTAATGTGTAAACTGCTCCTACCAACCTTTGCCTTAATTGTATGAGAACATGAGTATGATCATGCCATCTGTACTTCTAAGTCATTACTACATTGATCAGATTCCTTTGATACTCAACAAGAGATCTCTTTCCAGCTTGACACTGATCCATTAATCACTATATTTTGACTCCAACCACTGAAATAATTATTTTATTACTTACTATTATCACACAACCCATATCGATCTATTTTGTGGATGATGATGTTACAGGAAACCTAGTATACCTGAATTCAGAAACATGGTTGATAACATATAAAGATTTCTTTCATCTCTTAACCTTGTTAGAAAGGCAAATAAAAAACTTGCATGAGTTGCCTCCCTACCAACCCTCCACATCTCTGTCCCCATCCCTTAACCTTGGTCAAAAATTCCTTTTGTAACAAAGAAAATCAATTAAACAAGGCCAATAGACACCACGAGAAAATCTGAGAGTATTATATTCCATGTCCATGTTACTCCACCTCTGTACTCAGAAAAGGGGTGTGTTTCATCATCAGTTCTCTAAGACAGATCGTTATTACAATTAATAGAAGTTGGGTTGTATATTAGTGTTGCTTTCATTAACATAATTATAATCATTGTATATATTATTTTCTGGTTCTACTTACTTCACCCTGTGTTAATTCATACAAGTCTTATACTTCTCTGAATTTCTCACATGCTTAATTTTCATATGGTGTAGTGATAGCTATCATTTGTTCAACCATTATTCAAATGATGGGAACCTGCTTTCTATGATCACAACTTCTCAGCTAAGTACTCATATAAACACTCTTGCTCAGAAGTATTCTCTTATCCATTAAAGCTTGTCTTGAAGGCAGAGGGTTTTCTTTTGGAAGATAGGGAATATAATTTTTTTTTCTCAAAATCAGTTATAGACTACATTTTTACTCTACTGTCTCTTTGAGAATAAAGGACAAACAACAATGACTACCTTTTGTGCTGGGATGCCTGACAAGTGTCAGGCAAGTCTCTCTGTAGCCATTGCCCAGTCTTGAGATTCTCACCAAGAATAAATTGAGAGCCCAGATGGTCAAACTCTTTTGACTGTCTCTATAAGCATAAACAATCCATCTTAGCTGAAAACCTCCCCTTGGTAACATGAAATACCTTACTTTCAATGCCAGTTTTAAACCCTGTAATTTGTTGGAGGATTTGTGTATTATTATTATTAAAATGCCCCATCAAGATGAAATGCACCATTTTATTCCATTTTAAGGTACTACTTTGTTTGTTCTGCTATAGACATAATATTACCACTGTATCTATGCATCAAATTCTATGTTTGAGTCCACTAATTTTATATAAACCTTAAAAATTTGATTTTCTATTGTGTTAGCCTGTTGTACCAAGGCCTAAATTTGATTTATAAAGGGCTGGAAGAATTTGTAAGAAAGTGGTAAATACTTATTGTAGAATAAGCAGAATCAGATGGAGATCAGCAGCTCCACAGGTCATTCTTGTCTGCCATGAAATGGGAGCCCTTTTATGAAGACAACCCTGAGTCTCAGCTTCATTCTCTCTGGCATCAGCTGGAGACTCTTCTACTCAAAGATGCATAGAAACATATAGGATATTGACTCAGTACTTTGCTGGTCCACAGGCCCACTCACAGAAAAAGACTTCATTCATTCATTCATTCATTCATTCATTCATTCATTCATTCATTTATTTATCTATTTATTGGTATTACAAAGGATGATGAGATGGAAAAATATTAACAGTGCTTTTGTGTACTTGTCTCAACACAAATTTATATAAGACAACTTAGGAGGAAACAAGAATGTGGAAGAAAGTCATGATATAAAAGAGATGAATTATCTCTGGAAAAAATCTACAAGAGTCATAGGTGAAAAATACATGAATGCTAGCCACATTGGGATTCATAAATTCAAACGAGCCAAGTCAGTCTTTGGGGCTACTAGTCTTTGATAGCCCCCTACAAATTTAAAGTGGTAAAATATGGCACAGTAATCACAACAATATTGTCACTTAACATTTAAATATAGTACCAAATTTAAATCTCACGTGGGTCTTGTAGACTATATTATACATTATTTTATAGACTGTATTTGGAGAATAGGTGGCAATTGGCATTTGGTAATGGAAATACATCTTTGTATATGTATAAATATATACGTATGTGTATACGCATTCACATACATACATGAATATGCATGTATGCATATTATACACCCATGCATATATCTGCATATGTTATATGTGTGTATATGTTATATATTTAGGTCTACATTTAGGTCTATATCTCTACATATACATATATACACACATACATATACAGATATGCATATATGTATACACCCTTGTGTAATATAAATGTTCAATGTCCACTATATATGTGTACATGCCTATACATACCTATACATACACAAATGAATACATGACATATACATATGCCAATGCTTATAATATACATATGCACATGCATATGCATATACACACATGTACACATACATTGCAATGGAATAGACTATCTGGTAAGGGAATTCCCTTTACTGATGCAGATTCATACTTTTTTCGCCCTTATAGTTTCAGGCAGTAGCTTTAGAGGAGTTATGTTAATTGTCTTTTGCAGGGTCTGATTACTGCTATGCATTAGAGGTGAACTTGAAGTGAGGCCTTCTTGACAAAAGCTAGCGCTTTCTCCACTATGCCGTATGGCTATAGGTGGATACTACTGGTGTTATTATCATCACTTTGTAGAAGAAGAAAAAAACAGCAGGCTTAGACAGTAACTTACCCAAAGTCACAGAGCTAGTAAATGCCCTCCTGACTACAAGTCTTGTACTACATGCAACTGTGCTATGAGGCCTCAAAGGAACTTGGAGTAAAAATAAATTTTGAAGTAACTTAAAAAAATTAGATGTTTGTCTTAAAAACAACATCATAGTTTAGTAGCCTTATTGCTGAAGAAAATTTCTTCCATCCCTATAAATTAAAGTAGCTGATGATGTACTGGAGACCTATTAACAGAGGCTTTAGAAAATCCAGGGAGAGTTCATTTGTGACCAATTCACTAGTTCATTATGGAGGAATGATATTTGAGGAAAGTGACTAGATAGTCTATAGAAAAACAAATTGAAGTTCAGGATCTCTGAACTCATGTACTATTCATGTTTCCCACAGTTATAATCCCCTAGTTAGGCAATAAAAAGAGGTTTTTGCTACATGCATGCTGCTTTCAGGCCATAGCATACCAAGGCTATGATAATTTCATCCTTAGTAATACTGCAATTAGATTCTAAGTGATCCTACAAAAAGCTGGCTTTATCTTTGGGCCCTTGATATCCTCATTGCAAGCTTTAATTTGCCTAGGAGAGCTGAAGGGCACTCTCTGTCCACTTGCCAACTTGGCCAGGGAGATGGCTCTATCTTTGAAATCAATGTAAAACTACATCTGGAGGAATTGAAAAATGTTCCCTCTATTCCTTTTGACAAGAAGTCATTACTGATAGCCTTTGGGGGCAAGTTGAGGAAGCTCCATGAAAAGTACAAGGCCATTATTTACTTTGATGCTTGGTACCTAGGTCTGAAAGAATTGATAATAAGGCCCTTCCTTGTGAGGAGCTAGTCTCTTTGTGACCCTCAGCCCCATTTTCAAAATAAGTGGAATGCTGGATGCAGACCATGAGGTTTTATTACAGGCTGAGTTCTAGTTTTCTGCTTTGGCTCTTTTGTGCTGTCATATTACCCTGAGCATAACATATATTTGGAAACGCTCCCATTATTTTCTTTCCTTTTTGGCTTTTGTATGGTTCTTTGTTGATGTCCTGCTTAATGCTTCATAATTGGGAAAATAGCTAGTTACAAGCCCAGAATAATACCCTAACCTTTATGCCTTAGGGCTCATATCTCTCTCTCTCTCTCTCTCTCTCTCTCTCTCTCTCTCTCTCTCTCTCTCTCTTCTCTCTCTCTCTCTCTCTTTCTCTCTTTCTCTGTCTCTCTTAATAGAATGTAAGCTCACTGAGGGCAGGAATATAATTTTTTGTGTTTGTTTATTTACTACCTTGTAAAGTGCTTCAAACATAGCAAGTAGCTAATTAATTCTGGATAATTTATTAATTTGTAAAATAAAGGTCTTGAAGAAGAAACATAGAGGCTGAATACCTCTCTAAATATACACCGGTAGAGATTATTCTTCTATGGAAATGCTCTACGTTATTTTTGACACACACCCCTATCAATAAAATGTTTTTGAGCACACACTTTTCAATACATGTATTTACCTATGCAAATTATTTGCATCTGCAATAATGATATATATTTTAATACATATCCCAAAATTTTTTAAAAGGGTGAGATAAATATAAATTCTAGAGTCAGTAAAAAACCCCTGGAGTTGATCGAGTAGAGAAGGAACATGGTTAGACCTGCACTTAAGGAAAAATCACTTTGGTAGTTGTGTGGAGGTAGGATTAGAGAAAGAACAGATTTCCAGCAGAGAATCACGAGTCATCGGACTATTGCAATAGTCCAAGTGAGAGGTAATTAGAGTCTGAAGTTGGGTAGTAACTTATTCAAGAGAAAGAATAAGATTTAAGAGATATCTAAGTAGAATCAATGAGATTTGGTAACTGATAAGATTATGTGAAGGTAGAGGTAAGAGAAAATGAGGAGTCAAAGGTAACAGTGAAATTGTGAAAACTTCAGTGACTGGAAGAATGTCAGTGCCCTTGGAAGTAACAGAGAAGTTAAAAAGATGGATGCATTAGGGGAAAACATCATATAATGTTATCTGTGATCCACATCACAATCTAACCAAGCCTGCTCATCTTGTGTGGCTCATTATTTCCCATTCAAAATGAAAATGGGGGATGTGGGGTTCTTATTTACTAGTCACTTCCATCAAGCACAGAGCCAGCTTTCTGAAGGTTACCTGTCACAACCTCAGGGTGATCTGGAGATTTCTAAATGCACCTGTACAGTTTATTTGAGTAACAGGTTAGTTTGTAACTCCCTTCGTGGGTCAACACCCAGATCAAAAAAAGGGAGCATGGGAGCTTGATTTGCATAGAGAATGTCTAGAATGAGGGAGTATTGGAGGATAAGGGGGAACATAATTGTGTTAGGAGACAAACCCCACCATTGGTAATTAAAATGACTATGAGATTTGACCTATTTTCCCACACTCCAAAACTCTCCATGGTGTCAGGGTGCAACCCCTGGGAATAACACTATCTCCTCATAGAGGGCCCTAGAATTTCCCACTTTTAATAGCCTTTTAGATTTAGCCTTTAATAGCTTAATTGATTTCAATAGCCCTAAAAAGGAAGGAGAACCAGATTTTATATTGACAGTTTCAAAAATTCAAAAAACACACATATTTAATTCATTTTTTAAAAGTATATATGTTTGAGGTGGCCTGGAGTAGTAGATAGCAAGTTAGCCTCAAAGCCACAAAAAATGGGTTCAAGTTCTTCTGACACAAAGCTGGCTGTGTGATGCTGGACAAATGCTTGAACCAATTATTGCTTGAGCAGACAATTTTCTAACATTCCAGGTTTCAGTGAAGGGGCTCTTCTGCATTCTTATATCAAGGAGTTCTCTCTATGAGTGAAATCATAGGTCTGGTTCCTGTCCCTATTCCTCAAAACATTTTGGGCAATGTGGTACAGCAGACAAAGTGTTGCATTTGAAATCAAGAAGATGTATATTCAAATTTTATCACTAACTGTATGACCATGTCTAGCGCTTAACCTCTGATCTCAACACAATTATCTATGATGTTAAGTTATAAGGGGTTGTAATTATATCCATACTGAAAAATTAAAGTATTTCTTTTCTTTTTTTCAGAACAGAAAATAATATGAACTACGCCTGAATTTCTAATTCTCTTAATTCTGTTAGGCACATTTAACAGAGGCAGAGAGATAAGTGGTTCAATATCATTCTTGTTCCCGCCCCCCCTTAATAGTTCAGAGATTCCAAGAATGAATATATGTGAGAAATCTCCAGACCTGTTTTCCTCCAGATTATTGCTGCTCTTAAAAAAAGAGATATAAGTACAATTTTGTTGACATGAGATAGGGCTACATCCAGGAGATTCATCTAAAGAATTAACAAGGGGGAAAGGGTACTAAAGACATCTGAGAGTTCACATCAATGTTTATTTTAGTTATATCTCTGGGCTTAGTACCCACTAAAAATATTGAAATAGACTTGATCAATATCACACATCAAGGCAATGCTCCTGGTATATCTTAAGCATAAGAAATGGAAATGTGGGGGAACCCAGAGTACTGTAAAGTAACTCATAAAACCATCATCTGTTTCTTGATATGATCACATGTAAGCATTAGACAATTTTCAAAACCTGTCATAGTTAAATCCAATGAATAGTAATAATGATGATGATGGCCCACAGTACAGTGTTTTAAGGCTTACAAAAGAGTTTTGACCTATATTATCTCAGATGAGCTTCACAGCAGCATGTGGCACAATGGATACAATATTGAATTTGGAATCAGGAAGCCCTGAATACCAACCAGCCTCAAACACTTACTAGTTGTGGTACCTTGGCCAAGTTACTTAACTTTGCCTCAGTTACCTGATCTATAAAACAATGATAATAATAACACCTACCACCCAGGGTTGTTGTGAGTATATAATGAGATAGCATTTGTAACGTGTTTTGCAAACCTTAAGGTACTATATAAATTATAGCTATTGTTATTGATGAGAAAACAAACCAAGAGAAGTTAAGTGATTTTCCCAAGGTCACACAACTAGCGAGTATCTAAGGAAGAATTTGAACTCAGATCTTCCTGACTCCAAGTACAGGGCCCTGTCCATTATGCTTTCCTTCCAAATAGTGGAGACCAGTGTCTGAAAGGCTTTATATTGAACATAAGATGAATAGAAAATACTACATTTCTCTTTTAAAAAAGGCACATGGATACCTCGTTAATTGGACTCTCACAGGATGCAAGCTGTGGCCTTTTAATAAGTTAGACATTTATAAAAATCTAAATTAACTCATGGCTAGAGGGTATGGTTTAATATTTTCAGCATGTACATATATTTCCTCAAGGAATTAAAAGACATCAGTATTTATAGAGTGCCCATTCTATAAAGGATGCTGTATAAACCATAGCCTATGTCAAGTTTTTTTTTCCCTAACCTGTTATTTTAGGGCTGACAAGATAAAATTATTGTTGATTTTTAAAAACAAATTGCAGTTAGATTCAAAGAATAGGATTGTAAAATTCTTGTAATTCCATGTGATTTTTATTTACAATAGGGCAGTATAAACATATCCCCAGTAGGGGATGAAGACATACACTTTAGTAGATATTATTGGATCCCATCAAAACACTAATCTAATCACTCCTTATATTAGAAAGTCAGAATATGAGATGATATAAGGCCCATAAAGATAACATTGACTACTATTCTGAGTAGTCAATGGGCTCAGAGGAACCTTATGTCATAGGATAACTATTGGGATGATGGGATCATAAGATCATAGATTTTGAGATGGAAGGGATCTTAAAGGCAATCAGTCCAACAGTCTTAATTAATGAGGAAACTAAACCCCAGAGAGGTGAAATGATTTAAAGTCCTCATGAAGAAGCATCTGGTCAGTGTGATGTTATGTGTAACAATAAAATTTTGTCTTTAGTTGATGTTGGGTTCAGCAGTCTGGCACTGAACAGTTTTAATAGCCAATGATGCCTATCCTCTCTACCAATGCTGCAATCATTATTAAGAAAAGCAGGTAATGGCTCTTAGGATGGTTTAGCCATCATGTGGGTACCTTTGACTGCCCATAGCCTTGTGATTGAAGGATCCCTTTGCTCTTCACCTGGGCATTGTTTCTCCTTTTAGAAATGCCAAGATTGCATTTCAAAGAACATGCTCTTATTTTTTTTTAATGTGACTGACAACTGCTCAAAGGTAAAAAAAAAGCAACTTTCAAGGGAGTATTTGTCAGGGCTGAGACTATTTCCTCCTCAACATTCAGCAGCCAGGCTTGCAAATGATACAGTATCTCTTAAGAGGTTTACCTAGTCACACATTGTTAAAATGTAGATAAAATAAATAAAATGGAATTTGGATTCACGGGGCGCCTACTTTTAATAGCTTTTCCTCCTGGACATGCAACTAATATGAACTTTGTCCAAATGGCAGATTTTCAGGAGGCTGAAGAAAGTGACAGCTGTTTTCTAGTGCTGTTTGCTACTCATCTGGCTTAAAATTTGAGAGTCAAGGGGCAAGTCTGGTACCAGTGGATTATGGGTTAAGAAGGGATTCATGAATTATGGAATGGCTGGGACAGTTATTGGTACTTAGAGACATTGTGCCTCTTCTTGATTACCAATAGAAATGATGTTCCAGAGGAATGTTGCAACAAAAACAACAAAACAACCTGCCACTTCAGACAGGGCAGCTTTGGGTTCACTGAGAGGTCATGTGATTCAAAGATCCATGTGGAAGGGAATTGTAGTTGCCTTATTATGGGTTACTTTTGATAATGGTGAAGATTAAAAATAGGAACTTACAATGGAGACTTTGTTTTAGAAGCATTACTAGAAACAAGAGAGGCAGTGTGACATAATGAATAGAGAGAGCCCTTCTTAAAACTAGGAATTCTGCTTCTGACCCAGGGTAGTTGTGAGACCCTGGGAAAATTGTCTTACTTCTCTCTGACCTATATAACACCCTAAGATTATTGGTTGTGGAGAATATACCAACATGTATTGGTAGACAATATTTCCTCACCAAGGAATTGTTTATTCCAATAAAATCAGAGATCCAGGCCCTATCCCTAATAGTACCATCAGATCATAGATTTGGAGGGGAGGAAACCTCAGTGTACATCTGTCCAAGAAGTGCTAAACATGAGGCAGGCAAGTCACATAATGACTGCAACCAGATTAAAATATAATTGGGAAATATTTAACAAAATAAATAAAAACACAACAGAACATAAATAATATTAATATATGGTTTTCTAAGTCATTATGTGGCCTGCAGTGATCTTTGACTGTGGCTTAGTGACCCCGGTTCCTGTTTGATTGACACCACTGATGTAATATAACCACTTGATTTTGGATGGGGAACCTGACGCTTAGAGGTTAAGTTTTTGTTCAAGGTCATACAAGTATTAAAAAGTGGAGATAGCATTCTGATCCATGTCCTCTGACTTAAAGTTCAGTCTTTTTTAAACAATCCATTCTCTGTTAAGTAAGGGCTAATGAGATCAGAAAATAAAGTAGGTAGTTAAATAATTGAATTATATTGTAATGATATCTACAGTGTTGTTGTTTTAGGTTTCTATGGGGAAATGATATAACAGGAGAAAATGTAATAAAAACTTCCTTAGTCACAACATGGAGCTTAGGTAACCCTGAAGCATCCTGGGGCTTTGGGCCTCAACATAAGAAATTTAAAAGAACTTAAGGGTTTTTGATTCTCTCAGTGTGAGTTCTTCCTCTACTGACACATCACAAGACCTCTAGTCCTTGATAGACAGTGATAAGACTATGATTTTCAGGTGGAAAGAGTTTTGAGAAAGAACCTAGTCAAGATACCTCTTTGGACAGAAGAGGAAACTTTAAGTCCAGGCTTGATTAAGTTCACATGGAAAGTAAATGCCCAGGCTGGATTTTGAACCCTCATCCTCTGACTCTGAATAAAGTCTTCTTTCCACAATATCATGCATCTTTTATTAGTTATGGTGGTTGTGGAAAACCATACTACCTAGTGACCAGTCTTCTGGTGGCAACCCTCTCTGAGTATAGTTAAACATGTTATAGTCTTCCATATTCCCATAGGAGATTGTAAGCTCCTTGATGCCAGGTTCTTTTTCCTTTGTATCCTTTGGGTTTATTGTAGACCCTGGTTAATAGAAGGTATTTTATTACACTGAATATTAAGGTTTTTTGTTGTGAGAATTGATACCTGTAACTTCTTCTGTATTTCCTTCCCTCTATACTCAGTGCTGCTGTGATAATAGGAAGCATCTAACAGGTAATAACAGTTAAAATTTTTATAAAGTATCTGGTATGCATTGTGGAATTAGATCACATGCTGCTGTTTTGCTGTTGTTCAGTCATTTTAATTGTGTCAACTCTTTGTGACCCCGTGTGGGGTTTTGTTCGTAGATACACTGAAGTGGTTTACCATTTCTTTCCATTATGAGTCCTCTGGAGTTGTCTTGGATCATTGCATTGCTAAGAACAGCTAAGTCTATCAAAGTTAGTCATCACGCATTGTGGCTGTTACTGTGTACAACGTTCTCTTGGTTCTACTCACTTCACTCAGCATCAGTTCATTCAAGTATTTCCAGGTTTTTCTGAACTCTGTCTGCTCATCAACATAGTATTCCATTACATTCATATACCACAACTTGTTCAACCATTCCCCAAGTGATGGGCATCCGCTCAATTTCCAATTCTTTGCCACCACAAATAGAGCTACTATTGTATATGTGGGTCCTTTTTTCCATTTGTATGATCTCTTTGGGATACAGACCTAGAAGTGGTATTGCTGGGTCAGAGGGTATGCACAAATTTGTAGTCCTTTGGGCATAGTTCCAAATAGATTTCCAGAATGGTTGGATCAGTTCACAACTCCACCAACAATGCACTAGTGTTCCAATTTTCCCACATCTTCTCTAGCACTTATCATTTTTCTGTTTTGTCATGTTAGCCAACCTGATAGGTGTGATGTAGTACCTCAGAGTTTTTTTGATTTGTATTTCTCTAATCAAAAGTGATTTAGAGCATTTTTTTATATGACTATAAGTAGCTTTAACTTCTTCCTTTGAAAACTGCCTGTTCATATCCTTTAACCATATATCAATTGGGGAATGACTTGTATTCTTATAAATTTGACTCAGTTCTCTATATATTTTAGAAATGAGGCCTTTATCAGAGACACTGGTTACAAAAATTATTTTCCACTTTTGTTTCCCTCCTAATCATAGTTGCTTTGGCTTTGTTTGTGCAAAAACTTTTGAATTTAATGTAACAAAATCATTCATTTTGCATTTCATAATGTTCTCTATCTTTTGTTTGGTCATAAATCCTTCTGTTCACTATAAATCTGACAGGTAAACTATTCTTTGCTCTCCCACCTTGCTTATAGTATCAGCCTTTATATCTAAATCATGTACCCATTTTTACTTTATTTTGGTGTAGGGTGTAAGATGTTGGTCTATACCTAATTTCTGCCACACTATTTTCCAATTTTCCTAGGAATTTTTGATAAATAGTGAGTTCTTATCCCAGAAACTGGAGTCTTTGGGTTTACCAAACAGTAGATTACTATAGTCATTGACTACTGTGTCTCGCATACCTAACCTATTCCACTGATCCAAAACTCCATTTCTTAGCCAGTACCAAGTAGTTTTGATGATTGCTCCTTTATAATACAGTTTAAGGGTATGGCTAGGCCACCTTCCTTAGCATTTCTTTTCATTAATTCTCTTTTTACTTTGGAACTTTTGTTCTTCCAGATGAATTTTGTTATTTTTTTTGAGTTCTATAAATCTTTTTTGGTAGTTTGATTGATATGGCACTGAATAAGTAATTTAATTTAGATAGAGTTGTCATTTTTATTATATTAGGTCAGCCTATCCATGAGCAACTAATGTTTTCATAATTATTTAGGTGTGACTTTATTTGAGTGAAAAGTGTTTTGTAATTGTGTTCATACGGTTTTGGGGTTTGTTTTGGCAGGTAGACTGCCCAATATTTTATAATGTGCACAGTAACTTTAAATGGAATTTCTCTTTCTGTCTCTTGCTGTTGGGGTTTGTTGGTCAAATAAAGAAATGCTGATGATTTGTGTGGGTTTATTTTTTATCCTGCAACTTTACTAAAATAATTTCTTTCTCCAGCTCTTTTTACAAATGAGGAAACTGAGGCAAACAGGGTTGAATGACTTGTTCAGGGTGACAGAGCTGATAAGTGTCTGAGGCTGGATTTGAACTTGGGAAGTTGAGTCTTCCTGATTTAAAGCCAAATACTCTATCCACTGTGCCACCTAACTGACCCCAAAATCAGTGTGAAGGAAGTATTATTATGCCCATATATAGATGACGAAATGGATGCTCAGAGAGGTAAGTGACTTTCCCAAGGTTACACAGCTCTTTAAATGCCTGAATGAGCATTCAGATTTAGGTCTTCCTAACTTCATATCCAGAATTCTTTCTACCACAGCACAGTGACACTCCACAAATATTTTTTGACTGATTATTGGATCAACTTCCTGGACAGTAAAAGAGGAGTTCACATTAAAAGTTGTGGAAAAGAATTTCAATACAAAATAGGAGGGTGAAAGAGGACATAAGGAAAGGAAAAAAAAAAAAGATAGACAATCCAGAGCACTGTAATGATCTATATTATGTCAAACACAAGGTAGAGATAGATACTTTGAGTTGAGATAGTCCCCAAGGCTGGTTAAAAAAAAGAACAAGCCAACAAACAAAACATATTTTCTTCCATGTAATGAATTACACAAATGAATGTCAGTATAATTTTATACAGCAGCATCTATTAGGAAACACAAAGATTCAACAATGACATTCTTTGACTTCCAGAGATAAAATATATTGATTATTCCAATATTGTTTCATACTCAAACCAATTTCATGCCTTCAGAATGGTCTGATTTAATTATTAATGTTCTTTCCTATTTTAGTTTTAGTGCCATAATAATGGCAACAGTAAAAGACCTGGATGAAAGACAAAACTGAAATACTTTTGGCTTCCAACTCAAAGAATAATTGGGTGAAACATTTGCAACTTGAGATAGATGAGATCCATCTAAGATCTAAGAATCAGTCTCATTTGATAGTACTTTAACTCTTTGTTTCCAATTAGTAAACTGACGATCATTGGAAAAGAAAAAGTACTGCTTCTGGCCAACAAGTAGTTTGTTCGTGACACTTAGGCTAGCTAATGTAAGGAAGCTTAGGTCAGTGATGGTGCAATGGATAATCCTGAACTTAAAGTTAGGAAGGTTTGAGTTTAAATTCTGTTATCAGACACAGTAGTTTTGTGACCCTGGGCAAATTATTTAACCTCACTGAGCCTTAGTTTCCCACTTTTAAAATGAAGTGATTGCATTCAATGACCTTTAAGAGCCCTTCCAGCTATAAAATTATGATTCTATGTATCTGCTTTGCTTTATGTTGAGAAATGATTATATAAAAAGACACTTAAGATTAAGAGCATGCTATACAGATTCTGTTCTCTAGGCCAACCCTGAGTTAGTTCAGCAAATATTCAGCTGAAAAAAAAAATTTAAGTCACCTACTCTACATGGTACTGTCAGGCACTGCGGCTATAGAAATGGAAACAAAATCTCCCTGGGAAAATTTGAAATGGAAGATCTTTTGTTAGGTCGTTTAATGTTTTGAGGATAGAAGGGCAGCAAGAAATAGTGAACAGAGAGCAGGCGTTGGCATCAGGAAGACACAAGTTGAATTCCCACCTTAGGTAGTAACTAATGATATGATCCAGGGCAAATCACTTAAACTTTCACTGTGCCAAGTAATCCTCTAACTTTCAGAACACTTCCTTACCTGCATTCATGGAGTTTCTTCTCTTTTTCCAAGGAAACAACAACACTAACACTAACAACAACAACAACAACAACAGTAACACTAGCTTTTATTCAGCACTTTAAGATTCTCAAAGTGCCTTACAAACGATATTTTTTTTTAATCCTTACAACAACTCTAGAAGGTGAGCGCTATTATTAGTTCTGTCTTATAGATGAGGAAGCTGAGGTAGACAGGTGTTAAGCAACTTGCCCAGGATCACACAACCAGTAACTATCTCAATCTGAATTTGAACTCAGTTCTTCTTGACTTCAAGTACACACTTTATCCATTATACCATATAGCTTCCTGAAATCATAATTCTGTTCCTCCCTCCATCTCCAAAGTAGAAATTTAAATGCAGAGTTCCAGGAAAATTGTTGCAGGGATGATTTTTCTAGGTCTTTTAATATTCAGTGAATAATAATAATTGTTAATTATCTAGCCCTTTGAAGTTTGCCATAAATGTCACATATATTATCTTATTTGAGGTAGATAATTCAGGTACTATTAGCTTCATTCTACAGATGAAAAAACTGAAGCTTAGAAAAATTAAGTGACTTGCCCATGGTGACACATATAATAAAGTAATTGGAGCAAGATTTGAATTCAGGTCTTCCCAATTCTTTTTTGTAGAGTTTATTTATTTATCTTTAGTTTTCAACATTCACTTCCATATGATTTTGAGTTCCAAATTTTCTCCTCACCTCTCCCCTCCTCTCTCCCCAAGACAATATGCAACTTGATCTAGGTTCTACAAAAATGTTCATGTTGAATCTATTTTCACATGAGTTATGTTGTAAAGAAGAATTAGAATCAATGGAAGAAACCACAAGGAAGAAGAAACAAACAAAAGAAAACAAAAAAAAAAGAGAGAGGGCAAATTATATGCTTCCATCTGCATTCAGATTCCATAGTTCTTTTTCTGGATGTGGACTGCATTTTCCATCATGAGTTCTTTGGAGTTGTCTTGTATCTTTGCATTGTTAAGAAGAGATGAGTCTGTCAAAGTTAGTCATCGCACATTGTGGCTGTTACTGTGTACAATATTCTCCTGGTTTTACTCACTTCACTCAGCATCAGTTAGTTCAAGTATTTCTAGGTTTTTTTTCTGAAGTCTGCTTTCTCATTATTTCTTATAGCACAATAGTATTCCCTTATATTCATATACCCCAACTTGTTCAGCCATTTCCCAACTGATGGGCATCCCCTCAATTTCCAATTCTTTGAAACCACAAAAAGAGATGGTATAAATATATTTGTACATGTGGGTCTTTTTCCATTTGTATGATTTCTTTGGGATGTTTTGTCATGTTAGCTAGTCTGTTAGGTGTGATGTGGTACCTTAGAGTTGTTTTGATTTGCATTTCTCTAATCAATAGTGATTTAGAGCATTTTTTCATATGACAATAGATAGCTTTAATTTCTTCCTCTGAAAACTGCCTGTTCATAGCCAGGATTTAATGGGTCAATTTAGCTTTTTTTCATCCTACCTTTGCAGGATTGATAGAGTTTGGCCAGCATTCACCTTAGAATCCTCTCTCCATTTCCTGACTCTCTAGTGGCTTCATTCCAACATGGCCTTTGACCATTTGTCCTTTCTGACTGATTTTTCTATCCTTTTTCTATGCACCATTTTGAGAAGCTATTCATTTTATTCATTCATTCATTCTATAAGTACTTACAAAACACCTACTAAATGCCTAGGATTACGATGAGTACTGTTCAGTCATTCAGTCATGTCTGACTTTTTGTCACCCTATTTACCATAGCATACCAGATCCTTCTATCCTCCATTATCTCCCATAGTCTTTTCAAGCTCATGCTGAGCATGACACTATCAATCTATTTCATCCTCTACCATCTCCTTTTTCTTTTGCTTTCAATCTTTCCCAACATCAGAGTCTTCTCCAACAAGTACTATCTGCTCATTATGTGGCCAAATTATTTAAGCTTCAGCTTCAATATTTGACCTTCCAGCAAATAGTCCGAACTGATTTCTTTTAAGTATTGACTGATGTGATCTCCTTGCAGTCCTAGGGGCTCTCAAAAGTCTCTAGCATTACAATTTGAAAGTACCAATTTTGTGGTGCTCAGCTTTCCTTATAGTTCAACTCTGACAACCTCACTGTGTCACACTTTCACATTGCTACTGAAAAAAAAATATAGCTTTGACTATACGAATCTTTGTAGGCAAGGGGATGTCTCTAGTTGTCCAGATTTATCATATTTTTCTTCCAAGGAGCAAGTATCTTTTAATTTCATGACTTCAGTCATCATCTGCAGTGGTTGATGAGGCTAAGATTGTAAAATTTGACACTACTTCCATTTCTTATTCCTCTATTTGCCAGGAAGTGGTGGGGCTAGTTGGCAAGATTTTTTTTATGTTAAGCTTCAAGTTAGCTTTTACACTCTCCTTTTTTTAGCTTCATTGAGAGGATTCTTAATTCTTCATTTTCTGCCATCAGAGTGATATCATCTGTGCATCTTAGATTGTTGACATATCTCCTGGCAATCTCAATTCCAGCTTTTAATCCATCCAGCCTGGCATTTTTCATAATGTCCTCCACATGTAAGTTAAATAAATTAGGTGACAGTATCCAGCCTTGTCTTACTCCTTTTCCAATCTTAAACATACTGGTTGTTTTATGTTTGATTCTAACTGTTGCTTCTTGACCCACATAGATTCCTCACAAGACAAGTAAGATTATCTTGTACTCCCATGTCTTTGAGGACTCACCACATTTTATTTTGTTCCACACAAAGGCTTTAGTGTAGTCAATGAAGCAGAAGTAGATGTCCCCCCCACCCCCGAACTTCCTATTTTCTCCATAATCTAACAAATGTTGGAATTAGGCAGAGGAACTAGAGACCAAATTGCCAATATTCACAGGATTCTGGAGAAAGCAAGAGAGTTTCATAAAAATAACAATAACAACAACAACCCAACAACAAACTATACTAGGTAAACAAAGACAAAAAACTACAAAAAACAAAAACCAAAAAAAACTGAACGTTATGTAGCCTGCAATGCTTTACCTTCTATTGGGTAGAAGAGAAAGTAAACAACATACGCAGGTGTCAAAATAAAACAAATACACAGAAAAGGCAATTAATAGTAGTAGTATTAGCACCTAAGTAGATCCGGAATGTCCTTCTGTTAGGTTAGCCCTTGAAATGAGTCTTGAAAGGATATTATAACTGCAAGAGGTGAAGGTGGAAAAGTAAGTGGGATGCTTAGGAAGTAAATAGATGGAAGGTCACTTACTGGAAATAGCAAGTATAACAGGTTGTCTTGAACATTATGTATATGAGGTAAAGTAATATGAAATCAGCCTGAAAAAAATACATTATGAGAATACTCCAAACCTTTTAAATATCACATATAGGGTTTGTATTTTACCTTAGAAGCAATAAAAGCAAATCATCCTGAAACTCTATGATTAAATATGGAATCCTTATCATTCTTGAAATGATGAGTTTGTCCAGACCCATAGAAGTGTCCAAATATTTTCATATGATCTTCCAAACAATACCATTAGGTAGGTGCTATTATTATTCCCATTTTACATATGAGGAAACTGAGAAAGAAGTTAAATGATTTGTACAGGATAATACTGTTGGTAAATATCTGAGGCTTGATTTGACTTCAGATCTTCCTGATTTCAGGTGCAGATTTCTTTCTACTGTGCCACCTAGCTGTTATATCCATGTGGTTTTCAGTATTAGTACTGACAGAAGACTAGAGCATTATAGTTATATATGTAATAGCCTTAAGGAGCATTTAGGCCAGAGATTCTTAGCCTTGAATCTTTGAACTCAAAAAAATATATTGGGGAAGTTAGGTGGCACAATGAATAGAGAGAGCTCAGGCCTTGAAGTCAGTAGTTCAAATCAGGCCTCAGACACTTGACACTTACTAGCTCTGTGACCCTGGGCAAGTCACTAAGCCCTGATTACCTCACCAAAAACAAAAATATAACTATTTTATCACAATTGTTTTTCTTTATAATATTATATTTTTTAATTTACATATTTAAAAAACATTACTCTGAGAAGGGTCCATCAACCTTCACTAAATTGTCAAAGGGGTCTATGACAGAAAAAAAAAGGGTTAAGAACTTCTGGTTTAGACCAACTCCCTACTTTTGTCCAGTCATCCTGGATTACTTCATGAGTAAACCTAGAAAGCTGTATCCCTTATGGAGCATCAAATAATGTAGTTGTGGGGCAGCTCAGTGGCACAGTGGATAGAGCACCAGCCCTGAAGTCAAGAGGACCTGAGTTCAAATCTGACTTCAAACACTTGACCCTTACTAGCTGTGTGACCCTGGGCAAGTTACTTAATCCCAATTGCCAAAAAAAAAAATAATGTAGTTGCCAAAAAGAAGTGGTGTGTATGTGTGTATGTTTGTGTGTGGTGGTGTATTTGCCACACAGCTAGGGAAGATGATTGCCATGGGATACGAATGGGGAAATGTATAAGTAGCTAAGTGGAGCCACAAGCCTTAGCCCCACTATATGTCAGAATAGTTCCCCATATGTATCATTAGAGAATTTTGAGATGCAGCCAGTATAGTCACAGGAGTCATAGAGTAGGGTGGTGTTTTCATACAGACTTAATAGCAATTTCTCCCTTCTGAATCTTCATGTTCAGTCAACCACTGAGTATTGAGCACATGGGAGAGCCAGTTGTAGTTATCTCAACCTTATATGCATATAAATTCTTTCTTTCATTCTAATCGTGTGACCAATCCACTGTCTATGGACATGTTTGTCTTTGATAATATTTTGATAACATTATTCATGTAGTTTTTCTTGTATACTTATTATTATTGGCTGATAATGTTGGTAATAATGGTATTCTGCTCATGCCCACCATGTGTCTTTTAATTATTTTTGCATGATCCTCAGATTTAATTCTTCAGACATTGCTAAATTATGATGCAATCATTGCAACATTATCATGATGCATCATCATACAACATTAAAAGAATATTAAAAATTAAAAGAAAGTCTTATATTTTATTATTCTTATTAGTATTGGCACTGATAATTTTAAGAACAATGTTTTGCCTTCTAAGTTACAATTCACCATGCAAATATTGTAAGGTATTATTTTCATTGTACAATAACTTGCTGATTTCTGATCATAAGTAGCCTCTCTAGATGGGATAATTATAGCCCACATTTGAAAACATTTGAAAAACACATTTGTAAAATACTTAAATGTATTATTTAATTTGGTCTTCACAAAAATCCTATAAAATAGATGTTCATATGATTCTCATTTTAGAATAGAAGAAAATGAGGGTCAGGGAGTTTGGGTGATTTAAGGTCACCCAGTTAGTTAATAGCAGATATAGGATTTGAACCCAGGTGTTCCTGACTTAAGTCCACTATTCTTGCAACTATGTCATGTTATTTCTATGCACCATGAAGTCTAGAATACAGCTGCAGGAATGCAGCTGTTAAAAGAGAGAGGATAGAAGCAGCCAGAGTAAACAGCCAAGAAAACAAGAAAGTACTCAAGGTTCAGACTTCAAAAACAAAGCAAAACAAACAAAAAAACTACATTCTTGTGCAGCTCCAGATCAAACTCAAATCAGGATATCATATCCATTCCATGACTAACTCCATCAATACAAGTACAATGAACAGGACAATTTTTTAGAAGGATGAGCCTCTGTGATATATTGGGAATGCCTCAGGACTACCACAAGAGGTAATGAGGAACATAAATTAAGGTTCTCACTCTATGCTTGTTGTGTTTCAGTATTTATGTCTTGGTCCCTTGCTTTGACTCAGGCTCACAATTGGCCTCTCTTTAGGTAGCATCTTGGTGCGAGGCCATTCACCTCACAGTGTGTTATCTTCTGAAAGGAAACATTGAAACTGTGTGCCCAACTGGAGTGGCATTTGCTGAAGGAGGAATGCCTCTTAAATCTCAGGACAAGTGCAACTGCTCATTTGAGGAGAGCTCTTTCCCCTCCATCCTCCAAGATGATGTGTTTCAGGTAATTTATTACTACTTACAGCAGCTAACTCACTACTCAACCTGCCCCCCTCCTTCCCTTGCCTTTTTGAGGGTGAATCTAGCCCAGCATGAGGGAGATCTGATATGCAGGGACTGAAGTCTTAATTACAGACTCACTGTATGGAGCCATGTGAGACGGTGGCCTCACTGTGAAGCATTCTGTTTTGTCAATAAGCTTACATCAATAGTTGGCAGGCATTTCTGCTGCTTTAATGTTTTGGAATATAGAGCAGACATAGCTGCTAATATCAAATTGGAACGACTTTGCATTTGCAATTGACAAATCCCATTTTAGAAATATGCATGAACATGAGGATCAGATGGAGCTTTTAACATTTAATTTTTTTTTCCAGTAGGGAGGTCTTTGATCCGATCCTAATTTATCTGTTGTTGATTTCCTGAATCTTTCCTAATCCCTCACATCAGAGATGGTCTCTCCATCAGAGAAGCAATTAACAAAATCCCTGACTGGAGTACATGAGGCATCTGTTATAAAAGTATAAAAGGTTAACCAAAATCCCAACACACAGAGGATATGTCAGCTGAGGACAAATTAGCAGAAAGCTTTCCTTGCAGGCACTTCAAGGTTAAGGTGGAGCATATGTATGATAAAAAGGTTGTTTTGGAGAATGACAATTTGTTTTTCTGGCTGAGAAGTTTAGAGAGTTTGGGGAGGGGAGGCAGCATGATGGCTCAAAAACCATTCATGCTTGAGTAATTTTATCTGGCAAAGTAAAACCAATGCTCTTTCACTCCATCTACCTCAAAATTCAAACAAAAAAAAATAACAATGATCTATTTCTATTTCATAAAATTATTTTAGGGTCTTTAGAAAAGAAAAAATGGGAGAATAAAATTTAGTAATCATATAACTATGTTCAGCAATAGCTTAATTCATTGACAACTTGGACTTGGAAAAATGAATAGCGATGGGGCCTTTTCTATTCATTACTTTAAAGACACACAGTAGCTGTGTCTACAGTAGGCTGCAGTATCTTACTGCAGTAATTTTGACTTATTGTGGAAGAGTGGTAGAAGAGATCATCAAAGATATTGACAGTTGCATGACATAATGGATATAGAGCCGCACCCGGGACCAAGAAGACTTGAATTCAAATCTAGCCTCTTATACTTACTACTTTTGTGATCCTAGTCTTAATCTCCACTCAACCTCCTTCAACCTCAGTTTCCTCAAGTGTAAAATAAGATTACTAATAGCAACCACCTCCCAGGGTTTTTTTTTTTGGCACATATGAGATAATATATGTAAAGTACTTTTAAATCATTAAAGCATTGTATAAATGCTATTATTACTACTAGCATTAGTCAAAAAGAGGGTGTGGGATTAAAAAAGAGGGATGCAAGATTATAAGACTGACAACATGAGTATTAAACTCATAGTCAAGAAATATTTTAAGATCCAAGCATGGATTTTGCCTTGTTGAATAATCCCTTTATGAAGGGTCAGAGAAGATTTACAGAGAATGATGAATTGGTGGGAGGAATATCCTCACTGAAGAGATTGTGAATTCAGTGAACTATCAAATTTATATGGTAAAGGTGGTGAGGTAAAGGTAAGGATTCAGCTGAGCTCTCCGAAATTCAAATAACACCTTAAAATGAATTCTGGAGAAACCTAACACATAAAAGTCTGGGATGGAAAAAAAACATTCCATCCAAAGACATCTTAGAAGGTCAGGAGGAAAAGTCTGTCAATTGGGGTGAGTGAAGTACAGCGACAAGCCAGTAGCAGGCTTTAGGAGTGACCCTTTCCTGGTACTGGGTGTAAGATTCTGTTTCATTGCCTATACACAGTCCGTAGTCACAATCCCAGGGTGAGGAAGAGCAATAATACATTACAGCATGTGGTTGCAGAGGAATAGGGACCTTGGTTACAGTTTAGGAAGGAAAAGAATGTTTATGGTTGCTCATAGACAAGAGCACAGGACAGGGCAGCAGTGACCACACCTCTCCTTAGATCATACCACCTTGGAAGAATTGCAAACTTACAGACCCACAGAACCAGCTCGGAAAGCAGCAGCACAAAATATAACAAAACAAAACAAAAACAAACTTTGAAGGTTGGGGCAGTTCCCCCTCTACCCTGGGAGCAGAGCCTAACTTTAACAAAAGTTAAAAGTGAAGAAATAGGCTAGAAAATGAGCAAAACAAATAAAGAAAACAATTTGAGCATACAAAATTATTAGTGTTACAAGGAAGGTAAAAAAAAATCAGAAGATAACAATATCACACAGCTATATCCAAAGATTCAAAGAAAAAAAATTGTGAATTGATTTCAGACTCAAAAAGAATTCCTGGAAGAACTCAAAAAAGATTTTAAAAATCAAATAAGAGAGGTAGAGAAAACATTGGGAAATAAATAAGCATGATGCAAGAAAATGATGGAAAAAGAGTCAACAGTTGATTAAGGAAGCACAAAAAATACTGAAGAAAATAACACCTTAAAAAACAGAATAGGCCAAATAGTAAAAGAGTCACAAAAATTTACTGAAGAAAAGAATGCCTTAAAAAGTAGAAATTAGCCACTTACAAAAGGAGATACAAAAGCTCACTGAAAAAAAAAATTCCTTAGAAATTAAAATTGGGTAATTGTAAGCTAATGACTTTAAAATTGAAGAGATGTAATTTAAAAATTATTGGACTACCTGAAAGCCATGATAAAAAAAAAAAAGAGCCTGGACATCATCAAGGAAAATTGCCCTGATATTCTAGAACCAGAAAGTAAAATAGAAATCGAAAGAATCCACTTCCTAAAGAGATTCTAAAATCAAAACTCCCATGAATATTATAGCCAAATTCTAGAACTGCCAGATCAAGGAGAAAATATTGCAAGCAGCAGAATGAAATAATTTGAATACTGTGGTGCTACAATCAGAACAACACAAGATTTAGCAACTTTTCTGTTCAAAAAAATCAGAAGGTTTGGAATGTGATATTGTGGAAGTCAAAAGAGCAAGGATTACAACCAGGAATCACCCATGAAGCAAAACTCAGTATAATCCTTCAAGGGGGAAAATAAATATTTAACAAAAAAGAGAACTTTCAGGAATTCCTGATGATGAGACCAGAGCTGAATAGGAGACTTGACTTTAAAATAAGTAACTCAAGTGAAGCACAGAAAGGTAAACAGGAAAGAGAAATCATAAGGGATTCAATAAGGTTAAATTGTTTGCATTCCTGTATGGGAAGATAATGCTTGTAACTCCAAACATATTTTTTTTATCATTATTAGGCAGCTAAATGAAGTATACATAGGCAGGTGTGAGTTGACTAGGATGGGATGATATCTAAAAAATAGAATAAAATTAAGGGTTCAGAAAGAGTGATGGACAGGGAGAAAAGGGAATGGAGAGTTAAAATGAGGTAAATTATTTCACATAAAAGAGGTACAAAAGAGTGTTTACAATGGAGGGGAAGATGAGGGAGGTGGTGGACTATACTTAAACCTTACTCTTATTAGAGCTGGCTCAAAGAAGGAATAATGTTCATACTCAGTTGGGTATAGAACAACTATCTTACCCTACAGAGAAGTAGGTGCGGAAGCAGATAATAGAATGGGGTCCAACTGGGGGAAGTGGTGTTCAGAAACAAAACAATTTTGACAGAGAAAGAGAGAGAGACAGAGAGAGACGGAGAGAGAGACAGAGAGAGAGAAGGGGGAAGGATAAAAGGAGAAAAATAGGATGGAGGGAAATACACAGTTAAAATCATAGATGTCAAAAAATCTTTTACAGCGGAACTTCCACTTCCAGGAGCCAAGATGGCGGAGTGAAAAGATAGTCCCTCTCACTCTCCCCTATCAACCTCTGAAAACCCAGAAAATATCACCCCAGAAGAAAACCCTGGAACAGCTGACCTAGAAGGAAGACTGGGAGCAACAGTGCAGCAGCCCAGCAAACAGGTCTCCCAGTGCCTTAGCAAAAATAAGGGAGGCAGAACAACAAGGGGCCCCAGGCAGATAAGTATCCTGCAGCATTCATCTGAAAGGAGGTCGAGAAAACCACCTAAAGGCTTCCTAAAGCCCAGGCCTTGCTGATTCCAAACCAACACTAGGTGAGCTGTCAGAGCCCTGCAGCCTCCAATTATGAAGAAATCCTGAAGCCCATGTGGCAGAGCAGGCAAACACCAACACCTGGACCTCCAAGTGCCTCAGTGAGGGCAGGAGGAACTGGTGGAAACCAGCTCAGAAAACCACCAGGTTCCTCGGCACTCTACTGCAAAGGAATCTCCTGGTGCATTAGCAGAAACGAGGGAGACAACACTGCAGGAGGCCCCAGGCAGATAAACATCCTGCAGCACCCATCTAAAAGGAGAGGAAGAAAGCTAAAGGAAAGGAAAAGCATGCAACCTAGAACTGCCTGAAAGTTCCAGCCTTGCTGATTCCAGCCCAACACTAGGTAAGCTGCCAGAAACCTATAGCCTCCAACTGCCAGCATAAGAGGCCCCAGAACGCAAAGCCAGTGACCAAGACCTAGGCTCCCAACACAAGAAGCTTGGGTCAGTACCCTCAGTTCCCCAGCAGGAGAGCTCAGTCTCTTTAAAGGTCAGGGAATAAAGAAACACCATGAGTAAAAAGAAACATACCATAGATTCATATTATGAGAAGAGTGAAGATCAAGACAGAAACTCTGAAGAGGACAACATTGTCAATAAACCCACATCTGCAACAACAAAAGGGAATATGAACTGGTCTGAAGCCCAAAAAGCCTTCTTAGAAGAGCTCAAGAAGGATTTTAATCGTCAAATGAGAGAGGTAGAAGAGTCCTTCAAAAATACAATTGGCCAATTGGAAAAAAAATACACTGAAGAAAACAAGTCCTTAAAAAACACAATTGGCCAATTGAAGACGGAAGGACAAAAACTAACAGAAGAGTACACTGAAGAAAACAAGTCCCTGAAAAACACAGGAAGGATAAAAACTAACAGAAGAGTACACTGAAGAAAACAAGTCCCTGAAAAACACAGGAAGGATAAAAACTAACAGAAGAGTACACTGAAGAAAACAAGTCCCTAAAAAACACAATTGGCCAGTTGAAGAAGGAAGTACAAAAACTAGCAGAAGAAAACAATCCGTTAAAAACTAGAATTGGACAAATGGAAACCAATGTCTCTATGAGAGAACAAGAATCAGTCAAACAGAAACAAAAAAATGAAAAAACAGATGAAAATGTAAAATACCTTATTGGTAAAGCAACCAACCTGGAAAATCGATCAGGAGAGACAATTTAAAAATTATTGGACTACCTGAAAAACATGATGAAGAAAAGAGCCTGGACAGTATCTTTCAGGAAATCATAAAGGGAAATTGCCTGGAAGTCCTAGAACTAGAAGGGAAAATAACCATAGAAAGAATCCATTACTAAACATATATGCACCAAATGGTATAGCATCCAAATTCTTACAGGAGAAGTACAGGAAGTTACAGGAAGAAATAGACAGCAAAACTATACTAGTGGGGGACCTGAACCTTCCCCTTTCTGAACTAGGGTAAATCTAACCACAAAATAAACAAGAAAGAAGTTAAGGAGGTGAATAGAACATTAGAAGAGTTAGGTATGATAGACCTCTGGAGTAAACTGAATGGGGATAAAAAGGAATATACTTTTTTCTCATCAGTACATGGCACATACACAAAAAATGACCATGTACTAGGGCATAAAAACCTCACAATCCAATGCAGAAAAAGCAGAAATATTAAATGCATCCTTTTCAGATCATGACACAATAAAAATTATATGTAATAAAGGGCCATGGAAAGATAAGACTAAAATAATTGGAAACTAAATAATCTAATGCTAAAAAATGATTGGGTCAAACAACAAATCATAGAAACAATCAATAATTTCATTCAAGAGAATGACAATAATGAGACAACATACCAAAACCTATGGGATGCAGCGAAAGCAGTTCTTAGGGGAAGTTTTATATCTCTAAATGCTTACATAAATAAAATAGAAAAGAGATTAATGAATTGGGCATACAACTAAAAAACTAGAAAAAGAACAACTTAAAAATCCTCAACTAAACACCAAATTAGAAATATTGAAAACCAAAGGAAAAATTAATAAAATTGAAATTAAGAAAACTATTGAACTAATAAATAAAACTAAGAGCTGGTTTTATGAAAAAACCAATAAAATAGATAAGCCTTTGGTTAATTTAATTAAAAAAAGAAAGAAGAAAACCAAATTACTAGTATCAAGAATGAAAAGGGTGAAGCTACCACCAAGGAAGAGGAAATTAAAACAATAATTAGGAATTATTTTGCCCAACTATATGCCAACAAATTTGACAATCTTAGTGAAATGGATACATATTTACAAAAATATAAATTGCCCAGATTAACCGAAGAGGAAGTAAAATACTTAAATAACCCCATCTCAGAAAAAGAAATTGAACAAGCCATTGATGAACTCCCTAGGAAAAAATCTCCAGGGCCAGATGGAAATACATGCAATTCTATCAAACATTTAAAGAACAATTAATTCCAATACTATATAGACTATTTGGGAAAATAGGTGAAGAAGGAGTCTTACCAATTTCTTTTTATGATACAAATATTGTGTCAGAAACCAGGAAGAGTCAAAATAGAGAAAGAAAATTTCTCTAATGAATATAGATGCAAAAATTTTAAACAAAATACTAGCAAGTAGATTGCAGCAACTTATCACAAGAATAATACACTATGACCAGGTAGGATTTATACCAGGAATGCAGGGCTGGTTCAATATTAGGAAAACTCTCAGCATCATTGAGCATATCAACACCAAAACAAACAGAAACCACATGATCATCTCAATAGATGCAGAAAAAGCTTTTGATAAAATACAACACCCATTCCTATTAAAAACACTAGAAAGCATAGGTATAAATGGAGTCTTCCTTAAAATAATAAATAGCATTATCTAAAACCTTCAGCAAGCATTATATGTAATGGGGACAGGCTAGAAGCATTTCCAATAAGATCGGGGGTGAAACAAGGATGTCCATTATCACCACTGTTATTCAATATTGTACTGGAAACCTTAGCTTTAGCAATAAGAGAAGAAAAAGAAATTGAAGGCATTAGAATAGGCAAAGAAGAAACAAAGCTATCACTCTTTGCAGATGACATGATGATATACTTAGAGAATCCTAGAGAATCGTAAAAAACTTTGAAATAATAAACAACTTTAGCAAAGTTGCAGGCTATAAAATAAACCCACATAAATCATCAGCATTTCTATATATTACAACAAAGCCCAACAGCAAGAGATAGAAAGAGAAATCCCATTTAAACTTACTGTAGACATTATAAAATATTTAGGAGTCTACCTCCTGAAACAAACCCAGGAACTCTATGAACACAATTACAAAACACTTTTCACACAAATAAAATCAGATCTAAATAATTGGAAAAACATCAGTTGCTCATGGGTAGGCCAGCTAATATAATAAAAATGACAATCCTACCTAAGCTAATTTACTTATTCAGTGCCATACCAATCAAACTACCAAGAAATTATTTTATAGAGTTAGAAAAAATAATAACAAGATTCATTTGGAAAAACAAAAGTCCAGAATATCAAAGGAACTAATGAAAAGAAATGCAGGGGAAGGTGGCCTAGCAATTCCAGATCTTAAATTGTATTATAAAGCAGCAATCATCAAAACTGCTTGGTACTGGCTAAGAAATAGGGAGGTGGATCAGTGGAATAGGTTAAATATGCAAGACAGTAGTCAATGACTATAGTAATCTATTATTTGATAAACCCAAAGACCCCAGCTTCTGGGATAAGAACCCACTCTTTGAAAAAAACTGCTGGGAAAACTGGAAAAGAGTATGGCAGAAACTAGGCATAGACCCAAATCTCACACCATATACCAAAATAAAGTCAAAATGGGTTCATGACTTAGATATAAAGGCTGATACCATAAGTAAACTGGGAGAACAAGGAATAGTTTACCTATCAGATCTATGGAGAACAGAAGAATTCATGACCAAACAGGAGATAGAGAACATTATGAAAAGCAAAATGGATTTTTGATTACATTAAATTGAAAAGTTTTTGCACAAACAAAGCCAATGCAACTAAGATTAGAAGGAAGGTAGAAAATTGGGAAAGAATTTTTACAACCAGTCTCTCTGATAAAGGCCTCATTTCTAAAATATATAGAGAATTAAGACAAATTTATAAGAACACAAGCCATTCCCCAATTGATAAATGGTCAAAGGATATGAACAGACAGTTCTCAGATGAAGAAATTAAAGCCATCTATAGTCATATGAAAAAATGCTCTAAATCTTATTGATTAGAGAAATGCAAATCAAAACAACTCTGAGGTACCACATCACACCTATCAGATTGGCCAACATGACAAAACAGGAAAATGATAAATGTTGGAGAGATGTGGGAAAATTGGAACACTAATACATTGTTGGTGGAGTTGTGAAATGATCCAACCATTTTGGAGAACAATTTGGAACTATGCCCAAAGGGCTACAAAAATGTGCATACCCTTTGATCCAGCAATAGCACTTCTAGGGCTATATCCCAAAGAGATCAAACAAATGGGAAAAGGACTCATATGTACAAAATATTCATAGCAGCTCTTTTTGTGGTGGCAAAGAATTGGAAATTGAGAGGATGCCCATCAATTGGGGAATGGCTGAGCAAGTTGTGGTATATGAATGTAATGGAATACTATTGTGCTATAAGAAATGATGAACAGGCTGACTTCAGAAAAACCTGGAAAGACTTATATGGTCTGATGCTGAGTGAAGTGAACAGAACCAAGAGGACTTTGTACACAATAACAGCCATGTTATGCAATGACTGAGATTGTTAAACTGAACCCTTCTCAGCATTATGAGGATCTAAGACATCTCTAGAGGCCTCGGGATGGAAAATACTGTCCACATCCAAAGAAAGAACTATGGAAGTCGAATCACTCTCACTTATTTTTACCTTCTGTTGAGTTTTGTTTCATCTTTCTGATGGTTCCTAGTATTAGTTTTAATTTTTACTTACAACTATGTGAAAATATGTTTAATGGGTGTGTAAATGTAAAGCCTATATCAGATTGTGTGCTGTCTTGGGGAGGATGGTGGGGAGGAAGGGGGAGAAAAATTTTCAACTCAAAAGCATATGGAAGTGATTGTTGATAAATCAAAATAAATTAATAAAATTTTAAAAAAATCCTTTACAGGAATTTTCTCTGGTAAGGGCCTTATTTCTCAAATACAAAGAGAACTGAGTCAAATTTATAAGGATACAAGTTATTCTCCAATTGATAAGTGGTCAAAGGATAAAAACTGGCATTTTAAAATGAAGAAATCAAAACTATCTGCAGTTATATGAAGAAAACTTCTCTAAATCACTATCGATTAGAGAAATGCAAATTGAAACAACTCTGAGGTACCACCTCACATGTGTCAGATTGGCTAATATGACAGAAAACAAATTTTGGTGGGGATAAAAAATGGGACACTAAAGCCCTGCATGTGAAGTTGTGAACTAATCCAGTTATTCTGGAGACCAATTTGGAACTATGCCCAACAGGTTACAAAACTGTGACCCAGAAATATCATCACTAGGTTTTTAACCTGAAGTAATTAAAAAAAAGGGAAATGAGCTATATGTACAAAAATATTTATAACAATTCTTTTTTTGGGGGGGTTGGGAGGGTGAGGCAATTGGGTTATGTGACTTGCCCAAGGCCACACAGCTAGTGAGTGTTATGTGTCTGAGGCTGGATTTGAACACATGTCCTCCTGACTCCAGGGCTGGTGTTAATAATTTTTTTTGTTGTGGCAAAGAATTGGAAATCGAGGAGATACTCATCAATTGGGAAATGGCTGAACAAGTTGTGTTGTATGATTGTGATAGAATACTATGGGGCTATCAGAAATGACAAGCAGGATGCTTTCAGAAAAACCTGGAAAGACTTAGCAGAAATGACAAGCAGGAGGCTTTTGGAAAAACCTGGAAAGACTTACATATAGTGATGCAAAGTGAAGTGAGCAGGACCAGGCAAACAGTGTACATAGTGAGAACAATATTGTATAATGGTGAATAGTGAATCACTTAGCTATTCTCAGCAACACAATGATACTAGACAATTCTGAATGTGTTATCAGAAAAAATACTATCTGTCTCCAGAGAAAGAACTGATGAAGTCCAAATGAAGCTTGATGCAATTATTATTATTATTTTTGTTATTATTATTTTTGGCTAGGCAATGGGGTTAAGTGACTTGCCCAGGGTCACACAGCTAGTAAGTGTTATGTATCTGAGGCCGGATTTGACCTCAGGTCCTCCTGAATCCAGCACCAGTGCTCTATCCAGTGCACCACCTAGCTGCCCTGAAGTATTTATTTTTTAATTACTTTTTCCTTGTGTTTGTTTATGTTTTTAGTCTTTGTTTTTTTTTTCCAATATGACTAATATGGAAATATATTTAGCATGACTGGGCAAGTAAAACCGATATCAAATTGATTGCCTTCTCAACCAGTATGGAGATGAGGGAAGGAGGATGAGAATTTGGAACTCAAAATTTTAAAAAAAAAGTGAATGTTAAAATTGTTTCTAAATGTATAAGATAATATAAATATGCACATGTATATGTATATGTGTATATAAAATCATTGGCCATCATCTTGAAGCCCTCTTTATGTTTTTTTCAAGGAACCCTACTGTTTTCCTTGATAACCTGGAGCATAGAAAATAGGTTTCGTCAAATCCCTTCACATTCATTTCTTGGAAGATCAGCCTACACTTTGAGCATAAGTTGAGGTAAGATAGGCCGGTAGCAGTCATTGGTCTCACAATGCTATTTACTGTAAAATTCTCCTTGCTCTTCAAATTTACTGAAGTGAGCTCCTTAGTTTTTTTTTTCTTATTGCAAAGAAGCTCCCTATAAAACTATGCATAACCTCTTTAATTTTTGTCCTTGAGTGATCCTTGTCAACTTTCTAGAATGGAGGAAGGGCTTACGTACGCTTGGTTAGTTTAACCCTTGAGATTCAATTCACTCTATTTCAATAAACATTTATTAAATTGTGTACAAGGTACCTTGCTAGGTGTAGGGATACAAAGACTAAAACAAAAGATTGTCCATATCCTCATGAAGCTTATTGTGGGAGGAAAATCATATCATGAGGCATTAGAATAAGAGTGTAGTGGAGGAATAGAGAAAAAAATGAAAAAAATCATTTTTATGTAATAAATAGAAGGAATACAAAGGAATATGGAAAGACTTTTATGAAATACTTCAAAGTGATAGGAGTAGAACAAAATGAATGGAATGTACCATATAAGAAGAATAATGAATAGAAATGAAAAGAATCCTGATAGGGTACTTATGAGAAGCGACTACAAAAGTCCTATGACATTTCATTAATTTAAATTAGTTATTAAGCAAGTTTAGTTGGTTGACTAGATTTAAATCTTGAATTTTCAATAAATCATTTAATAAGAGCAAAATAATTTTAGAATGTAGTTATTATAGATCCAATAGACTAGTTAACTTCAAACAAAGTCATCTACCGCTTGTGAATACATGTACTGCTTTTGTAAATGTCTTCAATCTACCAATATCAGAACTTGCTAATTAAATTAGGAGCCTAATTTTTAATGAGGGCAGAAACATTATACAAATATTCTTTGTAGAGGCGTTTTCCAGAGAGGAAATGCAGAAGTTGTGTGAACCACACTACTTCATTTTGTAACTCAATTCTGGATCTGACTCAGTTCCCCTTCTATTCAATTATGGGTGTAGTTCAAAATCTGTCCTGTGAGAAAACTTTATTCAATTATGGCAATTGTGAGAATAATTTATTGCCTTGTTTGAGCCCAACCCTGCACGGCTTGGAGGCGAGACCCTTAACTGAGGACCTAAGTTATGCTCATCAGAAACCCAGTCAGATCTTAAAAGTTATGCAAGGAGTTTTCCCACAATTATACATCTCAAGCAACCCATATTTGTTATCTGAAAACTGGATTTGTATGGTCAATCAGTTACTGTTTCCATGTTACTTTTTTTGAGTACAAACACTTGGAGGCAGGAGTGGGATACCTCTTCTGATTTGAGAGAACTGTACCTGTTTGCTTGCCCCCTCCCAACTTGGAAAATTTATCATCTTTCCTCCTGTTAGAAATCAGATTACCTAATCCTGTATCTTGGTTTATATCTGGTTAATTGTTTTATTTTAATGCATAAAAATCTGTCTCCCTATATTTGAAGTTCAGTGATGAGCTGAGGTGGCTTTGTCCCAATTTGTTGTGTAGTTGGCATGCATTACTCAATAAACTGATGTGCTAAGAAGCTCAAACCCTTGTTTCCTCAGTTATTTTAGATTTCACCTATGACAAAACAGCTACTTGCACCTAAATGTACATAAAAGCACAGCATTGCATTCTTATATGTCACATGTTTTTAAGGATGATACATCCACAAAAGTGGAGTACTTGCATTCTCTGTAGGATACGTGTGCTTAATTCATAAATTCTAAGATTGCCTAATTTTTATCAGCACCTAAAGTATGTGCTTATTTCCTTGTAAATAAATGACCTCTCAACATATCTGTTGCTACCATTAACATCTCAGCAGCCAAAGAAAGCACGCACATTTACTTTTAGCAAGGATACACTGTTTATATGGAAGGAAACAATCATTTTGGATAGGCTAAAATAGCACATATACTTCTCAAAAGGGTCATTTCTAGGCAAAATTATGGAGTAGATAAAGCTGAACTTAGATGTCTGCCAGTTTCCCTCATTTTCACTCTCCCTTTATTTCCCTTATCACCTATTTTATATTACTGAATGGAGTAATGGAATGTGTATGCAGGTGAATATAGGGGATCTGTATTCCAATTATGTCTTCCACTAGCTAGCTGTGTGATCTTGAGTAATTCATTTAATTGCTTTAGGCCTTTGCAAATCTTTTTATAAAAAGAAGGCATTTGGATAGATTATCTTTAATCTTCATTGCTTTCAGCTAGCTCTTACAGTTGCAAAAATGTGTAGTCCTTAGTGCCTGAAGAGACCAGGAGTTCTGGAAATACTAGTCTGATGAAGCTTATAGAATCTTGGAATAATGCTTTTAAATATATAAAATATTTGATATTACCAATTAAAACAATCATATTAAAATATAGTTACCAACACAATAAACAGAAACAGAAGTTCACAGATGCCAGGTTGGGTCATTTTATTGGGAAACTGAGGCCCCCAGAAAATGAAGTGGCTTACCTCAAAGTCACACAGGGAGTAAGAAACAGAGAAAGATTCTAACCTAGTCCAAATCTAGTTCTCTTTCTACTATGAAACTACTTGTACTAGCTATATCACAAGCACTTTATCAACTATAAGGTGCTGAGTAAAGTAATGCCAGCTATTATTTTTAGGAATGATACAATTATAATTATTTTCTATGCCCGTTCTTTTAAGTGAGGTTCATTGTTTCTTGTTTCTTTCACTGATTATGCCTCCATTTCACTAGTGCTGCTGTATGAATGTAACGCCCTTCAGATATCTTTTTAGATCTTTGTGCAGCTCAGTGTCCCTATCTCCATCTTGAACTTGATTTTACCTGCATCTCATTTAGCCACCATTTCCATGCCTACGCAGTATCACTACATATATTTACTGTCTTGGCTTTCATACCCATTACTCAGAACTAATTCTCTTCTCTTGTGCTTTTACCATTGAAGTCTACTTAGTGTGCAGAAAGAGGGGCTTGCCCAACTCTTTTTGGCATATGCCTACCACATACTATCTCTTGCTTTTTGCTTAATGTCATCCACCATCTGCCTACAAACTCCTTCTCCATTTCAAGCATTCTACTTTATAGCTAAATATACCAAACAACTCTTCCTTAAACTCAATGGCGAGAGGATACTCATTGGCTGTCTTCCCCAGAGCCAGGCTGGCAACATCTTCCCTCATGATTTTAGAGTATCCTGAGGGATGAAGTTGTGTTTTTTCTCTCTCAGAGACTCAAACTCCCACCAGCTAAGTTCCTCTTATTTATTAGGATCCCAACACCAGCCCTCAGTTCCATTTAACCACTTGCCATTGTGTTAACATTTTCATTGTAGTTTTTACAATGAATATTTACTTCACACATACAGAAAGAACAAATGTAAAATTAGTTTCCACAATACCTCTGGGGAAAACGCTTCCTTTTTATTTCCTTCATCTTCAGAGGAGTAAACCCAAATTCAGCACAATTCCTATATAGCATTAATCCTAGCAGGTTCTAGTGACTCATTATCTTTGTTGTTGTTCAGTCATTTTTCAGTTGTGTCTGACTCTTTGTGACCCCATTCAGGGTTTTCTTGGCAGAGAAACTGGAGTGGTTCGCCATTTCTGTCTCCAGCATTTTACCATTAGAATAAGATTTAAAAAAAAGATTCTTTTTCTTTCTTTCTTTTCTTTTCTTTACAAGTAGAGTCATTCCTAATCTAAATTCTTCCTACTTTTTTCAGGACAATTGGCCATTTAACCTCTATATGAACTCCATATACTTGTCCAAATGGCTTGACTGCTGTGCCCCATCTATGGTACTCTACCTATTCACTTTGTGCTTCACACAGATCGTCTCCCATGACTGAAATGCTCTTCTTCCTCACATCTGCTCTTAAAATAGCTTCCTCATTTCACTCAGATGTTTGAGTTTCCTTTTCTGAAACTACTTTGTATTCATTCAGTATATATTTTATATAAATTTACCTGTGTATATGTTGGTTTCCCCTAGTAAAATATAAGCTCTCTATGTGGGCAAGGATTCTTTTTATGTTTTTTCATCTCTAGCTTCTGGCATAATGTTTGCCACGTGATAAATGCTTATTCAATTGAATCTACCTTTAAAGCCCAGCTCAGGTGTTCTCTCCTCCATAAAGCCTTACTTGTTTTTCCCAGTAAGTAGTTCCTGTTCTTTCCCTCCTAAAATTACAGGGTCATTAGGTTGTTTTGCTACCTGCATTCAAGCTCATGTAGGGAATGAAATGCCTCTGTTCTACATTTGTACCTTATATAGTGCCTTACATATAGAAGTTTGGTAAACTGAGATGGAAGCAAAAGACTGATAGTAGACAATAGAATGGTCCATTGCCTTTCTTTTAGGTCTTCAATTTAATAATTTTTAGTTCTGAGATTTGAACAATGAAGCTATGGGAATGTGCTAATTTTTATTGACTTGGTAACAGTAGTATCCTATTGGAAATATTATTTGCATGAAATTGTTACATTTATACTGCCCCATTTTATGCTCAGATTACTTGACTGATGATCACATTTGGGAAGTGACACAGATACTCTATTTCTTAAAGTTTATCATTTCTTGGAGGGAGAGTGAATGTTTTGAAATCTCTTGTTCAAAAATTTCTCATTTGAGTTCCCAGAAAGTTCTTTGATTTAGAGGTAGAAACTAACATGTTATTGTGTTAATGAAGTCTTCTTCTCTTCTTTTTTTTCCTCTGAAGTCATTTTACTTATAGTTGACCTATTATTTAAAATAGTCTGTACTGATAGGAGTACAGAATATACATCATATCAATTTAAATATACATATATGTTTATATAAACATGCATATGCACACAGAGATATACATGTGCCCTTATATGTATATGCGTACACACACACACACACACACACACACAACACACACACAGATACTGCCTCTGCTCTTTATTTCTTTGATTTCATTGCTACCTTATTTACCTTCTGTCTCTCTCATTGATCCTTCTCTGCCTTTTCCATTAAACTTGTAGTGTTCTTAGAGCTCACTGTCCCAAAGTCAGGTTGGTACTTCTCCCCATCAGTACTCTAAGGATATACTTGAAGGTTAATGGTGTAATGGTATAACTTTTGCCATCACCTTAAGCAACCATTTTCATTGCATTCTCCCCACTCTTAACCACAGATTACTAGTGCCTCTGGTTCAATTTAATCAATTGATATCAATTAGCTTTTATAAAGGGCTATTTACTTCAAAGACATAGCAAAAGCAGAAGTACAAAGATTTCCCCCCAACACTTTGAGGGCATACTCTCCTGGCATTTCAAAACTCACATGATTATACCCTCTAATGTCTTTACTTAAAACAAAAGAATATATATACTCCAGCAAAAAGAAAGGCCTATGTTCACAGAGTCTGGGGAAAGGGCCAGAGAGTCCTTTTCCCTTGTAGCATTGTCTCTCATTGTATTTCCCTCTCTTCCTCCCCCTTCTTTCTTTTTTCTTCTTCTCTCCCTCCTTCTCTGTTCCTACTTTTTCCTCCATCCTTCCTCTTCTTTCTTCTCTTTTCTCATTTTCTGTCCCTTTCCCTCTCTTTTTTCCATCCATCCATTTCTTACTCTTTTTTATATTTCTATACTTCTCCTTTCTTTTTCTTTTTTTCTCCTTCCTTCTGTCCTTCCTATCTCCCCTTTTCTTTACTCCCTCACCCTCTGTCCCTGTCTCTGTCCATTTTCCTCTCTATATAGCTTTTCATCTCCTTCCTTTTATCCTTCTCCTCCTCCCGCTCTTTGCCCTTTATATTTTCTCCCTTTTTTTCTTTATTTTATTCTTCCTCCCATCCCTTCTTCATCTCCTTTTCTTCTTCTGATTCCTAACCCTCTCCCTCTGTCTCCTTCTCCCAATTTCTCAATTCCTCTGTTTTCCCCTATTTATATTTCTATTCATCTTTCTATTTCTCTGAACCCCAGGATGATTCCCAGGTGTCAGGCAAAGGTGCTACTTGTAACTAAATGCTATATGTTGACTACATCAATGTTCTTGTCCCTTTTTCTAAGCATCAGAACCAAGGAGCACTGGGCCTTATATATAGCAACATTCTCCTCATGGTTATTTGAATTTGTCATTGTTTGTTGGTTGAATATTACTAACAGTCTAAAGATACTCCCTGTGAATTCCTTTTTTATATTTTAACCAAAATGTCCTAGGGGATAGGGTGGACAGAGCATTTAGGATATTGAGTGTGTGGAATGAGTCTATTGCTCTATTTGCTTTTCTATCTGAAATGTGTAGAGTTTGTGTGGTTTAAAAAACAATGGCATGAGCTTCAAGCATTTATTCCTTTATGGCTTAAATCTCTCCTTCGGGCATATTGTTCTGTTTCACAGCCTCATTCTTTTGGTCTGCTGGTTTAAGTGGATATTTACTGTACAGGAGAGATCACTGGGTTAAGTGTGGTTCCGGGGTGGGGGGTGGTTTGGAGTGGATTGGAAAGGGTTCCAGTGTGATTTTGAATGAGAACATGGAATTCTAGAAGAAAGGGAGATTTGGGGCTGGGTTTGGGGACTTTTACTCTTCTAAATTGTGGGCAAGTGCATAGGGTAATTGTGTATACTGGTGTTCTGTGCAGATGTTAGAACATAAAATCTTTTAAAGGCGAATGGCAGTTGCCACTCCATCAACTATTCAGATTGTCAGACATGTATCAGCCAACCCTAACTACCCTCAGCAGGCAAGTTGGAGCCAGCCTGCTGTTTAATAACCAGCATTTAACAAGAAATAACATGTAGCTGGGGCGTGTGGTTTAAAACATTGTGTTAAGCATCATTAAAACTCAGCCTCCTAAGAGTCATATTAAAAAGAGTCCTTCCTTTCCATAATAAAACATTTCTCTGTGACTGCTTCGATCGAGCATCTAACAATACAAACAAAATGCCTGTTAATTTACCATCCCACTTGAAGACCAGAGTTACCTGGGAGCCGCAGAGGCAGATGAAGGAAGTTAAACTACCCTTCCCCAAGCCAGCCTAAGCAGGCAAATAAAGTGCCAGGCATCTTGGGATTTGGGACTCTTCCTTCTCCCTCACCTTCTAATAAATTTGTCCTCAAGCTATGGTGATAGATAGTTGCTACTTTGCATAGGGCCAATTGAATGACAGTTTGGGGTTAGAGCCACCAGTGCCAAGTGGTCAAGATTCTCCAAAAGGATCCAATAGAAAGTAAGCTACTTTAGAAGAGGAACAGCTTCATTTTGTCTTTGTATCCTCCACATGGATGCCAGTTCCTATTGAAGAATAGGAACTTAAATACTTGCTAGAATACTTTTTAAAGGGAATAACAAAGAAGTGGGAAGTGGATGTCTACTAAATGAGGAATGATTAGACAAATTGTGGGTAAAGCGTGTAATGAAATGTACTCTTCTATGAGAAATGATGAAGATGAGGAATTCAGGGAAGTATAGGAAGATATTCAAACTTATTCAGAGTAAAGTAAGCAGAATGAGAAAAACAAGATATACAATGACTACAACATAAATGGAAAGCCAACAAACAATAGGAATATACTTCACTGAAATTATGACCAAATTTGTCCCCAAAGAATTAATATACGAATGTATTTCTCCTTTCTTTGAAGAGATTGGGAACTTGGGTATAGAGTGCTACATGCAGTGCTTAACTTGGTTGAAGCATTGATTTATTTTGCTGAACTGTTTTATTTTTTCTCCTTCTTTATATGTTATGAAAATGGCTGAGGTAGGAAAGGAAAATACTGGGAAATATAGGTCATATAAGCACAAAATATAAAAAAATACTGTTTTCTGTATTTGATGAAGATGGGTTGCTATTGTTCACTCATTATACTTATTAAAGGAAATCAGAGCTTACAACAAAGAATAAGTGGAACTACATTTCTAGAGCTTTTATATTCCCAAATGTTGGTATTACCCTGGGAAGGAAAATATCTTTCATACTTAAATGTGCTTATCCATAAGGTCTATGTTCTTAATATTGCAAAATGAATATGAACATATTATTGTAACTGATGAAAGAAAAACTAGAACACAGAGAGGTTCAATAATTTGAATTTCTGGAAACTCTTGATGTGGAAACTCCATCCACTAATCTATAGCAAATATTTCCAGTCTGATTACATGTTCCTCTTCAGACACCCTATATTTCGGTGAGGCCAAGCTATGTCTGCTTGATGTTTTCCACACAGAACATTCCATCTCTGAGCTCTGTGATTTTATCCTTGCTATTTATATGTCAAAATACTCTACCTTCTCATTTCCAGCTCTTGAAACTCCAAGGTATATTAAATTCCAACTCCAAAGAAAGTCTTTGCTAACTATTCCAGTTGTTAGCCGCACCCTTTTTAATTATTCGCTTGTTATTTTGTGTATATGTTGTGTTTTTTTATTTACTTGTGTTTTCCACTGGATAAATATAAGATCCTTGTGATCAAGCACTGCTTTATTTGTTTGTTTGTTTGTCTGTTTTTATATTCCTAAAGAATCACATAGGAACCTAACTCAGAACCTGGTGATAATAGACACTAAATAAATGTGTGGCATAACAGAGTTATGGTTTTGGAGTCAGAGGGCCTAGCTTTCCATCTTAGCTCTGACATTTATTACGTGAACTATGTGGGCAAGTCACTTAACCTTTTTGGTTCTCAGTTTCTTCATATTTAAGATGAACAGTCAATTAAATCAATAGCCAATACAAATATGTGTCTGCTATGTACCAGGCACTGTACTAAGCACTGGGGGGAGGGGGTACAAATATGAAAAGGAAACACATTCTCTGCCCTCAAGGAGCTTACAATCCCATGGGGGAAGATACATAAAAGAAAGCTGAATGGAGGAGGGGATATAAGAAAGTGAGGGAGGCATCCTGCCCAGGATATGGTGATGAAGTCAAAGAAATGCAGAATGAGAGGAATGGGGTGGCACCCTTCAGTGAGAGAGAATGAGGATACTGACGAAGCGTGAGTGCCAAAGCTGAGTGAATCTTGCAGGATGGTGAGATTTCCTGATGATGAGGTACCTGTGGGCATGGCGGAAAAAATGAAAGAATCCAAAATAAGTGCAGCCCAGTGGGAAATGAGGATTATTGAATTAAAGGACCTCTAAGTTAATTTCTAGCTCCATACGTAGTATCCTACAGCTTTGAAGATGAGTCCTAGGGAATTATCTAAAACACAGAAATGTTGTCACTTTTTTTCATTTCTGTAACATACTTTAATTTTAAAAAGATGATTGTACATGAAACTGCAAATCTATTATGTACAACTTGCTATTCCTTTTATTTTTTTTTATTATACATTTATTTTTAGTTTTCAATACTTCCACAAGATTTTGAGTTCCAAATTTTGGCCCCATCTCGGCCTCCCCCCACCCCAAGATGGCATGCATTCTGAATACCCCTTCCCCTACTCTGTGCCCTTTTCTATCTCTCCCCCCTTTCTCTCATCCCCTTCCCCTTCTATTTTCCTGTAGGGCTTGATAGACTTCTGTACCCCATTTCCTGTATTTATTTCCCAGTAGCATGGGAAAACATTTTTTTAAACATGTGTTTTTAAAACTTTAGGTTTCAAATTTTCTCCCTTCCTCCCCACCCACCCTCATTGAAAAGTCAAGCAACTCAATATAGGTTCTACACGTGCAGTTATGCAAAACACTTCCGTAGTAGACATGTTGTGAAAAACTGACTCTATTTCCCTTAATTCTATCCTGCCCTCCAATTTATTCTATTCCTTCTTTTGACCCTGTCCCTCCTCAGAAGTATTTGCTTCTGATTACCCCCTTTCCTAATCTTCCTTCCTCTCTAACATCCCCTCTGCTCTCTTGTCCCCTTCTCCCCCCTATTTTCCTGCAGGGTAAGACAGATTTCTATACCCAAATGAATGTGTGTGTTATTCCCTCCATAAACCAAATCCTATAAGAATAAGATCCACTCATTCCCTCTTACCTTCCCCCCTTTCCCCTCCACTGTAAGAGTCTTTTCTTTTCTGTTTTTTTTTTTTTGTGAGACAATTTACCGCGTTCTACCTCTCCCTTTCTTCTTCTCCTGGTACAATCCTCTCTCATCCATTCATTTTATTCTCCAGCTGTGACCCCTTCATCTTCAACTCACCCCATCCCCTCTACCTACCTACCTATCTATCTATCTATCTATCTATCTATCTATCTATCTATCTATCTATCTATCTATCTACATACATATAATTCTTTTCCTCCAACTACCCTAATGCTGACAAAGGTCTCATGAGTTATAAATATCATCTTTCCATGCAGGAATGTAAACAGTTCAACCTTACTAAGTCTCTTATGATTTCTCTTTCCTGTTCATCTCTTCATGTTCATTTGAGTCTTGTATTTGAAAGTCAAATTTCATATTCAGCTCTCATCTTTTCATAAATAATGCTTGAAAGTGCTCTATTTCACTGAATGGCCATTTTTCCCCCTGAAGGATTATACTCAATTTTGTTGGGTAGGCGATTCTTGGTTGTAATCCTATCTCTTTTCCCCTCTGGAATATTATATTCCATGCCTGTGGTCCTTTAATGTAGAAGCTGCTATATCTTGTGTTATCCTGATTATGTTTCCACAGTACTTGAATCGTTTCTTTCTGACAGCTTGTAATATTTTCTCCTTGACCTGGGAACTCAGGAATTTAGCTACAATATTCCTAGGAGTTTTCCTTTGGGGATCTCTTTCAGGAGGAGATCCATGTTTTCTTTCAATTTCTATTTAGCCTTCTGGTTCTAAAATATGAGGGCAGTTTTCCTTGATAATTTCTTGAAAGATGAGGTCTAGGCTCTTTTTCTGATCATGGCTTTCAGATATTCCAATAATTTTTAAATTCTCTCTCCTGGATCTATTTTCCAGGTCAGTTGTTTTTCCAATGAGATATTTCACATTGTCTTCTATTTTTTCATTCTATTGGATTTGTTTTACAGTGTCTTGATTTTTCATAAAGTCATTGTCTTCCAATTGCTCTATTCTAATTTTAAGGGAGTATTTTCTTCAGCAATCTTTTGGACTTCTTTTTTCATGGCTAATTTTTCTTTTTATGACATTCTTCTCCTCATTGGCTTTTTGGACCTCTTTTGCCATTTGGGTTAGGCTGTTTTTTAAGGTGTTATTTTCTTTGGTACTTTTTTGGGGTCTCCTTTAGCAAGCTGTTGACTTGTTTTTCATGATTTTCTTGCATCATTCTCATTTCTCTTCCCAGTTTTTCCTCTACTTCTCTTACTTCCTTCTCAAAATCCCTTTTAAGCTCTTCTAAGGCCTAGACTGATTCATATTTTTCTTGGAGGCTTTGGATGTAGAAGCTTTGACTTTGTTGTCTTCTTCTGGTTGTATGTTTTGGTCTTCTTTGTTACCAAAAAAAAAATATTCTATGGTCTGACACTTCTTATGAGGTTTGCTCATGATCCTGGACAATTACTTGAGTTTTAAACTTTTTGTTAAGGTAAGAGTCTGCTTCCAATGTGGACAATGTACTGTCCCAAGCTGTGGGGATTTGTACAGCTGTTTTCAGAGATACCTGCAGGGACCTGTAAATTTTCAGTTCTTCCAAGTTGGTCTGATAAGGGGCGAGGTGTTTACTCCTTTCCTGGCCTGTGCTCTGGTCTATTAGTCTGCAGGCACTCCTTTCTGTCTGGGAACTGTGAGGAGGGTTTTCTCTCTACAGCCACTACAAGCTCCACCATGCCAGTGCTCCTCCTCACCCCAGGACTGTCACCCAGAACTGTGACCCAGATCCAAGCATGGGCAAAGCAAGAGATTCCTGCCTCAGCACTGGCAAAGAGATCCCTGCAATCCCCCTCTAATCAGCCGCTTGATTCCCCCTCAGTCTGTGTGCTGGAAGCTCAGGAGGCAGCTCCTCCCCCAGGGCCACATTCAGGGGAACTTTAGCTGAGACCCAGCATTCCTCTCTCAGCATTGCAGAAACAAACTTTTCCCACTGACCTTCTAAGTTGTTCCTGGCATTCTTGGGTTGAGAAGTCTGGAAACCACCACAGCTGCCTGAGAAGTTTGGAAACCTCCACAGCTGCCTGCAATACAGTCCTCTGAGGCCTGCTCCAGGTTTGCAGAGACCTGCATGCCCTTGCCAAACTGTGCTCCTCTCCCAGCCACATACAATATACCTTTCTGATCAATCATCCAGGTTTTCTTGTGCTGAAAATTTGTTTCACTCTGTCTTTTTGTGGGTTCTGCTGCTTTAGAATTTATTTAGAGCCATTTTTTATAAGCGTTTGCAGGGGTTTGGGGGAGAGCTCAAGGAAGTCACTCCTTTCACTCTGCCATCTTGGCTTCACCCCAAATGTTGTCACTTTTCCAAAATTACACAGCTAATAAGTGTCAGAGATATGATTTGGACTTGGGTCTTTTTAGAGTTAAAGGACTACTGGTGTAGAATACTTTATGCAATGTCTAGTTTTAATTGAAGTGTTATTTATTTTATTGAACTATTTTTTTTACTCTACCTTTAATTTATTATTAGGAATTTAATAAACGGACAGGGGAGAAAGAAGAGGTGAAAGATAAGTATCAGGTCTGGACCTGTCATTTTTTTTCACATACTATGTCTCAATGTCAATAGAGATTTTGTCTGTGCATAATAAAATTTGTCTCTGAATTCTCTCCATCATGCATATGAACCTGGCTTCCCCACTCCACCTCCACAACTTTACATTCTCTTGAGACTTCAGGATTAGCAATACAAAGTATGTTACCTTAATATAACATCAGAATTTTTCAGTATATTAATTGCTTGACAAATGTTTTGCTGAATATCTTCTCTTTTTTTCTCTATTATTTCTTCCTTTTATTTTTAAATTTTATTTATTTTTAATTTATGAAATAAAACAAACATTTCTGTGACATAGTAGAATAAAAAATGTTGCAGATGAAACTGCAAATCTATTATGCACAGGTTGCTATACTTTAAAATATATAATAAAATTGTCATGTAATTTCCCCTTTTTTTTTTATAAGGAATGACTCTGGAAAGGTAGAGAAAGGAGAAATGTAGTTAATATAAAAACAAAATATAACAATAAATTTTATTTAAAATATATTGCAAAAGCCATTGGTTGCTCATTCATTTCTTTTGGGTATTTGCACAACCATTTTCATTCCCTTTACTCGTCCCCATAATAACAGGTTGCAGAGTTTGCATCTGGGTTAAAGAAGTATTGCTTTCCAAATTTGGGTTTATAAAATATCTTATATGTATTAAACATAGTCACAAGTGAAGCATTGTTCCTTTTGTTTCTAATCTACTTCTGCAACAGATGGTGCCACCAAAAACTGAAGTCAACCAAGAATAGTGATTTAATAATGGATTGATAATCAGCAAAGGTTTATTTAGAATACACAATTGAGTTTCGTTTCTCAGAAAAAAAAATGACAGCTTCGTTTTAGTTCAGCAACCACTAAAATGTCCAAGTTAAGATGATAATATAATAACACAGGAATATAATTTGCAAAATTTAAGTGTTTAAGAAAAAAATTCAATCTTGTACTTCTCTTTGAAAAAAAGGATCTTTCAGTTTGGTATTGAGAAAAAGCTCCTTCACATAGATTTGTTACTGTAAGTGACAGAAAGTCTTTTAAATCATTCAATTCAGGCCATTTTAAAAGCTTGAAATACCATCATGCCCTAGTCTCTTATTTGTTCATAAGGGAGGAAGACCTATGATTTCCTAAAGGAGGTCACAGTGAAATGAGGGAGACAGGGCAAACTAGGGGAAAAAACCCACTGAATAAAAAAGCAATTGAGAAGTCAGTGGAGCCACAGAATATTAGAATTCAAGGGCCCTTAGAGGTAATCATTTCAACTTCCCTTCACATGTAAAAATCTCTTATAAGTTATTCCTGACAGGTCATTCAACCTCTACTTGAACACTCTCAGGCACAGAGGCCAGTTTATTATATTGATATGTCAACATGACAGGTCGGTTCATCATATTGATGCTCTACGTCAAGAGTTAGAAGATATGATTATATCAGTCTCCCTTCTCCTATGCAGATCACAGGCTTTTTATGTTTTGATGGATAAGTCTCAGAGAGTTGTCTGAGGTCCAGAGAGGTTGGGATTTGCCCATTGTCACGTTTGACAATGTAGTTGTCAGAAACAGGATTTGAATGTAGGTCTTTCTAACTTCAAGTCCATGAATCTATCCACTATGACATAGTTTCTCTTGAGGCTGGAAAATGTTTCCTTCAATTGAGTTGAAATCTGCTACACTTTTACCCGTTGGTCCCACTTCTGATCTTTAGAACACAACATAATACATTTAATCTGTTTTTTATGTGATAAGCCTAGAAAAGCTTAACAGCAGCTATATCTTCCACTTCAATTCTTTTTTTTCTTTTTCTTTGGGAGAGTTATTTTCAGTTATCCAAACCACTCTTTTCAGGATGTGTTTTTGAATCATTCATCATACAAATCATTGTCCTCTGAACTGGGGCACACCATTAGTGGCCTCCATCCATTGTCAATCAGTGAATCAACAAACTTTTATTAAACTCTTAACTGTATGTCTGGTACTCTAAGGGCTGAAAATACAAAGAAAGGCAAAGACATTGTCCCTGACTTCAGGGAGCTCATATTCTTATGGAGGAGACAACAACATGTGAATCTCTCTCTTCTCTGTCTCTGTCTCTCTCTCTCCATACAATATAACACTAATACCATAATACATAGAGAGAATATAGATATGAATATATATGTATCTATATCTATCTACATATAAATACATATGTACATATCTACATATATATATAGAGAGAGAGACAGACAGAGAAAGAGAGACAGAGACAGAGACAGAGAGACAGAAAGACAGAGAGAGAGAGAGAGAGAGAGAGACAGAGAGAATATCAGAGGAAATGCACTAAGAAAAGGCATGTGGAGAACAGATGACTAGGAAAGGCTTCTGGCAGAAAGTGAGAATTTGCTATGAGTTTCAAAGAAAGTTAAGAGCAGAAGTCAGGGGAAAGCACACCATGCATGGGAGACAACCAGTAAAAAGACGTACAGAGATGGGAAGAGTGTTACATGTAAGGAACAAGTAGGCCAGTATAGCTCGATCATCAAGTAGGTGGAGGGGATTAAAATATAAAAATACTGGGGGGTAGCTAGGTGGTGCAGTGGGTAGAGCTCCGGCCTTGGAGTCAGGAGGACCTGAGTTTAAATCTGACCTCAGACACTTGACACTTACTAGCTATGTGACCTCAGGAAAGTCACTTAATCCCGAATGCTTCACCAAAAAGCAAAAAAACAAACAAATAAAAAAGACACAAACAAATACTGGAAAGGCAGTAAAGGGCCAGGTTGTGAAAGTCTTTATATGACAAATGGAGGCCTTACTTTTTTATCTTGGAAGTAATCAGGAACCAATAGAGTTTTTTTTTTTCTTTTCTAATAGGAGAGTAATATGGTCAAACTTGGGCCTTAGGAAAATCATTTTAGCAGCTGAGTGAAGAGGGACTTGAGATAGGGAGACCAATTACAATGATATTGTCATGACCTAATGAGAGCTCATACTAGAATGATGGCTGTGTGAAGAGAGAGAAAGGTATGTAAATGAGACATGTGAAGATAGCAATGATAAGATTTGACAATAGTGTGAGCATATATGGTGAGTGTAAGCAAAGAGCTAAGGATGACATTTAGGTTCTGAATTTGGGTCAATGAGATGATGGTTCTGTCATCATCAGTAGGAAAGTTGGGAAGAGGTCAGGGTTAGGGAGAGATATGATTAATTCTGTTTTGGAGAAGTTGGACTTGCAAGTCCTATGGAATATACAGTTTTGTATATTCAAAAGAAGTCAGTTATGTAGAAATTGAGCTTAGGAGAGAGAATAGAGATGGATATCTAGATCTGGGAATGATCTTCATAGAGATGATATTTGTGCCCATTGAAGTCGATATCACTCAACTTGGTATACAAGAAGAAGAGATGAAGATTCAGCTTAGAGTTGTGGGTAATATCCATGGTAAGTTGGTATGACTTAGATGAAGATCCTGAAAAAGAGACTTAGAAGGGACAGTCAAAAAGAGGGAAGGCTAAGCAGGAAAAAAGTGTCATAAAAATGTAAAAAGGATACTATATTGAGTAGGAGATGGTGATCAGCAATGCCAAAGGCTGAAAAAAGGATGAAGACTGAGAAAAGGTCATTCAATTTATCAATTAAGGAAGAGATTGGCAGTAATTTTTGTTGAATGAAGGAAATTTTATTTGAATGATGAGAATCCAGACTTCAGAAAGTTTAGAAGTGAGCCTTAAGAACTATGATCAATACAATGACCATTCATGATTCCACAGTACTGATAAGGAAATGGGCTGTTTCACAGAGCTATGATATATTTAGGGTGCAGAATGAGACATTTGTTATAATAAATTTGCTTTTCTGTTATTTTTAATGGGGTAGTGATAGAAAACAGAGAAAATAGATTTCTGTTAATTAAAAACAAACAGGTGGGGATACTATAAACATGAATTGCTTTTTTCATTTTCTGATGAGGTCGCTGTACTATTAGTTTTGCTTAATTGTTTTAACTTGCTGCAGGAGAACTCTCACAAAGTGGAAACAATCTGTAAATTTATGTAATATAAAAAATACATCCATACAATTAAAAAAAAAGAAGTGAGAGGAGAGAATTTGAGGCATTCAGTGTAGTTGGGTTTGTCAAAGCATTTACTCAAGAAAGGGAGGAGAGAAATTAGATGTTTTTGAGGAAGAGAGAGACATGGGCATACTTATAGGTAGATGGAAGGAAAAGATTCAGTACATAGGGAGAGGTAGAAGATTAGCTACACACTGGGAATGATGGTGGAGATAATTTTTTTAGAGAAGACAAAAAGAATGAAGATGAGTTATTCTGGCTTTATTAATAGTGAACCTTGATAGCACCTGGTGTTCACTTTAATTTCTAACAAAAATGCATTTAATTATCTCTTCTGGTAGTTTGATGACATTGGAGATCAGACTATCATTGAACAGGATTATCTCTGTGTTTGCATTTATCAAATAATCTTGCATAATCATGACACATGCAAAAGAGCCTCCTTATTAGAGGAGAACCATTAAAGTGTACATTTATTGAATTACTTTAAAAAATTAACAATCACAGATCTTTCAACCAATTAGGTGGCTGCATCTTTCAATCAATTATAGGACTGAAGAAGCATGTTAAGGTATAGAAAAAAGTTTATACAAGTGTAGTTACCCTGCTCAGACGGTAATCAAGTACACCCTTGGCACAATATAAATTGTTCTCATAAATCTCTTTCAAAAATAAGAATGTAAGCATATGGATTGGTAGTTAGTAATGTCCTCTGAATCACTTTGGATGATATTTATATCACATGTAAGGTGATTTTGTTTGTTTGTTTATTTTGTAGCTTCCCCTCCTTGATATATCTTGTAAAATAATCACTCAGTGTTTTCAAGTTTGTGTTTCCATTTCATGACATTTGTGCCTTTTTTTTTTAACATGTTGGATTAAAGTTATTGCAACTATTCTAAGTGTTTTCTCTCTGTCATTTCTTTTGATTTGAGATTGATTTTGGCCTTTGCTCTACTTAATCTTTTGTCTATACATGTTCTGATTCTCATACAATTAATACCCAAGTGGACCATTATTTCCTATAAGTTAAAATATAATCTGTGATGTGTGTGTATGTGCGTGTATGTGTGTGTGTGTGTGTGTGTGTGAGAGAGAGAGAGAGAGAGAGAGAGAGAGAGAGAGAGAGAGAGAGAGAGATGCCCTTTGATGCCTTCCATGTCCAGCACCTTCCAATTCTTTTCTTGAAGAAAATATTGATGATGCAAGACTTTGAAGTTTCCTAGTAGCCTATAAACCATGCATCTCTTCTGTTTTTCAAATCTAACACATTTTCTAATCAACTTTCTATCACATTTGATAAGAATAATATATTTTGCATGTATCATTTTATTTTATAATTCAATCCAACAAACATTTTTAGGTATCTAGTATTTGCAAGGTCTGGTTCCAGATGCTCTGGCTACAAAGACAATGGTTGTCCTTGCCTGGGTGGCAAGGCTGACTTTCACATAACCCTATATAATATACTTCAGTTACTCCAAGTTATCTCCAGTATTAAATTTAAAATCTTATTTGGCTCTTAAAGCCTTTTATAACCAGACTCTCTCATACCTTGCTAGAGTTCTTCTACTTTACTCCCTTTCATATAGTCTGTGACTCAATGACACTGGCCTTCTTGCTATTCATTGCTCAGGACACTCCATCTTGACTAAATATTTCCATTGGCCACTGTTTTGCATAAGTGGAATTCACTCAGAACATAATCTGTACCTCCTAGTTTCCTTCAAGTCTCACCTAAAATCCCAGCTTCTTCAAGAAACCTTTCTCATTCCCCTTTAATGCTAATGCCTTTCTTCTATGACTGCTTTCAAATGATCCTGTGATTTGTACATAGTTTGTTTTCATGTTCTCTCCCCCATTAGAGTGTACTTTGATGTGGGAAAGAACATGGATGATTGAGGAAATCAAGGAAGTAGAGGAGATCATAGGTAGGCTGAGCCTTGGAGAAAGGTGGGATTCACAGAGATGCAGGTACAGAGAGATTGTCTTCCATATATAGGTAATAGTGTTTGTAACTGTATGAAAGCAAAAGATGGCATATTGAGTTTATGAAACAGTTGTGAGATGTTTTTGGCTGAAATATAGTGTAGGTGAGTGGAAGTAACATTAAAAGAAAAAAAGATTTGAAAGGTAGGTTGGAAATATGTTATGGAGAACCTTGAATGCCAAGATTGGGAGTTGGTATTTTATTCCACAGGCAACAGAGGCTTGGATTAAAGGCTCAGAAAACAGATTACATTACATTAGTACAATTCTATGGGTATGCAATAGTTCTCTAAGAGACTGAAAACTTTATGAGAATGAGGATCAAGTATTTATTATTGTTTAGTCTTTAAAAGATTAAATGTTATCATTTGGAGTTCTCAGGGAGAGGGAAGGGAAGGTATCCATGATTTCCTTCACATAGGGAAGCTCCTGGGTGCACTTTGCTAATGTTGACCTTGGAATTGGGAAGATCTTGGTTGGAATTCTGGCTTAGATACTTATACAGTTTAAGATGCAAAGTAGCCACTTAAACTCTATAATCTTGCCTTCCCCATCTGCAAAATGAGGTTATGAATAATAATAGGATCTATTTCTTGAGGTGATTTTGAGGATCAAATGATATGATGCGTGTAAAATGCTTTGTAAACCTTAACATCTATGTGATTTATGGTTGCCTTGGAGTAGTCAAGGGAAGTGTGTTGTGAACTCTAAAGTACTATGTAAACATACATTTTATTTGTTTTTATTCACACTCAAAGTCAGTGCATCAGACCTAAACAGCACACATTATTCCGGTGACTGGAAGAGAACTTAATGTCCATGTGCTAGACTCACATTCAGAGAGGCAGTGCTATAGAATAGAAATGTCACTGTCTCTGATACTAGGAGCCTTGTATTTCACCCTGCCTTTGACCGGTGCTAAATATGCAACTGTGGGTAAGTCATTTAAACATTTTGGGCTTAGTTTCCTATTCTATAGAATGAGAGGATTGGACTAGGTGACCTTTAAGATCCCTTCCAGCTATCAATCTGTGATCAGTGACACCTTGTGTTTTCCTCTGGAATTTATTTATTTATTTTGGTGAGAAAACTGCCCCCCCCTTCTTGTTTATATGGTTTGTGGATTGCAAGTATACATAAAAATTGCTGCTTTTAAGATTCCTTGCCTTCCAACCTGCTGTGGAAAGTCAGTGATGAAGAGTGTTGCTCCTTTGAAATATTCTAACTCATACCCAGAGCCCAACAGAATCTTCAAACATAGGCATGCATATGTTACTGCTGGAGGCCAAATCCTGGAAAACATTCATGGAAGTTAAAAACCATTAGCAAATTCATCAATTGTGTTAGAGTTAGTTCACCTCCAGGATAGACTTATTATTGGTTTTTAAGGCATTCTGACTCAATGAGGAGATTTTTTAGCATATGGACAAATTTGATGAGCCTGACTTCCTGGAGTGTGAAATTCAAGACTTGTGAAAATTCCAGCATATGGATGGAAATACAGAAACGTTTTCAATTGCTATACTCAGCACCAGTTTTGGGGATAAAATGTATAAACACAATTTAGAAAATCAGGACCATCTATCATGATCTATTTTACTTCCTCTTTCTTACACCTGAAAACTTATCTATATTATTTCCCACTCTTCTACTCTTATTTAGAAGATGAAATAGCCCTTCTCCTTACCACGGCTAATCCCTCTACTTGGTTCCTTGAATCCCTCCCATTCTTTCTTTTTTGGGTGTGTTACTTATCTACATTCCTTCTTAATTTCATTTTCAATTTTTCCATATCTACTGGCACCTTACACATTACCTACACTATGTTTAAGAGGGCCCTATTTACAAAATAAACACTATACCACACACACCACCACCACCAGCACCATCACCAATAACAACCTATCCCTTGACCCTCCTTGTGTACTCTTATCCTACCTTTCGCAGGAAATTTACATAACAGATTTTTGAATGATGACTCCTACTCATAAATAGATTGTCTGTATTTGTTGCCTCCATACCTTCAGTACCTATTGCAATCATGCTTCTAACCCTACCATTATGTTATAACTACTATCTCAACAGATACTTATGATACATTGACTGTTAAAGCCAATTCATACTTATTTTCTTTGGCCTTTTGTCAACTGTTGAAAATATTGATCATTCCATTCTATTTTTTACTCTTCCTTTCCTTGGCTTTGGTGACTTAGCTTTGTATTTTCTCCCGATTCTCTCTCAACCTGTCTACCCCCTCTTTCTCATTTTCCTTTCTAAACATATATTATACCCAAGGCTCTGACCTTGGTCTTCTCTTTCTCTCTGTCTCTGTCTCTCTGTGTCTCTCTGTCTGTCTCTCTCTGTCTCTGTCTATCTCTGTCTGTCTGTCTGTCTGTCTCTCTCTCTCTGTCTCTGTCTTTCTCTCTCTCTCTCTCTATACTTTTTCTAGGTTAATTTATGTGCTCTTTTGCATTTGTGTATGCCTGCTTGGTAGATGATTTTCAAAGCTATATAAGCAGTCATAATATCTCTTGAACCTCAGTTCTGTGCTTGCATCTTTAGCTGCCTGCTGGACATCTTTACTTGGATGTTCTAATGGTGCTTGAATTCAAAATACCCAAAGCTGAACTTATCATGTCTCTTTGTCCTCTAGACTTTCTGATTTCTATTGAAGACACTACCTTTCTTCCAGGCCACCCATCTGAAATTCCGAAGGCATCGCTAACTTATCCATCTCCTTTACTTTATCTCTATCCAATTAGTGATCAAGTCATAATGATTTCATGTTCACAACTTCTCCTTTATCCATTCTCTTTTCTTCACTCAAACAGCCACCACCTTAGTTCAGCTCCTCTTTACCATTTGCCTGGATTATTACAACAGAATAACCACAGAATTTTTCTCCCTTCCTCATATCTGCATTTTTAAATTTAGCCTTTTCACAAATGCCAAAATAATCTTCCTGATAATCTGCTCCAACCTACCTTTCCAGGCTTATTTTGTATGGTTTCCTTTTATAAGCTCTTTATTGTAGTCAACTGCCTGACTAGCTCTACCCAGAGCTTGATATTTTATTTCTTATTTTTGTGCATCTTTGAAGACTCTTCCTTATGTTTAGAATGTGCTACTTCCTTATATCATTCATCTTTCAGATTATTTTGTGCCCATATACTTACACTTACCCTAAATACATATTTAATTAGGCAATTTAGAAAATCCTTGTTGTGCTTTTTCTCTCATCTCTTGCACTTATTCTAAATCTCTCCTTTTTACTTATCATATTTTATCATTTTTTATACTTTTTGCATCCATATTATATCCCCTCTAGTTGTCTGGAAACTTCTTGAGGGTAGCAACTGTGCTGATATATTTTAATCTTTGTTTCACCATTATCCAGTATTGTGCTTTGTGTATGTTCAAATAAATCTGTGATTTCCTTGTTTTAGGCATTCCTTTCAATGATGATCATCCATGTTTGCTCACGCTGTATGATTCTTGGCCTCTTCCCATAAGTTTACTATCAGGGGCTCAGACAACTTAATGAGGACCATCCTCTGACTCTCCAAACATCATGAGGATATTGATGGAACATGTTATCCCTCTGCCATCTTTTGGTTATATATTTCTTTGTTTGCCCTTATTGGGTACTTGATAGATATTCATTGAATTCACTATTTTAATGGTTGAATGATTGAATTTATTGAAGTAATTCTAACAATTTATTGAATTAGTTCTACCTTCTATTTGCTGTCCTGGTTGGTTTTAAGAAATGCCCCTCCCAGGTTAAGCTCATCACTTCTAATCTCATCACCTTGCTGCTAACTCAAGCCTTGAATCACATGGCCTGCCTTAGTCTCCTCTCACCTGTGAATAGAGATCTGGAAGTACCAAACTCCTCACAATACCTTCCTTTATAGAGGGAAGAAACTGGACTCTTGACACATTCTCCCTTGCATCTATTGTTCTGCCTGATTTCAACTCCTTGGAACAAGATGTGTTCATTCTACATACCCCTTACTTTTCTGCCTCTTTTTATGTGCTGTCTCTTCTTCCATTAGATTGCAAATTCATTGAGGGCAGGGACTGCCTTCCTTTTTATTAATTGTATCCCTAGTACTTATCACAGTGCTTGGCACACAGTAGGCACTTTTTGGTTTATTGGATTAGATTAAATTAAATTAAGAGAAATTGAAAATAGTTATTTCAGAGAGGACTTAGTGATATGATGGATAATGCAAAGGAACCATGAGTGAATTCAGAATAATGTTAACATTTAGAAACAGACAATTTGTAAACTGAAAAGAAAAACAAATAAAACCCTACAAACACATCTACCAAAATCTAAGACCAGTGAGAAAGAGATGATATATTCAAAATAGATATTTCCCAAATCTAGACCCCTCGAATACTGTACATGGCAATCAGATTTAATAGATACAATATGTACTTTAAGCCAAAAAGGTGCTGTGAGCTAAGGTATTTGACCATGAGACTTATGAAATTTTCTTATTTTTATTTACTTTTATTTTTCTGGTTGCTGTTGTGTGTGTGCATTTGTACGTATGTGTTGTGAGAGACATCCAGGTACAGTGGAGTGATTACTGGTTCTGAAGTCAGAGATCCTCTGCTCAAATTCTACCTCTGATAATATTTCTAATCTATTGAGTACGTTCCTTAACCTTCTTGAATAACAGTTTTCTTACCTGAAAAAGGAGAAGGTGGGACTAGATGTCCTTTGCAGATCCTTCCATCTCTAGGTCTATGATCTTATGATTTTTGTCTTCCTGACTCACGTTGTCTGTTTTGTAGAATAAAAAATTCCTATTTTAAAAAAAATGAAACAAATAACAGCAGGTTGAGTGCTATATGAGCGGTGTAAAAATAGAAGCAGCAGACAATATATCATGAGATCTAAAGAACTCTAGGAGATAAGAACAGAACAGTTATCCCTTTTCAATAATAATAAATATGTATTTATTGGGAATGAAAACTCCAATTGGTGCATAAAGAAGCAGCAAAAATGTCTTAAGTTTGTGGTTGTTTGGTCTTGACTTCCTTGAATTTGACAACCATTCTTGGCCAAGCTAAAGCACCTGGAGGCCACAGAACCCTTGAAGTTGGGAATATCCCCAAATCTGCAAATGACAGACTCCTGAAGAAAGCATAGAAATAGAAAAAAAGTACATAAATCATTACACAAAGCTTTTTGATGTTTTTTTAAAACATATCTCAATGCATAAAGCTGAAAGCATTAGTTACAGAACAACCTCCCTGTTCATCTCATCAGACCACAGGAAAACAAAATATGATTTGGTAGGATTTATAATGCTTCCCCCCCTCCCTTTAATGCTTACTTAGAAAGTACATGAGTGTGGGGAATTGGACCAAGTGCCTGACAAAGCCTGGTATCCTGCAGCCTTGTGTATTTAGCAGAATCATTATGACCCTAATTAGAGAAGAATAGAAAGATTTGCTGCTGAGGAAAATGTTAAATATCCTAGTCAGTTTGGTATGTGTGCATGTCCATTTTCTTTTCCCCAATTCTTTATGGCACCTGGTTTCCCCACTTCCTGAAATTTAAAGAATCCTTTATCCTCTGCTCACCTTAATAAACATTCTAACATTCTTTACTTACCAGACTTTGATTAAGGGAAAGGTACAGTGACCTTCAGAGGACTGGTTTCAAATCTTAGCTCTGCTATTTACTACCACTTTGACCCTAAGTAAGTTTAACTTCCCTAGGCCATAGTTTTCTAATGTATAAAGTTAAGGAGCTGGCTACTTCATCCTCTCTCCAGTCTACTTTTATGATCTCATGAGATTTCTTTTTCCAACCTTTCTTGACTTTTGTTTGGCAAGATAACTTCAATGTTTTGCTACCCATCTTACCTCAATTTTCAAGTTTATTTGCTTTACCTTCTTGAATGTCTCAAAGAAAGATGCATGTAAAATCATTGCCTTTCATTCATATTATTAGAAGATGCTAAAAATGCCTAATCTTTAACCCTTTATTGAATATATGAAGAGCTATTACAAAAGTCTGCCATTTTGCCCTGTCTTTTGGACTAAATGATCCCAATTACTTAATGCAGCATTGTAAAAAAACATTGGTTTTGTTTCTCTCTTACTACTTAATCTACTTTGTTCTTGAAAATCACCAAACTTCTGTTTTTCTATTGGCTTTTTTTCCAAGTTAATTATACTTCTGTGATTTCTTGTTATAACTTGGCCTACCCTCCCAGCCCCCAACATCTCTCTTCTTTAACTGTTCTTCTGTCTTGATTTTAAACTTGAGTCAGTGTCACTTTTAAAGCTTATTTTATCATGAAATCACCCCTTTTTGATACCCATGGCCCAACCCCCTTTGTCAAGTAGAATGTTTCAGACTGTACATATAATACACAGAAAACACTTGAATCAAGGTCATTTCCTTTTGGTAAAAGGGCAGCATATTTTATTAGGAAGTTAGAAATTTGTACATTTCAATACCTCAAATTCAATTTATTCAAATAAATTTTCATGTCTCTGAAGTTCCTTTCCTTTCCTCGTCTGACAAAGACCAAATGTGTTGGCCTTCAGGGTTTAGTACCAAATCTATCTTTGTAGGTTAGCATATCAAAGTGGGAAGCCCACATGCTTAACTGCTTTTTAAAAATATATAAAGTGATATGACAATTTTATGTAATTTAAAACAGTTTTGAACTGCACATTTAAAAAAGTTAGCACTTCCCACTCCCAGGGACCAACGGTTAGATTGTAATAAACATAAGAAATACATCATGGTTTGACATTTTCTTTTACTCTCTGTGTTATCCTTTCTGTGGCCACACTTCTGGCTCTGATTTTGTGGAACAATCTGCTTCTTTTTCAACACAGAGCTTCATCTTTACTTTCATTCAAATTACAGCTGAAGGGCTCTCTCTTCTTGGGAACCTCATTTCATTAATCCAGCTCATTCACTAACCTACTTTTCCAGTAAGAACAATTTTATGACTTTAGATAGAGGTAATAAAATATATATGTTTTGCTACAACATTTTCTGTCTTGACTAGAAAATTATGACTGCAAGCTTATTGAAGACAGAATATATAACCTGTGACCTTAATGTACTGACCATCTTGTGAGTTGTTGATGAATTGGATAGAGATCATAGATCTCTATCTTTTTTAGGCCCAAGTTTGGCTTGTCTAAAAGTCAGTCATTGTCCAGAGGATTTTTTCTTCCTATCCTAATCATCCTCCCTCCAAAAAGTTATGTATTGCCTAGCCATGTTCTTTTTTCCTGACTAATTACGTTTGTGCTACCATGTCCAGTCTCTAAAATTTTTCTCCTCTTCCCTCACATCTGAGTCACGTATGTCTGGAAGCTTTCAGAGTTGATACTTGTGATTTCCTAGATGATTGATGATCCTTTGCTGTGACCCCAAGGGGTGATATCCAACCATATCTCTTTCAGTGGGACCCCTGCTTCTCCTGTAAAATGCCCAAACTACTCTTGTTGAGGAATTGCCATGGCCCCAGAGCTAAGCAGGTTATCCTAAAACATGGAGAAATATGTACCCATGGGTCTTAGACCATGTATTATTCCTTCCCTCAACCACAGCCTGAAGACCATCATACATGAGACTCCCTGGTTGTATGCTTTTGGTTGTATCACTCCCTTTTCCTTGACTAGTCCCACTTTGCAGGTGTCATTTCCAGCCTCAGTGGGAGGAAGTTCACATACTCCCAATGTGAAGGAGTTACTAGGTTATCCTAGTATCATCCCCTTTTAAATGGAGGCAGGTAGATGGTACAGTATAGAGTGCTGGACTTGAAATGAGGAAGACTTGACTTTGAATCCAGCTTTAGACATTTGCTGGCTATGTGACCGTGGACAAGTCAATTAATCATCGTCTGCCTCAGTTGCTCTTATACTAAATGGAGATAATAATAGCACCCATATCTCACAGTTGTTGTGAAGATAAAATGAGATAATACTTGTAAAGAACTTCACAAACCTCAAAGCGCTCTATAAAAGGTAGCTACTATTATTAGCTATATTTTCCCTCCCTCCTTCCCTTGGATGTCTTCCATTAAACCAAGCAGCATTTTCAAACTTGAAAAGTAAAGGGACTCTCATTTCATAATCGATAGTTCTGTCAAAATTTTCTCCTTTTGCTAGCAGCAAAAAAGAAGCATGATCTTAGTAAGAGAGTCACAATGAATTAAATTATACAATTCAATATTAAGTTCCTACTATGTGCAAGGCACTAGAACTTCAGTGATGAAATTGAAATTTGAGAGTACTGATGGTGAAAATGTATAAAAATTTTATCAACTTATGTTTATTAAGGGGCTAAAATAGTCAAAGTACTGAAAAGGCTGAAATCATCATCACGCTTTCCTGCCAATCACTGTTTGATTGTGGGAATGAGGAGAGCTCATGGACTCTCAGAATCTAAGCATTTAGAGTTGCAAGGGACCTGGAAGTCACTTCACCCAACTTTACTTGACAGAAAAGACCTTCTACAATATCCTTAAAATGTGAGTATGTAGGTTTTGCTTGAAGACTTTCAGTGTTGAGGACCAAGGTAACTCTATGCACTTTTTTGTAACTCTAATCCTTACTAAGCTTTTTCTTATAATAAGCACAGGTGTTGCTTTCTACAGCTTTCATGGATGGCTCCTAATTTTGATTCTCCAGCCAACCAGAACAATCTACCTTCATCAACTACATTATAGTTTTGCAAATGTTAGAAACATTTGAAAGGAAGTCTTCCCCGATCTCTCTAATTGCTAATTGTTATTTTTATCTCTCTATTCAGATTATCTCTAATATGTGTGTGTGTGTGTGTATGTATGTGTGACAAATTTCCAAACAAAATGGAAGCTTCTAGAGGGGAAAGACATATATTCTTTTTAAATTACAAACCTAGCACATTGACTTGCACAGAACATGTGCTTAATAAATGCATCTCTGCATCTTTAATTTAATTGAACTGAGTTGAAGAAAATGATCATGTCTCTAATAGGACCTATTTTTTTGGAGTCGAATGCCCCACATCCTTCAAATAAGATTCATATGGTATGGTGTCCAGTCCTTTATTTATCTTTTTATTTTTGTTCTTCTTTCTGAAACATTCTGCTTTTCCTGTTTTTCTTTTTGTTTTCTTTTTTTTTTTCTTTCTGAAAATGTAATGCCCAGAACTGACAATACTCTGGATGTGGCGTGACAATTAGAGACATTATTTTTTGTGGTTGCTGTGTCATACTATTGACTGACATTGCATTTCAAGTATACTAACATCCATAAACATTTTTAACAGGAAATGTTATTTAACTAGGCATGTTTCCTTCATCATGGATTTGTGAACTCAATTTTGGAACCCAGATATAAAATTTAATTTTTCTATATCAAGTTAAAATTTTTGTTTTTGGTTTAGAACATGATTCTAGTCTATAGATATCTCTTTGGAACTTGAATCTCTGCATTTTGTTATATATTATTCTCAGCTTTGTGACATGTGAAAATTGGATGGGCACACTATCTGACTTTGTCCAGATCATCAATAGAAATATTAGAGAGCAAAGGTTCAGTGTTAATTCCTGGGGGATGTCCTTCAAGAACTGACTCTGTTGATAGAGATCCACTCATTATAATTCACTGCATCTAGTTATTCATCCAGTTCCAATTTTACCTAACCATAGTATTATGTTGGCCATATATTTCCCTCTTGTCTAAAAGAATAGCATAAGATATCTTTCTTTTTTTTTCAAATGCTTTGCTACAGTCTAAGTAAATTGCATACTGAGGCTGCTAGGTGGTGCAACAGATTGAAATCTAGGCATAAAGGAGTCAGTAAAATGTAATTTCAAAAATTACTTCAGGCACTTATTAGCTTTATAACCATGGGCTAGTCACTCAGCCTTTGTTTGCCTCAGTATCCTTAATTATACAATGGGAATAATAATATTACCCACCTTTAAGGGTTTTTGTTGGGAACAAGTGAAATTATATTTATAAAGCACTTAGCACAGTGCTAGAGACACAGTAGGTACCTAATAAATGTCTTTTACTTCCTTTCTATTTCTACAATATTTCTTTCATATGCCATTCATCTCTATAGCATGCTATCTATTTTTGGGTCATCATCCTAGTTTTCCTTCCACCAGAAACTCGAACTATACCCTTTGGTTCTTAAGCTCTGATAGATAAGCTTTGTCTTATGTTGGCAATACCCAGACTCTCAATACCACTTCATTGGCATCTCCACATTTCTGCTGGCTCTTTTTTTTTTTGTCTCTCATTAGAATGTAAATTCCTGAGGCAACTACCACAGTACCAGCAGCAGCAACTGTACCTTTAGGAAGTAGTCATACATAGGAGGTGGTCAGAAAGAGACTGCAGGGAATTCTTGTCTACCACTGGGTGTAGCTGGTGCTGCCAATAAACAGTTCTGGGTCAGAGTTCCAAGGCAGAAAGTACTTATGACTGTAGGAGAGTAGGTGACCTGGTAACAGTTTTAGAACCAAAAGTAATGCTAATGCTTGTGGCTTCAGGGGAGCAGGGGATGTTACTGGATAGGAAAACATTGACCACACCTATCCCCAGATCATACCACCTTGGAAGCACCAAAACAAACAACTTTGCAGACCCCCATTACTATCTCTGAAAACTGTAGCATAAAAAACAAAACAAAACAAAAGAAAACAAAACATCAAAACCCGAAGGTTGGGACATTGGCACCTAACTCCTAGGTGAGCAGAGTCCAACTTTCGCATAAAGTTCAAAGTCAAGAAATATGCTTGAAAAATGAGCAAACAACAACAACAACAACAATAACAACAACAACAAGAATTTGACCATAAAACATTACTACAGTGGCAGGGAAAACCAAGAAATGAAGTCAGAAGAAGATAACAACATAAAACCGCTACAAGCAAAGACTTAAAGAAAAAGGCTAATTTTGCCCAAGACTAGCTTGAATTCCTGAAAGAGTTAAAGAAATAAGAATGGTAGAAGAAAAATTGGTAAAAGAAATGAGAATGATGCATAAAAATTATGAAAAGAGAATTAACAACTTGGTAAAGTGGCAAAAGTACTGAAGAAAATAACTCAAAAAACAAAACAAAACAAAACAGAAATTCCCTAATGGTAAAAAGAGGTATAAAAATTTACTGAAGAAAAATAAAAAAACAACCAGCCAGAATTGGCCAAATAGAAAAAGAGACACAAAATGTAACTGGAGAAAATAATTCCTTAAAAATTTGAATTGGGTAAGTGGAAGCTAATGACATCATGAGATATCAAGAAACAAGAAAACAGTGCTAAAAGAATAAAAAAAAAGAAGAAAATGTGAACTATCTCATAAAAAAAATCAACTGACCTGGAAAATAGAATAAGGAAAGATAATTTAAGGATTATTGGACTACCTGAAAGGTACAATTAGAAAAAAACCCAAAGAACCAAGACATTATATTTCAAGCAATTATCCAGGAAAACTTCTCTGATCACTTTGATCCTGAGGGTAAAATAAACATTGAAAAAATACACCCTGATACCTCCTGAAAGAAATTCCAAGGAATATTATAGCCAAATTCCAGAGGTCACAGATGAAAGAGAAAATATTTCAGGCAATCAGAAGGAAACAATTCAAATATCATGGAGCCACTGTTAGGATCACACAAGATTTAGTGGCTTACATTTTAATGGAGAGGAAGGCTTGGACAATGATATTCTGGAAGGCAAAGTGACTTGGGTTACAACCATGAACAATCTACCCAGCAAAACTAAGTAAAATACTTCAGGTGAAAAAAAAATGAATATTTAATGAAATAAAGGGTTTTCAAGCATTTTTGATGAAAAAAAAAGTTGAATAGAAAATTTACATTCAAACACAAGATTAAAGAGAAGCACAAACACTAAGATGTAATCTTAAGAGATTTAATAAGGTTGAACTGCTTACATTTCTATATAGAAAGATGATAAATGTAACTCCTAAGAATTTTATCATTATTAAAGCAGTTAGAAGGAGTCTTCAGAGGCAGAGGGCATGAGTATAAGCTGATTATGTTGGAATGATCTAAAAAATATATAAGGTTGGGGAGAGATGCAGTGGGAGAAGACTGAAGGAAGAAATAGAATGGGGAAACTTTTTCTCATATTAAAGATATATACAAGGAAGAGTTTATAGTGCAGGGGAAAATTAAGCTGTATGGGTAATGCTTGAACCTCATTCATCATAATTGCTTCAAAGAGGGAAGAATATATAGAAACATTCAGTTGGATAGAGAAATCTAGTTTACCCAATACAGAAATAGTCAGGGGAGGGGGGAAGACAAGAGATATGGAAGGGGTGACAATAGGGAAGGAAGATTAAGGGATGCAGTGGTCAGAAGCAAAATAGACTTTTGAAAAGGAATGGAATACAAGAGAGAGAGAAGAAGAAATAGATGAAAATTAACAGTATTCTTAACTGTGAATATGAATAGGATGACCTCACTCATCAAATGGAAGCAAATATCTAAGTGGATTAGAAAACGGAATGTAACAATATACTGTTCACAAAAGAAACACTTGAAACAGGAACACACACACATGGAGATGTAGGGCTAGAATATTTCTATTACGCTTACATGAAGTAAAAATGGTAGGGGTAGCAATTATGATCTCACAAAAAGCAAAAGCAAAAATAGGCCTCATTAAAAAGATAATCAAAGAAAATATACTTTGCTAAAAAGTACCATAAACAAATAATATAAAAAACTTTTTTTGCATCATTTGTCTGATACAGAGATTTCTCAAATAAATAGGGATCTGACTTCAATTTATAAAAAAATTAGAGTCATTCCTCAATTGATAAGTAGTTAAAAGATGTGAATATGCAGTTTTCAGCAGAAAAAATCAAAGGTATCTATAGTCATATGAAAAATTCTCTAAATCATTATTGATTCAAGAAATACAAATTAAAACAATTCTGAGATACTATCTCAGGCCTATCAGAAATGATGAATGATGGAGAGGATGAGGAAAAAGAGGTACACTAATAAACTCTTGGGGTTGTGAACTGGGCCAGCTATTCTGGAGAACAATTTGAAATTCTTACAAAAGCCTATAAAATTGTGCATTTTTTGACCCCAAAATAATACTAGGACTTTACTTCAAAAAGATCAAAGAAAAAGGAAAAGGACCTATATGTACAGGAATATTTATAGCAGCTATTTTTGTGGTGGTAAAGAACTGGATATTAAGGGAATGCTCATTGATTGGGAAGTAGGTGAACAAAGTGTGGTATATGATTGTGTTTTGTGATAAGAAATGATGAGGGGAGTAGTTTCAGAAAAGAAAGGAAATGTGGCCAGATGTATATGAGCTGATGCAAAGTGAAGTGAGAACTGAGAGATCATTCTTTATAGTAACAGCAATGTTGAAACCATGACTGACTGTGAAAGACTTGGCTACTTTGATCCGTACAATTATCCAAGCCAATTCCAAAGGACCCATGATGAAAAAATGCTGCCCACCTCTAGAGAATGAACTCATGAGCTCTGAGTACAAACTGAAGTGTATTTCTCACTTATTTTTTCTTGCTTTTTCTTTTATGATATGGCTAATACGGAAATATGTTTTGCATGATTTCATATTTATAATTAATTAATATTTTGCTTGCCTTCTTAGTGCTTGATGGAGGGTTGAAAGAGAAGGGGAGATTTTGGAACTCAAAATTTACAAAGAAAAGAATGTTAAAAATAGCTAAATAATAAATTTAAAAGAATATAAATTCCTTGAGGACAAAGCGTGTTTACTTGCTTATATTATTATCTCCAGTGTTTAGAATAGTTCCTGGAGTAGAGTAAGTGCTTAATAAATATTCTCCCTCTTCATTTCTATCTCCTGACTTCTTTGACTTCCTTTAAGTCTCAATTAAAGCCCCATCTTCTTCAAGAAGCTTTTCCTAGTCCTTTTCTCTGAGACGATCCCCGATTTATCCTAAGTCTTATTTGTACGTAGTTGTTTTCACCAGCATTAAAAAAGGTATCATGGAGGCCATCTAAGCTGGGCAACATATTCAGGAATATGTTTCCCAAAACTAAAATCTCTTATCTGCACAATCTCTACTCCATAGATTCATTGTGCCCACTTTACAATCCTGGTGCTTGCTGAGGAAACTCCAGGTAATTTTAAACCTGCTCAATTCCTTTTCCTTCACATTACTCCTAGATCAGTAGGAAGGCAATGTATCCAAGATTTAATCCTTATTGAAGCCTGCTATTTGAAGCATTGCTTTATTGTTTCTTTGAGCCTGTGCTATTAAAATGTGTTAATAAGTCACGTAGCAACTAACAGTGAATTGTAAAATCCTGTGATTTTGCAGGTTATAATTGAGGCAAGTTTAGTGCAATCCATGGGAAATGGGGGCTCAAGTGAGTTATGTGATTTTGCATTTTTTTTTGGTAATTTTGAGTATATTCCAGACCAAAACTTTTAAACTTTTGTTGCACTTGGGAAGCCATCTCAGTATTTGGCAGGGCAGTGTGGAGTATGGAGAGTAGGCTAATAAGAGGCAGTTGGAGTTTCATCTGATAGCCAAACAATAAACTATAACCACCTACAAACTGGTTAAGTAATAGATACCTTCTGTGACAGACTGCTCTGTATCTACCAGGGGAGAATTCATTGCTTGATTCATTGTTTTGATGATTACCTAGACATAAGAAAGTAATAGAGAAAATCTTAACAATACAGATTAAACTTAAAAAAGTGGTGAGTTTCCCTCCAGAGAGCTTGCTGTTGAACATTTAGCACTACAACCCTGATTAGGACATTTGTCCCTCTACATTTCCTCATGATATTTCAAACTCATTAAGGGCAACTTTATGCTCACTTGCTATCTCTATATTTAATTCATATCATTTGTTATTCATAATAACAGCAGCAATTATTATAATTTTAATGTTATTATTGAAATTTGTGTGGTGAGTTAATTCTTGTAAAGCCCTTTATGTACCTTGTCATTTGAAGCTCAAAACAACCCAGTGAGTTAGGAGCTATTATTATTCCCATGTTACAGATGAGAAAATTGAGTGTCTGAGACCCTTAATGTCTTGCCTAAAGTCAAGCAACTGGTGAGTGTTCAAGACAAGATTTGAACCAAATACTTTCTGACCCTGATACCAGCATTCTATTCATCATGCCATGGTGCCTCTGTAACATAACTATTCTGCTCTGTGTAAAAGGTTATACAAGCATTAAGTGGGGTCTGGCAATGTTTCAGAATAGTGAAACAGAAGCAGACAAGGTACAGACATAGAACACAATATGTGATCAGGCTAAGTCATATGTGGAGAATCATTACTAAAATTAAAAATACTCTACTCCTTTAGTGTGATACATCCTAAGAACTTTAAATGTAAAATCATAAGTAGAGGAGATGAGCACTGGACAGGTTTTTAACCTCTAGTAGCTTTGTGACACAGGGCCGCTCTATTTTTCTGTGCCTCAGTTTCTTCCTTATCAAAAGGAGAGGGTAACAACTGTTTTATGTCTTAGCTTCCTTTCAGCTAAAACATTCTATGATTCTGTGTTTTTAGTTAGTGGAAAAGCAAAGTGTTCATAAAATATTCCTTGTTTGACAAGAATTCAAATCCTTAAGTGAACAACATGACTTATTTCTAGAAATTTACACAAAGCATTTAACCATCATTTTATTGGTCTCACTCTGCACATGTATTTATATGTTAGGCACTGAGGTGTAGATTTTAATGTTATTGGTCTGGTCATTTTTATAAAGAATGTTGCACTTGGAAAATGAAAAATTCTAACATGCAAAAAAATAAGCCTAAGAAATCTACATTCGATTTTAATGAACCAGATAATCTTTAGAGTCATGGAATACAGTTATATCTACATGCAGAAGAGATTTCATTATAGGGCCTTGGCATATTTTTCACCTGTTATTAAGTTCCATCTGAAGTTATTAGTTGTTATTATCTAAAAAGCAAAATGAGTAGAGATGAAGTGATGAGTCGAAATGCTGTACTTTAAATCAGTGGGAAGATTTCCAGTGCAATTCAATTTTGAAGAGCCCTGTTTGTGCAAGACCCTGTGGTAGGCCCTCAGGACACAAAGACAAATATCAAAAAGTTATTGTCCTGAGGGAAATTACGTTCTACCACAAACCCTATACAACACACAGAGGTTTTGGTGATGATAACTCAAACACAGGGTCCCCTGTAAAAAGTTGCCTATGGCCTCAACTAGGATGTAGGTTCCTGTAAGGCAGGGACTCTCTTTTTGGTTTGCTTTGTGTCTGTATTTTCAGTGCTATGCACCATGTTGTGGATATAATAGGCAATTAATAAATCATCCTTTAGTTAGCTGAATAAATGAATTTACTTTGTATAATTTCTTTTTGTTATTCTGCTTTTTTTGAACCTCTTTCTCATTCCTATTTTTCCATCATTTTTTGCCTCGAGCAGTCAAAAGCCATCATGCAGGTGAATAGTAAAACCATGATAACAGTAGCTTACCTATGCAACCTAGTCACTTCTGAGAAAGTAACTACTTTTATAGGTCATTTACTGAAATTATAAATTAAAATGTTTAATGGACTTTCTTCATAACCTCTCCACACGGTATAATTTGAAGGACAGGGATCAAGATTTCTGTGATTTTATCAGTACATAGATCAGGAAACTCCCTTTATCAACATACCTTCTCTACAACTTAAAGAGCTCCTCCTAGAGCACTGAGAAGTTAAGTGACTTGACCAGGGTCAGACAACCTGTATATATTACATGAAACATAAGAATCCAGGTCCTCCTGGCTTTGAGGCTGTCTCTGAAATGGCCCCCTGACACATAAGGCTGATAATTAGCACTGACACAAGACCCCATACATAATTAAAGGAAATGTAGACCCAATATTCCCTGTCTGCCTTGTAAGAGGAGGCACAAAAAAATCTCCATATCTATGAAATTCTCTTCAACAAAGTAAGCCAGTTCCAAAACCCAGAAGATCATTCTGTTCTCTCTGTCTGTGAATAATCCAGATGGCCTAAAAATACAAAAGTCAGCCAATCTAGTTAAAAATCTTGCCAACTGGTAGTAACTGTCCTTCTTCCTCAAATATCCTCAAAATGATGCCATGGAAATAGGCTCTTCTACTTTCCCTCCAGCCTAAGAAATGACTCAACTATGTGTTACCCATAGGCCTTATCCTGACCGCTTCATTTAAGACAGCACTAAAATCACTTATGATTCATCTTTCCATTCCTAGCCTCTAAATGTGTCTATTCCTTCCAATTCCTATGCCTCTGTCATAGGCTCTCATCTCTTTGAATTCTCTTTTCATTCATCTATTCCCATGAACTCAAATGTCACCTCAATTCAGATGACCCCCAGATCTACATCTTTAGTCTAATTCTCTCTCTTGAATACATTTTCAATTTCTTACTGGATATCTCTATCTGAAATTTACATTGGCTGAAAAACAAAATGTTCAGAACTGAACTCTTCATCTTCTTCACCTAAAACTCAAAACCTTACTTGTATCGATGTCACCCACTATTTTCCTAGTCAACCATATCTGAAAATTTAAAGTCATCTTTATCTCTGACATCTCCACCTCAAACATCCAATCATTTATGGCCCATCGTTTTCACTTTTACATATCTTATTTGCAACCACCCTTTCCCCTCCATTCAGACTGTTTCTAGCTGCTTGCTACTTCTCATCTGGACTGTTCTCTAATAGTCTTCTCCTTTGTCTCTGTCTTTTCAAATCAATCCTTCATATAGCTACCAAGAAAATTATCCAAAAGCACTAGTATTTAAGGTATTTCAGACACCCAATGCTTTGCTCAGAAACCTTAAGTTTCTACCTATTACCTATAGGATAAAATTCCAACTTGTAGGTTTAGCATTTAAATCCCACTACTAAGGATCTTAACCATTTTTTCCCTCAAAGATCCCTTTGGCAGTGTGGTGACCCCTATGGAACTTTTCTTGGAATGAAGCTTTTAAATGCATAAAATAAAATACATTGGTTCACAATGGAAACCAACTACATTGAAACACAATTATCAAGATAGATACTTTTAAAAGTTTGTGGGCTCCAGATTGAGAAACTTTATTCTATGATGTCAACCTTCCCTGACAATTTCATATCATGCTATAACTCTTTTTAGATTGTAAGCTTTTACAAGGAAGTGACTGTTTCATATTTGCGTTCAAGTTCTAAGAGCCATTCTGGACACATATTAAGCAGTTACTTATTTGTTGGACTGATTTGAATTCCTGGACAATGCTTTTCAGTCAAACTGGGCCACTGACTGTTCCATGATCTCATTCTGCCTTTATGCATTTATGTTTGACATTCTCCATGCCTAGGATATAGTCTCTTCACATCTCTACCTATTAAAATCTCCCACTTTCTTTTAATCACAATCTACATGTCATTTAATCCATGAAATCTTCACTGAAGCACTCACCATTCCAGCTGGATACTCGCTCCTCAGATTTCTCTAAAACACTTTCCTTTTTTCCTATCTTATACTACTTTACATCATGATTATTTGAATACATAATCTATGTACCTTGTTAGATTATAAATTCCTTGAGGCCAGGAATTGTATAGCTAGGCAGCATAGTGGATTGAGCATGGGACATGGAGTCAAGATTTGAATTTGAGTCCTGACCCTGATAAATATTAGATGTGTGATCCTGAGCAAGTCACTTAACCATCTGTACCTCAGTTTCTCCTTCTGTAAAAGGGGCATAATAATAGCACTTACTTCATAGGGCTCTTATGAGCATAAAGATAATATTTATCAAATGCTTTATAAATCTTAAAACATTATGTAAAATTTAGTTATTGTCATTATTGTTATTGGTGATAATAATGCTTTTCGTATCTTTAGCATCAACCACAGGGCACTTAATAATTATGTACTGACACAGAAGGAACTAAATTATGCAGTAATACCAGCTCTGCTTTTGTGACAAGCAGAAAGAAGGATAGTCGAGGTCAAAGAAAATTGTAGGTGGCCAGATGTCATTACTTTGGAGGAGGAACTCTTTTTTTTTTTTTTTAAGAAAATAGACAAACACTGAATTAAAACTGATTCAATTCAGCAAGCATCTGTTATTCTCTGTGACTCTTCTGAGAATGAAGTAATGGACAGAGAATGGAGAGCTAGCCTTGAAGCCAGAGGAACCTGTGTTCCAAACCCCTCTCTTCTGTCTACTCTACCCCCTTGATGACACATATTGACTTCGTGCCCCTGGGCAGTGTTCTCTAGGCAACTAAGACCATCAGTTGCAGAGAAGTGCAGATCTATATTGACAGTGTTTCCTCGTCTAAGAGTTTGCTATACTATTGTCTCTAAATCCCTTCCATTTCTACATCTATGAATCTCTGATTCTTTAAAGGAAATCTGCTTTCTCTGTATGTATAAAAATTCACAGAGTTCTGATTCACAGTTTATGTGGTATGTGGTTGATGTACCAATGCTAATTATATGCAGAATAAACCCTCAAAGCCTAAAAAAAGTCTGAAAAGAGAAGTAGGACATTCAAAACCGTGGAAAAATGCAAACTGAGTTACATAATTTGGAACTTGCAATGCAATAGTGATTCACCTCTCCTAAGCATGTGTCCAGGACAAATTACTTTAATTAATCTCTCAAAAGCCAGTTGCTGATTTTCCTACTTTGAACAGAGAATCACATTCCAGCAGGGTCTACTCCATGGAGTAGGGTTATTTCTGGCAACAAGGTCACATCCTTTGCCTCTAGTTGTATGACTCCCGGATGTGGCTTGAAGATAAGCTAAGTCTGGCAAGACAACATTTTCCTGAATGTTCAGAGGGCTCCTTATGGGCTCCTGTGTCAGGCTGTTCCATATGCTCTATGCCTGGCTAGAATTAGACTCAATGAAGCAGTGGCAGAAAGAGTCATTAGCATCACATGTCCCCAGAGTTCCATCCCATTCCTTGGTTCACTGAGCCATGCAGATTCCCTAGCACCTTTGAATCTCTACCAGTGGCTCTCAGGTATTTCAGACATCTGTCAGCAAAGCCCAGGGAAAAGGTTTCTGGGACTGTAATCCTCCCACACTCTAAATGTGCACTTATTTTAGGACCAAATGATTCTTAACATCCTTTGTCACTAAGGAAAAGGAAGCCAAGAGTGTGGAAAAGATACACTCTGAATCTCCTTACAAACAGAGATTCACAAGAAAACCATTCAAAGAGGGACAGAATTAGTATCCAGTAGTTGTGGAATGTCCTGAAAAGCTATTGCCTAATTTTATTTAGTTGATTACCTGGTTCTTTTTTTTTTTAATAACAATAACTGATATATAATATTTTAAAGTTTACAAAGTGTTTTACATCCACGATCTTAATGAAGCCTCACAATAATTCTGTCAGACTGCTACTATGGCTATTATAATCCTCATTTTTGAAGTACTGGAAATTAAGATTTAGAGAAGTCACATAACTTCTTTAGTATTACAAAAAATCAACAAGGTGTCAGATGGGATATGAGCTAAGTGCTTCTTGATTCCAAGTTTATATTTCGTTCATTATTTTATACTTTTTCCCATTACATGCTCTTTGGTTTTTGTAATGGACCTAATGAATACAAAAGCCAGGCCAAAATTTTAAATTAAATCATTGTTAAAATATCAAAATAATTGAGTTATTTTCTCTCATTTTGACCTATTATCCAATGTCTCCACTTTAAAAATGTATACTGAAATGATTGCCTCCTATTCATTTGATGCAGAACCCAACCCTGACAGCAAGCAGAGGACTAAATATTTACAAGTGCTACTCTGCTCAATCTTATTGACATTAGAAAATATTGGAAAGCCAAGATTTTAGCTCATTGTTTCTTCTTCCCTCCACCAACCAACACATGTTTCCTCACAAAGTTTCTTACCTTGATTTCATTAAAACCAATCAGACATATTTCACTGGTGAAGATTAATATTGCTAAATGCCAATTATGTGTCTGCCTTGAAAAACATATTGAACAGAATAGCAAATAGCAATACAATAAAAATGCCCTGACATTTGGCTTGCAGGGAGCCAGACAGCCAGGCAATGGCAGGAAGAATAAAGTAAAGGATAATCATGGCTGATTGCTTAATTGATTTCAGAACTCTCTGTTCCTAGGTGATCAGCAGGGTACCTGGAAAAGATGCAATATTATAGCTAATAGGTACAACTGCAGATATATGGTGGGAGCAACAAGAGTGAGGGCTGTGAGGAAGTCCAATAGTCACCTTGCAACTTAACATTCCAAATGGGTTATTCACAAGTGGGACTTTTTTTCAAAATCTTGCCCTTTTCCAGGAATATGAATGTATGTTTGTATGTACATATTGCTATCCAGGAAATAATCCTAACCTTGAGTGGAAAGTGGAACATCTCAACTCCACAGTGCTTCACCATTTGCAATCACTGTGATGCTTTGGAAAATTTAGGTTGGGGATTGTTTTGGCATTTATACTAAATAGCCCTTAGCTTTGCAAATGTCTTCTTTACAGTCAACTAGTCAATCAATCAACAAGTATTTATTACATATTTTCTATGTGCCAAATGCTATGCATCAAAAAAAAAAAAGGATAGTCTTTGATCTCAGGAGTTACATTCTAATGGGATAGACAATATGCTCCAGTACAGGGGAAAAGGCTCCTGGTATTTCTTGATCTGAGTCTTGAAGGAAGCCAGAGATTCTCAGAGGTAGAGGGGAGGAGGGAGACAATTCCCTGCATGGAAGATGGGAGATGGAGCATCCTGTACAAAGAATAGTAAGAAGGTCAGTATGGCTACACCATAGAGGGCCTGGAGGGGGACAATATATAAGAAGATTCGTAAGTTAGAAATGGACCAGCTTCAGAAATACTTTAAATGCCAAGCTGGGCTGTTTATATCTGGTCTTAGAGAACACAGGGAACAACTGTAGACCCGAGCAGGAGGTGAAGTGGGCAGATCGGTGTTTTGTTTTTTTTTTAAATTGCTTTTGCAGCAATTTGGAGGATGGATTAGAATAAAAATACTGTTGAGGAAGGGAGATCAATTAGAAGATTATTGTAATCTTGGTGAGAAATTATGAGGGCCTGAACTACACTAGTGGCTGCATGAATGAAGATAAGGTAACATAGAATAGAAATGTGGTATAGATAGAAATGGCAAGATTTGGTAAATGACCAGATATACAGAGTGAAGGAGAGTGACAAGTTGTGGATGACACAGAGGTTGCAGACCTGGACAGTTATAGAGAAACTGAAAATAGGAGTGGTTTGAGAGGTAAGATAATGAGCTCTGTTGGGACATGTAGAGTTTGATTTGCCTACAGGAAATCCAGTTCAAAACATGCAATAAGCACCTGATGATATAGGGCTGGAGTTTAGGAGAGAATAAGAGTGGATGTATAAATCCAAATGCCATCACATGGCGATAGCAACTGAACCCATGGGAGCTGATGAGATCTCCAAGTGTGATACTATAAAAAAAAAGAGGGATCAGAATACAACTTGTGGGTTACCCGCAGATAGTGTCATTGCATGGATGAAGATCCAGCAAAGGAAACAGTAATGCTGTCTTTAATCAACCCTTCAATTGAATTGAGAAGACTATTCAGGCCTGTACACATCAAAAGGACTGATTCCATTACTAAATCTTAATCTGAAATTATGGCTCATCAGAATGAGGAATATTCCTGTAGTTACCCATTTCATTAGGAAATAATGATGGTATTTGAGTTACAAAGGGATCTCAGATTTAAGAGATTAGATATTGTGGGGGAAAAGGAAGATTTTGCTCATTCCTCTAAGCATAAACATATTTTTGGTCTTCCTATTTCATTTTTATACCATCCCACAAATATTTATTAAAGGATGGATTTATTTTTAACAATTAAAAATGTCCAACAGTGGAATAAAATATTTTTTCTCCTAATTCAACATAATTTAACTTTGATGATGCCAATTTTATGTAAAATATTCCTGTATAAAATGTTGCCAGCCCCTTTAGACCACTGGGCTTGAGCCATTAGGATTAATAGCTCTGGTTGATGAATTAATTCTCACAATGAATCTCCATTGCAAAAAGCACCTACTCCAGTCATGCTTACTCCAAACATTTTTAGTTGATGAATCTTTAGACTACATCTCAATCTTGGCCCTAATTAGGTGCCTTCCTCTTCCCTGCTCCTCATCTGCTTTTTAGCTATCTTGTATGTGTTTTCTTCCTGTATGTGAATGTAAGTTTCCTGAGGTAAAAAACAAACAAACAAAAAAAAACCCTTTATTTCCCCCCTTTTTTTGTATTCCTAGCACTTAGCAGAGTGCCTGACACATAACAAGATTTTAATAAGTGCTTTATCTATCTATCTATCTATCTATCTATCTATCTATCTATCTATCTATCTATCTGTCTGTCTGTCTGTCTATCTATCTGCCATCTCTATTGACACACAATAAATTTATCTATATGCAAGCTGCATATTGACTCTGTAGACCGTGTGAGGAACTGAGACAGAGAATCTTCGTGTAAATCCTGCTACCACCACTTACCACTTGTGAATTTAGCCAAATTACTTAATCTCACTTTGCCTCAATTTCCATATCTGTAAATGAAGGGGTTGGATTAGACGGCTGTAGACTCTTTCAATTCCAAATCTATAATGTTATTTATAAATAGAAAATAAATTGGACTCATCATATTTTGAGAATGAGGCAAAAAAAAAAGATGGACAGCACAATTGTTGCACTGGCATTCAGGAAATATTGAGCAAAATCACATCATAAGTGGATTTTTAATAAAGTTATAGAAAAGTATAGAAAGATTGAGAAAACATAAATGTGTTCCAATATTCCCCAGTGGAAGAAATTACCTACATTCTGAAATTACAGATTCTTTGAAGTATCAAAATGATTTCCTTACCACATTGTCCTTAAAGAATACCCCTACTCATTCTTCCGTGTATAGCGTTGGTGACTAAAAATAAATGGATAGTGTCTGTTGATAAAAAGTTTCATACCATAAATCATAAGTGGATAAGTAGAGAGCTAATAAAAATGATGAGATAAGCCAATGGTCTTCTGGTCTTCTCTCTTTTTTCTTTCTTCCCTCTTTCCTTTTTCTTTCCTCCTTCCTTTCACTTCCTCCCTCCCTTTCTTCTTTTCTCCCTCCCTCCTTTCCTCCTTCATATCCTTCCTTTCTCCCTTCCTTCCTTCCTTCCTTCCTTCCTTCCTTCCTTCCTTCCTTCCTTCCTTCCTTTCTCTCACATTTCCTCTTTAATTGTTTTGTGTATCTGCATACTCAGAGAATCTAGGGATGATTTGTTTAAATGAATGCTTGAAACCATGTGCCACTTTATTCTACTTGTTACTGCTTACCTTTCATTCCCTTCCTAGATGTCCTTCTGACTGTAAGAACCTTGCCACCTTGATTCAGTTGTTGTAAAACCCTGGGGTCAGTGCCTGGGGCCTTCTCATTCTTCAATATTCTTCTATCATTTTGACCTCTTTCCCCCATTGGTGTGTTTCTTTTGGGATCTCCATTTGGGTGCTGGGCCCAGGCTGGCCATATATACTTTATTCCCCTTCTGGCTGTGCTTCTAACTTTAAGGATTTTGCCGCCAGGACTTGGCTGCCCTATCACTGGGTTTTTCCTAATCAAATGGAGCCTTCACTCCCTATATTACCCCTCTATCTTGTTGGGGAGATTCTCATTAATTTATGATGCTCTTTAATGTTTTGTCTTCACCCACTAGAATATAAGCTCTTTGAAAGCAGGAACTGTCTTTCCTTTTACTTATGTTTGCATCCCCAGAGCTTAGCACACAGTACCTCATATTTAGTAAGCATTTAATAAATGCGTGTTGCTTAGTTCTCTCATTAGTGTCTAACTAGCAAAATTTTGTACCTTACATAAATGTTTAAATTAATATTGAGGAGAGTGTAGTGAGAATAGCTTTCAGAAACTATAAAGGTATTAACGGGGGAACATTTCCAGGAGAAGCTCAAGGGAAGAGTAGGTCAGTGTCCAGTTATCCCTAAGCTCATCTTGTATTTGGCTTCACTGTCTAAGGGTTAGAAGGGGATTGGGGAGAGAAGAGTGCCATGTGGCAACTTCGTATTTTAATTAATTACTATTGTTAATTACATACTAAGCTCAGTTGTTTCTGCCTAAGGAAGGACTGCATGTGTTATCAGAATCTTGGGTCAGAGGTAGAGTTCCTTGCCCTTACTAAAGCCAAGCTTCTCACAGAAGGAAAATTAGAGTAATTTCACAGGCTCCATTGAATGCATAATACTTAATTTTTACCAAAAAAAAATCCAAGGAACTACCCAAGGGGGATTTTCTTTCCTTATAATAACAATACTAACAAAGCCCAGCAGTTATTCCTGATTTAACTATGACATTCTGGTTTTACATAGAGAAAGAAAACTCTTTCTCTCTCTCCCTCCCTCCCTCCCCTCCTCTCTCTTTCCCTCTTCTCCCCTCTCTCTCTCTCTCTCTGTATGTGTACGTGTATTTAAAGAAAGAAGGAAAAACAGCCATTCTGTTGCTGCAATTAGCGGTGATGTATGGAATGAACTGCTAATTCACTGTGACTAATCTAAATGGACAAAAATGTCCCTTGTTAATAACCATGAATATTGCCTTGGTCAGAAAGAGCAAGGAGTGATGATATCAAAAGCAATAGTCAGCTGTTACCAGACCAAACTGTACCAGGAATTGGTTAAAGGTGACAAGATGAGAGGACAGAAATGAATGAAATGTAAGAAGGTTACTAATTCTGTTTCAAAGAGGTAGAAGCATTATTTTTAAGGTATTGTAATTATAATTACAAATTATAATGAGACAGTCATTCTTTTCCTTGGTATTTCCCATCTTTTAAATGGGCACATTCCTTTTCAGTTTAGAATGTCTGAAGTCATGAAATGGCTGAATCCAGCCATTAATCCTCCCAATGGCCCCAAAGTCTGTGGATTTTAGATGCTGCTTGATATTTACTTAACCAATTTCAAATGTGAAGTGGAGCCCAGGATCAGATCAGGAACAGAACAAAGCCTGAAGCGAGATGAAGCAGATGGGGTTGATTTTTGTTGTAAAGTAATGCAATTCTGTGTTTGTTTGCAGCCTGCCATTATTTATGTAAATATACAATTAAGATGAATTTATAATTAGTGAAAGATTGTTTTCTGGCAAACACAGGACCAACTTTAAAATGTGTGTGTGTGTGTGTGTGTGTATGTATTTATCTGTGTCTTAAAATCATGTCATTGGGACTCAATTGCTTCTCTTTTTACTTCTTGGTATTTGAGTCTGGCCAGTCAATTTCCCCTCTTTGAACCTCAGTTTCACCATCTATGACATGAAGATAACATACAAAGCATAGAATGATGTTGGCTATGGATTCATACTGAGTTTAAGTTGTGATTTTATCACTTTCTAGCTTTCTGACCATAGTTAAATCACTTAACCTCCCACCAATCCAAGTTATTCTATTATTACTACCCAATATCCTTTAAAAGCATTAGATAATTTGATGAATACATTAAGCATATACAAAGTACATACTATGTGTCAGGCACTGTGTTAAGCACTGCGGATGTGAATATAAGTAAGCAAGACAGTCCCTGGCCTAAGTAGCTTACATCTTAAGTGGGAGCTTGATGACACATAAAGGTGAACTGGAAGAGTGAGAGTGCAGTATAGTCATGGCAGCCTGATTTGGGCATAATAGCCAGGTAGTGAGGTAGAGATTTGGTTCCAGAGAAGCAGGAGAGATAGAGGGGAAGGAGAAAACTCACCTATCCAAGCCCAAGGTAATTCGAGAGGCAGAATCCAAGGTTGTGGTGGTTGGGGAAGGAGAGAGATTATTATGATTGCCAGGTGGCATGTATCATGGATTATAAATGTTGGTTGGGAAGTTACAAATTAGCTACCAATTTACCTTGATGTTTTATTTTTGTCTTTGGAGTGAGAATGCCTATACAATGCCTTGTACATAGTAGGTGGTTAATAAATGCTTGAGGAAGGAAGGAAGGAAGGAAGGAAGGAAGGAGGGAAGGAAGGAAGGAAGGAAAGAGGGAGGAAGAATGAATGAATGAATTGAGGGATTTTCTACTCGAGGAATTCCCTAGACCAAGGAAATCACATGTTAGTTCCCCAAATACTCCCCACAAAATAATTTACCTCAGAGTTATTCTGAGGAAAACACATTATAAGTCTTAAGTCATTTCCCCCACTTAATAGTATTTTATTTTCTCCAATTACATGTATAGACGAGTCTCAACATCATTTTTCAAAAAAAATTTGAGTTCCAATTTCTTTTTCTCTCTCCCTCCTATTCCCCTTCTTTAAGACAGCAAGTAATCTGATATAGTTTATACAATGTTGCTGTTACTGTGTACAATGTTCTCCTGGTTCTGCTCATTTCATTCAACATCAGTTCATGTAAGTCTTTTCAGGTTTTCTTGAAAGCTGTCTGCTTATCATTTCTTACAGCGTAGTAGTATTCCATGACATTCAGGTACCACAACTTGTTCAGCTATTCCTCAAGTGATAAGCATCGCCTCAATTTCCAATTCTTTGCCATCACTAAAATACCTGCTATAAATATTTTTGTACATGTGGGTCCTTTTCTCTTTTTTATGATCTCTTTGGGATAAAGATCTAGTAATGGTATTGAAGGATCAAACGGTACACATAGTTTTATAGCCCTTTGGGCAAAGTTCCAAATTGCTTTCCAGAATAGTTGGATCAGTTAACAATTCCAGCAACAATGCATTAGTGTTCCAATTTTTTCATATCTTCTCCAACATCTATCATTTTTCTTTTCTGTCATCTTACGCAATCTGATAGGTATGAGGTGGTGCTTCAGAGTTGTTTTGATTTGCATTTCTATAATCAATAGTGATTTAGAGCATTTTTTCATATGACTATAGATAACTTTAATTTCTTCATCTGAAAACTGCTTGTTCACGTCCCTTGATCATTTACTTATAAATTAGGGAATGGCTTGTATTCTTATAAATTTGACTCAGTTCTCTATATATTAAGAAATGAGGCCTTTATCAGGAACACTGGCTGTAGAAAATATTTCCCAGCTTTCTGCTTTCTTTCTAATCTTGATTACATTGGTTTTATTTGTGCAAAAAACTTTTCAATTTAATGTAATCAAAATTATCCATTTTGCATTTCATATTATTCTCTATCTCTTGTTTAGTCATTAAATTCTTCTCCTCTTCATAGATCTGACAGGTAAACTATTCCTTGCTCTCCTAATTTACTTATGTTATCGCCCTTTATGTCTAAATCATGTACCCTTTTTGACCTTATCTTAATATATTGTGTAAGATGATTTATGCCTAGTTTCTGCCACACTGTTTTCCAGTTTTCCCAGAAGATTTTGTGAAATATTGAGTTCTTATCCCAGAAGCTGGAGTCTTTGGGTTTATCAAACAGTAGATTATCATAGTCATTGATTACTGTGTCTTGTATACCTAATCTATTCCACTGATCTACCACTCCATTTCTTAGCCAGTACCAAGCGGTTTTGATGATTGCTGCTTTATAATATTGTTTTAGATATAGAATGGGTAGGCCACCTTCCTTTGCAATAATTCCCTTGATATTCTTGACATTTTGTTCTTCCAGATGGATTTTGTTGTTTTTTTCTTGCTCTAGAAAATAATGTTTTCTAATAGTTTGATTGGTATGGTACTGAATAAGTAAATTAAATTATGCAAAATTGTCATTTTTCTCATATTAGCTTAGCCTACTCATGAGAAATTGATATTTTTATAATTGTTCAGAACTGACTTTATTTGTTTGAGAAGAGTTTTGTAATTGTGTTCATAAAGTTCCTGGGTTTGTCTTGACAGAGAGACCCAAATATTTTATGTTGTCCACAGTTATTTTAACTGGAATTTCTCTTCCTATTTCTTGCTGTTGGGCAATGCTGGTAATATGTACAAATGCTGATGATTTATGTGGGTTCATTTTATAACCTGCAACTTTGCTAAAGTTGTTAATTATTTCAAGCAGGTTTTTAGTTGATTTTCTAACATACCTTCATATCGTCTGCAAAGAGTAATAGTTTTGTTTCCTCATTGCCTATCCTAATTTCTTTTTCTTCTCTTATGGCTAAAGCTAACATTTCTAGTACAATTTCTAGTACAATTCTAGTGAATAATAAAGGTGATAATGGGCATCCTTGCTTCACTTTTGATCTTGTTGGGAAAACTTCTAGCTTTTCCCCATTACATATAATTCTTGCTGATGGTTTTAGATTGATGCTACTTACCATTTTAAAGAAAACTCCATTTATTCCTATGGTCATTAGTGTTTTTAATAGGAATGGGTGCTGTATTTTGTCAGAAGCTTTTTCTTCATCTGTTGAGATAATCATATGATTTCTAGTAGGTTTGTTATTGATACAGTTAATTATACTGACAGTTTTCCTATTATTGAACCTGTCCTGCATTCCTGGTATAAATGTCACCTGTTCATGGTGTATTATGCTAATGATAATTTGCTGTCACCTCTTTGCTAATATTTTATTTAAAATTTTTGCATCAATATTCAATTAGGGAATTTGTTCTATATTTTTATTTCTCTGTTTTGGTCCTTCTTGGTTTAGGTATCAGCAGCATATTTATGTCATAAAATGAATTTAGTAGGATTCTTTCTTTGTTTTTCCAAATAGTGTATATAGTATTGGAATTAATTATTATTTAAATGTTTGGTAGAATTCACTTGTAAATCCATCTGGCCCTGGAGATTTCTTTTCTTAGGGAATTCATTGATTGGTGAATTTCTTTTTCTAAAATGGGGTTATTTAAGTATTTTATTGCCTCTGCTGTTAATACAGGCAAGTTATATTTTTTGTTAATATTCTTCCATTTCAATTAGATTGTCAGATTTATTGACATACAGTTGGGGCAAATAGCTCCTCATTATTGCTTTAATTTCCTCTTCATTGGTAGTGAATTCACCCTTTTCATTTTTGATACTAGTAATTTGGTTTTCTTTTTTTAAAATCAAGTTAATCAAAGGTTTATCTATTTAATTGTTTTTCATAAAATTAGCTCTTAGTTTTGTTTATTAATTTAACACTTTTCTTACTTTCAATTTTATTAATATCTTCTTTGATTTTCAGAATTTTTAATTTGGTACTTAATTGAGGATTTTTAATTTGTTTTTTTTTAGCTTTTTTAGTTAAATGCCCAATTCATTGATCTCTTTATTTTATTCATGTTAGCATATAGAAATTTAAAATTTCCCTTTAAAATTGCTTTGGCTGCATTCCAATAAACCTTGGTATGCTGTCTGATTATAGTCATTCTTTTTGATTAAATTGTTGATTGTGTCTATGATTTGTTGTTTGACCTACTCATTCTTGAATTAGATTATTTAGTTTCCAATTAATTTTTACTCTATCTTCCCATGACCCTTCATTACACATAATTTTTATTGCATCATGATCTGAAAATGAAGCATTTAATATTTCTGCCTTTCTGTATTTGACTGTGAGGTTTTATGCCCTAATACAAGGTTCATTTTTGTGTAGGTGTCATATACTACTGAGAAAAAGGCACATTCCTTTCTATCCACATTCAATTTTCTCCAGATGTCTCTAAAATTCTATTCACCTCCTTAACTTCTTTTTTGCTTATTTTGTGGATAAATTTATCTAGTTCAGAAAGGGGGATGTTGAGGTTCCCCAATACTATAGCTTTTCTATCTTAACTTCTTTTCTAAGAATTTTGATGTTATGCCACTTGATGCATATATATTTAGTATTGGTATTAGTTCATTGTCATTGGAATCTTTTAGCAAGATGTAATTTCCTTCTTTATCTCTTTTAATTAGATCTATTTTTATTTTTGCTTTTGTTTTGACTGTGATCAGGATTGCTCCCCCACATTTTTTTTTACTTCATTTGAAGAGCACTATATTCTGCTCCAGCTTTTTACCTTTACTCTGTGTGTATCTCTCTGCTTCAAATGTGTTTCTTGTAAACAACATATCATAGGATTTTGTTTTTTAATCCACTCTGATATCTGCTTCTATTTTACAGGACAGTTCATCCCATTCACATCAATAATTATGATTACTGTGTATTTCTCTCTATCTTAATTTCCCCTTTTTATACTTTTCTCTCTCCTTTCATCTTGTCCCTTATCACCAGTCTTTTGCTTCTGATCACCTCCTCCCTCAATCTGCCCTCCCTTTTATCAGCTCCTTCCCCAACTTTCTTTCCCCTTTCCCCTACTACTTCCCTATAGAAAAGATAAATTTTTATACTCAACTGATTACATATGTTCTTCCCTCTTTGAGCAAAATCTGATGAGAGTAAAGTTCTAATAATGCTAACCCCCTCCCTTTTTCCCATCTACTGTAATTGGTCTTTTGCATCTCTTCATGTAATATAATTTATCCTGTTCTGCCTCCCCTTTTCCTCTTCTCCCAGTGCAATCCTTTTTTGATCTCTTAATTTTTCTTTTATATCATCACACCAAAGTCACCTTAGACTCACACCCTCTGTCTATGTATACTCCTTCTAACTGTCCCAATAGAGATATAGTTCTCAAGAATTACAAGTATCATCTTCCAATTTAGGAATGTAAACATTTAAACCTTATTGAATAACATTTTTTCCCTTTCTTGTTTACCTCTTTTGCACTTCTCTTGAGTTTTTAATTTAAAGATCAAATTTTCAGTTCAGCACTTGTCTTTTCATCAGGAAAGTTTGGAATTCTCCTATTTAATTAAATATCAATCTTTTCCCCTGAAAGATTGTCCTCAATTTTTCTGAGTAGTTGATTCTTGGTTGTAATCCAAGCTCCTTTGCCTTCCAGAATATGATATTCCAAGCCCTCTAATCCTTTAAGGTAGAAGTTGTTAAGTCCTGTGTAACCCTGACTGTGGCTTCTTGATATTTGTATTATTTGTTTTTGGCTGTTCGCAATATTTTTTCTTTGACCTGATAATTTTGGAATTTTGCTACAATATTCCTTGCAGTTTTCATTTTGGGATTTCTTTTAGGAGGTGATCAGTGGATTCTTTCAATGACTATTTTACCTTCTGATTCTAGGATATCAGGGCAATTTTTCTTGATAATATTTTGAAAGATGCTGTCCAGGCTCTTTTTTTTTTATCATGGATTTCAGGTAGGCCAATAATTATCTCTTTGGACCTATTTTCCAGGTCAGTTGTGTTTCCAATGAGGTATTTTACAATTTCTTCTATTTTTTTCATTCTTTTGATTTTGTTTGACTGACTCTTGCTGTCTCATAGAGTCATTAGCTTCCACTTGCCCAATTCTAATTTTTAAGGAATGTGATTTTCTTCTATTAGCTTTTATACCTCCTTTTCCATTTATCTAATTCTATTTTTTTAAGGAGTTGATTTCTTCAGTGGAATTTTTCCCATTTGGTCAATTGTCGTTTTTAAGGAATTGTTTTCTTCAGTCAATTTTTGTTTTTCCTTTTCCAAGTTGTTGACTCTTTCTTGAATAACTCTCATTTCTTTTGTTCATTTTTCTTCTACCTCTTTTATTTGATTTTGAAAATTCTTTTTGAGCTCTTCCAAGAAAGCTTTTTGGCCTTGAGACCAATTTATTTTCCCTTTTGAGGCTTCATATGTAAGCATTTTGACATTGTTGTCCTCTTCTGAGTTTGTTTTTGAATCTTCCCTGTTGACATAGTAGCTATCAATTGTCAGGGCTCTTCTCTTTTTTTTTTTTTACTCACTTTTATCCCATTTTGTAACTTTTAGATTTGAGCTCCACTCCTGGGGCTCAGGGGCCACTGCCCTAAGGTTGTTGTGGGGAATAGCAGCCTAGTCACTGGCTTTCTGCATCAGGGCCTCAGCTGCTGGTGGTTTGCCCACTGCACTGGGGTGGTCTGGCCTACTCATGGCTGTTGTGCTGGGGGTTTGTCGGCTGGTAGTTTGTCTTCTGTGTGGGGCTGGAGGCATTACTTCTGTCCTGCTGTGCCACTAGCCTGCTAAGCCAGTACTGAAGGGCTTCGGTTGCCGATCTGTGCTGTTTCTAAGAGCCTCTTGCTGGCTTGCTCAGACGCTGTCTGTGCTGGGCTTCACTCCTCTTTTAATCAAATGAGACAGATCTTTTCTAGAATCTTTCTAAGTTATCTTAAGCTGGAAAATTGTTTCACGCTGTGTTTTTGTAAGTTGTGTTGCTCCAGAATCCATTTAGAGGCTTGATTTAATGGAGGGAAATAGAGGAGAGATCAGGGACCTTCCTGGCTTTTCTCCACCATTTTGGTTGACACTTCCTCTGCAACTTTTCTTTAGTCCATGTGCCAACATTGTTTCACCAGGATGTAGCTCCTGAACATGCTACAGCTTCTTGGGCCAAACACTTATTTGATTGGTTGATGGATTTACTGGCTTTACTAAGATTTGGCTACTTATCAAACAATTTTGAACACTTTCTAATTGATCAGTATCTTTTCACCAGATCTCTTTCAAACTGGGACAGGATCAGGGACTTCCTCTGCCAAACAAGGAAAAAAAATTGCTTCATCACTTACCTACCCAAAAATCTTCAGGAGCTCCCGACTGCACAATCAATCTCCTGTGTGAAGCCTGACTCTGACTAATATTAGCAAAGTTATTTCTTATTACTCTCTCTAGAGCACTATACATTTTTATCAAACTGGCAAACTTTCTCTTCCCCCTTCACATCACTCCAGCTCTTGCTTCCATGTCCCTACACACAAACTGACCTCTCCCCTTGTAATGCTCACCTTCCTCGCTTCTTCCATACCTTCACGCTTCATCTCATGCCTTCAACTGTTTCAGGCCTTCTTGGAACCATTCTTCTCTTTTCTAGCAGTTTATGGTGCTGTCCCACTCCCAATACTTTTAGGTCATTGATTGGGCCCTGATAACTCAGAGTGAGTATAAATAGCAATTGTTTCTCTTTTGGCCAGAAAACCTGAGGGTCTTTCCCTCACAGATTAGCTATTTTTTTTTAACTAGGCAAAAGAAGCCATTCTTCCCCTCATTTATTACCTAGCCTTAATCATTGAATGGGCTTTGCCTAAGTCAAACTGAGAACTGGGAAAGACCTTAACTTAAAAAGGCCAGGATCTCCCACCGAGTCTGGGCCATCTTTGGTCATTGTGATCTATATTTTGCCCCTGGAACCAGATGGCTCTAGAGGAAAGAGTGAGGCTAGTGACTTTGCACAATCCTCCCTCACTTAAATCCAATTCACTTCCAAGTCATGGCATTACCTTCCTGATGTCACAGTCTTTTTGGAGAATGAAAGACAAATAAGGACTTAAATTATATTTTGTGTAGACTTTTATTTATATATGCTGTATTTGTACAGTGCAATAAGTTCCTTGAGGGCAGATAATTAAAAAAAATTGTCACTCTTTCCCTAGGACCTAGCAACTTGCCTTGAACATTAATTATAAATTTAATAAATGATAAAATAAAGAATGGGAAGATGTACTATAGAATTCAGTTCTGGAGAGGACTTATTTTATTTATTTTATTTTAATTTAATTTAATTTAATTTTACATGTAAAGAAACGGAGGTAAAAGAAAAAACCTTAGTCTAAAAAACGATAAGATATACTTTAAGATAATGTTGGTAGTGTTAGGATTAAGATATAGGACTAAGTCTGACTTGCCTGACACAACATTTTTATTTTCTTTCTTTTCTTTCCTTTCTTTTTTTTTTATTGTAATTTGGTGTTTTGTTGTGTAGATGAGTGAGGTAGTGAAGGTTATTCATGTAAAGATGGTAATACGTCTTATGTATGTCATTTCCACTGATAAAATCATATCAGTTCCTGATGTTGAACTATTTGACATTTCCAAGGATTTGGTATAGAGAGACGTTTTTCTGTCATTGGTACCTATAGCTATAGTGCCAAAGAAGCAGTTGCCACACTTTATGACCACAGAAGTTGCTTGTCAGTATGATGGATGCCAGGACTAGAAGCAAGATTAGTGGTTGGCATTCCATTACTTCTAGGCCTCTTGGGCTCAGCAGACGTTGGCTAACCATTGATATTTGTGGATGTGTCCCTTTTCCATAGTGAAAGCTCCACTTACTAACTGCTGTGCGGCTGGAACTGGAAGTAGGATCTGTGGTCTAAAAAGCATTACCATCCCAAGGCTTTTGAGTTTATAGTACTGACACTCTGGTCTCAGACATATAAAATAGCTCTGTGACCTTAAGCAAGTCACTTAACTTTTTCTGTTTCCTCAACTCTAAAATAAGGGAAAGAATAGCATGTACCTCATAGGGTTGTTGTGAAGATCAAATGAGATATAATATTTTTCAAGCACTTTGAAAAGCGTCTGATGTGTAATAGATTCTTAATAAATGCTTATTTACTTCCCCCACTGGGCTATTTTCATCAAGACCTTAGGGGAAATAGTTGCTTGACTTATCTGGAACGTATTTCCTCTTGCTTCTCCTGCAGAGTGTCTTGATGTTTCTGATAGTCTGGCTTCCCTGCCCTAAAGGTGGGAATAGGACAGCAGTTTTTAGGAATAACTGCCTCTTTCTTTGAAAAAATTGCCACCCCTCCAAAAAAAAAAGATAGCTTCAAAAACAGGCCTGGAAGTAGGACTATTGATATAAATAAAATTAATGGTTTGGGTATTACCAGATACTAAGTTAAAGTAAAGAAGGGAAGGAGGTAAAAATAGGGCAATTGCAAGTGTAAGTAAGCAGAAAAAATTCTGGAACTTTCACACAGATTTCCATTTCCATGAACAATTGTTGGTGCAGGTGTTCATATGTTATGGGGTTGGATTAGGGAACTTCTCATGGATTTGGGAATGGGCTCTGGATCCTTGCTATGGGATATGTGCTTTGGCCTTTTGCTGAAGAACATATACTTTTTGAAAATAAATTTTATTTTTTCTAATTATCAAACATTTATTTTTTAATCCTTTCCACCCCAAATGAAAAGAAAATGGAAAAAAAAAACAGAGGAAAAAAAACCACTTGTAATAAATATGCATAGTTAAAACAAATTCCCATAATGGCCATGCACTTTGAAATGACACAGCAACTACTTAATGTTGACTCTTGTGAACAAGGGATTATCTTGAGAATGATTGCCAACTGAATCAGGATGAATTGACCCCCATCAGGAGACCATAGAAAAGTTCCATCCTCTGTTTTTGAAGTATGCTGCTTGGAATTTTTCCAAGACTCTGTTAGACTTTTAGCTGGATGGAGGGGTGGTTTCTTTCTTCTCCTCTCCAAATCATTGACAGCTATGAGTATGCGGTAATAAGATTACACATTAGCTCAAGCAAGCATGAGACTATAGAGTCTAGTCTCATAGTCTACCAGGGTTGTGGAGCCTGTGGCTCAAAGGCCACAGTGGCCCTATAGGTCCTCAAGTGTGGCCCTTTGACTGAATCCAAACTTCACAGAACAAATCCTCTTAATAAAAGGATTTGTTCTGCAGAACTTGGATTCAGTCAAAAGGCTGCACCCAATTCTAGTCTATAGACTGTCTAGTCTGTAAGTTTTCTGCTTTGTGTTCCTTTATCACAGATCACAACAGCAATCCTGGGAAATGGACATTTCCACCTTTGGAAGACACTTCATGAGTTTGAGACCCTGGGTTCCTGAGTCAGAGCTGATTGCTTAACGGAGAGTGCACCCTGCAGCTAACCCACTTCTTAGAAGTAAAGATGATCAGCAATAGAAAATTATTCTATATTTACAATGAATAAGTTGCCATGTTGTGGCCAGAAAAAATCAATACTTCATGAGCTGCTTGAACAATAAAATCCTAAATGAATATCAAATAGCTCTTCAGTAATCCTTAAAAATTATCTTTACCTTTCAAAAGAACATGATAGCTATAATTGGTTGTCTTCTGCTTTAAGTATTTATTAATGAGGTATCATGTGTCTTCTGTCTTTTAACCATTTCTTTTGTAGCAAAAGAAATAAATATCTGTCCTACACCTGATATCTATTTTAAGCAGTGAGTAACTTTGCTAGAAAAGAACTTGTTAATTTATTTTAAGAGATACTTTAGATTTGAGCCATAACTAAGCTTTTTTTAAAAAGAGATTTCCTTGGAAATCTAAGGAGAGGCATAAAAAGTCAGAGAGTGTGAATAAAAATCAATCCTACTTTTGGAGGGAGTTATGCTGCTTCCAAGATTAATCTGTGCTCAATGTGAGTCCAAAGATCAGGTCCCTTCTGAGGGATAGTCCTGGTAGGCTTTGCCTAAATTCATGAGGAGAGAAGAATGGGAATAAACATTTATATTATTCCTGATATATGTCAGGCACATGCTAAATGCCTTATAAATATTATCTCCTTTGTACATGGTACATTTAGAATCAGTTCCCTTCCTAGTCTAAGTTATATGTTCATAAGACATAGAGCTTGAAGGTACCTGAGAGAAATCGTCTACATCTTTCCCCTCATTTTACAGAGGAGATAGTAAAGTTCCAAAGAGGCTAAAACTTTCCCAAGGTGATTAAGTAGCAAAGCTTGGATTCTCTGTTTCCAACATACTACTTTTAATGCCATTTTAACATTCTGTGATTAAATAAAATTTGATATTTGTAGGTAGAAAAGAAACATGGAAAGCTAACTTTAAGTTTATTTAGAATTCTACAGATATAATTTCTGAAAGGGAAGGGGCAATCAAATGCAAGCAAACTTTGAGTCTTCAAATGCCTAGGGTTTTATTTACAAAAAATATAAATTTAAAAACTAATCCATAACAGCTGATTATCTGAAGTCTGTATCACTGTGACTTTCCACTCTAACTTTTCGGTTGGCCTTGAGCAAGGATAAATAGAAATCCAATTCAACAAACAGTTATTTTTCATTTTTTAAAATAATTTAAGTTTATATTTATGTCTTTTGTTTTTACACTGAAGTTATCTAAGCATGTACAGCCTCACGTTCCTCATGGAGGTTCCACTGTAACATTGTAATACTTGAGAACATTTGAGCAATAATAACTAGCTCAGAGACCATGCCTGATACTGTATGCAATATTTTGTACCCATAGTTACTCACCTCTATAGGTTGAGGAGGAAGGTTAACAAACATTGACTAAGTGCCCAGTGTGTCTGAGACACCTGGGACACAAAGACTTTCTTTATTATTTTAGTAAAACTGTCCATAATCTCAATGAGCTTACATTTTTTGAGAAGATAAAACACCTACAAAGATACATTAAAAATAAAAATATTCAGAGGAACAGAGCAGTAACAACTGATGGGAGAACTTTGAAAAGATTCACCAGCAAGTGACCCCTAAGCTGAGCCCTGAAGGTAAGTAGGGATTCTAAGAGGCAGAAGGAAGGAGGAAGTGATTTCTGATTACGAAAAACAGACAGATCAATAACACAAATATGGGAGATTAAATGTTAAAAGTCATTATCTCTCTATAAAAAACAAACAAGCATGATAATGGTAATGTGAAGTAAGTTTACCATTCATTTAAAAAAAAGCCATGTAATATCTAAATGCGAAGCTCTATTCTATAAAGCCTTCACTATTTACCCCAGAGTGATCTTCTATTGGTAGCAGGAATTGTCTTTCACGCAACTTTGGAAAAGTGAACTATTCCTAAAAACAAAACAAAACAAAACAAAAAAAACCCTTGTGTTTTTTTTTTAATGGAGTGATGTTTGTCAGTCTTCAGCTAGTTTTTCCATTCAACAAATAGACTTGGCTTTTGAGCAATATAGATTTTTGTCTTAAAAAATCCCCATTCTGAATTTGGGATTTTTAATTTTCCACAAATTAATATAAAGGAAACGATATTAAGAAGGCATAGCTTTCAGGAATAAGTAGCTGATCATTTCTCTATTCTTTGCATCTGAAGAATTGTAATCAGGTTTGGTTACCACATTTTAGGAAGGACATTAACAGGCCAAAGGACATGCAGGGTGGTCAAGGGCCTTAAATTTATGCCACAGGAGAACCAGAAGGATAAAATACCTTCAAGTATTTGAAGGATTGTCATATGGAAGTGTGGTTTGACTTGTCCTCTTTGAATCCAAAGAAAAGAATCAGGAACAATAAGAGGAAGTTCTAAAGATCCATATTCAGGATTGATGTGGGGATGGGGAACCTCCAACAAAACCAGAGCTATCTCTCAAAGTGGAATTGGCTTGCTTGGAGTCTAGTGGGTTGCCTTCCACTGGGCATTTTCCAAGTAGAGGCTACATGGCCACTTCTCTGATAAGTCATAATTGAGATTTTTTCAGGCATTGATTGAACTATATGATAACTGAGATCCCTTCTAGCTCTAAAAATTTGTGATTCTGAGGAGAATGGTGATTATCATCTATAATGAAAAGAACACTGTATTGGAATCAGAAGAGCTGGATTTAAACTACACTTCTTTCCCTCTTTTAATATCTATATCTATATCATCATCTAAGTTTCCCCAATGTTCATTTTCTTCCTCCTTCAAGAGAGCCATCCCTTATAACAAATAATTTTTAAGAAGAGAGAGGTAGAAAAACCATCAAAACAATGAATATGAAAACATTTTTTGACCTTCCATAGAGTGTTCTCCACCTTTGGGTCATCCCTGCCTCTACAAAGAAACAGGGAGAGGTAATTTCTTTTCTTTGGTTCTTCTCTCTTATCTTTGTCATCTTGAGAGGCACTTACTTTCTTTGGCCCTCAGTTTCTTATGTTATGAGAAAATCAGACTAATGCCTATGATTTTCCCCAGCTTGTAAGACTTTAAAAAATGAAGTCCTTTAAGGTTTCTTTCATCACAAAAACTCAGTGATCCTGTGGGAATATCTATTTGAAAGAAACCCATTTGAATCGAGACATGCTACACAATACATGGAGGAAAACTATACCATCCTATATCGAAGGCAACCATACTTTGGATGTTTTCAGCTTTGTTCTATAAGCTGAGGTTAAGAAGAATAACTTAGAGGTCACGTGGGTCTGCAAAGATGTTTAGTCAAAAGAGAGGACCAGAGTTCAAATCCTGGCTCTGGCAATCTTCTTTCTTTGTCACCATGGCCAAGACCTTTGCAGCCTCCATTTTCTCAAATGCAAAACAAGTAGGTTGGAGTAGATGAGCTCCATATTATTTCTGTCTTTTGTTTGCAAACGGATGATATCTACTTTTCCTGCTAACTATAAATAGGTCAGAGGACCACTGAAGATAAAGGTCATATATGTTTTATATTTCCTTTTGTGTCCAATATCTACCACCAGCTGGGATCATATAAAAACACAACACTAAATATTTACTAAATTCCTTCTGCTTATAGAACTCTATTTTGCAATGGAGAAGATACAAAGTTTAAATAGGATAGATCTATCCTCATACAATTTTTGGTCTAGTAGAAGAATAAAACATAAATCCAAATAGTTGTAGACAGAAAACAAAACACCATCTGGGCTTTCAAGGGAAGGTCAATTTCAAACTCAGGAATCTGACTGAAAAGGCTTCCCGGAGGATACAATATTTGTGTTACAATTTAAAGGATGAGTACTAATTGAAAATAGAAGGCAAAAAGAAGTTGTCCCAGACAATATTAAAGTGACCTTCACTTGTTCCTAAGGTAGAGAGTAGATAAACTGGGCTGGATTAACATCAGATGACATTTGAAAGATTGTCTGATAATGACAGTATGAAGGCCTTGAATCCTAGACAGAAGAGTTTTTACTTTATTTGGTAGTTAATAGGAAGCAAACATGGAATGTTGCACTTGAAGTCTTGAAGATTTAGATTCATTTCTTCCTTAGATATTTATTAATTGTGTGAGAAGGCATGTAAATTCTCTGGACCTCAGTTTTCTGGTCTGAAAAGTGGAAATAGAACCTACCTTACATGATTGGTGTGAGGATCAAATAAGAGTCATAAATGTGAAGTGCTTTGGGAACTTTATAGCCTCATGTAAATTGGAGCTTTATGCAAGAATGGTTATTTCAGCTGCAGTATAGAGGATGGATTGGTCAGGAACGAGTGGAATGGTGATGATGATGGTAATAATAGTAAATGACAACTTTACAGCTCTTTAAGATTTTCAAAGCATTTTAAATGTGTAATTTAATTTTCTTTTCACAACAACTCTTTTAGGTCTATACAGGTTGCACCATCCACATTTAACAGATGAAGAAACTTTGTTTTACAGACTTGTCCATGATCAAATCATGAGCAAGTGTCAGAGGCAGCTGCTGAAGCCACATCTTCATTATCAACTTCTAGTTCTTCACTCAAATTTACAAGGAAATTGAGGTGCTGTATAAGGCAGATGATGATGGAAATAGCTATGACAAGCAGATGGATTCTCACTTAGTAAAACTTTACTGATTTATTTGATTTCTGGAAAAAGTCATATTCACACAAAAAAAATTGATATTATGTATAGGTGAGAATAATACAGAATCAAAAGGCATGTAGGTGCCTCAGTCTATTTAAGTGTAAGGATTATCTACAAGGAGGACACCATGGATACATAAAAGTATAAAACAATCAATAAACATTTATCAAGCACCTAGCATGTGACAAGCACTGGGGATACAAAAAATGGCAAAAGTCAGTTGCTTCCCTCAAGAAGCTTACAATTTAACAGAGGAGACAACAGTTAATTTCTTTTTCATGCACATTTGAGTGCATTGTGTATGGTAATGAATCAGCAGTCCTAGATTATAATGCCTGCAAAACTGGTTCTGAAGGTTTTTTTCCTTTTCTTTCTTTCTTTTTTAGAAGGCAGGATTTTATTTATTTTTAATTTTTTTTAGTTTTCAACATTCACATCCATAAGATTTTGAGTTCTAAATTTTTTCCCCATCTTGTCCCTCCCCCAGCTCCTAGACAGTGTGCATTCTGAATACCCTTTCCCCTGATCTGCCATCCCTTCTATCTCTTCCCCTCTTCTCTTATCCCCTTTCTGTTCTATTTTCCTGTTGGGCAGGATAGACTGCTATACCCCATTACTTGTCTGCCTTATTTCCCAATTGCACATGAAAATAATTTTTTAAATTTGTTTTTAAAACTTTGGGTTCCAAATTTTCTCCCTTCCTCCCTTCTCCCATCCTTACTGAGAAGGCAATCAATTCAATGCAGATTATACTTGTATAGTCATACAAAACACTTCCATAGTATTCATGCTGTAGAAAACTAACTATATTTCCTTTCATCCTATCCCACCCCCCATTTATTCTATTCTCTCTTTTGACCCTGTCCCTCCTCAGAAGTGTTTGCTTCTGATTACCTCTTCCCCCAATCTGCCCTCCCCTCTATCATCCCTGCTGTCTTATCCCCTTACCCCCTATTTTCCTGTAGGGTAAGATAGATTTCCATACCCAATTGAGTGAGTATGTTATTCCCTCCTGAAACCAAATCCAATGAGAACAGTATTCACTCATTCCCTCTCACCTTTCCCTACTTGCCCTCCACTGTAAAAGCCTTTTCTTGTCTGTTTTTTTGTGAGATAATTTACCCCGTTCCTCCTTTCCCTTTCTCCTTCTCTCAGTATAATCCTCTCTCACCCCTTAATTTTATTATCCAGATATCACCCATTCATCTTCAACTTACCCTGTGCCCTCTATCTATCAAAATATCTATACATATATTTTTCCCTCCAACTACCCTAATACTGACAAAGATCTCATGAGTTACAAATTTCATCTTTCTATGTAAGAATGTAAACAGTTCAACCTTAAGAAGTCCCTTATGATTTCTCTTTCCTGTTTACATCTTAATCTTTCTTCCGAGTCTTGTACTTGAAAGACAAAATTTCTATTCAGCTCTGGTCTTTTAATCAAGAATGCTTAAAAATCCTCTTATTTCACTGAATGTCCATTTTTACCTGAAAGATTATACTCAATTTTGCTGGGTAAATGATTCTTGGCTGTAACCCTATCTCCTGTGCCTTCTGGAATATCATATTTCAAGCCCTCTGGTCCCTTCATGTAGAAGCTGCTAAATCTTGTGTTATCCGGATTGTGTTTCCAAAATACTTGAATTGTTTCTTTCTGGTTGCTTGCAATAATTTTTTCCTTGACCCGGGAACTCTGGAATTTGGCTACAATATCCCTGGGAGTTTTCCTTTGGGGATCTCTTTCAGGAGGTGATTGGTGGATTCTTTCAATTTCTGTTTTGACCTATGTTTCTAGAATATCAGGGTAATTTTCCTTGATAATTTCTTGAAAGATGATGTCTAGGCTCTTTTTTTGATCACAGCTTTCAGATGGTCCAAAATATTTTAAATTATCTCTCTTGGATCTATTTTCCAGGTCAGTTGTTTTTCCAGTGAGATATTTCACATTATCTTTCATTTTTTTCATTCTTTTGATTTTGTTTTACAATGTTTTGATTTCTGATAAAGTCACTGGCTTCCAATTGCTCCCTTTCAATTTTTAAGGAAGTATTTTCTTCAGTGAGCTTTTAGACTTCCTTTTCCATTTGGCCAATTTTTCTTTTTAAGGCATTCTTCTCCTCATTGGCTTTTTGGATCTCTTTTGCCATTTGGGTTAGGCCATTTTTAAGGTGTTATTTTCTTCAGTATTTTTTGGGTCTCCTTTAGCAAGCTATTGATTAGTTTTTCATGATTTTCTTGCTCACTCTCATTTCTCTTCCCAGTTTTTCCTCTACTTCTCTTACTTGCTTCTCAAAACCTTTTTGAGCTCTTCCATGGCCTGGATTCATATTTTTCTTGGAGGCTTTGGATGTAGGAGGTTTGACTTTGTTGTCTTCTTCTGGTTGTGTGTTTTGATCTTTGTCACCAAAGAAAGGTTCTATGGTCTGACTTTTTTTTTTTGCACAGTTTGCTCATTATCCCAGCCAACTACTTGGAGTTTTAAACTGTTTGTTAAGGTAGGAGTCTGCATCCAGTGTGGAGAATGTACTGTCCCAAGCTTCGGGGTTTTGTGCTGTTATTTTCAGAGATACTTCTAGGGTGTGTAAGTTTTCAGTTCTTCAAGGTGGTATGATCAATGGTGAGGTGTTCATTCCTTTCCTGGCCTGTGTTCTCATCTATGAGTGACCACAAACACTCTTTTTGTGCCTTGGAGCTGTGAGGAAGATTCCCTCTCACTGCCACCACAAGCTCCACTACACCAGCACTCCTCCTTGCCCCAGGGTCACCACCCAGAACTGTGACCCTGATCCAAGCACAGGCAAAGCAAGAGAATCCTGACTCAGCACCAGTAAAGAGATCTCTGCAATGCCACTGTGATCAGCCACTTGATTCCCCTTCAGTCTGTGGGCCAGAAGCTCTGGAAGTACCTGCCAACCCAAGGCAACATGGGGACTGGGGCTAGGACCAAGCTTCTCTCTCACCATTGTCACAGACTTTTCATACTGACCTTCTAAGTTGTCTTTGGCATTTGTGGGTTGAGAAGTCTAGAAATCACTATAGCTGCCTGTAATTCAGTCCTCTGAGGCTTGCTCCAGGTTTGCTGAGGCCTGTTTTGCCTGCATGCCCACACTGAACTGTGTTGCTCTCCCAGCCTAGTGCAATAGACCTTTCTAATCAACCATCCAGGTTGTCTTGGGCTGGAAATTTGTTTCACTCTGTCTTTTTGTGGGTTCAGCTGCTCCAGAATTTGTTTACAGCCATTTTTTTTACAGGTATTTGGAGAGGTTGGGGGGAGAGCTCAAGGAAGTCAATGCTTTTACTCTCCCATCTTGACACCCCCCCCCTGAAGTTTTCTATAAAATAGGTACAAAATGATCTAAAATAAGACTGACCAATTGAATATGGAAATAGTGTCTTGAAAAATCCTTATTTCACACTTTAATTCCATTTTCTTTTTACCTGTAGGAATCTAGATGAACACTCCCATGTTCATTTTGCTTTATACTCCCATGAATAAGTAATTCTACTCTGTGACACATCTGTCCAGAGAGAGTGTATTTGAGTAGACAGGCTTTTTAGATGAGCATAAATAGAGCTATAATAAGCACACGTTATGCCTGGAATAAGAGCATAGGATGGATCTGATTCAAACTTCGTGAAATGGCTATTCAATTCAGTTGAGGTAGAGTGGAGAACCCAAAATGCCTTTCAGCTACCACAAGGAAAGATGCCATCCATGCTGGTGGTGGGGGATGGGGAAGAGAGGAGTGGGGAATAATGCAGGGCCTGGCTAGTAGATTTGGAGTTTCATGTGCAATAATCTTTTTATCGTACTATGCTATGGAAATGCCTGTTTTATTCCAAAATTAAAAATGAAATTTGATAATAAAAATGAACTCAATATAATTTGAATGCTATGCCATTTGGTGCATATGTGTTTAATATTGATATTGCCTTATTGTCTATGGAAACTTTTAGCAAAATGTACTTTCCCAGCTTCTCTCATTTAATTAGACCTTTTTGTTTTTGTTTTGTTTAAGATTGTGATTGGTGCCCCTGCTTTTTTTTTTTTACTTAAGTCAAGCATAATATATTCTTCTCTAGCTTCTTACCTTTATTCTGGGTTTGTCTCTGTGCTTGGAGTTTCTTGTAAATAACATATTGTAAAATTCTGTTTTTTAATCCATTCTGCTTTATGCTTCCATTTTAAGGGTAAGTTCATCGTCTTCACATTCAGTTATGGTTACCAAGTACATTTACTCTATTACTCCTTCTCCCCCCTCCCACTTACCCTTTCTTTCTCCTTTCTACCTATTCAAAAATGTTTTACTTCTGACAACTGCCTTCCCCAATCCATCCTCCTTATCAGCTTTTCCCCTTTCTGTTATTCCATTCTTTTTCTACTTCCCTGTAGATTTCTATATCCAACTGAATGAGTATGTAATTCATTTTTTCAGCCAATTTCAATTAGAGTAAGTTTCAAGCATTGGCTGCCATTCTCAACCACTATCTTCTTCTCCACTATAAAATCTCTTCTGTGTCTCTTTTATGTAACATGATTTACCTCATTCTATCTTTTCCTTCCTTCTGCTCCCAGTGCAATATTCTTTCTCACTCCTTACATTTTTTTTTATATATCATCCTGTCTATGCCCTCTGTCTATGCATACTCCTTCTAAGTGCCCTAGTAATGATATCACTAGGAGTTCAAAGTATCAATTTCCCATGAAAAAAATGTAAATAGTTCAAGCTTATTGAATCCCTTATGATTTCTTTTTTCCTGTTTACCTTTTTTATGCTTCTCTTGAGTCTTGTACTTGAAAATCAAATTTGCTATTCAGTTCTGGTCTTTTCACCAGAAATACTTGAAAGTCTTTAATTTCATTGAATATTCCCCCCAGCCCCCATTGCCCAAGGATTATACTCAGTTTTGTTGGGTAAATAATTGTTAGTTGTAATACTACATCTTTTGCCTTCTGGTATATCATATTCCAAGCCTTCTGATGTTTTAATGTAGAAGCTGCTAACTCTTATATTATTCTTACTGTGGCTCCATGATATTTGAATTGTCTCTTTCTGGCTGCTTCCAGTACTTTCTATTTGACCTGGAAGCTGTAGAATTTGACTATAATATTTCTGAGAGTTTTCATTTTGAGATATCTTTGATTGGTGGATTCTTTTAATTTCTATTTTACATTCTGGATGTAATATATTGGGGATGTTTTTCTTGATAGTATCTTGAAAGATGTTGTGTGAGTTCTTTTTTTGATCATGGCTTTTAGGCTGTTCACTAATTCTTAAATGATCTCTCCTGGATCAATTTTCTAATTAGTTTTTTTTCCAAAGACATACTTCAAATTTTGATCTATTTTTCATTTTTTAAATTTTGTTTTATTGTTTCTTATTGGCTAATGGAGTGATCTTCCACTTGCCAATTCTAATATTTTTTAGGAATTTTTTTTTTTTAGTGAGCTTTTGTAGCTCCTTTTCCATTTGGCCAATTATACTTTTTTAGGAGTTCTTCTTTTCATTGGATTTTTGTTCCCCTTCCATCATTTTGGTATTTTCTTTTTAAAGATGTTATTTTCTTCAGTATTTTTTCTGCCTCCTCTACTAAGCTGTTGACACTTTTTTCCCCATGATTTTCTTGTGTTACTCTCATTTTTTATCCCCAATTTATCCTCTTCCATTTGATTTAAAACAAATGAGTTCTTCCAGGAGTTAATTATTGTTTTTTTTTTTTTTTGCCTGAGACCAATTCACATTTTCCTTTGCTTTTTTGCAGGTAACTGTTTTGACATTGTTGTCTTCTTCTGAGTTTGCGATTTGATTTTCCCTGTCACCATAATAACTTTCTATAATCAAGTATTTTTTGGGAGTGTGTGTGTGTGTGTGTGTGTGTGTGTGTGTGTGTGTTTGCTCATTTTTCCAAACTATTTCTTTATGCTTTACTTTATGTTAATTTTGGGTTTTGTTCCCAGAGTAGAGGGGGCACTGTCACAAATTTTAGATATTTTATGTTGTGGTTTTAAAAGCTAGTTCATGGAATCTATAAGTATTCTTTTCTTCCAAAGTGGTATGAATTAATGAGAGGTGTGGTCATTGCTTTCATGGCTTGTGAGTGACCACAAGTACTGTCTTCTTCCCTGAAACTGTGACTAAGGTCCTGACTCTTGCCAGTTCTTCTTGTCCTGTGAATTCCTACTAAACTTCAGTGACTCTCATTCCTTTGAATATAAAATATAAAAACTGCCATATAAAAGACTTCATAATCTGGCTTCAAATAGCCCTATTATACACTGTCCTCCTTCTTGAACTCTATTACCCAGTATAATTATTGTCTTTGCTATTACTCACTCCTGATTTTCCATCTCCCATGAGTATGCCTTTGTTCAAGTTGTCTCTCAGACTTGGTGCTCTCACCATACCTCTCTTATAACTGTTAGAATCCCCAATTTCTTTCAAATTGAAACTCCAATGTAATTTTTGTGAGTCCTTTACTACTCAGCTACAACTACCTCCTTTCTGTCAAATTGCTTTTTATATACATTATACATATTTTGTATACATTTTATGCAAATTCTTATTTTTTTATACTGTTACATGCACATAATTCCTCCTTTGTAAAATATGTCCCCTGAGATCAGGGAATGTGTCTTTGTTTCTAGCAGAATGCTTACTCCACAGTAAGATCTTAATAAGTACTTGTTTATGGGTGCTGCTTAAAACCATCAAGTTTCTTCAGTATCTCCACTAAACTTCTATGTGTTGTTACAAAGTGCCCTTTGACCTGCCCTAGTTATAACTCTGGGTCTACAATGAGTGGTAACTATGTTATTTGCTATGACCTTCCATTTATATTCTCATACTTCAGCACAAGGTTTATAATTTGATTAAAAAGGAAGCAAGTAGTTTTAGTTTGGAATGTCTTTACCTATTTATTCACACCAAAATTTTAGTCTTTCTTAGGCCTAGAAAGTTGTAAAGATAGATAATTTCAAGCACTGCTGTAGTCAGGAATATGGCACTGACATCTCAGTTCCAAATGAAACTGAAAAGTATCAGATTGCCTCAAGGAGTTGCATTAATCCTTTAACTGGTGAGGGGCGTGTGGGTTATAGATGTACCACCTGATATTTTTTAATGGATGCTTCATATTTGACAGATGATAATGGTGCCTAGACTGACATTACAATTGGATGAATTGCTCCTGAAAACTGTTGCACCCATGTCACCAAAATACATTGTTATTTAAAAATTCAGTCAACAGACTTGCAGGGATGGAGCCAAGATGGTGGAGTAAAAGCAGTCACTTGTTGAGCTCTCCCCCAAATCCTCGAAATACCTATAAAAAATGGTTCAAAACAAATTCTAAAGCAGCAGAACCCACAAAAAGACAGAGTGAAACAAATTTCCAACCCAAGACAACCTCGATGGTTGATCAGAAAAGTATATCATGCCAGGCAGGGAGAGGAAAACAGCTTGGCATGAACACGCAGGCCACAGCAAACCTGGAGCAGGCCTCAGAGGACTGAATCATGGGCAGCTGTGGCTGTTTCTAGACTTTTCAACACATGAACACCAAAGACAACTTAGAAGGTCAGTGGAAAAAGTTTGTTTCTGCAGTGAGAGAGAAGCTCAGTGGTCTCAGCCCCAGTTCCCGAGCATGGCCCTGGGGTGGTGCTGCTTCCAGAGCTTCTGACCCACAGACTGAGGGGGATTGCAGGGATCTCTTTGCCAGTGCTGAGGCAGGAATCTCTTGCTTTGCCTGTACTTGGGTCTGGGTCACAGTTCTGAGGGGCGGTCCTGGAGCAAGGAGTAGCGCTGGCATGGGGGAGCTTGTAGTGGCTGTGGAGAGGAAATTCTCCTCACAGACCAGAGCACAGGCCAGGAAAAGAGTAAACACCTCTCCCCTTATCATACCACCTTGGAAGAACTGAAAATGTACAGGTCCCTAGAAGTATCTCTGAAAACAGCTGTACAAACCCCCAAAGCTTGAAACAGTACATTTCCACATTGGAAGCACACCTCTACCTTAATAAAGAGTTTATAACTCAAGTAATTGGCTGGGATCAAGAGCAAACTTCACAAGAAGTGTCAGACCATAGAATCTTTTTTCTTTTTTTTTGGTAACAAAGAAGAGCAAAACACACAACCAGAAGAAGATAATAAAGTCAAAGCTCCTACATCCAAAGCCTCCAAGAAAAATATGAATCAGTCCCAGGCCTTGGAAGAGCTCAAAAAGGATTTTGAGAAGCAAGTAAGAGAAGTAGAGGAAAAACTGGGAGGAAAAATGAGAGTGATGGAAGCAAATCATTAAAAACAAGTCAACAGCTTGCTAAAGGAGCCCCCAAAAATGCTGAAGAAAATAACACCTTAAAAACAGCCTAACCCAAATAACAAAAGAGGTCCAAAAAGCCAATGAGGAAAAGAATGCCCTAAAAAGCAAAACCGGCCAAATGGAAAAGGAAGTCCAAAAGCTGCTGAAGAAAATACTCCCTTAAAAATTAGAATAGAGCAATTGGAAGCCAGTGACTTTATGAGAAATCAAGACACTGTAGAACAAATCCAAAAGAATGAAAAGTTAGAAAACAATATGAAATATCACATTGGAAAAACAACTGACCTGGAAAATGATCCAGAACAGACAATTTTAAAGTTATTGGACTATCTGAAAGCCGTGATCAAAAAAAGAGCCTAGACATCATTTTTCAAGAAGTTATCAAGGAAAACTGCTCTGATATTTTAGAACCAGAGGGCAAAATAGAAATTGAAGGTATCCACTGATCTCCTCCTGAAAGAGAACCCCAAAGGAAAACTCCTAGGAATATTGTAGCCAAATTCCTGAGTTCCCAGGTCAAGGAAAAAATATTACAAGTAGCCAGAAAGAAACAATTCAAGTATTGTGGAAACACAATCAGGATAACACAAGATTTAGCAGCTTCTACATGAAGGAACCGCAGGGGATGGAATATAATATTCCAGAGGGCGAATGAGATAGGATTACAACCAAGAATCACGTACCCAGCAAAGCCGAGTATAATCCTTCAAGGGAAAAAATGGTCATTTAATGAAATAAATGACTTTCAAGCACTCTTGATGAAAAGACCAGAACTGAATAGAAAATTTGACTTTCTAATACAGCACTCAAGTGGAACATGAAGAGGTAAACAGGAAAGAGAAATCTTAAGAGACTTATTAAGGTTGAACTGTTTACATTCCTGCATGGAAAGATGATATTTATAATTCATGAGACCTTTGTCAGTATTAGAGTAGTTGGAGGGAAAAAATTTATATGTATGTGTATATAGATATATGTATATAGATATAGTGATAGATAGATAGATAGATGGCACAGGGTGAGTTGAAAATGAAGGGGTCATATCTGGAGAATAAAATTAAGGGGTGAGAGAGGATTATACTGGGAGAAGGAGAAAGGGAAAGGAGGAATGGGGTAAATTATCTCACAAAAAAGCAGAAAAGAAAAGGCTCTTACACTGGAGGGGAAACAGGGGAAGATGAGAAAGAATGAGTGAATCTTATTCTCATAGGATTTGGCTTAAAGAGGGAATAACATACACACTCAATTGGGTATGGAAATCTGTCTTACCCTACAGGAAAATAGGGGGAGAAGGGTACAAGAGAGCAGGGCAGATTGGGAAAGGAGGCAATCAGAACCAAACACTTCTGACGAGGGACAGGGCCAAAAGAAAGAATAGAATAAATGGGGGGGTGGGATAGGATTAAGGAAATAGAGTTAGTTTTTCACAACATGACTACTATGGCAGTGTTTTGCATAACTGCACATGTATAACCTATATTGAGTTGCTTGCCTTTTCAATGAAGGTGAGTGGGGAGGGAGGAAGGGAGAAAATTTGGAACCCAAAGTTTTAAAACCACATGTTTAAAAAAAAGTTTTCACATGCAACTGGGAAATAAGAAATATAGGAAATGGGGTACAGAAATCTATCCTGCCTTACAGGAAAGTACAAGGGGAAGGGGATAAGAGAAGGTAGGGAAAGATAAAAGGGAGCACAGACTAGGGGAAAGGATATTTCAGAATGCATGCCATCTTGGGGTGGGGGGAAGGGCAAGATGGGGTGAAAATTTAGAACTCAAAATCTTGTGGAAGTAAATGTTAAAAACTAAAAATGAATAAATTTAAACAAAACAAAAACAATTCAGTCAACAATATAATCTTTTCTTGCCATGAGAACAGGAATGTTAAAAGTATAGCACAAATTAATAAATCACGGACTTCAAAAACTGGTAGAAAAAAGCTATATCCTAGAGGTATATGAAAGTTATTTCTCAATTTTACTTTGAATGACATAAGGTAAATAAGGTTCTTATTAAATTCAAATTGCTGTGTAAATGCAATTTTATTAGTGTGTGTTTATGAGTATGTGTGTGTTTGTGTGTGTGTGTGTGTGTGTGTGTGTGTGTGTGTGTGTTTGTGTGTATCTTGACCTGTGATTTCTTCAGTGTTGGGAACTACTAAGGCGAAAATATCTACCACCAATGTATATCAAAAACTCTTTAATTTATACTTTTTTTTTTGGTGAGGTAATGGAATGAAGTGACTTGCCCAGGGTCATACAGCTAGTAAGTGTGAAGTATCTGAGGCCAGATTTGAATTTAGGACTTCCTGAATCCAAGATTGGTGCTCTATCCACTGCACCATCTAGCTGCCCCTAATTTATACTTTAGGGGAGGTATTTGGGGGCACTGAGAATTTAATGCCATGCCTGTGGTCACATAGGTAGTATGTTTCAGAAGCTGGGCTGGAATTAAGATATTATTGACTACAGCTATAATATCTTATACCCTATCATTTTCATCATTCTTATCATCTCTGCCAACATTATCATTTTTTATTGTTTTCATGAGTGCAGAAGAGTGACTTCAACAGAAACGGTAAATTAGGCAGTTCTGAAAATTAGGATTTCTCTGTGTCTCATATGCCTACAACTACAAAGGAAGGCTGAAGTCCAAAGCATACAACCTTCCATCACAACTTTTATGTCTTGTGGATTGAAAGTGACCTACAGCCCATCATGAAAATATGAAAGGAATGTACTTTGACTGAACATTGCACTTTGAAAAAGGGAAAGGAAAGAGGAAGAAAAAGAAAAGCAAAAAGTCCTCTTTTTATACATCAAGATAACTCTAATTCTAGTTCACATCATAAAATACGTCAAGCATAAAACATACCAGTTTTACTGATTTAAATCTTACAAATTTATTTTTGTTATGTTTGGAACAGCTGACTTTTTTTTGGTAATTATAGAAAACTTCTATTTCAATATTCCTTCCTCAGCATCAGTTCTTCTTACCTCAAAATCTAAAATTGATCTGAGACTTTTGGTGTGCCTACATCCCTCTAATCATGCCTCTCTATGGCTCAGCTGTGGTCCCAAATATGACATCCCTCTCCTAAATTGCCTTGTATATATTTTGCATAAGTTTTATATATAGTGATTTTGCATAAACTGATATGTGTATATATTGCCTTGTACAAATAAAATTTTATGCCCAAACTTCTGCTGATGAGTCTCATCCCAACTTAACTAGGCTGGCTCTCAGAGGACAGATGTAGAGTTCAACTCCAGGGCTATTCTGTAAGTTTGAACTCCATTGCAAAAATCTTCAAAAACCCACAGTAAGTACCACACACTGAGATACCCAAGAAAGATTTCAGGGGGCAGCTAGGTGGCACAGTAGTTAGAATATCCTGCAGCCAGGAAGACTTGAGTTCAAATTTGCCCTCAAACACTTATTAGCTGTGTGACTGGACAGTCACTTAACATCTGTTTGTCTAATTTTTTTTTCATCTTACAAATGGGGATAATAATAGCACCTATTTCTTAGGATTGTTGTGAGGATCAAATGAGATAATAATTATAAAGCCCTTGGTGTAATACCTAGCACACATTAAGCTTTATATAATATAAATGTTAATCAATCATTTATTAGTAGTAGTAATAATAGTATTTTATTAAAAGAACAATAACAAAAATGATAATACTGTTTACATGTGTTTAAGTTTTGCAAAACAATTTATATGTCATCTCATGAAAAAATATTCTAGATGTGAATTCAAAGAATGAAATAGAATAATAGCTATGTAGCATTTATTCAGTTTAGGTAAAAGTGTTTCTTTTTCCAACTCTCAACTTGATATGTTATATTAGAAAAAAATCTTCTAGTGACTTTAGTTTCATTGGATCTACTCACATGAATTGTGACTTATCTTCGCCTCAATCTGGGAATACAGACTTTATAAAGCCTGCTTGAGATGATTAAGACAAAGCTCTCATCTGTAATTTTCACTTTATCCTATAATATATGCACGTGCATATCTGTGTATCTGTTTCTGTGGCATACATTTCTAATTTGAATGGTAATATTAATAGGTGAAGATTAAGAATAGTTGTGAGAAAAATATGGGAAAAAAACAGAGAGGAGCTCAAAGTATCATTTTTCTTAGCATCTCATTTGCACATGACTGATATTAGGAATTTAGTGGTGATACCAGAGAAAAATCTAAGACCTAGAACTATTTGGTGACATTGGGATTATTGCATACTGCCTAGGAATGGCTTGACTTTCAGAACTGTGGACTTTGGTATCTTGACTGAATTATTTCACAAAACAGGCCCTAATTTTGACTGGTAGGGTTGGTTAAGCTGTCTAAGAATCATCAGTGATTGGACCAGGAGAGACTGTCACCTATTACTTGGGAAAGTAACTGGAGAGGGGCAGCTAGGTGGCACAGTAGATAGAGCACTGGTGTTGGATTGAGGAGGACCTGAGTTCAAATCTGGTCTCAGACACGTAACACTTACTAGCTATGTGACCCTGGGCAAGTCACTTAACCCCATTGCCTAGCCAAAAAAAAAACACCAAAAAATAAAGAAAAGTAACTGGAGGAAGAAGGATTTGTGTTGCCATCTATTGCTAGGAAGAGTGGTCTGGAGAAAGACCAACTTGGATTTTCCTTTTTCTAGCACTGCCCGTTAATGCATGAGAGTTAGAAACTCCTTTGGCAGCCCAGAAGAAGCAGCTAGTTGAGATGTAGCCCTGTCCAGAGAAAGGTGGAAAAGTCTTAAAGGAAGTAGCTCTGCTGATCAATAAATTGGTCAGCAATTATTCCTTTTATGTCATATCTAACTTTTCTAAAATTCTATTCACTTCCTCAACTTTTTTCTTGCTTATTTTGTTGTTAGATTTATCTGGTTCTGAAAGGGGGAGATTGAGTCCCCCAGTAGTATAGTTTTGCTGTCAATTTTTTCCTTTAAATCACAAATCTCTTCCTCTAAGAATTTGGATGCTACAGCACTTGATAGATATATGTTTATATTGGTATTACTTCATTGTCTCTGGTACCTTTGTAGTAAGATGTAGTTCATTTCCTTATCTCTTTTAATTAGATCTATTTTTGCTTTTGCTTTGTCTGAGATCAGGATTTCTATCCCTATTTTTTTTTATTTCAGCTGAAGTATAATATATTCTGCTCCAGCCTTTTACCTTTATTATGTGTATGTATCTCTGTTTCAAATGCGTTTCTTGTCAACAAAATATTGTAGGATTCTGGTTTTTAATCCATTCCGCTATCTGCTTCTGTTTTATGGGTGAGTTCGTCCCCTTCACATTCACAGTCATGATTACTACCTTTGTATTTCCATACATCTTATTTCCCCCATTTATACTTTTCTCTGTCCTTTTACCCTGTCCCTAATCACCAGTGTTTTGCTTCTGACCACTGCCTTTCTCAATCTACCCTCTCTTCTAAAAGTCTCCTTCCCTTTTCTTTCCCCTTTCCATTCCTACTTCCCTATAGGGTAAGATAAATTTTTAAACCTAATTGAATGTGTATGTTGTTCCCTCTTGGAACCAAATCTGATGAGAGCAAGATTCAAACAATGCTCCCTCCCTTTTTTCTTTCCCTCTACTATAATAGGTCTTTTGCATCTCTTCATGTGATATAATTTACCCAATTCTACCTCCCCCCTTCTTCTTCTACTAGTATAGTACTTTTTCACCCTTTATTTTTTTATATCATCACATCAAAGTCAACTTATACCCACACCCTCTTTCTATGTATACCCCTTCTAAATGCCCTAATAAAGATGCAGTTGTCGAGAATTACAAATATCATCTTCCCATGTGGGGTATAAACAGTTCAATCTTATTGAATAACATGTTTTTCCCCCTTTCCTGTTTACCTTTTTATGCTTCTCTTAAGTCGTTTATTTAAAGATCAGAATTTATTTGCAGCCCTGTCTTTTCATCAGGAATGATTGAAAGTCCCCTATTTTCATTGAATGTCCATATTTCCCCCTGAAAGATTATGCTCAATTTTGCTAGGTAGTTGATTCTTGGTTGTGTTCCAAACTCTGTTACATTTCAGAATATCATATTCTAAGCCCTCTGATCCTTTACGGTTGAAACTGCTAAATCCTGTGTAATCCTGACTATGGCTTCTTAATATTTGAATTGTTTCTTTTTAGCTGTATGTGGTATTTTTTCCTTAACCTGATAATTCTGCAATTTGGTTTCAATATTCTTTGGAATTTTCATTTTGGGATCTCTTTCAGGAGGTGATTTGTAGATTCTTTCCATGATTATTTTACCATCTGGATCTAGGATATCAAGGCAATTTTCTTTGATAATTTCATGAAAGACGCTGTCCAAGCTCTTTTTTTTTTTTTTATCATGGCTTTCAGGGAAGCCAATAATTCTTAAATTAGCTCTCCTGGAGATATTTTTTTTCCAGATCAGTTGTTTTTCCAATGAGGCATTTTACATTTTCTTCTTTTTTCATTCTTTTCATTTTGTTTGACTGATTTTTGATGTCTCATAGAGTCATTAGCTTCCACTTGCCAAATTCTAATTTTAAAGGAATTATTTTCTTCAGTTATGTTTTGTACCTCTTTTTCTGCTTTTTAAGGAACTGTTTTCTTCAGGAGATTTTCTTTTTTTTTTCTTTTTGCTATTTGGCCAATTGTGTTTTTTAAGGAATTGTTTTCTTCAGTCAATTTTTGTCCTTTTTCCAAGCTGTTGACTCTCACATAACTCTCATTTCTTTTCCCAGATTTTCTTCTATCTCTCTTATTTGATTTTTAAAATCCTTTTGGAGCTCTTCCAAGAAGGCTTTTTGGTCTTGAGATCAATTCATATTCCCCTTTGAAGCTTTGCAGGTAGGCATTTTGAAAATGTTGTCTTTTTCTGAGTTTGTCTTTTGATCTTACCTGTTGACATAGTAGCTTTCTATGGTCAGGGCTCTTTTCTGTTTTTTACTTGTTTTAGCCTATTTTTGTGATTTTAAAAGTTGACCTCTGCTCCTGTGGTAAAGGGGGCACTTTCCCAAGCTTCTTGTGTTGGGGGTCAGGGGCCTGGTTATTGGCTTTCTGTTCCATGGCCTCAGGTGCTGGCAAGTTGCCCACTGCACTGGGGTGGCCTGGCCTAGTTGTGGCTGTTGTTCTGGGGGTTCCTGGGTTTGCAGTTTGCCTTCTGTGCTGGGACTGGAGGCCTCACAGCTAGCCTGCTATGCCACTACCCTGCTGATCAAGGACCAATGGGCCTTGGTTGCTGATCTGTGTTGTGGCCATGAGCCTTCTGCTGGCTTGCTTGGACACCGTCTGTGCTGTGCAGTGCTCCTCTTTTACCCAAGACAGATCTTTCCTGAAGTTCTTCTAAGTTATCTTAAGCTAGAAGATTGTTTCACTCCATATTATTTTTGGGGGGATCTGTTACTCCAGAATCTGTTTAGAGGCTTGATTTAACATTGCTTTCAAGAGAAATTGCGAAGGGCCCAGGCAACTTCTTGGCTTTTCTCAACCATTTTGGCTCTGCCTCCTCTGCAACTATTCCTTAGGGTGATAAATGAAATCAGGGCTTGAAGTCCAGAGTTGTAAATTGTCAAGTATATCTATTTCTTATTTCTTTACCTACTTGCTATGTTTCTCTGACTCTCCCCCACTACTTTCAACCTGTCAGCATGAGTTCAGATTGGATGAGTGACCCACCCCAGAGAGAAAAGAGTAGAGTTGTTGCCTCATCCCATGCTGGGTCCAGGATTGAACAGAAGGGAATTGGGCTGGATTTCCTTTAGAAGATTACAAAATTTATATAATGACCCCAAGCTTCTCTCTGGAACAAAAACCCATTTTTTCTTTTTTTAACATTAATACTCTTACTGTGATGTGTTATGGTTTTCAGTTAAGTACAAGACTTTGAACGTGTGTTAAATCTGGAAAGGCACTAAGAGCTATGAAAATGAATATTAATAGTGCTCATTGGGGGCAATTTTTGTATTTTCTCTGAACTAAGCTATCATTAGGCTAGCACTGCCCTGACAGCTTATGGGCCTTTGCCAGCTTCTGTTTCAAGAACTGGCATCACACAAAGCCTTGAGCCAATATTGCTAAAGCCCGAAGATTTCACAATAAAAAGAGGGAAATGAAGGCTCTGTATTTGTTTTAAAACTCCTTCTATCATTTCTTATGCTTCCTAATGACAGCAATTTTTTTTCAAGGCTGTCCAGATGCAATAAGAATTTTAATTTACTCTTCAAAAGAAGCTGGTCCATAACTCACCAGAACAGACTGCTTTGTAAGTTATTTAGTTCTTCTCCTTGTGATAAAGTCTGAACACAGAGACATTTGTTATGTTTTGTCTCTCCTCTTTCCATGTGGTAGGTGTTTGGAAACCTAGTCATTTCAAACATTAAATGATTTGTTTGCCATGTGAATTGTTGCTTTTCAATGTAATAAAGTCTATGTTAGAGATTTCCACACTGATATTTTAAAATCCTCTCTTGTTCTGCTCTTCCTAATGCAGAGGGCCCTGGTGGTGATTTCTGAGGTACAGGTATGTTGGTAAACTGGGCTGAGGCTTTTTCTAAGCTACATTCCCAGTAAGATTGTCTTTTGATGTCTTATTACAAACGTTACACAGGCAGAAGGCACATATTTTTGCTTAAAACCTAATCAGCATATCTTCTTAGAGAATGAGTACCAAATGACTGTATTTTTTGCCTTTCTGGACTGCATGTCACAGTGGTTTCCAAGATATCCAGATCTACACCACAGCTTTTGAAGTTGTGTGTCATTTTTCTGTGGATATATGTATTTTACCCCTCTGTTGATGATTGCTGAATATCTACTCATGATGCAGCAGTTATTCATTTGGTTCCATATTTTCTCCATATCACTCTTTGCATATAGAGATATGGCAACAATTCCTAGAAGGGCTGTTGTAGAAATATTTATAGCATCAATTGATACAGACATTAAAGGTGTAAAAAGACACTTTTCCCATAATAACCCTTCTGCATCAGTGCAAGCATCACTTTCCTCATTTTATAAGTGTGAAAGATCAAAGCTCAAGGAACTTCAAGAACTTGCTAAAGGTCACACAAATAATGAGTCATAAGTCTACAACTTTCTTACACCTGGAATATGGAGTAACTTTAGAATAAATCAGCACCATATCATTAAAAGTATAAACAATGAGATGACATTTGTTTAGATGGTTGTATTTGAGAGGTTATACCACTGAATACATGAATAAAAAATTAAATGCTTATTGTGTTCCAAGCACTGCGCTAATTCACAGTAGAATTGTAGAAAGAAAAGTAAGACAGTCTATGCTGTTGAGGAGCTTACAGAGAAGGTAACAAAAACAAGGAAATGGTGGCCAGAAAAGGCAGTTTTAGGATTATGAAATGAGTCATTGGGCAAGAAGCTGACATACTCTTTTCAGGAAAAAAAGGTAGTTTAGGATGGATTACTGAGCAGTGTTGGGAGTGGGAGTGGGTGGATAGGAATGTGGCAGCAGAGCAGAAGGCAAACTTACTCTTGTGGATGGGCCAAATGGGGTGTGAAGCATGGTTTAGTTTAGGACCATATAGATATAGTGAAGAGCCACTGTACTCCCCAATCAAGACAGCTCTTCTCTATAAAAGGTGTTCTAAAGCTGACTATTAAGTTGCCAGGCACTACTTTCTTGGCTTTTTATTCCTTTTTAATCCAGGCCTGCCTACTCTTAAATCTGTGTAGAAAATTCCCAGTGTGGAAACTCTTTCTACTGATACAGTACAGAAACAAGTCTGTTACTACTTAGAGAGCTGTGTGGGTATTGAGAGATTAAGTGACTTGTACATGGTCGCTCAGTTAATAATGTCAAAGGCAGAAATTGAACTAAGAACTTTCTAATTTCAGGGACAGTCCTTTGGCCTAATGGCATGCTTCCCTTCCTCAATAATTCTGTTTACTTGATTTATTCAGTATCCCAGTATAGTTCCTGAATTGTGTATAGGAGTACTTTCAAATTGCCATTAGGATTTTAAAATTTCTCTGTTTGAGAATTGCCAGTTTAGTTTTCACATCCAAATCAGGTTATTTCCTTGATCCTCCTCCATGTCTTTAGGCTTCAAAGCTGGTATTTTGAACTATACACGTTACCTTTCAGAATCCTCATCTTTGTTTTATTGCATCCTCTCATTTGAATTTTGGAAATCAGATGTTTCTTTCATATAACACAGTGTCCTAATTAAAATATTAAAAGATGCATTTTGAATGGAGTGAATTTACATGGGGATGAAAAGCTGCATGGTGCAATGGCTGACATCTCCTTTTTATATTTCAATGGCACTTTTGGAGTGCTTTAGTTAACCCTCTCAGCATTAAATATAGTGGATGGAGGGGAAATGTGGAATAGGAAGAGAAGTTAAGAATGAAAAATAGACTTCAACATCATGTATACATACAATTGGGAGAGGTGGCATACTTTTTTTCCTGATTAAATTTTATAGTCTAGAACAACATGGGATCACAGAATAAAAGTGGAAAGAGACCTTTGGTTTGACTCCCTCCTTTTTCAGATGAAGAAACATAATTAGAGGTTAAGTGATTTGTACTGTCACACTAGTAGGAAGCTGCAGAACCAGGGTTCTAAAATAGGTTGAAAATTCAGCATGTCTTCATTATGCTAATTACCAAATGTTTATTTCACAAAGAAAGAGATCACTCCAAAGAAACATTCTTTTCTAATTAGAAAGAAATATCCATGCTAAAAAAAATTCATTTAAAAAAAATGAAAGGGGGCAGCTAGGTGCTGCAGTGGATAGAGCACTGGCCCTGAAGTCAGGAGGACCTGAGTTCAAATCCGGCCTTAGGCCAAACACTTGACACTTACTAGCTGTGTGACCCTGGGCAAGTCACTTAACCCCAATTGCCTAAAAGAAAAAATGAAAAAAAAAAAGAAAGAACTGGAATATTAAGCTAAATGATGAAAAGAGGCACAGCCAGAGGGAAAACGGAATATCTAGACCTCAGCCTATATTATAAGGCAACAGTCATCAAAACCATTTAGTATTGTTTAAAAAAAGAGAGAGAGAAACTAATGGAACAGGCTAGACAAAGGAGAATAAGAAACAATGAAACTCAATGACCCAATGTTTTATAAAGTGGAAAACATAAATTACCTAGAAAAAAACTCCTTATTTCATAAAAACAGCTGAGAAAACTGGATCCTATGCATGGCTGCCAAATTGACTTTCTCCTAGTTCTTCACACGATAAATTCTATCTCTAATTCCATCTCTGTGCCTTTATACAGGCTGCCACCTAAGCCTGGAACATATTCTCTCTTCAGCCCCACCTCTTAGAATTTCCTATAGCATTCTAAATGTAAGATTTGTACTATATATTAAATATGTGTGGTGTTGTAATTTGTCCTTCATTTTCAGAAAGAACCAATGACATCATGGGTAATATCTGTGATATCTTCACTTGTTCATGAATTACATTTACCTAAGGCAGAGTTGCACAGTAGTGTAATCCTCACTTTTTCATTCATTATTATAGAGGTCCAATAGCAGGACAAAAATCAAGATGATTGGCAATGGCCCAGGATGCAGTGAATAATCTCAGTGTCTTCAATGTCTGACCAAGCTCTAAGTACGCCAAAGTCCCTGCTTCAGCCTCCTTCATGGTTGTTGGAGCAACTTATTGTCATTTGTGCATTCTTCAGTGGAAAGCCTTCACATACTTGGAGTAGACATTCCACTAACTCACCAACAGGTTTGAGGTCTGTTGGTACTCTCAACCTGGTTGTAGCTGGTATGCGAAGACGATTTTACTGGGGTGTGGACCCTAGGCATACTACAGTTTTTTGGAGCCATAGGTGAGAGTTGTATGACAGTTAGACACCAAAGGTAGATGGGCAGCCCTGAAGTGGCCTCAGCAAGTCATCACACCACAGATGGTAGTCCTCCCTGAATTTCTCATATGGCAAGAGAGAAGTGTGAATGAGGCTGGGCAGTGATAGTGGTGCTAGATGGGGAACAGACAATTTTCTTTCATGAATAAGTCAGAAATTGCTCCTATAAATCAGATCCAGGAAACAATTTCACATAATTGTGTAGTGATCCTCTCAAAATCATCCTGTTCTTATTGTACAATGGCAAAAAAGCTTTTCTGTGACACGGATATAAAATATACTAGAGTCAAATTAGACATGCATAAGAAGGGAAACCAGTTTCAGAATGCTCTTTACAAAATGGCTGGTGAAAAAACTGTTCCAAGAAATATATTTGCATGTATATGTTTAAATAAGTATGTATGTATTTTCATGTACTTATATACACATTACATATAGACACATATTAAAATTATGTTGAACTTGCTTTGTATGTGAACAATGCCCTTGGTTGACCATAGTTTAGGAGATTAGGCTAGATCATATTTAGAAATCTGCGAATCATTTTTGGTGATCCAGAAGTACTTACTTCTATAAAAGATCATATTTTTGATTACAGCATTCTCCCAAAGGTCCTACCTAGCTATAAAATATGGAATAAAATGATTTGAGAGGAATAACAAATTTGAAAAATAACTGAAAGAACAATGGAAAGACTCATCATGGTGGATGCAATATTTTACCAATGGTTATATGCCTACATAAAAGACACCCAGGAAAACATTTAATATTATAAATAGAGGGGTGGGTGGACAGCAGACAGACATCCTAAAAAGCTCATCAATACCCTTGAGATATTAGATCAATGAGATTAAAGTCTCTGAAATATATTATTGGAAATTGTTTTAAGGATATTTAGGCAGATATGGAGAAGAGGAAGGGGTAGAAGCAGTGTGATCAACTTTTTTACAAAGAATTATGGTCTGATAGAATCTCAGATTCATCAGGGAATCTAAGTACGCTCACTCTTCCAACAGTTGTGTGTAATGCCTGTGGTCCTCATAAATCAAAGATGACAGAACATGTGTGGTACTTGTGTTTTATAATGTTTTCCTCCTTGACAATTTCATTATGTCAAAGAGGCAGAATTTTATATGTGTAGCACAACTAGGGAAGAATAGCTAAGATGATACTACTCAGGAATAGTTAAGATAATATCATCATCCAGTTAGTTATGTAAGTTATGTTGCATGTTTATTTAATAATTGATCATCTTGAAGAGGTCAGGAGAAACTGATTGTGTTGTATGGGCTTATTAGAGACATTTAGGGAAGTTTTGTGCCTAGTGGAGTTTCTTTATGATTTAAGTAGACTGCAGGTACTCATTTTTCTGCTTGTTGAACATAAGGTCAAATATTTCTTGTGATACCTTCAGCATATATAAGCTAAACAGCTAAAGTGAGCTTTATCCCCTTCAAGGAACAGATCACTTACCAGTACCATTTACCACTTAACTCCTGATCAAATAGACTTTACCTTCAGATAAAGCAATGTTTCTAAGAAAATAAAATAGGTCATTCATTTCTCTTAGCCTCCTTCCATGCATTTCAAAGGAAAGCCTACTGTAATTCAGACTTTGCTCAAATATTCTTTTCATGATAAAAGATTGTCAAACTACACTATACTACATTGGACATTCACCTTGGCATTCAGGGACATATAAGCATGGTAATAACATTAAATGTGCTATGAACAAAGGATTCAAATGGATCTTTGATGGAATGAAACAAGAATATATTAAATGCCTACTGTGCACCAGCCACTGTACTGTGTTCCACAAATATAACCTCATTTGCATCTCACAGCAGCTCTGGGAGTTAGGAACTACTATTATCCCCATTTTACAACGGAGGAAACTGAAGAGACGGAAGTGACTTCTAGAAGGTAAGATGTAAAGTATCAGGTTTTCCTGAACCTAGATAGAACACTCTATCTACTGCTGCACCTAGCTGACTGATCTCATTGTCTTGGATGTTCCCTGAAAAGATATGAATCCTAACTTATCTATTCATGCTTATTCTACATGACTCTTATTGATGATCTTCAAGTTCACCACAGGAAACCCATCCAACACGCTCACTTTTTCCTCACCTCCTCAAGATGATCAATTATTAAACAAACATGCAACATAATTCACAAAACTAACTTGAAGATGGTGATAATAATATCCTAAGTAATATTATCTTAACTATTCCTCCTTAGTTGCTGACACAAACACAAAAATACATTTTATTTTTTGAGCCAAAACCGATAGGAAAATAAAGATCCAATGCTATTATAGTCATTTGATTCACTCTTTGGTGAGATTTTACTGTCATTTTATTTTTGTATTCTCTAGCTCTGTTTTGGATAAGAAGCTGAACAGGGAATAATAATGTATACTTCAAATATGAAAAAAAAATGAAAGTATGACTCCGGTACTTGGAGGATAAGTTCTTCAAATAATTTAAGTCTGCATGACATCAATTTTCTGAAGGGCTGTCATATTGTAGACACATCAGATTTGTTCTGCATGGTCCGAGAGAGCCCAACTAGGAATAATGGGAGAAAGTTACAAAGAAGCAGATTTTGGTTTGACTTTAAGTAAACATTTCTTTAAAATTCAAGCATTTCTAAAGTGCCATGGGCTGCCTTTTGAACTTGGAGTTTAATACTCCTTGAAAGTCTTCAGATATATTCTAGATAACCATTTCTTGGTGATATCATGGAGGGCATTCTCAGGAAGGTATAGGTTTTGGATTAGATAACCTTTTGGTTTCTTCCTATCCTGAAGTTCTGTGAAATGTTTGAAAATCTTTAGTATTTAGATATAGAGATCAAACATTGCCAACGAAAGTGATTAGATAACATTTTCTCAAGTACCTTGCAGACCAGAGGCAATCTTCATGTGGAGAGAGATGAACAGTGCATATTGATCTACAATCATGGGAGTGAGTGGCTAACACCAGGCATCAGAGGACTGTCAGAGTTATTTTCAGCAATCAGGAGTCATGTGGCTATACATGTCCCTAACCCTCTCACCTGTGGCATGCCTAGAAAAGTTCTGGACATAGAGTCAAGATATACCTGGATTCAAATCCTGCCTGTGGTATTACTTTTGTGACCATGGGCAAGTTATCTAATCCCTTGAGCCTCACTTTCTGTATCTATGAAGTGGGAAAAACAATCCCTCAAGCTTCTATCTGATAGAACTGCCAAATGACAGAATCTATGTAAATCATCTTGCAAATCTCAAAGCACCATACATGTCAATCATTATTACCCTTATACTGTACCAAATTACAAAATATAGCATAAAAAAGGGGAAAGATGCCTACTTGATTTATAGCATTTCAGAGCTAGAAGGAATCTGAGATTATTTAGTTCCAACTTCTTCATTTTACAGAGGAAGAAACTGAGACCAGAGGAGTGATATAACTTGTCCAAAGTCATATAACTTATTCAATAACAGTCAAGAATAGAGTCCAGACCTTCCAGTTACTAACCCAGTATTTTTTTTTTGCGTTGGATCATTCAGCCTCCACAATGGGAATCCTCAAATGATCTTTGTGATTTATTCAAAGACCAACTGATTATTCTTGTACAGTAAATTTCTAAAAGTCTGATTAATGCATGGATGGCATACTATGGGGTAAAGTCAGATTCCATTTTTCAATTATTCAATAGGGGATGCTGGTGATCAAGGGCCTACACTTGTTTTTTATTCAATGAAACAAGCATTTATCATAACAATATGCCAAGCATTCTGCAAATTGATGTTAAATACAAACATGAAACAATACCTATTCTCAAGGAAATTGCATTCTACTAGGTGTTTGGTGATCAGAACAACATACATATGAGTAAATACAAAATAATATATAAAATAAATATTAAGTAACATAGAGATGGAAGTAATAACTGGATATCAGAAAAAGCCTCTTGTAGAAGATTGCATTTGATCAATTTTCAAGTTCAAGGGAGGGGTTTCCATGAACACAATAGGGGCAGACTTGTTTTCCAAAAAGCAAACAAATTAAGGGATAGAGTGGACATTTTCTACTTGACTCAGGTGCTGGAGAGGCTACCTGACCAAAAAAAAAATCTCTATTCTTCATTAGTTGGTAAAATAGTGGGCACCAGCTTATTTATGTTTGTGAAGAACTGTAGCAGAGGCACTTCCATATGGGCATTTTATTTTTCCTTTAAAATATTTTTGAGAAACCTAATGAATTGTCTAACATAACGTATCATGTAATAGAGAAGGACTTTATCATACCTTGGGGGACACTCAAGCTTTTGATTGTCACCAGTTTCTCTGAAAGCAAGAATCCATTTAGAGCATTTGTCTCTGTCAGTATTAGAATGTCACTTCTTTCAAATAGAGGCTCCTGGGTTTTATATGCAAATATCTTTACCTGAGTATATCTGAAAATTTCTCTTAGAGCCATTTTCAAAGTCAATGCCGATCAAAGTGCCAGGGGCTTAGATCAAAACTGCCAAATGCCTTTTAAAGAATCCTCTTTGTCTTTTTAAATTTTATTTTAGTTTTTTTTTTTGGTTTTTGCCTGCAGTTCAAAGCAAGTTAATAAACATTATCTCCCTGATTTTGTTATCACAAAGCAACATTTTAAATTGGCATTCTTATGAGATCACCCTGAAGATGAGGTAGTTTTATGGGCAGAATAAAAAAATAGCTACTGTATTGTTTTATGTACTGTAAAAAAAATAGATCAAAATGTTGTGAGGGAAAAATGAGCTGCAGAATTATAAGATTTCTGCAATTTCTACTTTTAATGGAAAACAAGGGGGTCATTACTGTGCTTCTTGATGTAGGGGTGTTTTTGAGCAATTATGATTATCTGCTTCATAAATTTTGTTATTTCAGTTGGCCGTCTTTGATCCAAAATGACTAATTGCACTGCAACAGGGTAGTATATTAAAGTTCATGGGGGTAAGTAAACCCACACATATGAACATATGCATATTTACATATGTTTATATAAATGCATATAACATGTACACACTCCTTACAATTGACATATTATTGTGATTATTCATAAATATAATTTTTAACTTTAATTATAATTCATTTAAGTTTTTAAAGTGAGGCAGTATGGTTTAGTCAGAGGAAAGCTTATTATACTTTATTTTAGGAAAAATCTTTGTTTGAATCCTTCCTCTTATACTTACTAGCTAAGTGGCCTTGGGCAAGTCAAATGAATGCTTCTTGAGAAGGAAGATTTTGCTTTGTTCCTATATATGTATCACTTAGCACCGTGCCTAATAGACACTTAGGAGGAAGTTAATTAGCATGTGTGGGATGAATGGATGGATAAGTAAATGAAGTCATTTAACTTCTTAGCTTCAATTTCTTTTTCTAATTGTTGTATAAATAGGGTTAATAATAACTTCAGTTCATTGGATTATTACATAGATAAAATGAGATAAAAATATGTAAAGTGCTTTGCAAATGACACAGTCTAAATGTTAATATTATTATTGCTTTATGTTGAATTATTGTATCATATTAGATATTAGTAGTATTACCACAGGATTTAAAAAAAACAACACCCAATCACCAATGATAACAAATTCTGAAGACATAAAAATCATTTTGCCTTTAGTAATACATCTAAAAATGTTAATGACTTACTAACTTTTTGATGTAGTTAAGAAATGGAAATTGATTATTTTTAATACTTTTAGAGATATTCAAAACTTACAAAAGGGAACAGGAAATATGAGATAAGGGAAGAGGGCAGGGGCAATGTCTTAAAAATTAAGATATATAGGTTTAAATTCTGACCAGTTATTCAACTCCTAGCTGTGCAAATGTGGGGAAGTACAGTCAGATATGGCTCTCATTTGAAACCTATCTATCTTGAAATAATGTACCAGTGGAAGGGCTTCACTGGAATACCCTTTAAAAATGCAACAGTCACCTTCACATCAGGAGGAGGAACAAGAGTTGGTCTTCAGTTAAGGTTGAAGTATATTAATAATAGCAATCAGAATGATAATAATTCTTTTGCTCATGGTTGTTGGTATTACATAAAACATTTATATGATGATTTAGATTAGTAATTGCCCATTTAAGTTGGTAGTTTTCCATTTAAACATTGATTTAACTTCATAGAGCGCTATTTAAAACTTTTCCAGCACAGCTTAATGTACTGGAAGAAAATATATCAGTTTCTTCTTAACGGAAAACCATCATTATTAAAAAGTCTTCATGTCAGGCCTGTTCTCTCTCTTTTCTATTTGATGTTCTTACATGGAGATGATGACACTATTCATCTGTCAGTGAACATTGTCTCTAAGGCATTTGTTTTCTTGTTTTTGTTTGTTTTTACTTTTTAACCAGTAGTCATGTTGGATGTTTCTGAACTATCCACACTGTCTCTTATGGGCAATATCATTGTTGTTGTTGGTTATCCTTCATTCTCAAAGACGACCATGACATCAGGAAGATGATGCCATGACTTGCAAATGAATTGGATTTAAGTAAGGGAGTGTTGTGCAAAGTCACCAGCCTCACTTTCTCCTATGGAGCCATCTGAGCACAGTGACAAGATATAGATCAGCATGAATAGAAATAGCCCTGGATGCAGTGGGAGACCTCGGACTTTTTAAGTTAATGTCTTTCTCAGATCTCATTTCCAATGAGGACACACCCATTGAATGATTAAGAATAGGTAAGAAACAAGCAAAGAATGGCCTCTTTAACCTAGTTAAAAAAACAAAAAGATCACTATGGGAGGGGAAGACCTTCAGGGTTTCTGGCCAAAACAGATATGTTTGCTATACATTCATTCTGAGGCATCAGGCCCCAAACAATGACCAGACGGCTTGGACTGGGAGTCACAGTTTCCCAAACAATGAGAACCAGAGTGATTTGAGTTTCAACTCATGGTGGAACATGGTCCTTAAGGAAGAAATCTAACCTGTAAACCCCAAGATGTCTTGTGAGGTTTCACAAAGCTTTTGGATGAAGACTGGCCAGTGTTAAGGGTAAATCCTGTGGCCCTGAAATGGAACTCTTTGTTTCCTATGACATTTTCCCCCTTTCATAATAATAATGCCAGACTGTTTCACATACTCCTAAGTTCTCATTAAGTGCATTCGTAGTGTTCTAATCTTCTAATTCCTGACTAATGGCTGGAAATTCTTCAGTTTTTCTATCTATTTCCCGTGACTTGTATACCAAAGTGACAGATGTGACAGGCTTTTTGAAAACATCTCACATCTTGTCTATAACTTCACATTCTGTTCTGTCACATTAGCAAAGATGGATATCAAACTTCATTTCATACTTAGCTTTCTTTGCTCCACACATAGAATACTTGTAATTATTTTGATTCAAGAAATAACATATAGCCTGATTTTAATAATTAATAGGCAAATATTCATTAAGCACCTCTTATCTTTCAGGATTAGTTCAGAACATAGCTTTTTCTTCTCTATTTGTATTCCAACAGATCTGTGATCTCATCAATCTGCATATTCTCTTCAACAACATGACTTATAAACTCTTCTTGTTGTCTTGTATGATTCTCATCTACACTCTCCTCAAAATTTGTCACAAAATTTGTTACAAAAATTTGTAGAACTGTTTTAGAAGTCCTGTAAGAGAAAGCTTTCTTTTTAATATGCATATATAATGTATGTATATATGCATGTATATATATATATAATTTACTTATTTTTAACATTCATTTTTAAAAAATGAGTTATGAATTATCTCTCTCCCATACTTTCCCAATCCATTATGAAAGCAAGAAATATGATATCAATTATACATGTGAAATCATACAAAACATATTTCCATGTTGCTAAAAAAGCAAGAAAAACAAAGAGTAAAAAAAATGTATGCATCAATCTGCATTCAGACTCCATTAACTCTTTCTTCAGAGTAGGATAGCACTTTTCATCATAAGTCCATCAAAATTGTCTTGGATCATTGTATTGATCAGAATAGCTAAGTTATTCGTAATTGATAGTTGTACAATATTGCTCTTACTGTGTATAATGTTCTCCTGGTTCTGCTCACTTCATTTTACATCAGTTCATATAAGTCTTTCCAAAGTTTTCTGAAAACATCTTCCTCATCATTTCTTGTACCATGATAATATTCCATCACAATCATATATCACAACTTGTTTGGCCATTCTCCAATTGATGGGCATCCCCTCAATTTTCAAATTTTTGGCACAACAAAAAGAACTGTTACAAGTATATTTATATGTATAGTTCCTTTTCCATTTTCTTTGATCCTTGGTATATAGACCCAGTAATAGTATGCTCTCTGGACATAGTTCCAAATTGCTCTCCAGGATAATTGGATTAGTTCACGACTTCACCAACACTGTAATACTATTCCAATTCCAATTCTCTCCAATTTGTCTTTTTTAGGTTTCTGTCATATTAGCCAATCTGACAGGCATGAGGTGGTACCTCAGGGTTGTTTTAATTTGCATTTCTCTTATCAATAGTGATTAAGAGCATTTTGAAATGAGGTTATAGGTAGCTTTGAAGTCTTTTTCTGAAAATTGCCTGCTCATATCCTTTGACTATGTGTCAATTAAGGGCATGATTTGTACATCTTATAAATTTGACAAATTTTTATATATTTGAGAAATGAGGTCTTTATGAAAGAATTTTGCTGCTAATTTTTTTCCTTTTCCTGCTTTCCTTCTAATCTTGGCTTCTTGGCTTCTAGTCTATTTCTTGTTTGATCATTTTATGACTATTTTTTCCATCGATCTGACAGATAAAATTCTCATGCTCTCCTAATTTGCTCATTATATGACTCATTATATCTAAATCATGTACCCATTTTAACCTTATCTTGGTATATGGTGTAAGATTTTGGTGTATAAGTAGTTTCTGACAAAATACTTTCTAGTTTTCCCAGCAATTTTTGTCAGTGAATATTTGTCCAAAAGCTTGGATCTTTGCATTTTTAAACACTAGGTTACTATGGTTATTTACTGTTTGTGGTGCACTTAATATGTTCCATTAAGCCATCATTATTTCTTAGCCAGCACCAGCTTTTGTTTTTTTATGATTACTACTTTATAATAGTTTGAGATGTGGTACTGTTAGGCTATATTCTCACATTCTTTTCCATTAATTTTCTTGATCTTGACTTTTTGTTCTTCCAGATGAATTTTGTTTTTATTTTTTTCTATCTCTATAAAATAATTTTTGGTAGTTTGATTGGTATGGCAATAAATAATTTAGGTAGAATGAAAATTGCCATTTTTATTGTATTGGCTTGGCCTACCCATAAGTAATTACTATTTTTATAGTTTTTTAGATCTGTCTTTATTTGTGTGAAAAGTGTTTTGTAATTTTGTTCATATAGTTCTTGGGTTTGTCTTGGTAGCTATATTCCCAAGTATTTTGTGCTGTCTGTAGTTGTTTTAAATGGAATTTCTCTTTTTATCTCTTCCTGCTGGACTTTTTCTTTCTTTTTTTCTTTTTTTTGGTAATATATAGAAATGTGGATGATTTATGTAGGTTTATTTTCTATTATTTAACTTTGCTGAAGTTGTTAATTATTTCAAGTATTTATTAGTTGATTCCCTAGGATTCTCTAAGTATACCATCACATATTTGCAAAGAATGATAGTTTTATTTCCTCATTGCCTATTCTAATTCTTTCAATTTCTTTTTTCTTCTCTTATTTCTATAGCTAACATTTCTAGTACGATATTGAATAATAGTGGTTATAATAGGCAACCTTGCTTCAACCTTGATCTTATTAGGAAGGATTCTAGCTTATCCCTATTGTAAATAATTCTTCCTGATAATCTATCCTTATTTATTTATTTATTTGTTTGTTTGTTTGTTTGTTTGTTTGTTTGTTTTGGTGAGGCAATCAGGATTAAGTGACTTGCCCAGCTAGTGAGTGTCATGTGTCTGAGACCAGATTTGGACTCAGGTCCTCCCCTGACTCCAAGGGCTGGTGTCTATCTACTGCACTACCTTGCTTCCCCTTGCTGATTATTTTTTAATAGATACTGTGTATCATTTTAAGGAAAGCTCCATTTATTCCTATGCTTTCTTTTGTTTTTAATAGGAATGAGTGTTATATTTTGTCAAAGGCTTTTTCTGCATCTATTGAGATAATAATTGATTATGCATATGCATACATACATATATGTTAATTAATTCAAGTAGTTATTAGGTGCTAATACATTCACACACATAAATATACACACATACACACACATTATATATATATATACACATACACACACATACACACAACACACACACACAGATGAACACATTAGATCAATCAGTTCTATTTCAGTCAACAATATAACAGCCAAAAAAGTAATTTTATGGGAATATTTGATGCTCTTCCATGATCAGACCTTATCTGTACTTTTGTGTTCAGTTCTAAGTTATAGTTTAGGAGGGATATTGATATGCCAGAGAATCTCTAGAAGAATATAATCATGCTGGTAAAGTTCATTTAGTCTATATTACATGAAAGTCAGTTAAGTGAACTAGGCATGTTTAGCCTGGAAAAAGCACAATCTAGTATTGAAAAAACTATCTCATGGAAGAAGAGTTGTTAGTTCTGCCTGGACACAGGATTGAACTTGGAGGAATGGGTAAAAATTTTAAAGAACATTTAACCTTAGTATCCAGGGTGGGGGGGTGGGGAGATGGTGAAGGAAACTTCTGTTGAAGCAATCATTAGTTGTTTAATTACAAATATTTTAGAACTTCCAGTCTTTGAGAGTTGGCAGAGGCATTGCTATGTTAAGGGACTTGCCTAATGTCACACAACCAACATGTTCCACAGAAGGTGTTGGAAATTAGGTCTTCTTGACACTATTAACCACTCCATGATATCTTTCTTAAATTGTTCCAAATACTACAAATTCTCTAAATTCCTAGGCTACATTTCTTTTCCTGCTTTGCTCCTTTTTTATATTAACAGAATAGGTTGGTTTCAGAATAGCATTTGTGAAGCTGTTAACAAAGATGAAACATTTTTAAATGAATTCAATCACTTCCATTGCGAGTCTCCAGTGTGTACTCATGTAATTCATATGTGGAACTTCATTAGGCCACATTTTGTCTCTAAATGTTAGATAGTTTTATTACTGAGAACATTTGGTTAGAAATGCCATTACTTATTCCACCAATATTGTGCTCCATTGATAAAGAGCATAGTGGCAGTAAATTAAAGGCTTCTGTAATTGTTCAATCTATCTCAACTATGTAAATTATAATTAAAAACATGAAATTGATTTTTATGAAGGATCTGAAGTCTTCACTATGGAAATGAATTATCTGTGCCAGACCACTAGAATATCTTTTAATGGAAGGGTGAGCACTTCATGTCCCCTGGGTCTGATATAATCTCATTAACCTCTCCAAAAGTCCATCTGCAATGGCTGTTCTGTTTTCAATTTGGGGACTCATTTTTTTTTCTTTTAAATTTGTATATTCTTAATTATTTTCCAAGAAGTAGTGGTACCCATAATGTTCCCTTTGCTAATTTGTTGCTCCGTACCCTTTAGCCTTCAGGTTAACCCTTTGTAATACAGTTCATAAGCACATGAGGAATCTGTGGTTTTAGCAACATGAGTTCTGGTATCAGAACTCTTTCTACCACCCCAGATGGGAATCAATTTATGCTTCAGTAGACTAAGTCTCAGTGAGTTGACTGAGAAAAAACAGAATTTAAATGCTTTGGTTGAGAAATAGCAAAGGCACAATTTGAACCCAGATGCCCTTGACATCAAATTCAGAAATATATCTGGGTCATTTACCATGTTGTCCTTGCAGAATTCAAAAGAGGACAATCATGTAAATTGATCCATTCATTTAGACTTAAAACTCCCTAGGAGTTAACATTTCCATAGCAGGTTCAATTGGCAACATTCAGTTGACTCCTAATATTAAGTAAATTAGAATTGGTTATCTACTAAATTTGCCTAAAATATCTCAATGGATATGTGATGTTCTCTAAGCTTTTGCTCCACTGGCTACAGACAGTAACCCATCAACATCTTTTCCTTGTCCTCCATGATTTTTTGTCGATGGCTTATGAAAAGAGTTGAAATAGTCTTGCTATAATCGAATGTGGTGTCTTCTTCTGTCCCCCTCCCCTTTTTTTCTAACAGCACTGCTTTTGATCTTTGCTCTAATATGTGGATGACTTGATTGCACACACAGCTGATTCTGATATGATTCACACATATTAATGAGTTGTTTCCTGTCTGTTAAGGATATAATCAATTCCTTTTTAGAAAGATGACGCTGCCTATTATTCATTCATCTAGAGCCTTATTAGCTCTTTGCTACTCTTCTGCAAGAAAATATTGATGACTAAAAGACACAACTGAGGCTATGAAGTAATCATGGAAAATTTTGGACTTTCATATTATCAAACACATTTTTCTACACAACTTTTACTCTTTTCCATTTTGCTTGACTTCACATTGAAAGCCTTGGATATCATGGTAAATACTGGCTTGGTTTTAAGAATCTAGTTTAATTTCTTCCTAGAAACTCTCTTTTTCCTTTAAAACAGATATTAGAACATAAAGTTCATTTCTCTATGAATAATGTGTCAATAAGTTTCTAAATTTAGAGCTGCTTAGGACTTTATAAAATTATTTATCCCAACCTTCCTCCTTTCCCCCATTTGATAGAGAAGTAAACTGAAAACTGTGGTAGCAAAGTGATTTCTCCACAGTTAAACAAGCCATAGAAGCAGTAGGTTTTAAACCAGGTCCTCTGGCACCCAACTCTAGCATTTCTTCTTTTCACTGAATGATGCTAATTTTAACGAACACTACAAAACAAATTGACCACGTGTCCCGTTAAATATTGCTTCTTCTTCCCTTTAGGTGAATTATAAAACCAACTCTTCTAATTACTGTGGTTAACTCTCTAAGAACAATCTATGAAAATTTCTTATATTTTTCAGTAATTTCTTTGTGACTTCTCATTTCATTTATAGTACAAATGTCAGAAAAATGTGGTTCAGATGCTCCGGCAATATAAACAGTCATTGATTGCTAGACAAAGATTTAACATTTGGAACATAAACAGTTTTGTTAGTGTTTGCAGATGGTATACGAATTGCAATTCATACTCTGCCCCTATTTATCCTCCCCTAACATTTTTCATTGGAAAGAGAATGGGGAAGCAGATGATTGAGAAAAATTGTGAAGTTTTATAAAAAATAATGGATAGTCATGACTAAATAGTTAACCCCCAAAGCAGGCACCACTGGGGTTGGGTGCCTCCACGCTTAGCTAAATTAATCCTGAGGTAGTAGACAAAATGTGTTACCAAAACCATAACTGAAACTTTTCCAGCTTCAAAGTATCTTCCAAAGCACATGATACACCAAAATATGATTTTTATCTTAGAGTTATTTCCAAATTCAGATGAGACATCAGGGTAGGTTTTTTGGAAGACCAATCTATGAATCTAATAGAATCTTCTTCCAAACATTAGCATTTTGTAACATATCTAATGTGTATTTATAAATTTAGGTTGCAACTGTGTAAACTATCATTCGTGGATGGATCACCTAAATTTATAGATGCATTGTTATATTTCTTTGCAGGCACCACATCTTTCCATAGGCATATCCATGGCATATTATGAGCATCAGAGAAGTTAAGTCATTTGCCCAGGTTTATACGGAGGAAAGTATCTAAGGTATGATTTGAACACATGCATTCCAAACTCCAAGTCTAGCATTTAATGCACTCTAATATATTACTTTAAAAAGTGTAACATTCTGTACCAATAAGGGATAGCAGAATCAGTGAGGAATAAAGGTATGAATCCAAATATATAAGATTATAAATACTAAGATATTTATCTATTTGTTTAGAAATTCTAAACCCTGTCTCCTTTCTTTTGGGAAGGTCTCAAACATGAATGCATTTCTATATGAAAGATAAATAATTATTTTTATCTTAGTCGAAAGAAAGTCTCTGAAATTTCTCTTTCTGCTTATTCTAGGTTTCATTCATCATCACTAATAGTTTAATTACCATTCATTCCAGTCTATATCCAAAGTCATATTTAGCATAACCCCATTTGGGGTTTGTATTTCAGGGAGAAAGTTGGAAGTTCTCAAAAACAATTCAGTCCACTTGATTTCAGAGTTAGGGAGAAAGTGACAAAAGTAAATATGGTAAGTGTCTGTAGGTAAACAAATAGAAACAAAACCTTTGCTCTCTGGAGCCATTAAGTAGGATTAGTAGAATATACCTGAACTTAAAACAAAGCAAAACATGATGTTCTCCAATGAGGGTATTATGGTATAAATGTATTTAAACAAAGCTGTTTGGTTAGACACACTCAGTGGGGAAAAAGGATTGTCTTGCTATGATGCTAATGCTAAGAGTCAGTTGATTACAAGCAATAATAAAATTTGAAGAAAAGAGTAAGAGCCTTTCCTGGCAATTATCTGAGATCTATCCTTTGCTCTGAAAAAAGCCAAAATCATTGGTGTACAGTTATAGATTATGCCAGCTTAGTTGAACAGTGTAAATCTCACTCTTTCATTGGTACTGATTCAATCCTTTCCTTCTTCTTACATATTAGTTGGGTATACATCTCTGGGCTTTTATGAATGAATGAATGAAACATTTGTAAAATACTTAAGAAATCACTGTGCTAAGTGCTAGGTATACAAATAGAAAAGGTAATTCCTACTCTAAAGAGCTCACCTTCTAATGGGGGAGAAAAACATATAGAAGAGTTCAAATGCAAGTCATATGGAAAAGCCTCATGGTCCTTAGGGTGCAGCAGCAAAGTACATAGTAATGGATCCTCCTTAACATTATTTCCTTTGATAAAATCATAGCAGTTACCGATGCTGGGTCATTTAATTGTTCCAGTGCCTGGTGAAAAAAAATCTTTCTTTGCTAGATCTTCAGTACCTGTGACTGCAGTTACCAGAGTCCATCTTCACAGGAATTATCTCTCAGAGGAAAGGACAGATGGTGTGAAGGGTGCTGTTATTCCCAAAGTTCTCAAGTCCCCTGTTTGAGACAGGTCAAGTTTCAAATTTTCTTTGAGCATCAGCTTGACTTCCAGATTTAAGAGAGAAGATGGAAGTGGCCAATCCCACTTCAAGTTGCTGAAGTAAAATAATCTGGGAAGATAAGAGAGGAGCTAACAGTCTCCAATAGTCTCTATTCCCAATGTGCTATGTTAGAGACTTTGAGGACTTTCCTATTGGGTGAGATCCGAGATCCTTTCTCTTGGTTGAGCTGAGTTACCTTGCTCCCAGTGATAGAACTCCTTCACTCTGCATTGTCTGGTTTATATTTTCCTATGTATCCCTTCTCTGATTTCTATTTTGCTATAATTTGGATAAATGAGTTTCTTTGCTATTCGTTATGTGTGTTCACTGTGGGAACTAGTATTAGGTGGGGAAGGGATCAAGCCTTGGATATAGAGCATCAGGTCCTCCCCCCCTCCCCCCCCTTGATAAAGTGATCAGAAGTAAGGTGGAACCTGATAATATTCTCTAGATGAACAATATTTAGAGGAGAAGATAAATATATTTCTAGCTCAGTATCTCCTCTGACGAGAGCAGAATAGTGGCTTTTTGGCTCCAATTCATTGCTTTCTCTCCTGGCAGGAATGAAAGTCTCTCTTAGAGAAGGGTATGGGAAGAAAAGTCTAGAGATGTCTATTCTGCCTCTCTTTGAGCCACATAAAGACAGCATCTTTACCACAAGTGGGCTTCACTACACATGTGGGATCCTTTCCTCTTCCCTACACTGTTGTGGAAGCTCTTTGGGTGATTTCTTCCTTGTAAATGAAAGGAATGGTCTTGAGTTGATAGTGGCTAAGCCCCTGGTAAATTTAATTCACAGTCTCATAGGAACTATCCAATAATTTTGGATTTGAACTGTGTGAAATTAATAGGGTTAAGCAAAAAAAAAGTATAAAGTAAGAGTGCTGGCAGGAACAGTGGTGACCAATGAAGCAAAAGTAGCAGCTGCAGAGGGGTCAGGATCTTTCTTCCCTTCAGGAGTGGGGGAATATAATGTGGATGGAATGCTGAACATTATGATTAGAGGGAGCCTCCTGTTAATGCCTTAATCTGAGGAGGAGAGAGAAAGAGATAAAATTGGAGACCAAGGTGGTGCCTGGAGGATCATGAGACTACTATAGTTATAAAGATTGCTTACTGAATAAAGACTTATAATATTTCACCTCTGGACATAAAGGAGCATCATAATTATACCTGAGTGTGGCTAATTTTAGATAACTTTAAGCATTACTTCTTCCCCTCTGAGAAAATAAATTAATTTTTTTGAAATATTTTATTAAAATGTTTTTGTGTCCATGAATAAATAAGTGTTTTTTGTCCCATGGCTAGAACAATTTCAGTGAGTTTTATTCATTTTGTTCCAATGTTGGCAGGGAAGAAACACACCAAACACTTCTAAAGAAATTGTAAAAATTTGACTCAGTTGTTTAGACTTGTCATGAAACTACAGAAGATTATTTTCTTCATAGTCCTTGGAGGCTTACTACTAAGTAAGGTCATGATCCAAATATGATGTTGTGCCATGGGGAAATCATATTGAAGTCCCAAAAGAAGTTTCTTATTCATGAGCTATAGGAGATTTCCTCCCTAAGGCAATATTGTAGAGTATAGGCTTCAGTGATGTGTGTGTTTTTTATGCTTTCTCTTATTCCTGCAAGAGAGAGGACATTTTTCCCTCTAGCAAACTATCTATGGTCAGATAAAATAATTGCCTTGAAGGCCAACATTGAGGAGAGTATAATTCAGTTCATTTTTTTTTTACCAGCTATAGCTGTTGGGAGTGGGAGGGTGGCATTTAACTCTTGTAGATACATTCACCTGAAGGGGTTTATACAGTAAATTGAATCAAAAGAAATTATTGGCTTATATCATAATAAAAACCCAGGGAATGAAGAACAGTTATTATACACTTAATACACAATTGGATGGCCAATCCATAAAAATGATGTATCAGTACAAATATCTTCAATAGACACAGAGGATGGACAATGAACAAGACCTATAATTGAATAGGAGGAAAAGAACTGGTTGGGTTGCTTTTGGTAAAATGTTCAGTGCTTTTACTGACTCCAAATTTCATCCTGCAATAAATATCTTTTCAACATCAGGCTTTCTTATTGATTTTGAATGAGTAAGAATCATGGAATATCCTAGTATCTGAGAATTTAAAGCCATGGGTCAAACAAAGGGCAATGGAGATAGGCATGGTTGATACGAGAAGCCTGTAGCTTACTACTAACAATAATTTTTTAAAAATGCAGCCTGTAGCTTACTACTACTACTAATTTTTTAAAAATTCAGCAAAAATAAACGTAATAAAAAGAAGAGGTCTCTGGGTATGTAGTGAGAATAGGGAATAACTGAGGGATAGCCCATGTATTCCACTGGCAATAGCCCCATATCAAGACATCTAGAGAAAGACATCCTTTACTTTGAGTGGAACACTTATATGGAATATGGGAGGGCATGGAAAAAAGTCATACAGGTTGAGAAGATAGGGGCAGGTTTTGATTGGTACACAGAAGGGAGGACCTACATCTATATTATCAAAGGTCCACACAAATAAAGAAGTAATTGTAAAGAAGCTCAACAGATGAGTAAATTCTCTGACATGTAAACATAGTTTTCATTTATATATGTATAATTACAAAACATATACCTATATTCTATTTTTTTTCATGACATGTCTTACTCTTCCTAACACAAATAGGAACTCACAAGCACTTCACAGTTAGAACTAGTTACACTAGCATCCTGAATCTGGGTTCATTGGCTTCCACCCATGTATTTCCTCTTCCCAACAGAGAGTTACAGAGATACAGGATTATGCCAATCAGATATTTACATCTGCTAGGACTTGCTTATGACAGTTGCTAAAATGCAGATTTTGCATCCTGTGCATGGTTTTTCAGAGTCTATAACCTTGATGGATAAGCAGGAGTAATCTGCAACTTGATGGCTCTCAAGTCTTTTCATTAACAAAATGGAATTGACTCTTAGGATCTACACTCAAGAATCCTTACTTCTCCTCATTTACTCATTCAACATCCACCATATATGTGATCAATATTTTCTCCCTCTCCTTTCTCTCTCCATTTTGTGACACTTGCTCAATAAGTGCTATATATTCTATTCCAAATATACCATACTCTTGTAGTCTGCACCTTTTCTGCCACACCAACGATGATCACTCATGTAATAGGAATGGATTACTGTGATTAGAATAGGGAGTCAATTAGTGATTTGGTAAAGCTGTGGAGATACTACCACATCTACCCTAATATATAAGGAATAAAAGAGTACATCATTAGTCTCATTTTATGCTGAGTTTCAGGGAAATGTAATGATTGACCCAAGGATATATAGTTAATAAGTACTGGAAAAAGAACTCAATCTTATATCCTTTGACTCCAGGTCCATCATTGTTTCTATTATACCTTGCTGTCTTGTCCATGAGTGAGCACACAGACACACACATACAATTTATACACACATAAATGGGCTTAATGAGCACTTATTGAACTGAATATATACCCATAACTAAAATGTGTGTATCATTTATTGATTCAAATTTTCACTAGAGTTTAGTTCAATGCAATTAGAAATATTTAAGTACATATTATGTGCAAGTTTCTGTGTTCACATGGCAAATATTACAGATCTCTTTGTCTCTCTGTCTCTCTATCTCTGTCTCTGTCTCTCTCTCTGTCTCTCTTTCTGTCTCTCTCTGTCTCTCCCTCTCTGTCTCTCTCTTTCTCTCTCCCTCTTTCTCCCAATGTTCTCTAGGTATGCTACAATTTCGACATATGTACTTTTTGCAACCCCAAATTCTTCCAGAATAAATGTAAAGGTTGAACGTTGAAATTTGTATCATTTTTCTTCAATGACTTTTACTGAAGGCTTGCTTATCATTCTTTCTTTTCCATTTAACAAGCATAACTAATAGTCAATATTTCACAATATATTATGTTGGAAAATTAATATTTTTATATTTTGACATTATATGAAGAAGGGACATCTCTGATTTTTCTTGAATTCCACCAAGGGGACTTATAAATTGAACATAATAATTGTCCCAGGATAACAACCAGTGCATAAATGGATTTATATGTTTAAGAGAGCAGATTTTCACCTACTGGTATGTAGAGTTTCCTCTCCCGCATCTCAACTCTTCTATCCATTTAACAGTGAACTCCTTGAGAATAGGTACTGTATTTTGCATTTGGAACAGTGCCTGACACAGAGAAGGAGTTTAATAAATGTTTATATGCTGACTGAAATATCTAGTATGTATATTTCTTCATACTGTATCCATTATTAGAATATATATTCCTTGAGAGAAGGTTCAATGCTTTTGCCTTTCTTTTTTTAATTAATTTATTTTTAGTTTTCAACATTCACTTCCATAAGATTTTGAGTTCCAAATTTTCTCCCCACCTCTCCCCTCCCCACACCCCAAGATGGCATATAATTTGATATAGGCTCTAAATATACATTCATATTGAACCTATTTTCACATTAGTCATGTTGTAAAGAAGAATTAGAATGAAGGGGAGAAACCGTGAGAAAGAAGAAGCACACACACAAAAAAAAAGAAAAAGAGAGAGAAAGAGCAAATAATATGCTTCAATCTGCATTCAGACTCCATAGTTCTTTTTCTGAACATGGGCAGCATTTTCTATCATGAGTGCTTTGGAGTTATCTTGGATCCTTGCACTGCTAAGAAGAGATGATTCTATCAAAGTTAGTCATCACATTGTGGCTGTTACTATGTACAATGTTCTATTGGTTCTGCTCACTTCACTTAGCATCAATTCATTCACATCATTTCTTATAGCACAATAATATTCCATTACATTTATATACTATAACTAGTTCAGCCATTCCCCAAGTGATGGGAATCCCCTCAACTTCCAATTTTTTGACATCACAAAAAGAGCTGCTATAAATATTTTTGTATATGTGGGTCTTTTTCCCATTTATATGACCTCTTTGGGATACAGACCTAGAAGTGGTATTGCTGGGACAAAGTATACCACCAACAATGCATTAGTGTTCCAATTTTCCCACATCTTCTCCAGCATTTGTTATTTTCCTGTTTTGTCATTTGCAGTTCTCTAATCAATAGTGATTTAGAGCATTTTTCATATCACTATAAATAGCTTTAATGTCTTCATCTGAAAACTGCCTGTTCATATCCTTTGACCATTTATTAATTAGGGAATGACTTGTATTCTTATAAATTTGACTCAATTCTCTACATATATCTCTATCTGTTGTTTTGTCATAAGTTCTTTCATTCTACATAAATCTGACAGGGAAACTATTCCTTGCTCTCCCATTTTTTTAAACTTTGTCTATATCTCCATCACTTAGCACAGTTCTTGCCACATACTAAGTACTTATTAAATATTTGTTGGCTGAATAGTGTGCTCCATTCCCACTCCCAGCCTTCCTTCCTCCAGACTAAATATCCCAGTCCCCCCAAATTAGCCTGTAAGTCAAATGAGAATCACCTTTCAACTTAACTATTACAATTGCCCATAATTTTTTTTCTGCCTAAAAATCTGTGCTCTCTCCTAAATATCTTCCACATAGCTACAAAAATGATATTCTTAAAAGTATAAGTCTAGGGCAAGTGAGGTGGCATGGTGGATAGGGCTCCAACCTTGGAGTCAGGAGGACCTGATTTCAAATCCAGCCTCAGACACTTGATACTAGCTTTGTGACCCTGGGCAAGTCACTTAACTCTGATTGCCTCACCAAAAAGCAAAAAAAAAAAAAGGATAGGTCTAAAAATAAACAATGAACAATTGAAAAACCTTATTCACAGATCTTACCATGTTACTTTTCTACTTTGTTAACACCAAGGACTCTGTATTATTTCTAGGGACACATGTAGATTCCTCTTTTTGGTCTTTAGAGTCATTTACAATTGTCTCCAACCTCTCTTATTATTAAACTTATCATTCCCATTCATTCTTTCCCTTCACACATTCTAAGGATTGGCCAAACCATATTTCTATTTTATTTATTTTTTTAAATTTATTTTATTAATTTATTTTGATTTATCAACAATCACTTCCATATGTTTTTGAGTTTAAAATTTTTCTCCCTCTTCCTCCCCACCACCCTCCCCAAGATGGCACACAATCTGATATACGCTATACATTTACATTCGTATTAAACATATTTTCACATTAATGAAGTTGTAAGTACAAATTCTCACTAGTGTTTTGTTTTTGACCACTGCCTCCCTCAATCCCTCCCTCTCTTTCCCTTTTCTTCCCCTTTAGCCTTACTGCTTCTTCCTTCCTTTCTATCCCCCCTCCCTTTTCTTTCCCCTTTTCCCTCCTACTTCCTATAGGGCAAGTTACATTTCTATACCTAGCTGATTATGTTATTCCCTTCTTGAGCCAAATCTGATGAGAGTAAGGTTCAAACAATGCTCACCCCCTCCCTTCTTTCCCTCTGCTGTAATAGGATTTTCTGTCTTTTCCTGTAATGTAATTTACCCTTGTCTGCCTCCTCCTTTCTCAGTACATTTTCTAAGATCAGACTAATCCACTTACTTGGATTCATTTAACCCACTTGATTAGATTTTTTTTTATCATTACATCAAAGTCAACTAATATCCACTCCCTTTATGTATACTCCTTTAACATGGTGTAATAACAATACAGTTCTCAAGAGTTGCAAGTGTCATCTTCCCTTGTAGGGATGTAAACAGTCCACCCTTATTAACAACATATTGTATCTTTCTGTCCCATTTACCTTTTTATGTCTTTCTTGAATCTGTACTTGAAGATCAAATTTTTTGTTGAGCTCTGGTCTTTTTATCAGGAAGTTTGGAACCCCTATTTCATTGAATATCCATCTCCTCCCTTGAAAAATGATGCTCATTTTTGCAGGGTAGTTGATCCTTGGCTGCAATCCAAGCTCCTTTGCCTTATGGAATATCATGTTCCATCCTGTGGTCTTTTAATGTAGAAGCTGCAAGGTCCTGTGTAATCCTGACTGTAGTTCCCTAATATTTAAATTGTTTCTGGCTGATTGCAGCACATTCTCTTTCATCTAGCAACTTTGGAATTTTGCTATTATATTCCTTGGAGTTGTCAATTTTGGATCTCTTTCAGGTGGTGACTGGTGTATTCTTTCTATGGTTATTTTACCTTCTGGTTCTAGGACTTCCAGGCAGTTTTCCTTTATGATTTCCTGAAAGATACTGTCCAGGCTCTTTTTTTCATCATGATTTTCAGGTAGTCCAATAATTTTTAAATTGTCTCTCCTGATATTTTCCAGGTGGTTGTTTTACGATGAGTATTTTACGTTTTCATCTATTTTTTCATTTTTTTGTTTCTGTTTGACTGATTCTTGCTCTCTCATAGAGTCATTAGTTTCCATTTGTCCAATTCTAGTTTTTAACAGATTGTTTTCTTCTGTTAGTTTTTGTACTTCCTTCCAATTGGCCAATTGTATTTTTAAGGGATTTGTTTTCTTCAGTGTACTTTTTTTCCAATTGGCCAATTGTATTTTTGAAGGACTCTTCTACCTCTCTCATTAGACTTTTAAAATCCTTCTTGAGCTCTTCTAAGAAGGCTTTTTGGGCTTCAGACCAGTTCATATTCCCTTTTGATGTTGCAGATGTGGGTTTGTTGACAATGTTGTCCTCTTCAGAATTTCTGTCTTGATCTTCACTCTTCTCATAATATGAATCTATGGTACATTTCTTTTTACTCATGGTTTCTTTATTCCCTGGCCTTTAAAGAGATTGAGCTCTCCTGCTGGGGAACAGAGGGCACTGACCCAAGCTTCTTGTGTTGGGAGCCTAGGTCTTGGTCACTGGCTTTGTGTGCTGGGGCCTCTTATGTTGGCAATTGGAGGCTGTAGGTTTCTCAGCTTACCTAGTGTTGGGCTGAAATCAGCAAGGCTGGAACTTTCAGGCAATTCTAGGTTGCCTGCTTTTCCTTTCCTTTAGCTTTCTTCAGCTCCTTTTAGATGGGTGCTGCAGGGTGTTTATCTGCCTGGGGCCCCTTGCAATGCTGCCTCCCTCATTTCTGCTAATGCACTGGGAGATTCCTTTGTGGTAGAGTGCTGAGGCACCTGGTGATTTTCTGAGCTGGTTTCCACCAGTTTTCCCTCCCTCACTGAGGCACTTGGAGGTCCAGGTGTTGGTGTTTGCCTGCTCTACCACCTGGGCTTTATGATCTCTCCTGGTTTACAGGTGGAGGCTATAGGGTTCTGATGGCTTACCTGGTGTTGGGTTGGAATCAGCAAGGCTGGGACTTTTGGAAGACTCCAGGTTGCTTTCTTCAGCTCCTTTCAGATGAATGCTGCAGGGTATTCATCTGCCAGGGGCCTTTTGTAATGCTGATTCCCTTATTTTTGCTGAGGCACTGGGAGACCTGTTTGCTGGGCTGCTGCACTGCTATTCCCCATCTTTCTTTTAGTTCAGCTGTTCCAGGGTTTTTTTTTTTCTGGGGTGATATTTTCTGGGTTTTCAAAGGTTGATAGGGGAGGGTGAGAGTGACCACCTTTTTTACTCCTCCATCTTGGCTACCTATATTTCTATTTCAACCCAAGACATTTTATCTTTCATTTCTGTTCCTCTGCATAGGATGCCCCACCTCTCCATGGCTTTAATGCATTCTCTTCTCAGCTCTGCTATTCTTCAAGGTTCAACTTAGGTGTCACTTGCTGCTTGACTTCTTTCCAGATATCCCCTGATAGTCTTGCCTTTCCTGCAAAATTGCCTCATTTTCATTGTCTTTACTTTGTATAAATTTGCATATGCATAAATATACATATTGTTCTTCCAAGTAGCATATAAGCTTTTTGAATGCAGTGACCATTGTAATTTTGAAGATATCCTGTCACGTGAGATGTATTATAAATGCTTTTTGATTGATTGATTAATGTGTTGTAGCCTTCTCACAAGTACCATGTGCCTCTCTCCACTTTCTTCTGAGTGATACTCAATTTATGTTTTTTGGAGAGTAGAATGTTCCATGAATCACAGCTATATACCAACACTGGCAGAACATTGATACCAAAAAGATGGGCCTTTAGTTCTTGGAGAAATTTTGTATTATTAAATAAGCTCTGAATCTTCCCAAAGGCAATTCTGCTCACTTTTTCCCTCTTGTTTAATCTTGGTCCAGGGCATTATCAAATTGTACTCTCTAAAACATATATAGATATATGAGTTCTACATGTTGACTATCTAGGAATATGTTATATCCCAAGATGGCAAAACCAGGTCTTTTATCTTTCCAATTACCATCTAATAATCATCCTGTTATTAGCTGTAACTTTGTTCTTTCTGTATAATGAAAATAGGAAGTTTGGTGCAATCTAGTTCCTTTAGTAGTATGCCCACTCACTAATCATTAAAAGGGGATCTTACACAATGTCAACAGCTAAGTTAGAGTTTATACATCATCTAAAAATGTATGGGATTCCTCTGCCCCTCTTCCTCCTCTACCTCTTTTCTCATTACTGTGCCATCATCACTGGAAAACAGGAGGTGGATCAAAAATTATAAGAGCTTTTCTTTCCATTTATTTGAGTATATGAACCTCTATTTAGAATAGTCCACACAAGAAGACTGTTGCTAGAAGTTTACTGGAAGCCTTGTCTGCCATGATTGAATCTGTTAGAATTTGTGCTCCACTGGTATAACCTTTGAGAAACAAGGGTGAACTCCATACCTTAATGATACATTAGTATAAGACATTAATAACACTTTTTAGGAGCAACAACTAATACCATATACCATCACTATACAAAATGAATCCATGACTGTCATATAAAGTTATGCCATTAAAAATAAACCTAGAAAATTAGATCACATGCCTTAGACCACAATAGTTAGGGGAATAATTTGTGATGAAACTAGGTGTGAGGGCAACTACTAAAGATAAAATAGATAATTTAGATTACAAGTAACCAAAAAGTCTTTGCAAAAACAAGAGTAAAACTATTAGGATAAAAGGAGAAGCATTTGATTGGAGGAAATAATGTTTGCATTAGAGAGCTCTGAAAAAGACCTGATATCAAAGATGTAAGGGGACATGATACAGATGTTGGAAAAGAACCATAATTGCCTAATGAATAAGTGGTAAATGGATGCAAAGATAAAAATTCTTGAAGAATTTTTCAAAATAATTCAACAGATCTCAAAATTGTTGACAATCATAGGAAATATTTTTTAAATCATTAATAATAAGAGATATGTAAATCAAAATAAATCTGAGGTTAGACCTCACACCCAACAAATTCTCCAAAAAATCAAAAGATGGGAATAGTTAATATTAGAGTGGTTCTAGAAGATATGCATATTAATTTATGATTGGTGAAGTTGTGAATTGTTCCAATCATTTTGGGAAAGTAATTTGGAATTCTTCTACAAATATGACTAACACATCTTTACTCTCTCACCCAAGATCCTGCTGCTTGAAATGTATCCCATGGAAGTCAATGGTAAGAAGAAAGAATTAAAATGAAAATGAAAAAATGAAAATGATACATATGGGAATATATGCCAAAATATTTATAAAATATTTATGGCAGCAATTTTTGAATTAGTAAAGAACTGGAAATGAACTAGATGTCCATTAATTGGGGAATGACTAAGATATGGCACATAACAGTGGTGAAATACCTCTGTGCAGTAAGAAATGATGAATATGCTGAATACAAGAAAAAAAATATAAGAAGGATTATATGTACTAATACAAAATGAAATAACCAAGAAAATAACAAACTGTGACTACAGTGTAAATGAAAAAAGAAACAATTAAAATTGGTGGGAAATTATGATTGTCGGTCCTTGAAGAAGAGATATGGAACTATTTATGTCTTGTTTGCAGAGATGGGGAGCTATGGGTGTGGAATGTTGCATACAATACTAAATTTGATTATTGTATTGATTACATTTGCTAATTGTTTTTCCCTCTTTTTTCTCCTTTGTTTTGAGGAATGACTCTCTAAAAGAGGAAAAAAGAGTGTCCTAGGAAATATTAGTAATGCAAAAATAAAAGATAGCAATAAAAATGTTTAAAATCTGTAGCATATTGTCCATGGTCAAAGTGTAGCATACCACTCTACAGCATGATTCTCTTAATTTAAAAAAAAAATGGTGTATTATTCACCTGCCTTCATGTCTTCAGTGCCTATCATTCTTTACAATCCTTCCAAGGTTACTGACAATGTTTCATGCATCAGATCTGTAAAATCTTTTAGTTCTCTGGGATATTGTTCTAATGGTTCTGGTGACTAATCATTTTGTTTTGTTATCATTATATACCTTCTTATTCTCTCCTCAATTATCTTGTGTTTTGGCTAACTTATTTATTAATCATTTCCAGTACAAAGATTATCTTTCTTGTCATAGAAAACAGAAGCAAATTAATTATTAAATAGTTCCACTTTTTCATAATAGTCTATTATATCCAAACCCTGTACCTGGAGCAACAGCTCTTTCTCTTCTCGACTTCAACACAAATAACAGCTATAACAAACAAAATCATTTTTATTATTCTTAAAAGTCATCACTAGCTTTAGGTTCATTTAAGTTTTAGAACTCCAGTCAATGTTCTTATAGGAGCATACTACTCAATTACATTTATCCTCAGTTATTTTCCTTTGTCGCTGTCTTCTATACATTAAAAAAAATCTGATTTGATTGATGAGCTCCCCATGTATAGTCATTTCTTTTTCTTTAGGCTCCCCTGCTTTTCCTTCATTGGAAACACTTCAGCTTACATCTTCAAAATTTCATTTTTGTATTTCCTATTCTCCTTTGGCTGATTTTACCAGGTAAATTTTGAGCCATGGGATCCTATTTATCTTTCTTCTGAATTTATGGAAATAAATTTTCTCCAAATCTAGGGTACAAACCATGGTATCCCTGATTTTCCTTTGTTTGTTTATCACAAATTCTCAAAAAATGGTTGATGACTTCTCTTCAAAGTGTTCTTTTATATCAGTTTCTTTCTGTTAGAATTAGATTACAAATTTAGGTTCTCCATATTGCTTACTCCAACTTTTGATGAATGAAATTATTATTAAGGAAACTCAAAGATTTTTATTTTTTAAGAAACTCTGCTTTTGAGAGAAAAAGAACTCCAACAGATGCTCAGATAATTGAGTTCTAGTATCAATACCATGTCATGGTTTCATGCCAGATTTTCATTGTTTCTCCCAAATACTTCATACTTTTCTTTCCATGATTTCTGTAGTATATGGGAAGGGCAATATCATTTCTTCTTCTTCCATTGGGCTTCCATTTGTCTCCCTCATTCTTTCCCCTTCATTGCCCCTGTTTCTATATGTATGAATTTATACATGCATGCACACACATGCATAATATCATTCTGTCACTCTGGCCCATTATTTAAATATTACATTCCTTTTCAATATTGTGTGTCCTTACAAAGCTATATTTTAAAGTGATTTGCATCCCAGAAAGTCTCAGAGATGAAATGTCAGATTGAAAACTATACTTTCTGAACTCTAAGTCACCATAATTTATTTTCTATGTAGTTTTTGACATCTGAGGAAATGGAGTGTTTGATTTTCTTGTTTCTATCTTCCTTCTTGAATTTTTTTATCTTTTGAATTATTAGGCTTTCTCCTTATATTCTTCATATTTTGCAGTAGCTATTCTATAAAGATCTGACTTGGCAGATGTATGCCAGCATTTTCCCGCTTCTTTTTCAGCTTATATCAAGGAGAGTATTGGTAAATGTTGACAACTGGCTCTCTAGAAAAAAAAAATGTACCCACAACTCACTTTTAAGTTTAATCTATATTATTAACATATTCTCCTCCACTTTCTTAAGTTTAGTCAGTCAACAACAAAAAAATAAGTTAAACTCTGATTTGAAACATTTGCCAATTTCCAAGTTGTAAATGTATGTTGAAACTGAAAATTTTACAGTTGGCTCTTTTGAACCAGTAGGACCTGACTCTAGCATGCCCTTGCTTATATCCCTCTGGGTCCAATTTCTGAATCTCTAAAAGATTTTGTTAATCTTGTGGATTGTGATCCATCCCTGGACAAGACAATTATACTTCTCATTCTTCTTTTTTCCTTAAGCCACAGACCAGAATTCCAATCATTTCCAAATAATATCTTTTTAACTGGCTATTCTTTTTCCTCAAAACATTTCTTTTCTTAATACTTCCCATCAATCAGAAACAATGATAAAAACACCACCTCTGTCTCTACAATCTTCAACTTCATTTGAAGGATTACATAATCCCCATAAAAAGCTTTCTAGATTCCTTTCAGTATAATTTATTCCTAAACAAATCACCAGAAATGAATCATCATATTTGAAAAGTTTCTGTAAGACCTCTATCACATCTCCAATAAATGATATTAGAAAACAGTAGCCTTCTTTATTATTAATGTCAGGACTACAAATGTCTGCCCTGGTACTCTTCAGAACAAATGAGTTCAGTTCTCAGATCTGTCATTTGCTATCTATATCAGCTTGGAGAACTATCCTAAACCCTCTAAATTTCAGTTTCCTTATCTATAAAATGATAATAATAATACTTGAATAACCTTTCTCAAGTTGTGGGGAAAGTTATTGGTAACCCTATTTGTGAGGCAGAGCCAAGATGGTGGAGTAAAGTCAGGGACTTGTTTGAGCTCTCCCCCAAACCCCTCTAAATATCTTTAAATAATGAATCTAAACAAATTCTAGAGTGGCAGAATGCACAAAAAATGGAGTGAAACAATTTTTCATCCCAAGATGACTTAGAATGTCAGCAGAAAAGTTCTGTCCCACCAGGATAAGAGGGGAGGACAGTCCACAGCAGGCTACACCAACACAGACCAGGCCCCTGCAAACCAGGAGCAGGAATCCCACAACTGAATTTGTGGCAGCAGTGGCAGTTCCCATACCTCTCAGCCAACAGATAATAAGGGTATCAGACAACAGGTGAGAAGGGGTTCCTTTGCTGGCAGTACAGACAGGACTCTGGTACACTGCATATGGGTGAATCTGGTAACAGACTTGGGTCTTAGTCGCAGTGCAAGGAGGAGCACTAGCACAGCAGAGTTTGTGGCCACAGGGTAGCAATGAGCCTGGTAAGAGTTCTAGGTTTGAAAAGTGTGCTTGTAGTTGCTCACAAATCAGTGCACAGAACAGCAGAGTGATAAATACACCTCTCTCTACCTCCTAGTGCCTTGGAAGAGCCAAAAACTTACAGTTCCCAGAATTAATTCTGAAAACAGCTTCAAAAAAAAAACAACCCTGAAGCTTGGGCAGTGCCCTCTTCTCTTGTGAAGCAGTGGGCCACTTTAGCATAGAGTTAAAAGTTGAGAAATAGACTGGAGAGGCAGGTAGGTGGCACAGTGGAAAGAGTACTGGACCTGGATTCAGGAGGACCTGAGTTCAAATACTGCCCCAGACATATAACACTTACTAGCTGTGTGACCCTGGGCAAGTCACTTAACCCCAATCGCTTCACTAAAAAAAAAAAAGGAAGGAATCCACCAATCATATCCTGAAAGAGACCCTAAAATGAAAATTCCCAGGAATATCATAGCCAAATATCAGAGCTCACAAGCCAAGGAGAAAATATTAAAAGCAACCCAAAAGAAACAATTCAAATATCATGGGGCCATGGTCAGGATAACACAAGATTTAGTTGCTTCTACATTAAAGTATCAGAGGGCTTGGAATATGATATTCCAGAGGGCAAAAGAGTTAGGATTACAACAAAGAATCACCAGCAAAATTGAGTATAATCCTTTCGGTGAAAAATAGACATTCAATAAAATAGAAGACTTTCAAGAATTCCTGATGAAAAGAACAGAGCTGAATAGAAAATTTGACTTTTACATAGAAGGTATAAAAGAAGTATAAAAAGGTTAACAGGAAAAATAAATAATGAGGGATTTGATAAAGTTAAACTGTTTATATTCCTACATGGAAAAATGATATTTAAAACTCCTAGAAACTTTCCCCTTATTAGGGCAGTTAGAAGGAGTATACATAGACAGAAACCAGAGGTGTGAGTTGAATGTGATGATATGATTATCTAAGAAAATAAAATTATTGGATAAGAAAGAAGAATACACTAGGAGAAATAGAAGGGAAGGGGTAGAATGGGATAAATTGTATGATGTAAAAGAGGTCTGAAAGAAATTTTACAGTGAAGGGGAAAGTGGGGAAGTGGGGAGAGGAGTACATGAACCTTACTTTCATCAGAATTGACTTAAAGAGGGGATAATATACATACTCAGTTGGGTGTAGAAATCTGTCTTACCACACGGGAAAGTAGGAAAGGAAGGGGATAAGAGAAAGAGGGGAGAGCTGATAGAAGGGAGGTAAAGGCCAGAAACAAGACACTTTTGAGAATGGACAGGGTAAAAGGAGCAAGTAGGATAAATGGGGAGAAATAGGATGGAGAAATACATAGTTGGTAATCATTACTATGAAAAAAATGTGTTGAATTTCTGTAATAAAGACTTCTTTTCTCAAACATATAGAAAACTGAGTCATATTTATGGAAATAAAATCCATTCATCAGTTGATAATGTGGTCAAAGTATATGAATGGTTAGTTTCCAGATAAAGTAATCATAGCTATATATAGTCATATAGAATTGCTTTAAATCACTATTGATGAATGAACTGTAAATTAAAACAAACAAACAAACAAACAAACCCCTGAGCTACTACCTCACACCCATGAGATTGACTAATATGACAGAAAAGGATGATGACAAATGTTAGAGTGGATGTGTGAAAATTAAAACACTGAAGTACTATTGGCAAAGTCATATACTGATTCATACACTCTAGAGAGCAATTTGGAACTATGCCCCAAGGCCTATAAAACTATTCATACCCTTCATCCTAGCTATAGTCCTACTACGTCTGTATCCCAAAGACATAAAAAAAGGAAAAGGACCTATGTGCGCAAAAATATTTATAGCAGCTCTTTTAGTGGTGGCAAAGAATTGGAAATTGAGGGGATGCTCATCAATTGGGGAATGGCTGAACAAGTTGTTGTACATAATTGTGATGGAATAATATTGTGCTTTAGGAAATGGTGCTCTCAGAAAAGAAAAAAAAACATGGAAAGATTTACATGAACTGCTGCAAAGTGAAATGAGCAGAACCAGGAGAACATTGTACACAGTAACAGTAGTATTGCATGATGATCTACTATTACTGACTTAGCAACTCAGCAATGCAATCATCCAAGACAATTCTGTAGAATTTATGATGAAAGTGCTTTTCACCTCCAGAAGAACTGGTAGAACTTGAAGGCAGATCTTTACTTTAATTGTTTTTTTTCTGTCTGTGTTTTCTTCCACAGAATGACTTACATGTAAATGTGTTTTTCATGACTACACATGTATAGCACATGTAAAATTAATTGCCTTCTCAATGGGGCTGGAAGAAAATTTGGAACTCAAAGTTTGAAAAAAAAAAGATGAATGTTAAAATTGTTTTTATCTGTAATTGGAAAAAATATTAAACAACAACAACAAATGAAACCTTATTTGTTGTTGTCCTGTCTGATTTTTCATGATACCATTTGCGTTTTTTTTGGCAAAAATACTGGAGTGGCTTGCCATTTCCTCTTCCAGCTCATTTTAGAGATATAGAACTGAGGCAAACAAGGTTAAATAACTTGTCCAGTGTCACACGACTACTAAGTGTCTGAGCCCAGACGTGAACTCTTGATGAGTCTTCAAGATTCCAAACCTAGTGTTCTATTCACAGCTGCCCTGTAAACCTCATGGCACTATAGAAAATGAAATCCAGTAGTAACAGCAATAATTTGTACCCTCGGTACCCCTCATTTTCTTTGCATAAGATCAGAGGTGTTCTCACTCTGTCTCTCTGTCTCTGCCTCTCCAGAAGAGTTAGATTGCCTTCTAGTGAATTACGCTTAAGGAGTGGTCAGAGAGGAGAGTTATAGGATCCAATGAAGTTTATGTTTAGGTCCTTGGAGTAGTGCAATTTCAGACTAGCCAGACATCCTAGCCGATATTCCTTAATCAGAACTCAGACTTGTTCTCCATATCAACCCCAAGATGGGGATTCATAAATTATCTGCTATTAGTTCTCCACAATTATTTGCTCATGTCAACACAGACAATTAATCATTCCACATTCCTATTGCATCTTTAAGATACATTGGGGTGATATTATAAGAGAGGTACTTCAGTTTTTCACATGGATTTTACTATTGTGGTTATTTGCGTGCCTGATGCACTGGGAGAAGCCTAAGGAATTGTATGACATGCAACTACGATCCAAAAAGTATTTTAAAGATCATGAAATACAATTCCCTCTTCAGTGAGGGAGAATAGTCCGTAGTTGGAGGAAAGAACAAGATAGCTGTCCTTTACTTGTGGCAGAGCTTAATGTTTTATGAGTTCCTGTAAGAATTAGTAGGGCTTAGCTTATGTAAGGCATATGCTGGACTGCTTACTCGGGGAGCTGAACACTAAGTGGTGAGCAACATCGTAAAGCATTGAACATACTCTTTGTCTCCAAAGTCATGACTGCAGAAAGGAGAGAGATAGTTCTAGTTCTGAAGCCCATTTTCATCTGTAACTGATGAATATTCTCTCAGTATCCCATTTTCTCATTTTTGTCTCTTGGCTGCTATACGTCATCATCAGTAACAATTGCTGAGCGGTTCTTCTGTACTGATTCCACGTTCCAATGTTTGATCATTATTTTATACTCAATAGTAACCAGGATTTCTCCCTCAAGGTAGCTAAATTTTTCCCAATCTGAATTATTCAGGTTTGTGGAACTGTCTTTTTTTTTTTCTAAGAAATGTGCTGTCCATTTGACCTGCACATGCTAAGTAGATGATTTTCTTATAAAACTAGAAAAAGAAAGGACTGATTTAGTTGGATTTACTACTTAAGCATGGTGTAGGCAAGCTTAAATAGAATTTTTTTCTTTTTGTCTTTTGGGCCAAGCTTGCCTTAAGAAAGCTGAATTCTGACTAGGCGTAAGGGACTCTCTCAGGAACTTGCTTGTGGCCTTAGTTTGGCCTGTTTGGGAACAGATGCAAAGATGATGGCTTGGAATCTCATTCTCCACCTAGTCAGGATGGATGATGTCAACTCTGGTGTCAGACCACCGGTGTGTGGTGGGGAGCAAAACTGATCGAGTTGTGTATCCGATTGATTCTGCTTCTTTGGTGGAGTATGTCAAATAAATTGCATTTTTTCCCTCAAGTCCATTTAGACAGAGAATTATCCTGCTGTGTTCTTTTGGATCCTGTATAGATTTCTGATTGCTGAATTGTACTACTCATCATAATAATTATCTGTGTAATAAGTTCACAATATGAATTGTTACAGATGGTCACATTTTCTATCACAGAGTAATCAAGCTTATTTGTACAATCGACTTGCTCTGAGATAAAAAAAAAAAAACAAACCAACATGTAAGTTCCTATATGTTCATCAAATGTTCTAAATTATAATTTGGGTCTTAAAGATAACAGGGCACTGGAAGTAAAATTAAATAATGCAAAGTACTTCTCAAGAAAGATCATATTCTAGGCAACTAAGTGGCAGAGTGGATAAATCTTGAAGTCATGAAGACATGAGTTCAAATCTAGCCTAAGCACCTGTTAGCTGTATGACCTTGGGTGTCACCTAACCTCTGTCTGCCTCAGTTTCCTTATATGTAAAATGGGATAATAAAAGCACCTACTTCCCAGGGTTGTTGTGAGGATAACATGAGATATTTGTAAAGTGCTTTCCAAACCTTAATGCTGTATAAATGTTAGCTACATATATATTGTGGTAATAAGATGGAGTTTTAAGGCTGGTGGAATCTTGCAGGATGATGAGGTTTCCCCCTCAAGAAATGATCTTGCTGGGGCAGCTAGGTGGCACAGTGAATAGAGCACCGGCCCTAGAGTCAGGAGGACCTGAGTTCGAATCCAATCTCAGACCGGACACTTGACACTTACTATCTATGTGACCCTGGGCAAGTCACTTAACCCCAATTGCCTCACAAAGAAAACAAAACAAAACAAAGAAAAACAACAACAAGAAAACAAACAAACAAGCAAACAAAATAACAAAAAATCCCCGCAAAATAATGAGCTTCTGGGGCATGGTGGAAAAATCAGAGAAGTTCCAAAGTAGTGCCAGCAAGTGAGAAATGAGGATGCTGGACCATAAATCAGGCAAATCTGTTTAGATGATAGAAGACATGTAAATGGATTCTGATGTATCTTTAGTAAATATATACATATGTGCACACACACATATATATGTGTATATATGTAACATACATATACATACACACATACATACATACATACATATATATATATATATATATATATATATATATATATATATATATATAATATATATATATTAATATGGAGAGAGAGAGAGAGAGAGAGAGAGAGAGAGTGAGCAGAAGTTGTTTTTTCATTGACTTCTCAGAAAACAAGTTCCTGTTGCTCTATTATGGACTGAACTTGACTCAGCCCAGTCTGGTGCTTTCTACTTGGGGGTTGTAATAAAATGGGATAGCTATAGCCTTCTAACAGTTAACAAAATGCTTAACCATAGATAGCAATGAATAGCAACAAAAAGAAATGAAATAACATTGATTCATTTTAGCACCAATTATCTGCCTTTGTTTTTTCTGTACTGATATTGGTTTAAAAAAAATGAAAGAGGGGCTCTTGCTTCCTTGTGAGGTGACTTTGGTACTCATATCATCAGGAAGCTACTTTTGTGGTAGCTCCCTGAACAATAAAATCTTGAATATATTCTCAATACCTTTTAAGCCAATTTTAACCCATCCTGCTTAGGGTACATGTTGCTGCTATGACACCCTCTTGTGCCATCTCCTTCAACAAATCTCTCTCTTCCTCTTGTCTACTCAGTGTGGGCATTCTGTATGGTGCTAAACTTGATGCTCTTCTCTTCCCTCTTTATTCTCTCCTTTGGCGATTCAACTTATTCTAATTGTTTCAAATCCTGCCTTTATGTCACCTTCCTTTTTAAAAAATCTTAAACTGCAATCTCTATTCCAGGTGCCAGATTCCAACTGATTTCTTGATCTAAGTGTGTCCTGAATGCAGGATGTGTAATCCAAACTTATCATTGTCTATTGAAGTTAATAGTAGCATTCAAAATTTCTCCATTTGCTGCAACTGATGTTTTCACATTTTAATGGTGTACCACTGGCTGCTGGAGAACTTCTGTTTTCTTGGTGTTATTAGGCCAAAATTAACAAAAAACACTAGAGAATCAATCCACACTTTGTTGCATCTCAGCTTCAGAGGGTGCACTGAGTGCACACTCATCTGCTAATAAAAAATCATGCACCAACTCTCCCTCCACTTTAGTCTTGGCTTGTAGCCTTTTCAAGTTAAATAATTTACCATAAGTGCAGTAGCTTACTTTGATGCCATGTCCTTCCTCATTGAAGGTGTCTGACAACTTAGCTGAAAACATCATGCTAAAAAGCATGGGTGCAAGCACACCGTGTGAGAAGATCACCCACTATCAAGAATCTGGGCAAGCATGCCATCTGAAATTGATGTATAATATTTATGAATTTCTGCAGGCAACCAAATTTTAAAATAATTTTCCAGAAGCCATCATGACTAATGATATCACAGGCCTTGGTCAGATTGATGATCATTGCATACAGAGCTCTGTTCGGCTGCTGACATTTCTCCTGGAGTTGTGAGGCAACAAACACCATATTTACCATTCCTTGGGCCTTTCTGAAGTTACACTCACTATGCTGTAGATGACCATATTCCAGGTGAAAGATTAGCCTATTAACGAGGACTGTAGCAAGAACCTTGCCAGCAAGGAGTAAGAGGAAGACCCTCCCTCTGTTTTGTCACAGGGCAATCTATTTCCTTTTCCTTTACAGAGATGGATGATGCAGATGTCTTTGAACTTCTGGAGGATAACCTCCTTTTGCCATATAACCCAGAAAATTTGTCAACTTTTCTGTGAGCAGGCACCCCCTTGCCTTGTAAATCTCAGCTGTAATAGATTTAGCACCCTGTGCTTTGTCACATGAGAGGAGCTAAATGGCATTCAAAACTTTTTCATTTGAAATAGTCCAAGAGGGATTGACTTCATCCTGAGATATATGGTCAATGGCTTTAGCATTGGTTGATGATGGTCTGCTGAGAATGCTATGAAAGTGTTCATCTCATCTCTCCAGGATCACGTCCTTATCACTAACAATGTGGCTCTAACAGTACTGAGTAGTTGAGATGCAGCATATATCTCTGGTCCATAAATAGCCTTCTGGGAGTCACAAAAGTGCTTTGGATTGTCATAAAACTGAATTTTACCTGCTTTCTTACTAAGCCTAGAAGGCTGCATCTCTCTAAGCCAGGGTGGGGAACCTGCAGCCTCAAGGCACGTGTGGTCTGTTAGGTCCTTGGATGTGGCCTTTTGACCGAGTCCAAGTTTCATAGAACAAATCATTTTGTTAAGGACTCTAAGAGTCTAAGAGTGTTAGAGTCTAAGCTTTGCTTTCAAATAACTTTTGATGGAATTAAAGGCTATCTTCCTAGACACGGATGAACTATCTTGCTGGTATGGAGTTCTCATTTTTCATTTAACAGCTTCTGAATTTTCCCATCATTTTAGTCAAAGTAATCTTGATGTTGGCAAATGTTCTGATTCAGATGAATAAATGCAGTGCTGTGCACCAAATCTCTGAAAGCTGCTCTTTTCCTTTTCTGCTTCACTATTGTCAACTGCGTGTTGGCTTAGCTTTTTTTCCAAGTAAGCAACAAATAATTCCTCCTTAGAGAAGTACCCTAATATGTTGAAATTAAGTTTTCTGGTAGTTATCTTGCCTTGTAGCCACATACATGCACACCTACATACACACATATGTAAGGGCATATTTGTGTGTGTGTATATGTATATGTATATGTATGTACATATACATATGTATGTATATGTATGTATGTACATATATGTATATGTATATGTATATGTATATGTATATGTATATGTATATGTATATGTATATGTATATGTATATGTATATGTATATGTATGTATATGTATATGTATATGTATATGTATATGTATATGTATATGTATATGTGTGTGTGTATATATATATTATATATATATATGTATATACACACACACACACACACAAATTACCTTTGGTCAGGGTATGGTTTGAGAAGAGCTTACTTTTAAAACCATTTTCATTTCCTTAAGCCAGGCAAAAAGTGGGGAATTTAAAATGGAAGGAAGAGATATGGTAGGAGGTGAGGAAAAAAGATGGTAAGAGTGACATAGACATGGAAGTCACTCCCTTTCTCAAGAAAGTTGAGACTCCTTATTTTCTCTAGGATTAAACTCAGACTTCTCAGCTTGAAATTCAAAGCCCTTCATGGTGTGGCTGTGGCCTACCTTTACAGATTTATTTCCCATTATTCCCTCTTATATACTCTTTGTAGCAAGGCCAATTATCTTTCTCTGTACATGACATTACAGGCCATGCCTCTGTGTCCCATTCTTAGAATGCATTCTGTCTTCAACTCCACCTCTTGAAATCATTACCTTTTTTTGAGGCTCAAGTTTTAGCTACAGAAAAATCTTTCCTGGTCCCCTTTGTTGTTAGCTTCCTATCCCTCCTCAATTATTTTGTGTTCACTTGTTTGTGTACATGTCATATCCCACTCCCTTTGTTGAATAAAATGTGAGGTCTTTGAGTTCAGGGACTTTATTTTTTGTCTTTTTATTCTCAATGTTTAGCATAATGCTTTTCACAAATTAGTTTCTTAATAGATATTTGATAAATTGGATTGAATTATTCTCAGAAGAAAATAATAGACCCTTATCTCTTCCCTAACTCAGGCTCCTAAGTCTAAGCCACTTATTTAAGTGCCTATCTAAGCCACTTATCAGTCCAAAGACCCCTGAGTCACCTGAGAGGGAAGAGAAACTCCCCTTGGAAAATAAAAACTTGTGACAAATAGCCTGAGTTTTATTTTTATCATTCCTGAAAAACCAGATTTCTATATTGTCCTCTAAATGTTCACATCCTGGAACGAAAGGAACTAACTTGGTTTCTATCCTGACTAAACACTCTGGTTTTCCTTGAAGAATTAATTCAGATCAGGTATGGCATAGCATACACAAATACCTACCTTCTGTTTCATTAAGTCACACCCTCTGAGCCACCCTGAAATGGTATAGTCAGGGTTGCACATATACCAGCCTAGGAAAAAGCCCCCTTTCACTCTGTACTCAAGGACTGAGCATGCATAAAATCATAGTCATAGAAAGTAGAATTAGAGGGGATCCTTAGAGATCGTTCAATACAACTTTGTCATTTTACATATGGAGACATTGAGCCTTTGTGATGAAATGACTTATCCAACATCTCATCAGTATCAGGGAGTAGAAACAAATTTCAAACTTAAATCTTCTGGCATGAAATCTAGGGCACTTGCCAGAGCATCACAGAAACTTTAATAATAAAGTGAAAATTTTAATGAAAAGAGTTAATTTTTATCTCATCAGTATTTTGTGGATTTGATAAAATGGGACTAAAGACTAGATATAGTCATGGAGGTAGACAATTTGTTTCAAGGAAGGAGACATAAAGATGGAATAGTGACATAACACTGGATTTCAAAAATATGTATTCATACAAAAATCTACATATCTGAGGGTAAAAGCATATGGGTAACCATTTTAGGCAAGTATAAAAAGAAAGACCAACAGTAATGCTGTCATTGTGAACATGTTTTAATGACCACCCACACAACTTCAAGAATCTAAAAATGGTTTATCAGAAAAGCTCCACCTTGCCTAAGGGAAACTTTCTGAGTACCCTATGAAGAGGAGAAAAGGATATGCAGTGACCAGGATCTGGGTTAAATATTAGGAATAAAAATATACTTTAAAAAATTTTTAAAAGCTAATTAAAGTCTAGTGACTGATATCAATCACTAACCATGCAAGGAAATACACTGGAAGGATTTTGTGTGCCATGCTCTGGGGATCCAATATTCTAATATAAATAAAGATTGGAAGAGTAATTCTAGTATTTCTAGTATGCAGGACACAGTTTCATACTACATTTTCTTTAATCATTTCCCATTTGATGGGCATTCTACTTCCAATTCTTTGATAACACAAAAAAATTGCTGCGTACCTATTGTTCACATGAACATATAGGACCTTTCCCTCTATCTTTTACCCCTTAGCTTCTAAACCTAGTAACGGTGTCATTGAATCAAAGCATACTTAATTTAATTCATTTTTTTAATTAAAAATTGTTTTCCAAAGCAGTTGGAATAGCTTACAGGTCCACAAATAGTACTTTTGGCGAACTTGTCTTTCCATAACTCTTCAACCATTTTCCAAATTAATTTTTTGTCTTTTTTTTTTTTCAATCTGGTGGACATGAGATAAATCCATTCATTTAAATTTATCTTTCTCTGATTAGTTAGCTATTGATAGCTTCTATTTTTCCTTTTGAAAACTTCCTTTTCATATAATGAACCACTTATAAATTGGTGAATTAGGCATTTTTATATAATTATATTGATTCCCTTATATATCTTGAATAGCAAAATAGTATAAAAATATTTATAACTAAATGTTTCCAACTTAACTGCTTCTTTTCTAATTCTAGCTGTCTTGATTGTATCTTTGCAAACTTTTAAATTTTCTGTAATATAAATTCTTGACTTCATATTTCATGATCACCTCTTTATGTTTTATGACCACCTGAGTTCAAGACCTCATTAATCTTCTTCCCTGGACTATGGTAATAGTCTCAAAATCTGTTTCCCTGCCTCATCTTTCTTTTCTCTAGTCTATGGCCAAATAGTTGACAAAGTGATATTCTCAAAGCATAAGTCTGACTGTAACATTTACCTGTTCAATAAACTCCTGTGTCTCCCTCCTGTCTCTAGGATCAAATATAAACTCTACTTTTTAGCTTTCAAATTCCTTTGCAACTGGCTCTGTCCTATCTTTCCATATTCATTATGCCTAGCCCCTTTTCATTCATTTTGCCTTCCAGCCAAACTGGCTTTCTTCCTGTTATTTTCACACTTACCACTACATCTCCTGCCTCTGTGCCCTTTCATGGGTTGCCCACTTCACCTGAAATGTATTCCCTCCTTACTTCTACCTTTTAGGATTTCTTAGTTTCTTTCTAAGTGCCACCTCCTACAGGAGGCTTTTTCTGAAACATCCCACCAAGATACACACACACACATACATATATATAATGTGTGTATATACACACATATGTAAACACATACATATATGCGTATGTGTATAAAGACACACACAAACATATATACATATATGTATTTCTACATATAGCGATTTATATCTTTATGTATATATATATGTGTGTGTGTATATATATGTATATTCCCATGCTTGACATTTCAGCATCATTTTCACTCCTTTTTACTCACCTCCTACAACCCTAACACATCAAATGTCCTGCCAATTTTACTCTTGCAAAACCCAAATTCAGCTCTTTCTTGACATTCCTCTTATTGTTGTCCTTGTCTAAGGCCAGTAGTCTGCGTTGCTGCAATACACACCAACACGTCTCATTTCAAGGCTTAGTACTTTTCAGGTAGTTTTTCACAGAGACCAGCTCATTTATTCATTCTTGTATTCTGGCACTCATTCATTCATCAAGCGTTTATTAAGAACTTACTATGTCCCAGGCATTGTGCTAATCTTTAGGGATAGAAAAGCAAAAACAGAACCATCTCTGTCTTCAAAGAGCTTACATGCTCTATAATCAAGAATTTTAAATTGGAAGACATGGTATGGATATATATATATATATATATATATATATATATTATATATACATATATATATATACGTATATATATATATATATACGTGTATATATATATATACATATACGTATATGTATATATATACATATACGTATATGTATATATATATATGTATATATATATGTGTATATATATATACATATATATATATACGTGTATATATATATATGTATATATATATATATATATATATACACAGATCAGTCAATATAAAATATGTAGATAAAGTTTTGTGGGAGAAGACTCTCTCAGTGTGCTGGAGGGGACGCATATGAGGAAAGGCTATATGTTGGAAATAGTGATACCTGAACTGAAGTTAGAGATTCCAAAGACACAGAAGTGAGGGAATATATTTGAGGCATAGAGGATAGTCTGTCCCAAAGCTTCGAGACAGGAAATACAATGCCATATGCAGGGAAGATTAAATAGGTCAATTTTCTTTGAATGTAGACGGAAAGTAAACATGGGTTCATATTTTGCATACACAGCCTTCATTGTAGATTCTCAGACTCTTGGAATGAGAAGGGACCTCAGAGATCAACTAGTTAAACTTCTACATTTGAAGGAAATTTACTATTACCTTCCATTTCTGATAGTTTTAACAATTATGACATTTTTCCTTGTACCTAACAAATCTTCCTGTCTCTCTCTCTCTCTCTCTCTCTCTCTCTCTCTCTCTCTCTCTCTCTCTCTCGACCTTCCATTTTGTGGTAGTAGCAATATTTTAATACTCCATTGCCATTTGAATTAGGCTAGTTTTTTTTTTCCTGTAAAAGTTATTGAAACTGTTTTTGCAATTTGTTAGGTTCAAGGGACTAACGGCTCCCTTTGTTGGGATCACTTCCTGGTTGACTGAGTCATAAACCACTAGCTCTAAGTCTTGGATTGTGCACCAATATGGGAAACTCAGAATAAGTGGATGGGCTTTGCTCAGCTGAAGTAACTGCAGATTTTTCATTATATATCCTTATTGAATAACCTTTCCTTGCCAAGAGGGTATCCTCCTCTTGCTAAGTAAATCTCCTTTTGTTAATTGTTTAATGATTTTTAAGTATCTCATTTCATTCCAGCATATAACCTAAAATACCAAGTGACTGGCCTGAATCAGTCCTAGCCCAGAACACACCCAATTGTTCCTCATTCTCCCTTTTGAAGTTCATCTTCTTCCTCATATGGGCTCTCCCAACAGTTGAAGAATGTTATCATATATTATCTGGGTCTTCTCTTTTCCAAACTGAATATCTCTGCTTTCTCCAAACTCAGTCCTTAGATAGCCTGGTTTTAAGTCAGCTTCTTATGCTGATCATCCATTTTCTTGAAAACATCTGGATTGCCAATGGCTCTCCTAAGGTGTGGTTTCCCCAAATGAACACAAGTATTTATATGTAGTCTGAACAGGTCTGAGTATAGTGGGATCACCATCTCCTTCATGCCAGACACTATGCCTCTTTTTAAAAAGTTTGCATCATATATCTTTTGTGACTGCCATGTTATTCTGCCATTCTGCTGTTCAAATGCCTTTCATGGCTTTCTGCTACTTATAGAATAAAATTTCACTGACCTAACATGACCTTAAGTCCCTCACCCCCATCTGGTACAAATGCCCTTGTTGTCTGGATTTTCTCATATTTTCTGAGCTTTATCTCCCACAAACATTGAGTAGCCAAATTGCCATCACTCTTCCATAATTGCAACCTTTGTTTTCATGATTCCCTACAGCTAAAAAGTCTCCCTCTTCCCCTATTTCTGAGAATTGAAATCACAGTCATTTTTCAGTCACTGACTCTAATACAACTACCTCCCTGAAGTCTTCTATGCCCCATTACAGCCAGAGATGATTTTTCCTTCACAAGATCATAGAGTTAGAACGAGAAGGAGCTGTAGATGTCATTTCATTCAAATCCTTCCTTTTACAAATGAGGAAATAAAGAACAGAACAGGGATTTTAACCTAGATCCTATGACTTCAAATTTTCCCTGAAGAACTGTCATGACATTTGGTATCTGATGTGAATTTCACGTGATTTCTTGTGAGAAAATTGTGCCTTGTTTTCTAGGTATACAGGAAGAAAGGAAACATGTATTTATTATGTGCCTACCATGTTCTAATCATATTAAGCACTTTACAAATATTATTTCATTTGATCTTCAAAATATCTTTGTGAGGTATGTGCAAATGTAAGTTAAGTGACTTGCCCAGGGTCACACAGCTAGTAAGTGTTTGACACACTATTTGAACTTAGGTATTTCAAATTCCAGGCCCAGTTCTCTATTTACTGAATTATATAGCTTTAGAGCTCTAAAAGAAATGAGAGAGCAGCAAGTGTGCCCATCTTATTTTACAGATACATAGAATGAAGTAAGAAAGGTCTAATGACTTCCCTGAGTTTACACAGCTAGTAAATATTTCTTTTGGCCTGCATATCCAGTGCTCTATCCATCTACCATTTGGTCTTTATGTTTGTTAAATTCTCTAGTAGAGTTTTATAGTATAGCGATAAAAACAATTATTTAGTTCAGTCTGACTTTGTGACTCCATTTAGGATTTTCTTGGCAAGAATATTGGAATGGTTTGCCATTTTCTTCTTCAGCTTTTTTTTTTTTCACAGATGAGAAAACTGAGGCAGAAAAGGTTAAGTGACGCCCAGGGTTACACAGCTAGTAGGAGTCGGAGGCCAGATTTCAACACAGGAAGATGAGTCTTCAGGCCCAGATTCTATCCACTGTACTACTTAGCTACTTACTGGCTTTTTAGCTATTTACTTCCTAGCTTACTAGCTGTTTAATTCTTTGCAAGTGCCTTTACCTTTGGAGCCTCACTTTTCTCTTCTACAAAATGGAATAATAATAGCATTTCCCTAGAGAGCTGTTGTGAACAACAAATGAGATCATTTTTATAAAACACTTTGTAACCACTCCCTAAAAGTCAGCTATCTCAGTATTGTTGAGTGTGGAATCTCCTGCAGTGTGCTCAATTCCTCACATGTGCTCAACAAATGTTTCCAGGATCTTTTGACTTATTATTTTGATTTTGGTTTTAAAAATTGAATTATACTTGCTATATATTTATCTGTAAATTTTCTTTAAGAAATACAGCTACATTAAGTCACATAGCATATGAAGGGAAGAACGCATGCTTATAGACAAAATGTGAAATATTTTTCTACAAATTGTCTTGCTGTTAGTGAAATATCTGTAAATGGCATATGCATCAGCAGCTCAACTTACAAACATGTGCTATATGGTGTATTTAATTTACTGGAGTCTTACACATTATATTTAAATACAATTTCACTCAGGAAGAGTTGGAGGAGGGCAACCTCCAATAACTGTCTATTGGATAGTGCCCACTGCTGAATTATCAAAGTTATTTGGACAATGGCCTCAGTTTGCAAGGTGAGGCATTGTTCTGAGGTTTTTTGCATCTGCTCTGGCCTAGTTGAAAGTGAACACGAAGAGCTTGGCCTTTCATCTGTTCCTGAATTTTCTGTTATTCCAATTCTGCTGGGGCTCTGAGAGCAGAGCATGCTCCATTCTTGGATCTTTCATCCAGGAAGCCTTTAATTCAGTCTGTATCATGATAAACCCAGGGAGCTCCTGCATTTGGCTCTATGTGAAGGAGCAGCCTACCCAGGGAGAACATTGCCTCCCATTCATACACAAATTAAACCTTGGGGTTAGATCAGCAAGAAATTACTCTCTATTCAGTGAGTTTCTTCAGCAGAAGAATGAATGTTAAAGAATGGGCAACAGAGGTGGCCAATTGAAGTAACTTTATATTCCTTTAGAGTATTCAAAGCTCTTTGAGGTTGAAACTATTTATGGTTGCCTTTGCTCTTAGTTAAAAATGCATTAAGAGCCTGTGGGAGTTACTATTGTGTTTTTTTTTTTTTAAATATGCTCAGAACACTAAAGATTGAGGAACATGGTTTTCATGAGAGATTCATACTTTTGCCAACTAATCTACAGTTGCAGCAAGAAATGGAGTATAATTTCTTTTTGACTTAATTTGCACTCCCAAAAGGCATGTGACATGTGATATTTGGCATAATTGGTGATAGTCTGAATGGTGATACCATTGTTGTGGTCCTTTGGCTAATTATTTAGATTATAATTCACTTAACTTGGGTAGCTGTTGCCCATTCCTTCCTATAAATATGTTATGGAGGTGGTGGTATATTTGTGTACTCACTCAATGTGCTGAGGTTCTTCCTCATTTTCTCTTGACATCCTCTGGATGTTGATGATTGTCTCTCACTCATTTTATATGATTGGGCTTATCTTTATTTCTGATCAGTTATTTCTTGGATGAAAACCTTTATATGGTTTTATTTGTGAAATTCCTTCTTTTTAAAGAAATACAACCTGCTCGTGCAGACTTCAGAGACTGTAGTATTCTATGACAAATAGATAACACCAAAGGGATATGGTGTTTAAAAAAAAGTGAACCTTTTGTTTGGGGAAAAGTTTTAGGTCATTAAAAGGACACAATTTCCAAAGAGCTATTCTCTATTCCCCTCTTCTGGTTAAATACTGAGTCCACCTTATTGACAATTAACAATATTTGTCCTAGAAAGATAGATAGATAGATAGATAGATAGATAGACAGATAGATAGAAGGGATTTATAGGTGGTCCATCTAATGCTCTTCTATTTTAATTCTTCATTGACAATGATATCCCATATCTCATAATGTTATTGAATTGCATGAATATTCATATTTTTTCTATACAGATAAAGGCACCATATATATGTATATATATACACACACATATATACACACAGACACACACATATAATATATATACACATATGTGTGTATGTATATATACCTATATCTATCTATCTATCTATCTATCTGTCTGTCTGTCTGTCTGTCTGTCTGTCTGTCTATCTATCTATCTATCTATCTATCTATCTATCCAATTTCTACTAACATGCTTTTCAAGGAGAACCTGAAATAAATTTATCACTTTCTATTATTCTGCAGTGCAATTCTGGTCCCAACTCATTGTTATTTTTGTAGTGCCTATCTAACAGATACACAGTGGTGGGTAAGTTTTAGTTCTATCCAACTGCATGGCATGATGTGGATAATATTCACTTTAGGGGGCCAGATCCTTTGAGTATCTATGGATCTCAATTATGATTCTCTGTGGTGCTTCAAGACTTGTTGTAGCTAGTAGATAAAGTTCTGGGCCTAGAGTCAGAAAGACCTAGGTTCAAATTTGGTCTCAGATACATACTAGCCATGTAACCCTGGGCAAGTCACTTTACTTCTGTTTGTCTCAGTTTCTTCAACTGTAAAATGAATATAATAAAACACCTACCTTGTATGGTTGTTGTGAGACTTAGGAACCTAGTAGGCGCTCTAAAATGCTTATCCCCTTCCTTTCCTGATGAATTCAATGTGTCACCCCCAAAGGAAAAATCTGAGAACCTCATCATTTATTGAGATTTCATCTTCAGTTTGGATTCTAATATTCTTGTAAATAATTTGGATGGGTAGAAGAAATGTCTTTGCAAATTGGATTTTAAATATATGTGATCATAATATAACAAACTCACCCCATGCTTTGAACCATTGCAGCAAAATAATTGTATGATAAGAAAGTAGAAATAAGATGCAACATGAAGTGGGCTTGTTGTGTGAAGACATAGCTATGGAATATAGAACAGAAATGAGATGATTGCCTTAGATTCTAATAAAATGGAAACTTCATGAAACCAGGGACTGGTTTTGTTTGCTTTTCATTTTGCTTACGATTTTGCCATTACCTACCATGGAAATGAGTACCTGGGTCTAAGAACTTCCTTCACTAATGTGTATCACAACCATTTATTACACAGCATGTAAGTAATAGGAAGTTGTTTGTAATGCAGAAAGGTTATGGAATTTGTTCCTAATCACCAGCTGGAAAATGTCAGAGGAAGAATTTGAATCTAAATCTTCCTGAATCTGAACCTAGTTGTCTAGAAACTATGTCGCATTGCCTTTTACTTCTACATATTACACTTTTATTGATTTAAATTGAATTGCTGACTTGATATTGTATTACTGGCTAGCTACAGAGAATGATGAGCCTCTCTGTTAAGCAAGGGGATGGGGGCACCTCCAAGATCTACAAGTGTTATGGAAAGATGAACTGTCAAGAAGAGTAGGTCTGCTCCCAATAGTACCATCAAGTGCTCTTATATCAACATCATTGAAGGCCAAGAAGCTTCTATAAGAAAGAATGGGAGAAAGCTTTGATGTACAGGTGCATCAGCCCCTGTGTATGTGATTGTTTCTGTTCGTAATACATGTCCTTAAGACCAAATCCCATTTTTCACATAATGTAATAACAACACTGCTGTTACCCAGTGATTGGTATTATGCAGTATGCTTGGAGATAAATGCTGTTATTATGGAAATCCTATTAGCAAGTCCCCATGTACAGTACATGCGGGCGGTGCAGATTTATTAACATGCCCTTCCCGAGTTACTTTCTTAGAAACATTTTTTTTACCACCTATGAAATACTGTGCAATAATGCCATTAATAAACATATCTAATTGCAATGTGCAGTCGTGAAGCTCTGAATGGCTTGAGAAGTGAGATTATTGCGTCTAGGGGCCTCCAACATCCCTGTATGTCCCCCAGTTTTTACACAGCTGCATAGCAAGCAATAGATCATGAAAGTGCACAAGCAGGCAGTTAAGTTAATGGAAAAAACTCCAAAACATTGGCCTTGATATTTTTTTTGTAAAGAGCTGTCAGTAGATGGCAATGTGACTATTTTATACAACATCTTCCTGCCTTATGGTACTTGAAACTTGAGACCATTTACATTTGCTATCCAAATTGCAGAACCCCCATCCTCCCCACCTCCAAGAATGCTTTTTAAGAGATTCTTTAAATAATTTATAGTTACAAATGAAAACCCTTGCCTGGAGTTTCCAAAGTGATCAAAGTTATTTCAATTTGCCACTGGTCAGATTTGAGTACAAATGATGTCATATACTGTATCATCAATAACTGAGAATTGCAGGGCCTACATCTCAAGCTAAAACATTTTTAGCAAATTTCTATTTTAGTTGCACTTAGCTGCTGGGGTCATAGAATGCCCAGTAGGGCATTATTTATAATGAGATTTGGGGAACATAAGTGTCATAGAATTTTGGGGTTTCTGTATTTTTCCCTTCTTTGGGTCATTTAAAAAATTTGTCAGAATCCAAAAAAAAAAATACTTCTCTATGGTTTTAAGTAGGGATATTTTATGTCTTATGGTATATGTGTATTATATATTAAAAAGTAACGTTACCCTACATCAAAGCTCAACTACTAAAGCCTCATCAAGGCACTGACAGGTGACCCTAGAATTGAGGTATGTTCCGCTCATGAACCAAAGATTATACAGTTCATTCCGATACGGAAAGTTTTACAACTATATGTCAAGCGAATGCGAACTTAAATAACATTAAGACTAGATCAAAAGAAGTGATAAGTCTGCAATATTCTTCTTTGGTTCCAACCACTTCTAGTTGCTGTGTTGAATTGCAGATATTGCATTTCAGAAAAGACAAGTTAGGCAGCATCCTGAACTGAGCAGCCAAGGTGGTGAGAGGACTGGCATTTGAGGGAACTGGAAATGTTTAGCCTGCAGAAGAGATGACAAGGCTGGATATAGTAGTCATCTTCAAGTATTTGAAGGGTTGTCACATGAAAGCAGGATTTGACAAGTTTTGCCTGATTCCAGTAGGCAGGGCTAGAATTAGAGAACGGAAGAACAGCCATATTTAGGCCTCTGAAGTTGAAAGATGAAGGGAGGGAAAAAGCATTTGTTAAGTGCCTACTGTATGCTAAGTGCTTTACAAGTATTATCTCATTTGACCTTCACAACAACTCTGTGAGGTAGATACTGCTATTATATCCATTTTATCTTTGAAGAAATTGAGGAAGACTGGAAAGAGCAATAGATTTGGAGGTGGCAAACCTGAGTTCAAATCTTGGCTTCACTAATTACTAACTATATGACCACGGGCAAGTCACTTCATCTCCTTAGTCCCAAGTCTTCATTTTTTAAATGGGAAGAAGGGATAGGAGAAGAGGGTTTTACATATTTTTCTAAGGAGTCTGATAATTCTAAACCCCATGATTTGGGAGCAATTTGATTATTTTTGTGTAGAGATGAGTCTTTCACTGATCCAGTAAAATAAGATCAAAATATTCCTTCATACAACACTTAGGCCTTTAAAACTTAAGTCTGAATTTCCAAAATGTTGTTCGTTTTGTATATATTAAAAACAAAGCTCACAATTCTCTATTACAATGGGCTGTTTGGTAGTCACATTCTCCCAGCCTCATGAGAATATACATTCCTTTCACCTGTCCAGATGGTGGCCTCTCCAAACCTTTTTCAGCAGGGCCTGTTAAATTCATCAGAGGGGCATGGCTTCAGTGATTTCTCCATATGGTAGTTGTCACTAGGTCAAAGGGTCTTCATGCCAAGTCCTCAACCAAGGAGGAATACCTCTTTTCCCAACTATCTTAATAAATCTCAAATCTTAAATTTCAATTAACACTTCTCCTTTTCCCACTTCCATCTCTCCTCCTTTTTGAGTGTCCTATCAAAGGGATGGCTGCTAGATCCTTTCACTAGGGTGAGCTTATCTCTTTAACAATTTTCTCTCAGCAGCAGCTCTGGGACACCTAACTTTTCTAGAATAGTGAAGAAATGGGGTAGAGACGATGGAACCATCAGTTAAGCTCAACTCAAGATCCTTAGCCAAGTGGTCTTAGGAAGGGATTAGAAAATCTAAGGATGTTGTCTTATTGACAAGATATAGGTTGGGTAGAAGGAGGTACCCTGGTCACAATCTAATGTGGAAGACAAAAAGCAAACAAAGGTGTACAAATAAGTTACATACAGGACAAATAGATAATAATTGAGAAGGAAGACGCTGGAATTAAGAGGAGTTGGGAAAGGTTTCCTGCAGAAGATAGGATTATAGTTGGAGTCTGAAGGAAGTCAAGGAGGGCAGTAGATGGAGATGAGGAGGGAGAGCATTACAGGAATTGGAGAACAGCCAGAGAAAATAACCAGAGCTGATAGATGAAATGTTTGATCATTCAACAGTAAACAAAGGGGCCAGTGTCACTGGATCAAAGCATGCGTAACATGGGGAGTGACGTAGTCAGACCTATATTTTAGCAGTTTGGTGGCTGAATGAAGGATGGATTGGAATGGGTAGGGACTCAAGGCAGACATCCACAAGCAGGCTATTGCAGTAGTTCAGTCAAAGTAATGAGGGCCTGCACCAGGTGGTGGTAGTGTCAGAGGAGAGAGAGAGAGATGTGTTCAAGAAACATTGCAAAAGTGAAATCAACAGATTGGATATGAGGGGAAAGGGTCAAGAAATAATGAGGAATTGAGGATGATGCTTCGGTTGCAAGCTTGAGGAATAGGAGGATGGTGATCACCTCTATAGTATTAGGGAACATATGAATTGGGGAGGATTAAGGGAAAAAGATGAGTTCAATATTGGACATGATGAGTTTAAGATGTCTACTGGACATCCAGCTTGATGTTTAAAACATATTCTCAGACAGGAGATTTGAGGTCAGCAGAGAGTTTAGGGCAGGATGTGCAGATTTGAGAATCATTAGCGTTGAGATGATAATTAAATCCCTGTTAGTTGATGAGATTACCAAGTGAAGTAATACAGAGGGAGAAGAAAAGATGGCCCAGGACCTAACCCTGGGGGAGAGCTATGGTTAAGAGGGTAACATCTGGATGAAGTTCCAACAAAGGATACCAAGAAGGAACATTTGGATAAGTAGGAGCAGAACCTGTATTTATCATGTCCCCAACCACCTGAAAGGTCAAGGTCACAATCAATGCCAATGAGAAGAAACTGACAGCATTGCAGTCAAATGCCATAATAATCCTTTGTATCACCAACTTCTTGTAGTAAAACAGGAAGTGAAAGGGGTTACCGTTTTTGCCACAGAAACCCACGCATTGGTGGAATATGGTGGAATAGGGGTGGTGTTGCAAGAGCAAGGCCATTAGTATCCACACAGGCTTGTATAGACAAGCCTAAGGACAAGAAAGGCAAAAGTTTCTGCTCAGTACAGCTACTTCCTTCTCCATTTTCTCTCCTCTGATTTGTGCTCTATGAGCACCATGGCTCCAGGTACCAATTTTCACTAGCCGTAATATCCTTTCAATGAGCGTCAAAAGGACAATGTTCTTTTGTCCAGAGCCATTGACAGATCAAAGCCATCTCCCATTTCTCCTTAGAGAAATATAATTGGGGGCTATCCCTGAACCACTGGAAAGATTGTTTCCTCTTCTGCCTTCTAAAACAGGGTTATTCCAGGCTCCTACCTTACAGCCCCCAGGGGAAACCCATCTGAAGAAAACATTCCTACTCATTCAGTGCTCCTTTCCACTAACAAATTGAAATATCTTTCCTTCCTGTCTCAAAGAAAGAACTGTAGCTACCCTTAGGGAAAGTGCCAGTGGAAAATAGTCAGGTAGTAGTAGGTAAACTAGTACATAGACTGTAAAAGGAACAGTTTTGGACTCTTAACCTAACCTATTACTCCTGGCTCTGGAGGAGGACAAACTACAAATCATTTTCTCTATGTTCCCCTATATCTTACCTCCACATTCAAACAATATCAGTTTGTCAGCTGTATGTGGGGTGGATTACAGAGAAGAGAACCTGAATTCAGTAAGACCAATTCAGAGGCTATATTTTACATTTTTTTTGTTTCAATAAACACAAATCTGTCTTGTTGTATTCTTTTCCCTTATTAGGTAATAAATTATATTATGTTTTACTTGGAAGGGAATATTTTGAAAATTTCCAAATAAGCCAATTGATGTAACAATTATTAGTAATGTATCACTTCACAGCTTCAGAGGACAATTCCCTCTCCCCCAATTATATATACATATATACATATATACATAAATGTATTTATGAATATATGTATGTATGTGTGTATGTATGCATGTATATGCTTGAAGTGATATTGATGGAGAAGTTTCCTGAAGATATTGAATAAAGAATTTAATGTGGGGTGGTACAGCACAATATGTTTAAGTTTAAGAAGTGCTAAATGCTAAGAAGACTAAAACCCCTGAGAATAAGAGAGAAAAAAATTACAGGCATGTATTATTAATCAAAACAGACCTCCACATTAGCCATTTCAAAAAAGAAAAAAAAGGCTTATTCTGCATTCTGAGTTCTATACCTCTCTATCAGGAGGTGGGTAACATTTCATTATTAGTTTTCTGGGATCATGGTTGGTTATTTTGCTGATAAAAGTTGCTAATTTCTTCAAAATATAATGTCATTGTATAAAGTACTATTCACTTTGGCATCAGTTTATGTAAGTTTTTCTGGGTTTCTCTGAAGCCACTCCTTTAATCATTTCTTATAGCTTGATAGTATTCCATCACATTTCTTCTTCTTTCTTTCTTCTTTCTTTCTTTCTTTCTCTTTCTTTCTTTCTTTCTTTCTTTCTTTCTTTCTTTCTTTCTTTCTTTCTTCATTCATTCATCTATTTATTTATTTGTTCATTCATTCATTCATATTTATTTATTTATTTTTGCTTTTAGGCGGTTGGGGTTAAGTGACTTGCCCAGGGTCACATAGCTAGTAAATGTCAAGTGTTTGGTCTGAGGCCAGATTTGAACTCAAGTCCTCCTGACTTCAGGGCCGGTGCTCTATCCACCTAGCTGCCCCCCATCACATTTATTTAACATAACTTGTTCAGCCATTCTCCAATTTATGACTACTCCCTCATATTCTCATTGCCACCTCAAAAAGTACTATAAATATTTTTGCACATCCTTAAAATTTGTTTTGTTTAATACTCCTTCCTTAAACTGCCCTCCACATTTCTCTCATTTCCTTGTTGAGTGAGATGTGCTTTGGTAACCAACTATGTGTTACATATATAAGTATCCTTCCCTTCTTTGACCAGTTAAGATGAGAGTAAGATTCCAAGTGTGTCACCCACTCCACTATCCCAAGCTCCTTGTTTGTATCATTGTCTCTTTGTGCACCTTGATTATGTGAGAAAATTTTCCCTAACCTTCATTCTCTTTCCTTCACCCTTCTAGTGTATTCTTATTTTATATTACCATTCTTCTCTTAAGAACATCAAGACATAACCCAGTGACTCACATGCCTTCTTTGCAATTTGACTTCCTCTGTCACCCCTGTACGGAAAGATCAGACTAGCCTAAGTAGTCAGGTGGTTGGGTTGATGTATGCCAAGTATACGGGACAATTGATAATGATTAAACATGAAGGGCAATGCCTTGAGCATGCATTGTTTATTTACATGATAAAGAGATCCTAGGTGAAGATGTAGAAAGAGAAATCAACACTGAAAAGATGATACTGAATTATACTTCAAGAAAAGATTATTGAGGCCAAATGGTGCTTGTGCTCACCCAGACCCCATTACAGAGACTTGGAGAAGGGGATCAGAAAAATTGAGTGTGATCTTCCAAAGAGATAAAGGAGCCTAGCAACAGATGTCTCGAAGCAGGCTGAGGCGAAAACTGTAACCGTAGAATATGGCTATTTTATTACAGCATGGGACTAGATAGATATATTAGTGTGGGATATTACACATAGACAAATGTGGAATTAATTTGTCACAAACTGAGTCCTAGTGAAATGTCTCAGGGTTGAGAAGGTAGACTCAAATCTGGGGGCTGTCCCAAATCCAGAATAACCTAATTCATTCCCCATTCACCTTTCCTAAATTCTTTCCGCTTTGAATCATAGGACCCCATGAAGCAATAAGAGTGTGGATTAAAGGTCAAGAATGCCCTACTGTGTTAGCAGTGGATTTCAAGTAATAATTATATTCTACGTACTCTGTGAAAAGCACTTGCAACATAGAACACTAAATCTGATGAAGGGGATAGTGAGAAAGCAAGAAAAATCACTTTTCTTTGATTTACCTCAGCATGAGCTCTGTAAGGCAATTGGGATTAAGTGATTTGCCAAGAGTCACACAGCTAGTAAGTCTCTGAAGCCAAATTTGAACTCAGGTCCTTTTAACTCCAGGGCTAGTGCTCTCTCCCAGGGCTTTTTAAACTTTTTCAATCATGACCCCTTCAGCACTTCTTAAACTTAAACATGCTGCATTGTACGACCCCACATTAAGTTCTTTATTCAATATCTTCAGGAAACTTCTCCATCAACATCACTTCAAGTATATACATGCATGAATACATACACACACATACATACATACATTCATACCCATGCACATACATACCCACATACATACGTATACACTCATATATGTTCATACATATAATTGGGGGAAAGGGAATTGTCCTATGAAGCCATGAACTGATACATTACCAATAATTGTTAAATCAATTGACTCATTCAGAAATTGTCAAAACCTTCCCTTCTAAGTAAAACATAGAGAATTTAGGTTTTCCTTATGAATGGATTATATGTTTAACTATATATTCAACTGCATGATGTTTTTTCTGTGCTTAGCAGAATAGTAGTAATAGTAGTAATCATGATAATAATAATAATGATTTGATGGTGATAACAGCAACAGCAGCAACAACAATAAGGATGATAATAATAATAATAATAACAACATGCTATAATGCTTCTAGTTGTTTTAGCCTACCAACTAGTACATTTTATTATGGTCTCTATAGTCAAATAAAACAAAAGCACAATGATTCTAACCTTCCACTTTCTTAATGGTTTCTGGATATCAAGCATAAAATAGAAATTCAGTTCCCAAAGAAGAGTAGGAATTGAACAATATCACAATCTAGAATGTGGGCATTCTTAATGTCCAAAGGGACAAAGTGTAGACCTCCCAAATGCTTAGGTGTTGAAGGTTGGACTGAATGTAATTCAAAAGGCAATTTTCCTCTGTTTGGCAATACCATAGACCTGGCCTAAGACCTCAGATTCACAAAAAGTGAACAGTCTGTTTCCTTCCAGGGAGTTGTTTTTTTCTTTTTTTTTTTTTAAAAAAAATCCTGTAAGGCTAAAGGCTAAAGATTTTCATTTATAACCTTGTTACTTTTTGGCTCCAGAAGGAAAGGAGTAGTAGTAATGGACAGAAATTTCAAAGGCGAATTTAAACCTCATCTAAGCAAATAACCCAACATATGCCATGTCTGATAAAATTTGTTTAATTTTGTACCTTTCTTCCTGCAAAAAGAGAGAGATATTGTCACTGCATTGATTTAGAGTTCTGATGTTTTAAAATGTTGATAATGAGAGAGTGGTGGATTCTAACACTTAGAAGTATCCAAAAGAGGAATGGAATGCTTTGGGATATAGTCATTTACACAGTTGACAGGAGGCCTTTAGGCAAAGTCTGGATAACAGCCTGTCAGAAACATATTAGAGAGGATTTTTATGTAGCAACAGGCTAGACTAGCTGACCAACAAGGTTTTTCTTTCTGCAGTTCTGTGACTCACTGTTCAAAGTTTCCTACATCTCTCTTGATTAAAGAGAAGAAAGAAATATTTTCTAATCTTCTTTATCTGCAAAGCAGCATAAGGCACAGATATTGGTAATCATTGATGAGGGGAGATTGAAGATTAGATACTGCTTTCCATGCAATTTCTCTCTTGCATTAAATCAAAAATGTTCACTGAATATCTACTGTGTTCTTGACTAGTTGTTACAGGGAAGATTTTTTTTTTTACCATGCTAGGATGCTGCTTCAAAGATTACCTACTCAGGATTTTAGACTTTGCATTGAAAGTCTTCAGTTGACATGATTTTAAGACAATAAAACCACTGATTTGCAAAATGAAGTAGATCCTGGACAGGTCTGTTCCTTTCATTCAGCCAGAACTGCATCTGAAGCAATCCCAGACCTGATTATCTTTGAGAATGTTTTTCCTGCTCAGATTTAATCATTGAATAATCTAACTAGTAAGATATCACTTATGCCACTTTTCTAGAATACAGATGACTATAGAAAGCAACATCATGTAATGGAAAAATGTTAGAAAAAAGTCTCTCTTTGGCAATCAAAAATAATTTATTTTTATTTGTTAAAAGATTATGAAATTTATAGCCTTTAAATTTGTGCAAATGGAATATATATACTTTGATCATTCGATACCATTAGCTTTTTTTTTTTGTGGTTCCAAGAAGCTATAGCATGCATAGCAGCTACACTCTGGTAAAACTGTCTCAGCACGTGGGCTAAACCAAGGTTGAGAGTACCTGACAGGACACAAACCCTTCAGTGAGGTGGAGGATGTCTACCTCAAACATGTGAAGACTTCCCCCAGTGGAATGGGCAATGAGAACAATTTGCAGGTGCTATGGAGTACTTAGACCTTGGTCAGGCATTGAAGATGCCAAGATTATCCACTGAATCCCAGACCATCCCCATTCTTCCTGACTTTTGTCCTGACACTGGACTTAGATGACAGTGAGAGAGAGAGTGAGGTTGATGATTTTATGCAACTCTGCTTCACTCAAATCTAATTCTCCCGCAAGTCAAGACATCACCCTGCAATGCCTTTGGTCCTCTTCGAAAACAAAACACAAACAACAACAAAAAAATAACAATTTATTAAAGCAAACCAACCACTTCAACGTGATCTCCTGACTCCAGTTTTTGATCTGCTTCCTTTAGGTCATTCTTAAACAGAGAAGGAAAAGTGATGAGTATCAATTCAATCAGACAGGCACCTGCCTAAGTACATCTAATGTGGAAGGTACTATGGATAGGCACTAGGATAAAGAAGACAGAGACAAGTTCCTGCCATCAGAGAGAAGCTTACATTTTTATAGGGGGATAGATTGTATTCTAACAAAAGAAAATGCAAAATCTATGTAAAGTAAGGTGGAGGTGGTGGTATAGAGCATAGCCTACAGAGAAGTTCAAGAAAGGTCTTGTAAGAAAAGGATCTGAGCTGAGCATTGAAAGGACCTAAATATTCCCAGAGGTAGAGATGAACAGGAGGACCATTTTAAGAATAGGGTATAGCCTGTGCAAAGAAATGGAAGTAAGAAACAATGTTATGTGCAGGGAACAACAATTTGAGTTTTTTGGGTCAAATGTATGAAGTGGAATAATGTGAAGTCAGTCTGCAAAAATATCTAAGAATGACATTGTGAAATGGATTTCAAAAGAGTTTACATTTTATTCCAGAGGAGTCACTGAAATATTTTGAGTAGGAAACCATCATGACCACTGAACTATACCTCAACCTTATTTTTTCCTAGTGAAGTAACTCAAGGTTTTTTTTTTATTTCCTTATCCCTTCCTCAGGCATAAGTCTTTAATGCTTTGGGGATCTATGATTTCATTCAAGGCAAGACAGACTGCAACTTATTCATGCCTTAATATCCTGTCTAATTCTTGTCCACATCCTACCACAAATCTTTAATAGGAGCTCTCCAATATAATGGAGGCTTTCCCCTAGATTGTTTACTGTTCTCTGATTAGTCAATGCAACACTCAGACTTACCATATCATATTCATCACTCTGACTATAAGACTAGGCCATCTTCGTTCTGATCACAAATTTCCTGGAGGCAGTCTTTTATGTTATTTCTAATGTACCTAATGACTAGTAGGTAATTATGATTTTTTAGGCTTTACTTCTTTTTTAGAGCTTTATTTTATAGGATAAGTGAGTTCTGATTGTTATTTTGCTTTATATGTCTACATGCATGATCACAAATGACATTTTCTCTTTTGAAGAAGGGGGCAATGAATATAAGCAGGGTTCACATTTCAAAAACTGAGAGGAGTAAATTGATTGTTAAGTGAGTCTTGGATAGAAGGCTTTGTTGGAATCTCATTTATGTTACTGTGTGACCACAGTGAAATGGACACTCTATTTGGAATTAGTAGACTTGAATTCAAATCTTATTTGTACAATTAACTGACCACCTGTGTGGCCATGCATGGAAAGTCAGTTTGTTTCTCTTGGCTTTAGTTTCTTCATCTGTAAAATGAAGTATTGGACTATAAGTTCTGCAAGGGCCTTTCTTCAAACCCAGGATATTATGAAGGAATATAGCAATGCTCCAAATGTGAAAGTCTGTGTCCTTAACACCACATTGACATGACTCTCCCCCCACCACGAAGATTGTATACAATATATATTTTTTTCCTTCTATCACTTTATTTTCCAGACAACTAACCATCTTATCCGTTAAGTGGTAGCTTCCTTAGTTGAGAGATTCCTTGAGATCTCAACCCTCATTAACTAGGGAATGGGTCCACTTATCTAGATCTTGCTTTATTGCTATGCTTTGATTTGATATTCAGATATTGTGGTATGAATACAAACTGCTTAATTGTATTTTATCCCTCATTCTGACTCAGGGAATATAACTTCATCAGAAAAAAAAAAATCTCAGATTGTAGAACTATAAACTCCTGACAAGTAGGGTTTTTTTTTATTTCATAGCTCGACAATAGCCAATGAACCAGCTAGATGTTAGTACAGAAAACAGTTGCTTTTCTCACCCTCCATTTTCATGTTCTATGTCCATGATAGGAGTGGCTAAAACAGCTAGGTCCCTCTGAGGAAGCTGAATCTGAGGAAGGAGAAATATAGACTAACAGAGTTGGAGAGTACTTGCCTTATTGGAAGCATTATAAACAGATGCCTCCTACAAGGTCCCAATAACTCTGTTAAAAAAAAATAAGCAAGGAACTTTTCTTATGCACCAACTTTTTTTTTAAGATGGCATGTTATTAGCACTGATCTGACTCATGTTACTCAGCTCCTTGACAGCACAATCTTGATGATTCTGAGCTTCCAAGGATAAAAACCCAGAAGTCAAAATTTTTAATCATATCAATTAGTTATTTGTAATGATTAGGAAATGGTTGTTCTTCTGAGTGTATTATAGGACCTTCTTGGGAACAGCAGGAGTTTAGTAACCTAAAAGTTTATGTCCCTAAGCTAAGAAACAAGTGAAAAGGACATTGCAAATTGTAACTGAAGTTTTCAAAAAGAGACAGTGGAGGGAGATGACAACTATGTTCATTTTCTATTTTTGTGTCTGAAACTTGCATGTAGTTAAAAAAAACATATTTGCATGAATAGCACCACCAGAAAGTTACTGATATTCATATCTGAATCAGATATGCATTCCACATCTAATATTTACATTGCAATTCCATTGTTATTGTGGAGCCTTACATTATTTATTTTAAAGGTCATTGCATATGTGGAAGCTAGAGTTTTTTATAGACTCCATTCTGTATTATTGAACTCACTCCTGCAAAGAAAGAAAAGAAACAGTGTAACACTGGTGAGAATGGAAAGTGTTTTCACTGGAGATGCTTTATGTAACCTAGGATTGAACCTGGTTCCAGAATTTGGCATAACTAATTTTGTGTATGTGATCACTTTTTCTTCTCTGGTGGTGAGGTGGGCAGAGGGGAAGAATATCAAGTGATTCACCCTTATTTATCAGTAATTTATGGAATAAAATTTGGTTTCAACAAATCAGTGAAAATTTGCCAGTATAAAACTTCTGATCCACAAGGCATTTGTAATGCAGTTGAGGAGGTGAGATATAATAGATGAACAAAAATTTGAATATTAAAGGAACTAAATATGTTCGTAAGATAAGAGGTAGCCCACGACAGTATATAATTCAATTCTAATCATGTCACTACCTTTCTTGAAGGTCTAGTAGCTCACTGTTATCTCTAGGATAAAAGACAAACCCCTTTGTTTGGCATTTCAAGTTCTTCATAATCTCCAAGATACCTTTCTAAGGTTATTTCCCAGAAGTCCCTTTCATATACTCCACATTCCAGTCAAAAATGATCTATTTGCTATTTCTTGTATGTGATACTCAATCTGTAGGCCTATACAATGCTCAGCATCATCACGTTCAGTTTTTTATGTCTTTAGCTTCCTTCAAGGGTCATTTGAAGTAATATATCCATGAGTCCTTTTCTGTTCCATTTGGGTAATAGTGCTCTCTCTTCCCCTTGCAAAATGCCTTTGTGTTTACTTTGGATATATTTTATAAGTGTCTGTAAGATTATTATATCCCCTTAACAGAATGTAAGCCTGTTGAGGACAGGAACTGTTTCTTCTTTGAATCTTCAGGACTCCACATAGCTTGTAGCACTTAATCAATGCTTAATAAATGCTTGTTGAATTTAAATGATGAATTGTACACATCAGAATTATAGTTAGAATTTGGAAAAAAGGAAAGATAAAAGGGGAGGGAGATCAGGATGTTGAAGCTAAGGTAGAGTCAAGTAGGCAGAAAGAAATTTGGGGGGATAACATGAGTAGTTTAATTTGAGCTGAAAGTTCAGGAAAGAAAGTAGTTCAAGAAAACAATAGTTAGGTGGGTTGTGCTGTAGCCAAGTTGTGAAGGAAATTGAATTCAAGGTAAAGAATATTTGACTTTATTTTATAGGCAATAGGGAGCAGCCGTTAATGTTTTTGAGCAAGCAAGAGATATAATAAAAGCAGTGTTTTGAGAAGTTGTTTTGCAAGCAAAAATACAATCCAGGCAGAAGTGACGACATGTGACTATAATTCATGATTTTATTCTTAGATGTTTAGTAACTGGCTTTATGAAAAAATAAAATGTACACATGACACAATTTTAAGTTTAGTCTTCTCTATTAACATTTTCTTTATCACTTCTTTAAGTCTAGGCAATCAACAAAATTACAAATCAAACCTGTTTTTTAGAGCTTATTGATTTCTTTTTTTTGTTAAGCCTATTTTTTATTTTTATTTTTTAATATAAATTTATTTTTTAGTTTTCAATATTTACTTCCACAAGATTTTGAGTTCCAAATTTTCACCCCATCTCCCTCTCCCCCCACCCAAAGATGGCATGCATTTTTAATATCCCTTCCCCTAGTCTGGCCTCTCCTATCTCTCCCCTCTTCTTTTATTCCCTTCCCCTTCTGTTTTCCTGTAGGGCAGGATAGACTTCTGTACCCCATTTCCTGTATTTCTTATTTCCCAGTAGCATGTGAAAACATTTTTTTAAACATGTTTTTAAAACTTTAGGTTTCAAATTTTCTCCCTTCCTTCCTCCCCACACACCCTTATTGAAAAGTCAAGCAACTCAAAATAGGTTATACATGTGCACCTACGCAAAACACTTCCATAGTAGACATGTTGTGAAAAACTAACTCTATTTCCCTTAATCCTATTCTGCCCTCCCATTTATTCTATTCTTTCTTTTGACCCAGTCCATCCTCAGAAGTATTTACTTTTGTTTACCCCCCTTTTCAATTTGCTTTTCCCAATCTCTCTATCACGCCCTTGATCTCTTGTCCCCTTCTCCCCCTGTTTTCCTGTAGGGCAAGACGGATTTCCGTACCCAATTGAATGTGTATGTTATTCCCTTCATAAGCCAAATCCTATGAGAATAAGATTCCCTCATTCCTCTCACCTTCCCCCGTTTCCCCTCCACTGTAAGAGACTTTTCTGGGTTTTTTTTTTTTTGTGAGATAATTTACCTCATTCTGCCTCTCCCTTTCCTCCTCTCCAAGTATAATCCACTCTCATCCCTTAATTTTATTCTCCAGATAGGACCCCTTAATTTTCAACTCACTCTGTGCCCTCTATCTATCTATCTATCTATCTATCTATCTATCTATCTATCTGTCTATCTATATACATACATATAATTTTTTTTCTTCCAGCTACCCTAAAACTGAGAAAGTTCTTGTGAGTTATAAATATCATCTTTCCATGCAGGAATGTAAACAGTTCAACTTTAATAAGTCTCTTATGATTTGTCTTTCCTGTTCACCTCTTTATGTTCCACTTGAGTCTTCTATTTGAAAGTCAAATTTTCTATTTAGCTCTTGTCTTTTCATCAAGAATGCTTGAAAGTCCTGTATTTCACTGAATGACCATTTTTTTCCCCTGAAAGGGTATACTCAGTTTTTCTGGGTAGGTGATTCTTGGTTGTAATCCTATCTCCTTTGCCCTTTGGAATATTATATTCCATGTCCTGGGGTCCTTTAATGTAGAAGCTGCTAAATCTTGTGTTATCCTGATTGTGTTTCCACAGTACTTGACTGTTTCTTTCTGGCAGCTTGTAATATTTTCTCCTTGACCTGGGAACTCTGGAATTTGGCTATAATATTCCTAGGAATTTTCCTTTGGGGATCTCTTTCAATAGGAGATCTGTGGATTCTCTCCATTTCTATTTTGCCCTCTGGTTCTAATATATCAGGCAGTTTTCCTTGATAATTTCTTGAAAGACGATGTATAAGCTCTTTTTTTGATCGTGGCTTTCAGATAGTCCAATAATTTCTAAATTCTCTCTCCTGGATCTATTTTCCAGGTCAGATGTTTTTCCAATGAGATATTTCACATTGCTTTGTAATTTTTCATTCTTTTGGATTTGTTTTACAATGTCATGATTTCTCATAAAGTCACTGTCTTCCAATTGCTCTATTCTAATTTTTAAGGAAGTATTTTCTTCAGTAGTCTTTTGGACTTCCTTTTCCATTTGGCAAATTTTTCTTTTTAGGGCATTTTTCTCCTCATTGGCTTTTTGGACCTCTTTTGCCATTTGGGTTAGGCTGTTTTTTAAGGTGTTATTTTCTTTGGTACTTTTTTGGGTCTCCTTTAGCAAGCTGTTGACTTGTTTTTCATGATTTTCTTCCATCACTCTCATTTCTCTTCCCAGTTTTTCCTCTACTTCTCTTATTTGCTTCTCAAAATCCCTTTTGAGCTCTTCCAAGGCCTGACTGATTCATATTTTTCTTGGAGGATTTGGATGTAGGAGCTTTGACTTTGTTGTCTTCTTCTGGTTGTATCTTTTGATCTTCTTTTTCACCAAAGTGAGATAATATAGTCTGACTCTTTTTGCACTGCGTGCTCATGATGCCGGCCAATTACTTGAGTTTTGAACTCTTTGTTAAGGTAAGAGTCTGCTTCCAATGTGGAGAATGTACTGTCCCAAGCTTCAGGGGTTTGTGTAGCTGTTTTCAGAGATACTTGTAGGGACCTGTAAATTTTCAGTTCTTCCAAGGTGGTGTGATAAGTGGCGAGGTGTTTACTCCTTTCTTGGCCTGTGACCACAAGTACTCCTTTCTGTTCTGTAACTGTGAGGAGGGTTTTCTCTCCACAGCCATTACAAGCTCCACCATGGCAGTGCTCCTCCTCACCCCAGCACTGCCGCCCAGAACTGTGACCCAGATCCAAGCATGGGTAAAGCAAGAGATTCTGCCTCAGCACTGGCAAAGAGATCCCTGCAATCCCTCTCTGATAAGCCACTGGATTCCCCCTCAGTCTATGGGCTGGAAGCTCAGGAAGCAGCTATCCCCCCTGGCCCACACTCTTGGGGAATGGAGCTGAGATCCCCTCATTCCTCTCTCAGCACTGCAGAAACAGAGTTTTCCCACTGACCTTCCAAGTTGTCTTTGGCATTCATGGATTGAGGAGTCTGAAAAACATCACAGCTGCCCGCAATTCAGTCCTGAATCCTGCTCTAGGTTCTCTGAGGCCTGCGCACCCATGCTGCACTGTGCTCTGCTCCCAGCCCAGCGCGATACACATTTCTGATCAATCATCAGGTTGTCTTGGGCTGGAAATTTGTTTCACTCTGTGTTTTTGTGGGTTCTGCTGCTTTAGAATTTGTTTAGACCCATTTTTTATAAATATTTGGAGTGGTTTGGGGCAGTGCTTAAGCAAGTCACTGCTTTCACTCCGCCATCTTGGCTCTGCCAAGTTTGTTGTTTACTGAGATGTAAATGTTCACATTGAAAATTTATCAACTGGCTCCCATTAGCTGATTTGAGCTGGCTCTAGCACCCCCCTGTAATGTAACCATTGCTACTGTGGAATCTGAAACTGGCAGGATTGCTTGAGTTTGGGAGTTCAAAACTGTGGTAGGTAAAAGCTACCAGGTGTCCACACTAAGGCTGATACCACTATAGTGATCCTTCAGGAATGGGGGGTGAGGAGTGACCATCCTGCCTAAGGAAAGATAAACTTGCTCAGGTTGGAAAATGAAATTAGCCAAACTTCTATACAGATCAGTATTTGGGGTTGAGTTTATGAGTAGCTGCTGCACTTACATTCTAGATGAATTGAGGGAGAACTAGTTTATAAAAAAAAAATGCAGTCTAGACTAGAAAGGAGTGTGACTGGAAGCAGGAATATAAATTAGGTTAGCATAGTAAATTATGGTGATGGAAGAGAAGAGAAAGATACGAGAGAGATTTCAAAAGAAGACTATAGAGCCAAGAGAGAGAGAGAAGAGAAGGTAACCTCAAAATATCCAATTTGGATAAGTAGAAGAATTGTGTATATCCAAACCCTCATGTTCCCATTTTTGGATGAGATTGTACTACGTGGATGATCTGGTAGAGATGGAGAGGTGACTCTTTTATTTGCCAATGCCAATACTTTCCTACCCTACCTTGGATTTTATCCATGAATATGACCTTATTCATTTACATTTGCCTCTCTCTGCCTTGTCTTCAAACTCTATGTATTCACTGATATCTTTTCCAATGTCAACAAACATGTTTGGGTTGATGTTGACAAATCTTTCTCTTACATTTCTATACTCCCACCCTATCTTTCTTACATCTCTGCAAAACTCTTCTACAGAAATGCTTATGTTTGCAATCTCTCCTTTCTCAATGCTTTCATCATTTTTTGATCTCATAGGTTTGCTTCTATCACTGGATTGAAATTGCTCTGTATAATTATTTAATCAGCAAAAATTAACAAATTAAAACAATTAATTACTACTGTACAGCAGTGCAGATGATTTTATTTTCTTTTTGATGTCAGTGAAGTTTTCTAGTACCCATTCTTTTTTTTTTTTTGCACCTTCATGTTATATCACACCATTTTAATTCTTTGTATCCCTGGGACCCAGCATAATACCTTGCTTGTAATTTACTCCAAATATTAGTTCCATTGGATTGAATTGAAAGTAATTCAGATATTCTAGGATTCACTGTTAAATTTCCAAATTTCTTTAAACCCCACAAGAAGGAAGTAGTAGCAGAAGAAAAGTGGCTAGGTGATAGAATGGATAGAATGCTATGCTTAAAAGTCAGGAAGACTTGAAAAAAACCTAGCCTATACACTTAATAGTTATGTGATTCTAGACAACTACAAACTCTGTTGGCCTCAGTTTCCTCAACTGTAAAGTGGGGATAATAAGAGAATCTTCCTGAGATCAACATGAAGATTAAATGAGATAATATTTGTAAAGCATTTAGTATAATGTCTTGCATATAGTAGGTTCTTATTCCTTCACTCACTCCACACCTCCCCCCAATATTTTTGTTGGTATTTAAAGTACCATTGTTGGCATTTTGTTGACATTAAAAAATGCAAGGGAAAAAAGAATATTGAGTTAGTCACATCAACCCTGTAACTTTAATGTATTTTCCCATTCTTTATTTTTCAATCATAATCAACCTTGGGGGCAAAAGAAAAGAATAGATGATCTTTTAAGACCTATATCAAACTTAAGATCCTAAAATTTAATAACAGGCTGAATAAAAAAGTTTAAGAAGGAAAAATGTAAAAAGAATATGAATAGCATAGTTGTAAAAGGAGACTCAGATTGAATAATGAAATAGATAACATCTATAAAAGACTTTATCATCTGAATAATCTTTGACCAAATATTTTTAGGAAAAGTTGAATTCTAAAAGAATAATTTCCATTTCAATAGTTCCTAAACATATATGATAACTATTTAGATAATGTTAAGAGAGCAACTTGTAGAAGAAGAAGAAGAAACGAAGCAGCTTTATTGATGGGTGGAGCCATAGAGTACTAGGAAGAAGTAGAGTGAGATTTTGGCCACTTTTCCAAAAAATAAAACAAAACAAAGCAAAGCAAAAACAAAAAAAGCAAAACAAAATGATACAAAATTATTCCAAGCAGTTCTAGAAAAAATTGTCACCAGACCAAATTTTGTTGGAGAAATCTAAGAAAATGTTTAAGTGAATCATTTTGTCCATTTCTGGTCAGCATAGGGAGATAGACAGAGAGGTCTATGGACCCTGTGGATAATGTCAGGCCAAGATCACTTCAGAACTTTCCAACTCAGGAAGAAATTGTACATCAGAATGAAAAGGGGTCCCAGATCTAGTTCACTGAAAGGCCTAAACCTGTGTAGATGCAGGAACAGGTGCCAATTAGCAGCTTTGCTGCACATTTCTTAGTAGCAGGTCACAGATTCAAGGAAGATTGAAAAGAAGATCTATGTCATGGCATACATTTCCAGGGTAAGGAATAATTGGCAGGCCCTAGATTATGAACTAAGAGGGCAAGTTCAGAAGCAAGGAGCCTTGGTGTGCATTGGACCACAGAAACAGAGCAGGGTTTGAATTCCCAGTTCCTAGTCTAGTCTGAAGCCTTTAGAAGAATAACCAGGACAAGAATACTTACCAAAGAGAAACTTAGAAGTCTGTCACTTTGGAGTGGCAGAATTTCACAGATAGCTGCTCTTTCCTGAGTCCAACAGCAGTCTGCTCTTTGTCAGACTTGAATCCAGATCAAGAATGTGCAGAACTCAGATGAGTGGGGAGCAGTGATCAGACTTTGCCATGAATTGGACCATTTTGGGAGCAGTGTAAGTTTACAGCTGTCTGTAAGAATCTGAAAATAACACAACACTCAGTACCCCAAGAAAGTAACAAGAGGACCAGCCTAGGCATTTCATCCAGAATTGCACAGTCTTGCTCTAGCATAAAGTCTGAAGTAAGAAAGTAGATTGGAATGATCAAATAAAAAAAAAAGAGAGGATCCCACCACAAAAAGGTATTATGGTAATATGGATGCTTGAGACATAAACCCAGAAGAAAAGAATAACTCTAAAACATCTATAAGCAAAATCTCAAAGAAAAACAAAATATGGGCACAAATTCCATTAACTCACAGAAGAGATGGAGTAAAAAAAAATTAAAGGAGTTTAATGTGTTTATAAGTTAAATGAGAAAGCTAGAGGAAAAATAGAAAAGAAATCATAAATGTGAAAAAAATTAAATAAAAGAAGTGGAGAGGAGATTAACAGTGTGTCACAAGACATAAAACCTTTTCCAAGCAACAAATTCCCTGAAAATCATAATGTACCAAATAATCACTTAATCCCCATTGCTTCAAAAAAATTACTATGTACCAAATAGAGGCTAATGACTCTGTGAGATGAGACATATTGAGACAGTCAAAAGAAAGGGAAAAAGAAGAAAATTTATAGAGTCTAATACCCCAAACATCTGACCTATAAAAGATATCTCAAAGAAAAAAAAATATAAAAATCATTGGACTACTAGAAAGCTATGACCCAAAAAAAACTTAGACATCATATTTCAAAGTATCACAAAAGAAAACTACTTGGATCTCTTAAAACCAGAAGGCAAAGTTGAAAAAGGAAGAATCCATCAGTCACTTTCTACAAGAAACTCCAAAATGATAACATATAAACCCCATAGTCAAAATCTAGAGGTCCTAGGTAAAAGAAAAATACTAGAAGCAGTCAGAAAGAAAGAATTCAATTATCAAGGAGCCACATTCAGTATTACATCCTCTAGCAAGCAGCACTGCAAGCAGAAGAGGGTTTGGAATACAATATTCAAGAAGGAATGCAATATTGAAGATATAGGCTTGCAGTTAAGAATAATTTTACCTAGTAACCGAGTATAATCCTACGGGGGTAAATATGGACCTTTAATCTAAAAAAAATCCCAAAAAAACAAACCCCCATAAGCAGACATAATCAATGTTAAAAAAAAGTTTTACTTGACTATTTTGTTTTTGTTCAGTTTTTTTTTCAGTTGTGATCCCATTTGGGGTTTTCTTGGCAAAAGATACTGAAGTGGTTTGCCCTTTTTTTCCTCCAGCTCATTCTACAGATGAGGAAACTGGGGTGAATAGGGTTAAATGATTTGCCCAGGATCATACAGTTAGTAAGCATCTGAGACCAGATTTGAACTTAGGTCTTCCTGACTCTGAGCCGGGAGTTCTATCCACTATGCCATCTAGCTGCCCTTACTTGACTATCTATGTTTATAATAAATGTTTTTTTTTCTTATTTCATTCTCCATTATGGGGAGGAGGGAGATGGGAAGCAGAACATGCATATTTTTTGTTTATTAAAAACAAATTAGTTAAAAGTTATTTATTAATTTTTTTTATACCACAGTCATGCTCTAATGTACTCTCCTATCTTTAGTAAAATACTCCATTGTAAAAAGAGAACAATTTGGACTGAATTAAATGACAAAATGGCCACATATGATAGCATCTCACACATTCTGCTTCCATATTTTCCCATTATTTTAACTGAAAAGAAAGAAATGAATTTTGTCCTCTAGTTTCCTGGGCAAGTATTATTCACTGAACATAAACAAAGTCTGAATAATGTGCTTACGCACATTATTGTGAATGTGTATATTATTCTCTTGGATTTGTTTGAATCAGTTAGATCTGAACCAGTTCAGATAAGTCTTCCCATGTTTCTTAGAATTCTTCAAATTCTCTGTGACCTCAGTCTCAAAATATTTTGTCAAGGAAAGTTAATACTTCAAAAAATGAATAAAGAAGGCAGAATAGTAATTAGAAATATATGGCATATAGAAGAATATAGTTAATGTAAGTTTCTGAAGCAAGAATAAATGAAAAGGTTGATAGCTTTCATTGGAAATACCTTCTCTTTTCTACAGGATGGTTGTTTTTATTCAGTTGTGGGTAAGTGTCTTTGACTACCTTTTGATAGCCAAATATGAAGCATTGTAAATGAGTTCAATCAGATATGATCATCCTTTGTTTTTATTGTTTAATTGTAATATAGTCTCAACACATTTAATCCAATTCTCTCATTAAATCCTTGCAGTGAAAATTTGAATGCCAGTCATGCAGAAAATATGTGAAGATGACAAATTCTTTTTAATTATCATAAAACATATTAAAAACACAATTTCCATGGCCAAGGAATTAAAATAAGATGAAACAATTTATATTCATGCAAACAAATATTGCAGAAATTACATAGAAGATAAATATTGATAGCAAAAAAGCCCTTTCGTTAATAGATTGCATTTGTTTTGAATTTAAGTTGGAAGATTAAGGAGACTTCCTTTCAAACAAAGTACCTTAGCTTTGGTCAAAAGTTGAAACTAAATAATTTCCATTTATTTGCCTCCCAAGTGTTTTGGCTGTTATTGTTTATTTATAGAAAGCAATTTTTAATGGTGGAATAAGAAAAGCACATTAAAAAAAGAAAAAAAATGCTGCAATTACATGGAAATCTTAATGTCATTTATTTGATTTATTCGTATATTTCTAAAAGCTAAAAAACACATAAGTTAAATGAGCAGCCCTCAAAGACATAACTTTCTTCTTGAGACTGGAGCATGGTGAGAGGCAGAGGTGTCAAACATGCATCCTACAGTACTTCTGAGTGAAGCTCAAAACAGATTAAAATGTTTTGGGGAAATACTTATCCTATAAGAAAAAAAATAATAAAACATTGACAATATTGCGTTTAAAACTGTCAATATGTAGCACATGGGGATCCTTATATACAGTTTGATGACTTTGTTCCATTTCAGTTGGACACCACTGGTAAAGGGGTGGAATCTTTGGATTTGACTCTTCTACCTTCTGGCCTTGGGAAAATCATTTGACCTCTGTAAGCCCGTTTCCTACAATACAAATTGAGAAATCCCTGTGCTCCTTCCTAGCTTTAAATCCTAAGTCCAATTTGATTTACCAGTTTTCTCCTTCCAATTCTGAATGAGTTTCCTAATTTACCTGTTTTGTTCAACAGGCTTCTTATTTATCTAGTTCTGTTAGTCTTTTAAAACCTATTATTTAATGGGTGGAGAGCAAACAGCTACTGTTTAAAGATATACTTAAAGGAAGAATGGAACTCCTTTACTTTTTATTAGTGTTTGACAGGGATCTGATTAGTCATTGGCATGATTTGTTCCATTCCAGCCTTAATACAAACTAGTGACGTATTTTTCTTGCAGGAATTTGTTTTCTGATTAATATGATGCAGATTTAAAACATCAGAATTGATTCTTAATTTTTGGCTTTCCCCAGCCCAGCCAACAATGCTGATTTCTTCTAACAACACAAAAAAATGATCAGGGAGATGATATAACATTTTGATAGTATGCCTTTCCATCTTGGTGATTTTGAATATAAAGATAAATAAAAACTAATCTAAATTTTGCAGATATGGTTCACATGAGGTGATTATGAAGATCTCTGATACTTCATTTTAGTCAGGTAGATATGACCCTGGGTTCTTGAAGAATATAGCAGTGTAAGCTCTGACAGGACTCCCCAAGCTGGAAAGGGTTCAAATAAGGTGGGTAATGGTCTGCATATATGTGTATACATATACCTACTTTTTTCCCCTGAAAACTAGCCATGCTTTTTGAGAAAAGTACTTCTTTAGCTTTGCCATAAGGTAATTCATTTTTCAATTACAGAAATTCTCCAAGACTGTCTACTAAGTCATAGAGGGATTAAGTTTTGTTTTGTTGGAGGGATTGACAACATAATGAATCTTTAAACTAAAGAAATAATCTTACATTTCTATGGCACTTCATATTTTTTACAAATGAGTTCTTCATTAGGATATCATGTTATAGGTTCTGCAACTACTATCATACCCAATTTAATAGATGGTGAAATAGATTTAAAGAGGGAAGTATTTTGTCTTCAATTCAAATCAACTGAATAAGCATTTATTTATTTATTTTAAAATTTTATTAATTTATTTTGATTTATCAACAATCACTTCCATATGCTTTTGAGTTGAAAATTTTTCTCCCCCTTTCTCCCCCTCCAAAGACAATGCACAATCTGATATAGCTTTTACATTTACATTCCTATTAAACATATTTTCACATTAGTGAAGTTGTAATTAAAAATTAAAACCAATAGAAGGAACCATCAGAAAGATGAAACAAAACTCAACAGAAGGTAAAAATAAGTGATAGCAATTCGACTTCCATATTTCTTTCTTTGGATGTGGACAGCATTTTCCATCCCAAGGCCTCTGGAGATGTCTTAGATCCTCATAACACTGAGAAGGGTTCCGTTTAATAATCTCAGTCATTGCATAGCATGGCTGTTATTGGGTACAAAGTCCTCTTGGTTCTGCTCACTTCACTCAGCATCAGACCATATAAGTCTTTCCAGGTTTTTCTGAAGTCAGCCTGTTCATCATTTCTTATAGCACAGTAGTATTCCATTACATTCATATACCACAACTTGTTCAGCCATTCCCCAATTGATGGGCATCCTCTCAATTTCCAATTCTTTGCCACCACAAAAAGAGCTGCTATGAATATTTTTGTATATGTGGGTCCTTTTCCCATTTGTTTGATCTCTTTGGGATATAGCCCTAGAAGTGCTATTGCTGGATCAAAGGGTATGCACATTTTTGCAGCCCTTTGGGCATAGTTCCAAATTGTTCTCCAAAATGGTTGGATCATTTCACAACTCCACCAACAATGTATTAGTGTTCCAATTTTCCCACATCTTCTCCAACATTTATCATTTTCCTGTTTTGTCATGTTGGCCAATCTGATAGGTGTGATGTGGTACCTCAGAGTTGTTTTGATTTGCATTTCTCTAATCAATAACGATTTAGAGCATTTTTTCATATGACTATAGATGGCTTTAATTTCTAGTCTGTTCATATCCTTTGACCATTTATCAATTGGGGAATGGCTTGTGTTCTTATAAATTTGTCTTAATTCTCTATATATTTTAGAAATGAGGCCTTTATCAGAGAGACTGGTTGTAAAAATTCTTTCCCAATTTTCTACCTTCCTTCTAATGTTAGTTGCATTGGCTTTGTTTGTGCAAAAACTTTTCAATTTAATGTAATCAAAATTATCCATTTTGCTTTTCATAATGTTCTCTATCTCCTGTTTGGTCATGAATTCTTCTGTTCTCCATAGATCTGATAGGTAAACTATTCCTTGTTCTCCCAGTTTACTTTATGGTATCAGCCTTTATATCTAAGTCATGAACCCATTTTGACTTTATTTTTATATGGTGTGAGATTTGGGTCTATGCCTAGTTTCTGCCATACTCTTTTCCAGTTTTCCCAGCAGTTTTTTTCAAAGAGTGGGTTCTTATCCCAGAAGCTGGGGTCTTTGGGTTTATCAAATAATAGATTACTATAGTCATTGACTACTGTGTCTTGCATATTTAACCTATTCCACTGATCCACCTCCCTATTTCTTAGCCAGTACCAAGCAGTTTTGATGATTGGCTTTATAATATAATTTAAGATCTGGAATTGCTAGGCCACCTTCCCCTGCATTTCTTTTCATTAGTTCCTTTGATATTCTGGACCTTTTGTTTTTCCAAATGAATCTTGTTATTATTTTTTCTAACTCTATAAAATAATTTTTTTACTTTGGTATGGCACTGAATGAGTAAATTACATTAGGTAGGATTGTCATATTTATTAAATTAGCTCAGCCCACTCATGAGCAACTGATATTTTTCCAATTATTTAGATCTGATTTTATTTGTGAAAAGTGTTTTGTAATTGTGTTCATAGAGTTCCTGGGTTTGTTTCAGGAGAGACTCTAAATATTTTATAATGTCTACAGTAAGTTTAAATGGGATTTCTCTTTCTATCTCTTGCTGTTGGGCTTTGTTGGTAATATATAGAAATGCTGATGATTTATGTGGGTTTATTTTATAGCCTGCAACTTTGCTAAAGTTGTTTATTATTTCAAGTAGTTTTTTACTTGATTCTCTAGGATTCTCTAAGTATATCATCATGTCATCTGCAAAGAGTGATAGCTTTGTTTCTTCTTTGCCTATTCAATGCCTTCAATTTTCTTTTTCTTCTCTTATTGCTAAAGCTAAGTTTCCAGTACAATATTGAATACAGTGGTGATAATGGACATCCTTGTTTCACCCATCTTATTGGAAATGCTTCTAGCCTGCTCATTACATATAATGCTTGCTGAAGGTTTTAGATAGATGCTATTTATTATTTTAAGGAAGACTCCATTTATACCTATGCTTTCTAGTGTTTTTAATAGGAATTATATCAAAAGCTTTTCTGCATCTATTGAGATGATCATGTGGTTTCTGTTGGTTTTTGTTGTTGATATGCTCAATGATGCTGATAGTTTTCCTAATATTGAACCAACCCTGCATTCCTGGTATAAATCCTACCTGGTCATAGTGTATTATTCTTGTGATAAGTTGCTGCAATCTATTTGCTAGTATTTTGTTTAAAATTTTTGCATCTATATTCATTAGAGAAATTGGTCTATAATTTTCTTTCTCTATTTTGACTCTTCCTGGTTTAGGTATCAACACCATATTTGTATCATAAAAAGAATTTGGTAAGACTCCTTCTTCACCTATTTTCCCAAATAGTGTATATAGTATTGGAATTAATTGTTCTTTAAATATTTGATGTAATTCACATATAAATCCATCTGGCCCTGGAGACTGTGTCCTAGGGAGTTCATCAATGGCTTGTTCAATTTCTTTTTGTGAGATGGGGTTATTTAAGTATTTTACTTCCTCTCTTCGGTAATCTGGGCAATTTATATTTTTGTAAATATATATCCATTTCACTAAGATTGTCAAATTTGTTGGCATATAGTTGGGCAAAATAATTCCTAATTATTTTTTTAATTTCCTCTTCCTTGGTGGTGGCTTCACCCTTTTCATTCTTGATACTAGTAATTTGGTTTTCTTCTTTCTTTTTTTTGCTTAAATTAACCAAAGGCTTATCTATTTTATTGGTTTTTTCATAAAACCAGATCTTAGTTTTATTTATTAGTTCAATAATTTTCTTAATTTCAATTTTCTCAATTTTTCCTTTGGTTTTCAATATTTCTAATTTAGTGTTAATTTGTTCTTTCTCTAGTTTTTTTAGTTGTATGCCCAATTCATTAATCTCCTTTCTATTTTATTTATGTAAGCATTTAGAGATATAAAACTTCCCCTAAGAACTGCTTTCGCTGCATCCCATAGGTTTTGGTATGTTGTCTCATTATTGTCATTCTCTTGAATGAAATTATTGATTGTTTCTATGATTTGTTGTTTGACCCAATTTTTTTTAGGATTAGATTATTTAGTTTCCAATTATTTTTAGTCTATCTTTCCATGGCCCTTTTCTACATATAATTTTTTTCTCGGTCATGATCTGAAAGGATGCATTTAATATTTCTGCCTTTCTGCATTGGACTGTGAGGTTTTTATGCCCTAGTACATGGTCAATTTTTGTGTATGTGCCATGTACTGATGAGAAAAAAGTATATTCCTTTCTATCCCATTCAGTTTTCTCCAGAGGTCTATCATACCTAACTTTTCTAATGTTCCATTCACCTCCTTAACTTCTTTCTTGTTTATTTTGTGGTTAGATTATCTAGTGCGAGAGGGGGAGGTTCAGGTCCCCACTAGTATAGTTTTGCTGTCTATTTCTTCCTGTAACTCCCTGAACTTCTCCTAAGAATTTGGATGCTATACCATTTGGTGCATATATGTTTAGTAATGATATTACTTCATTGTCTATGGTGCCTTTTAGCAGGATGTAGTTTCCTTCCTTATCTCTTTTGATTAGATCTATTTTTGCTTTTGCTTTGTCTGAGATCAGGATTGCTACCCCTGCTTTTTTTACTTCAGCTGAAGCATAATATATTCTGCTCCAGCCTTTTACCTTTACCCTGTATGTGTCACTCTTTTTCAAATGTGTTTCCTGTAAACAACATATTGTAGGATTATGGTTTTTAATCCATTCTGCAATCCATTTCCGTTTTATGGGAGAGTTCATCCCATTCACATTCACAGTTATGATTACTATCTGTGTCTTTTTCTCCATCCTTTCCCCCTATTTATGCTTTTCTTTCTCCTTTTTCCTTTCTCCCCTTCACTAGTGTTTTGCTTTTGACCACCACTCCTTCAGTCCCTTCCCCCTTTTATTATCCCTTTCCCTTTTCTTCCCTTTACTCTTACTGCTTCTTCCCTCCTTCTTTCCCCCTCCCTTTTCTTTCCCCTCCCTTTTCTTTCCCCTTTTCCCTCCTACTGCCTATAGGGCAAGTTAGATTTCTATACCTAACTGATTATGTTATGCCCTTCTTGAGCCAAATCTGATGAGAGTAAGGTTCAAACAATGCTCCCCCCTCCTTCTTTCCCTCTGCTGTAATAGGATTTTGTGTCTTTTCCTGTAATGTAATTTACCGTTTGTCTGCCTCCTCCTTTCTCAGTACATTTTCTAAGATCAGATCAGATTGATCCACTTATTTGGATCCATTTAACCCACTTGATTAGATTTTTTTTTATCATTACATCAAAGTCAACTAATATCCACCCTCTTTATGTATACTCCTTTAACAAGGTATAATAACAATACAGTTCTCAAGGGTTGCAAGTGTCATATTCCCTTGTAGGGGTTTAAACAGCCCCCCATTAACAACATATTGTATCTTTCTGTCCCATTTACCTTTTTAAGTCCTTCTTGAGTCCTGTACTTGAAGATCAAATTTTTTGTTGAGCTCTGGTCTTTTTATCAGGAAATTTTGGAAATCTCCAATTTTGTTGAATATCCATCTCCTCCCTTGAAAAATGATGCTCATTTTTGCTGGATAATTGATCTTTGGCTGCATTCCAAGCTCCTTTGCCTTACAGAATATCGTGTTCCACCCTGCGGTCTTTTAATGTAGAAGCTGCAAGGTCCTGTGTAATCCTGACTGTGGTTCCATGATATTTAAATTGTTTCTTTCTGGCTGCTTGCAGCACCTTCTCTTTCATCTGGTAATTTTGGAATTTTGCTATTATATTCCTTGGTTGTCAATTTGGGATCTCTTTCAGGTGGTGAGCAGTGTATTCTTTCTATGGTTATTTTCCCTTCTAGTTCTAGGACTTCCAGGCAGTTTTCCTTTATGATTTCCTGAAAGATACTTCCCAGGCTCTATTTTTCATCATGATTTCAGGTAGTCCAACAATTTTTAAATTGTCTCTCCTGAACTTATTTTCCAGGTTGGTTGTTTTACCAATAAGGTATTTTACATTTTCATTTATTTTTTCATTTTTTTGTTTCTGTTTCGCTGATTCTTGATCTCTCATAGAGACATTAGTTTCCATTTGTCCAATTCTAGATCTTTTTTTTGGATCTTATTTTATTTTATTTTATTTTTTTTTCCTTTTAATATGAATTTATTTATTTGTAGTTTTCAATATTCACTTCCACAAGTTTTTGAGTTCCAAATTTCTCCCCCCTCCCCCACCCCAAGATGGCATGCATTCTGAATACCCCTTCCCATGGTCTGCCTTCTCTTCTATCTCTCCCCCCTCCCTTCTCTTATCCCTTCTATTTTCCTGTAGAGCAGGATAGACTTCTGTACCCCATTTCCTGTATTTCTTATTTCCCAGTTGCATGTGAAAACATTTTTTTTAAAACATGTGTTTTTAAAACTTTGAGTTCCAAATTTTCTCCCTTCCTCCCTCCCTACCCACCGTCATTGAAAAGGCAAGCAACTCAATATAGGTTGTACATGTGCAGTTATGCAAAACACTTCCTTAGTAGACATGTTGTGAAAAACTAACTCTATTTCCCTTAATCCTATCCTGCCCTCCCATTTATTCTATTCTTTCTTTCGACCCTGTCCCTCCTCAGAAGTATTTGCTTCTGATTACCCCTTTCCCAATCTGCCCTCCTCTCTATCATCCCCTGCTCTCTTGTCCCTTCTCCCCCTATTTTCCTGTAGGGTAAGACAGATTTCCATACCCAATTGAATGTGTATGTTATTCCCTCCTTAAGCCAAATCCTATGAGAATAAGATTCACTCATTCCCTCTCACCTTCCCCTGTTTCCCCTCCATTGTAAGAGACTTTTCTGTTTTTTTTGTGAGATAATTTACCCCATTCTACCTCTCCCTTTCTTCTCCAGTATAATCCTCTCTCATCCCTTAATTTTATTCTCCAGATATGACCCCTTAATCTTCAACTCACCCTGTGCCCTCTATCTATCTATCTATCTATCTATCTATCTATCTATCTATCTATCTATCTATCATACATACAATTTTTTCCTCCAACTACCCTAATACTGACAAAGGTCTCATGAGTTATAAATATCATCTTTCCATGCAGGAATGTAAACAGTTCAATCTTAATAAGTCTCTTATGATTTCTCTTTCCTGTTTACCTCTTCATGTTCCACTTGAGTCCTGTATTTCAAAGTCAAATTTTCTATTCAGCTCTGGTCTTTTCATCAGGAATGCTTGAAAGTCCTCTATTTCACTGAATGACCATTTTTTCCCCTGAAGGATTATACTCAGTTTTGCTGGGTAGGTGATTCTTGGTTGTAATCCTATCTCCTTTGCCCTCCAGAATATTATATTCCATGCCCTGTGGTCCTTTAATGTAGAAGCTGCTAAATCTTGTGTTATCCTGATTGTGTTTCCACAGTACTTGAATTGTTTCTTCTGGCAGCTTGTAATATTTTCTCCTTGACCTGGGAACTCTGGAATTTGGCTACAATATTCCTAGGAGTTTTCCTTTGGGGATCTCTTTCAGGAGGAGATCTGTGGATTCTTTCAATTTCTATTTTGCCCTCTGGTTCTAAATATCAGGGCAGTTTTCCTTGATAATTTCTTGAAAGATGATGTCTAGGCTCTTTTTTTGATCATGGCTTTCAGATAGTCCAATAATTTTTAAATTCTCTCTCCTGGATCTATTTTCCAGGTCAGTTGTTTTTCCAATGAGATATTTCACATTGTTTTCTAATTTTTCATTCTTTTGGATTTGTTTTACAGTGTCTTGATTTCTCATAAAGTCACTAGCTTCCAATTGCTCTATTCTAATTTTTAAGGAAGTATTTTCTTCAGTAATCTTTTGGACTTCCTTTTCCATTTGGCCAATTTTTCTTTTTAGGGCATTTTTCTCCTCATTGGCTTTTTGGACCTCTTTTGCCATTTGGGTTAGGCTTTTTTTAAGGTGTATTTTCTTCAGTATTTTTTTGGGTCTCCTTTAGCAAGCTGTTGACTTGTTTTTCATGATTTTCTTGCATCACTCTCATTTCTCTTCCCAGTTTTTCCTCTACTTCCCTTACTTGCTTCTCAAAATCCCTTTTGAGCTCTTCCAAGGCCTGGGACTGATTCATATTTTTCTTGGAGGCTTTGGATGTAGGAGCTTTGATTTGTTGTCTTCTTCTGGTTGTATATTTTGATCTTCTTTTTCACCAAAGTAAGATAATATAGTCTGACTCTTTTTGCTGCTTGCTCATGATCCCAGCCAATTACTTGAGTTTTAAACTCTTGTTAAGGTAAGAGTCTGCTTCCAATGTGGAGAGTGTACTGTCCCAAGCTTCAGGGGTTTGTGTAGCTGTTTTCAGTGATACTTGTAGGGACCTGTAAATTTTCAGTTCTTTCAAGGTTATATGATAAGGGGCAAGGTGTTTACTCCTTTCCTGGCCTGTGACCACAAGTATTCCTTTATGTCCCATAACTGTGAGGAGGGGTTCCTCTCCACAGCCACTACAAGCTCCACCATGCCAGCACTCCTCCTCACCCCAGCACTGCTGCCCAGAACTGTGACCCAGGTCCAGACAGGGGCAAAGCAAGAGATTCCTGCCTCAGCACTGGCAAAGAGATCCCTGCAATCCCTCTCTGATCAGCCACTGGATTCCCCTCAGTCTGTGGGCCGGAAGCTTGGGAAGCAGATGCTCCCCACCAGGGCCAGGCTCTTGGAGAATGGAGTTGAGACCCTGCCTTCCTCTCTGACCACTGACAGAAACAGACTCTTCCCACTGACCTTGTCAGTTGTTTTTGGCATTCGTGGATTGAGGAGTCTGGAAACCTCCACAGCTGCCCAAGATTCAGTCCTCTGAGGCCTGCTCCAGGTTTTCTGTGGCCTGCTAGCCCATGCTGCACTGCGCTGCATGATACACCTGGCGTGATACACCTTTCTGATCAATCATCCAGGTTGTCTTGGGCTGGAAATTTGTTTCACTCTGTCTTTTTGTGGGTTCTGCTGCTTCAGAATTTGTTTAGAGCCATTTTTTATGAGTATTTGGAGGGGTTTGGGGGAGAGCTCAAGCAAGTCACTGCTTTCACTCAGCCATCTTGGCTCCACCCCTCCAATTCTAGATTTTAACAGATTGTTTTCTTCTGTTAGTTTTTGTCCTTCCTTCTTCAATTGGCCAACTGTGTTTTATAGGGACTTGTTTTCTTCAGTATATATTTTTTTCCAATTGGCCAATTGTATTTTTAAAGGACTCTTCTACCTCTCTCATTTGACTATTAAAATCCTTCTTGAGCTCTTCTAAGAAGGCTTTTTGGGCTTCAGACCAGTTCATATTCCCTTTTGTTGTTGCAGATGTGGGTTTTTTTGACAATTTTGTCCTCTTTAGAATTTCTGTCTTGATCTTCACTCTTCTCATAATATGAATCTTTGGTATGTTTCTTTTTACTCATGGTATTTCTTTATTCCCTGGCCTATAAAGTGATTTAGCTCTCATGCTGGGGAACAGAGGGCACTGACCCAAGCTTATTGTGTTGGGATCCTAGGTCTTGGTCACTGGCTTTGCGTGCTGGGGCCTCTTATGTTGGCAGTTGGAGGCTGTAGGTTTCTGGCAGCTTACTTTGTGTTGGGCTGGAATCAGCAAGGCTGGAACTTTCAGGGAATTCTAGGTTGTCTGCTTTTTCTTTCCTTTAGCTTTCTTCAGCTCCTTTTAGGTGGGTGCTGCAGGGTGTTTATCTGACTGGGGCCTTCTGCAGTGTTGTCTCCCTTGTTTCTGCTAATACACTTGGAGATTCCTTTGAGGTAGAGTGCTGAGGCACCTGGTGGTTTTCTGAGCTGGTTTCCACCGGTTCCCCTGCCCTCACTGAGGCACTTGGAGGTCCAGGTGTTGGTGTTTGCCTGCTCTACCACCTGGGCTTCAGGATTTCATCACAATTGGAGGCTGTAGGGCTCTGATAGCTCACCTGGTGTTGGGCTGGAACCAGCAAGGCTGGGACTTTAGGAAGGCTTTAGGTGGTTTTCTTGACCTCCTTCCAGATGAATGCTGCAGGGTACTTATCTGCCTGGGGCCCCTTGTAGTTCTGCCTCCCTTATTTTTGCTGAGGCACTCAGAGACCCACTTGCTGGGCAGCTGCACTGTTGCTCCCAGTCTTTCTTCTAGTTCAGCTGTTCCAGGGGTTTTTTCTGGGGTGATATTTTCTGGGTTTTCAGAGGTTGATAGGGGAGAGTGAGAGCGACTACCTTTTCACTCTGCTATCTTGGCTCCCAGAAGAGGAAGTCCTGAATAAGCATTTATTAAGTACTGAAAGGATGGGGGGAGTAAGGTATTGATAAGGAAATAAACAATGCCTACTAAGTAAATATAAAGGCATTTTAAAGTGATGAGAGAGTGTACTGTAAATAGGGAAGTGGGAAATCAAAAAATGCCTCTATTGTGACTGGCTCTCAAGTAGAGCATTTAAGATAGCTTGGTATTCTAGCTAAAATGATTAAACGGGAAAGTAACACATATTAGAGGGGGTGAGGAAAATACACTAATTCATTGTAGGTGGAATTGTGAACTAATCCATCCATTTTGGAGAACAATCTGGAATTGTGCCCAAAGAATTATTAAGCTTTGTATATTCTTTGACCCAACAATACCATTACTAAGTCTATTTCCAAAGATGAGTAAGGAAAAAGGAAAAGAACCTCTGTGTCCCAAAATATTTATAACAGCTCTCTATGGTGGCAAATTTGGTGGCAAATAACTTGAAATTTCAGGGATGCCGATCAATCAGGAAATGGCTGAACAAGTTGTGGTATGTGATTGTGATGGAATGCTATTGTAAGAAGTAAGAAATAATGAGCTCAATGATCTTAGAAAAGCCATGGATAGATTTGCATGAAATAATGAAGAACAAAATGAACAGAACTGAGATAATGTTCTATAGAGTAATAGCAATATTGTTTTAAGAACAACTTTGAGTAAATAAGTCATTTTAAGAGTTATAAGTATCCAAATCAACTACAAAGAACATATGAAAGGAGACACTGCCTTCATCCATAGAGAGAATTGATAAACAGAAGTACATATAGAATAATTTTATATACATATACATATTTATGTTTAATGATAGCCATCTCTAGGATGTGAGGGGGAAAAAGGGGAAAAAAGAGAATTTACATGACAACATCTTATATATTGAAAAAGAATAGCAAATTGTACATAATAGATTTGCAATTTCATGTGCAATCAACTTTTATTTTAAATTACACTGTTATGGAAATACTTGTTTTATTTCATAAATTAAAAATTAAATAAATATATATTTTTAAATAGCTTAATATTCCAAAGTGTCAGAGATGAAGAGGGCATATATTGTAGGCATGGGGGGGGGGCAGAAAGCACAAATCAATTAGTTAATCAAGATGTATTTATTAAGCACCAATTATTTGACAGACACTCTGCTAGGTACTAGGGAAACAGACAAGAGTGAAACAGTGCTTTTCCTTGAGGAGCTTATGTGATAGATGGGGAAGAACACATGTACAGGCTTAGGCAAATATAGATAGATAGATAGATAGATAGATAGATAGATAGATAGATAGATAGATAGATAAACATAAAAAGTATAAGGTACTTTAGTTATGGGAGGGATAGGCAGGTGGAGAAAAGACTTTGTGTAGAAGGTGGCATTTGAACTGGCTTGAAGGAAAACGAGGCATTCTAGGAAATAGAGAAAAGGAGTACATTTTGGGCATGGGTACAAGAAGGAAAGCAAGATAGTTCATATATTCAAGATACATTCTAATTGAGGGAGACAACACATACCAGATCACCTACATGCAGAAATAAAGATCCAATTATTTTAAGGTAGCATTTGGGAGCAGATGACAAAGCCCAGGAATCTTTAGGGAACACTGGCAGGTGATATATTAGGGCCCTCCAAACTGGAAGATACAGTAGCAGGAAAGATGATAAAGACTAGGGAATCTTAGGACAGGGCAGGGATGGAGAGAAGGTTAAGGCCTGGAGATGTACATTTTGTAAGAGGAATTGTAGTTGATCACTCCTTGCTCATTGGCAAGTGATATGGAAGGGTAAATAGAACACTGGCCTTGGAGTAAGAAATACCTGAGATACCTCATCAAATGAGATATGTAAAGTGTTTTGCAAACATTAAACTGCTATGTAAAGGTTCATTGTTATTGTGAAGTTATCTGCTATTGATAAAAATTTGAAAACATAATGACAATTCCCTTCTCATATTTCCATCAAGGTTACTCTCAATATGTGAATTTGCAATTTCTGTGAATATTCCAAAGAAATGAGAAAGTGGAGATGATTCAATATTTTTGGTAATAATACCATCCATTATTTTGTTTTTAAATTATAGGATTAGGTTATAAATCTACAGCTAAGAAGGACTTCAACTTATTCATTTTGCAGATGAAGAAACAGACTCAGAGAGTTTCACTGGCTTGTTTGGTATCTTGACCATTTCAGAATCTTGAAAATGTATTCCTCAATAATTTCAAAATTGTGTCATCTCTATACTTAAGATTTATTCTCTGTTTACTTGGCTTGCTTATCCTATTCTTCCCAACATCATTTTCTTAAGTGAAAATTCCATAATTCTTATATAGCATGTTAAGGACTTAAGTCTTAATGATCTAAAGATGGTGGTTCAACTGTCAGCAATGATGAAAATTGTTTACTGTACAAATGCTGGAAGATCCCTTTGATTTCTTTCATCCATTTCTACTACACCCAAAGTTTTATAAATATATAGGTATGTATGTATATATATATGTATATATATACACACACATATATCTGTATATATATATATATACGTATACACATATATGTACATATAGAGAGATGTATATATATAGAGAGAGATATAGATATAAACATATCTATATCTCTCTCTATATATATACATCTCTCTATATGTATATATACCCTACTACACCCAAAGTTTTATAAATATATAGGTATGTATGTATATATATATGTATATATATACACACACATATATCTGTATATATATACGTATACACATATATGTACATATAGAGAGATGTATATATATAGAGAGAGATATAGATATGTTTATATCTATATCTCTCTCTATATAATATATATATTATTAGAATGCTCTACCTTATTAATATTTCAAACCAAAACTTTTGTTGACTCATATTTCCCTATTTTTTGTTCTATATGTTAATATTGCTTAACATTTCCACCATATTCTATTTTTGCAAATGCATTTATACTCTAAGCATATTATTCTTGACCTCTGTGTCTCTTTGTTTGGCAAAGAAAGCAAACATTTTCTGGGTTCTTTGTCTACTATTTGTTATGGAAATTGCTTTTCATCAGCTGAACTTCAGAGAATTATGATAATTGTAGTCAATGTATTTTTCTCTGTCATTAAAAAAAAAATTAGGTACTAATGGATTGTTTTTCCAGTTTGACATGATATATGGGATGCAGTTTTTTTCCCTCACCTTTCTTGTTTCTTCTGGTTTGGTGTTATTTTGTTTTGTTTTGTTTTGTTTTTTTACTTTTGTTAGAAAAATTAGAAGATCTAAAGGTCCACAAGCAAGTAGTTTGGAAATGACTTTTACATTAGTGTATTTTTTTGTTCACTAAGATATAGTTAATTTCATTTATTTATAGTGTTTAGAGTCATCAATACCCATTATATTCTTTCTTTTTGAGGTGAATATCCATGATACATAGGCATAAGTCTCAAAAGTAGTTTTTACAGGCCTCTGAAATCTTTTCATTTTTTATATCAAAGTATATTTGCCAAAATATTTTATTCACTCTTTTATGCCCAACTTTACATCTAATTCACCATGTATTTGTATGTAATTCACCATGTAAATCACAAATGTTCATTTAATTTGGAATTGCTTAAATTCTTCAAAAATATTTTCTACCGTAGAACCATATCTTTTCACAAATTATCTATATACAGAATCCATAAAATTTGTGAGAGGGCATCCTTTGATTCTTTTAATATTTTTAAATACAAATTTAACATTCAAGCTAAGCATCTATTATCTTGATATGTGTTTTCCTGCCTCTCTTGGAGATAGTAAAAATGGCTATTGGTTGAGTGAACAAATGAATGAAGTAAAAGAGTTTATTTAAATATGAATTGCAACATGGCCCTTGCATTAGCACCTCACATTACATATTGTTTCTCCAGGTTATCAAAGAAACAATGAGCATAATAGTAAATATATACTTTTTAGTGTAGTGAATGTGGTAACAAAATCAAAGAGTGTAAATCTATTTCTGGAGAAGAGTCCCAAATAAGTTTGATTGTCAGCATAAACTTCAGTCATTGGCCAGATACTTTGGAAATATCTGTACTCGTGGGAAGAGCTCTTTTCTTGTTCTTCTACCTCTTTTTACTCCTCCTCTTCCTCTAATCCCATCTGATTAGTGTAGTACTAAATTTATGCATTAATTTTTATAGTCTCTCATTATTGACAAAATATAGGAATTAATGCCAAATATCTATCTAATTATTTAGTAATTCTTTTATTTTCATAGAGACTACATTGTTGATATATAGAATATATATAATAATTAATTATTCTGAATTTAAATAAACTAAGCATCATTCCTCTATACATGTGTATATATGTGTATGTATAACAACAGTGTAAAATACAATACACAATTTTAATAATATGTATTACATTAACTTTGAATGAAATTTCTCTTCCTATTTTTAATTTCTGGTTTTGTTAAAAATAAATACAAATGCTAATGACATTTATAAATTTATTAAAGTTCCTACCATTTTACTGAAGCATAATTAGGATCAATGGGTGAAAGTTACAAAAACCAAATTTAGTTTTAATGTTAGGGAAAGCTTCCTAATCATGTGAACTATGTGATGTTTGAAATGTGCTGCCTTGGGATATGATCTATTTATCTTGACTAGAGGCCTTAAAGTAAATACTGTATGAAAAATAATTAGGTCGAGTGTAAACATAATTATATCTGGGGTACAGGGTCTGGCAAATAACCATTGAACTCTCTTCCAACTCCAAAATTCTGTGATTTTTTCTTCTTATTATTTTTCCCAATTGATTTCTTCATTGATTTTCAAGCATCTTCTTAGTAAAATATCAGCTAATCTGCCCCAAAAAAGAAGGAAAATAGAAAGAAAAACAAAATTGAACATAACAAATTTGGGCTTGAGATAGGTAATGTGATAGAAGGGTAGGTCTCTTGATAAAGTTTGTGCTTAGATTAGAATGAATAAAACAAACTATGTGGACTTTGTGTAGGTTTAAATGAGAAACAAATTCATCAATAAAATAAAAGAAAATGACAGTAGTAGGCAGGAAAACAATTTTCAATATTATTTTATATAAGAAACATTTAAAATATTAAACTACATAGAGAAGTAAAATGAGGCATTAAAAAAAACTTTATTAGGCCTCTCTCTCTCTGTTTCTGTCTCTCTATCCTCGTTCACTTTCTACCTTTTAACCATAGGTATTCCCCAAAGCTGTCAGTCTTCTTCTTTTTCTCTTCTCCTCTCCTCTCCTCTCCTCTCCTCTCCTCTCCTCTCCTCTCCTCTCCTCTCCTCTCCTCTCCTCTGCTCTCTTCTCCTCTCTTCTCCTCTCTTCTCCTCTTCTCTTCTCTTCTCTTCTCTTCTCTTCTCTTCTCTTCTCTTTCTTCTCTTCTCTTCTCTTCTCTTCTCTTCTCTTCTCTTCTCTTCTCTTCTCCTCTCTTCTCCTCTCTTCTCCTTTGTTTTCCTGTCCTCTCCTCCTCTTTATATAATGTCATCCACTGCTGTGACTTCAACCATCACCTCCATTCAGATGTATGTCAAATCTATGCCTCTACCCCCTCACCTCTTTTGAAAATTCTGGTCTCATATCTCTAGTTTTCTTCTGGGTACTTGCTCTTGAAACTCCAATACCACTTCATACTCAGAATATACAAAAATGGAACTTATCTTCCCCCTAAAACCTTTTAGGGATTTATTGCCTCCAGGGCAATAAGAAGTAGGTAAAGTGAAGCCGACTTTTAATGACACAGTTCTTTATACACACTAAAGTACTATGGATTAACCATACTAAACTGCTATAGCGTGAAAACTCTAAGAACTCAAGGTGACCAAAAATGCACTAATATTGAACTTTAGATCCCCCAGCAAACATAACAGTTGGTGAAACAGTTTGTTAGGGAGGCTCAAGCCACTAGCCCTGCAACTTACTGTCTGTGTGACATTGAAGCCTATGGTTATCATTTGGATGAGTACTTACTACAGTCTTCCTGCTAAGTTTGGGGTTTGCAATTTGTTTTGTTTTCTCTCCCCAGTCCTCCCTCATCTTAACGGCTTCTACTGAATCACTGGCTTCTTACTTCTATTTTGCAATATTAATACAAGGGAGATTGGAGGTGACAGCTTCTCGTAATTATTGTGGATGACTTAATTATGCTGGATCATTAATCTTTTCTATATTTACAAGGTCATGGTTTCTTCTGTGTGGGTCAGTAAGCTTGGCTTGTTTACATAGCCACAGATTGCACTCCCTCACTATGGCCACCTGTCCTACAAATTCATGTTATTTAAAAATTTTTTTTTCCAAAAAGGATGGGGTGAGATAGCATTAATGATCCAGATTCAGTGAACATCAGCATTAGGAGGAAACTCAGAAGTCATCTAGTCCAATGTAAACCAAGACTAGAATCCCCTCTACAAAATCCCTAACAGAGTCATTTATCATCTGCTTGAAGATCTTTGGTGAGAGAGGAACCTTGCTACCTCCAATGAAGCCCATTCTCTCCTTTTGAATAGTTCTGTGGGGAGGTTTTTTCCTTAATCAAACCTAAATCTGCTTCTCTGTAGCTTCCAACTATTAGTTTCAAATCTTCCTTCTGGGTCCAAGTAGAACCATTTTTAATACTTCTTCCATATGACAGCCCTCAAATATTTAAATATAGCAATTATGACTCCTTCCCCTACATTTCATATGTTCCAGATTAAACATCAATTGAACTGTATCTCATATTATTCCTAGGCTCTTTGCCATCCTGGTTACTCACTTCCTTTTAAACTCTCTCTTCAAATTATCAACGTGCTTGCTAAAATATGTCTTCCAGAAATACTTCCAGTACTTCAGATATGCAGAATCACGCAAATCCATCACCGCTATCCCCATTGAAAAAATAAAAACAAACAAACAAACAAAAAAACTAGTTAAAACCATGCCCTACAATAGATGGCCATGGAAAGTCATCTTCAAAAAGGAAGAAGTATGGTAACTTTTACATGAGGAAAAACCCTAAAAATCTAGTCCTTGTTAATAGTTCTTACGCTTTTTTAAAAATCCCACACATTGTTATAGTGCATAATTGGCATTTAGCACATTTAAATGTAAAGCTGCTTAGGTAAGCCCTATCTAATAATAGCTATGCTTTAAGCTTTTTAAAGAAGAAACATAACACAGATTCAGGCTTGATTGCTACAATGAGCATTTAGGTTCTGCAAGTAATTGGTCCCTTTATTCTCATGTTAATTAAAATGTTCCTGTCCATTATTGACTGCAGTGCACAACACATTTTTAAAAAGGGATTTTGTCTAGATTCTTTCCCAATTCTTCTCTGATTTTACCATCTTGCTAACATACATGAGATGCTGCAGAGTTGCAAAAAACATATTTAAAGTAGGTGACAATACATCTATGTGTATAGTCCCAACTATTAAAAACTTAGAGAGAAAAATCAGTTCAGTTTTTATGTAACTAACAAATTTGTTCCACGATGGTTGGGAAATGCCAACAAGTCAATTATGCTAACAAATTGTTTTCTTTATTATAGCATAGTCAACAAGTCAACAATCTTTCTTTAGGGGTTTACTATGGGCTTACCACTATGCTAAGTTATAGGAATAAAAATAACAAGCAGAAATAGTCTTTTCCATCAGGAAGTTATATTTTAATGGTGGAAAACAGGATATAACAGGCTGAGTATGGGGAGGGGAAGATAAGTTGGATTGGAGCTTGGAAAGGAATGAAACCATGGCTACCTTCTTACCTTCCTTAAAATGGACATTCTGTGAGGAATCAACCCTCCAGAGGAAGGGGCTGCAGGTTCATAGTGTATTCCCAATATGAGAAGTCAAGGGTTGATTGCAGTGATACAGGATGAAGAGACTTCTGTGGCATGGTAGGGAAAAACTGGGGAATCAGGAGTACATGGAGGCTAGAGAGGCTGCCCTGGATACTTTCCTTAAGACAGAAACTTTGAAAGGAAATAACCATTCAGGAAGAGGCTATAGTTTTGTAGAGTAGCTAAGTGGCAAAGTAGATAGAGTGTTGGCAGCCCTGAAGTCAGGAAGATTCATCTCCCTGAGTTCAAATCTAGCCTCGGAGACTTAGTAGCGAGGTGACCCTGGGAAAGTCACTTCACGCTGTTTATCTCAGTTTCCTCATCTGTAAAATGAGCTGAAAAAGGAAATGGCAAACCACTTCAGCATCTTAGCCAAGGAAGCCCCAAATGGAATAATGGAGAATCAGGCACCACTGGAAAAACAAAAACAAAAACTATTGAAACTGCACAGTTGTGCAGTGTGCAGTACTTCCATGGTGAGAAATCCAGAGGTGCTGTGAATTTCTAAGGTGAAGAGGCATGGGGATAGTACTAAAAATTTAAAGGATATATTATATTGCTTATGAGACTGTTTAAGGAGGTTTTAAACTAATAAATTTTCTCATACTATGTGGACCTAAACCTGGGATTTTATTAACACAGGGAACTTCTGTTGTGGAAACTCCTTGCACAAATGCAGATCTGCAACTCCTGTAAAACTTAGAGTCTTGATGAGTTGTCTGGGATGCTCTAGGATTCTCATATAGTAGGTGTTAGCGTCAGGATTTGAGCCTTGGTCTTTGTGTCTTTACATCTAATCTGTCATTCTGCTTTTCACTGAGAATTGGATGTCATGGGAAAAAAATCAGCATTAGGAAGATCTCGGTTCAAATTCTACATTTGTTGGTACTACTTGTATAAGTTTGGAAAAGTCAAATAACTTCACTGAGCCTCAATTTCTTTATCAGATGAGGGGGTTTGGACTAAGTGGCTTTTGATATTGCTATTAGCTTTAAATCTTTGTCCCTATTAACTGAAACTTCAACCACATTTTAATAGATTAATATTAAATACATTTGAAAAAGATAAATTATGATTTCAGACAGGACATAAGAGACACTGAATTTGCTATTATCTTTTTTCTGGACATGCTTTTTGTGTTGTTATTTGGAGAGTCTGGCTACACATTATGATTAAAACATTCAGCGAGCTTCTAAAATCAAAAGGTAAAAGTTAATGTTTTGTTTCTTTTCTGGCCTTTTCAGGTAGAACACTCTGTGAATCTGAAGTCCTGTCTTTTAGGCTGAGAGAAAACATGATGGTAGTGGCTAGAGGACTAACATTGGGGTCGGAAACATTGGACTAACAGTAGGTTCAAGTCCTGTCTCAGATACTTATTAGCTGTGTGATGGGCAGCAAATCTCTAAGCCTCTCTAAGTCTCCATTTGCTTATCTGTCAAATGGGCATCTTAATAACACCTACTTAACCCAAACAAGGTATGTACTACAGAAAGAAAATAAGATAATAGATTGTAAGCACTTCATACACCTTAAAGTTCTATATAATCTTTGTCTACATTATTATGGAGATTAGGAAGCCTTCAAATGAGATGTAAGTCTGGAATCTGTGGGGAAATAAGAAAATGTGCTTAGGCATGATTATAGTTCCAAAAACAACTCTTAATCACATAATCATTAATATCAAACACTTGTCTTCTTTCCTTTTATCTGAGTGAAATTCACTCAATTAAATTTGCACATTTAAAAGGCCCACCCTTTGCCTGGAGTTTATAGACACTTGTTTATATGCCACCTATATCATCACTTTTAGATTTTTATACCCTTGCAGAAACCCTGGCACAAAGGAATGAAGTTCGAAGTCATTTGATTTATTTAGCTGTGAATTCCTTTACTTAAGGATTATAAATCAGACTTATTGTCACTTTAATGCAGAGAGGGTTCTTTTGTGTCCATAATACAGATGAAGATGTGATTTAAGTCGAATCTTGTCAAGGTAACTCCTTTTTAAACTATGAGAAGGCACTTGGCGGGAGCCCAGTACTAATGGGAGTCATATTTTATAATAAAAAGCAATCTGTTCAGAATGGAGACTTTGCTGCTTCTTACAGCCTCCACAAGCACAAATTCGCGTCAGTTTTCACAGCTAATGCATTTTTGTCAAGTCACAAGCACTTTTAAAAAAAAAACCTCTCCTTAATAATGTGGAAGACAGAAATGCTGATTTTTTTTTCCAAAGGAAGAAGTGAAAATAGAGATCTTAGCCTACAGGAATAAGCTGGAAGATGCCTTACTATCAAAGGAGGCCCATTTTGAAAAGAGAGAGCATCAGAAAGTACAGTTGAGTGAGTATGAAATTGAACAAACCTTCACATCGATCAGAGAGGGGTGTCGTATTGCTTGTAGTTTTCTTCTTCCTTTTTTTTTTTCCTAAATAAAGGAGTCTTTCCACTGATCAAATGGAGGAAGATGAGAGAAGCAATTTCTGTGGCTGGGATTGACTGTTAAAGACTGCTGGGGGACATGAAACTAACTTCACTTTTGTTTGCATAGACTGCAATGGCTCCTCAGATAAGGACCTCTTAACAGAAACTACTCCCTTTCTGATGGTGGATGTGATAGCATAACAAGGGAAAAAGAAAAGAAGAGTAGCTATGAATCTAGTTGAGAGTCTATATATCCAAAGTGCTTTAGAAAAGAATATTACAGACTTGGGAGACAGTATGGCAAGGAAAAGTCAGTAAATCCCAGGCTTTGATGTCACCTGTTGTATCTGTGAACATGCACAAGGGATTTATTTTTTCAGCGTCATAGGCAACTCTACAAGACCTTAGAAAGGCGTTACAGCTATGCATTGGTGGGAGAAGGGAATGTCTACACCCAAAGTTTCTCACACTGATGTGCAGACTGTTCTAAACTGGTACTCCATCACTTTTCTCCAAACAAACAAAGAAACAAAACTTAGAAGCCATGGGGTAAAGGATAGTAACTAAATACATATTGAGAGGGAGGAAGTAATGTTTGGCTTTGGTTTTGGTTTTGTATTTTTGGTTAAGGAAAGCTGACATTTATGTAGTGATTTAAGAGTTGTATTATTCTTGATACGCCTTTCTTTCATTTTGTATCTTTAGAAGCTAGCACACTGTAGGCATTGGGAGTTATGTAGTATAATGAATAGATAAGGAACTGGACCTGCGGTCAGTGAGACATGAGCTCAAATCCTGACTCAGACATTTATTAAATGTTTTGGTGTTGTTGCTGCTCAGTCATTTCAGTCATGAACCCTTTTGGGGTTTCTTAGGATAGATACTGGAGTGGTTTGCCATTTCCTGCTCCATTCATTTTACAAATGAGGAACTGAGGTAAGCAGGGTTAAGTGACTTGCCCAGGCTCACAAGGCTAGTAAGTGTCTGAGATCAGATTTGAATTCAGGAAGATAAGTCTTCCTGACTCCAGGCCCAGTGCTCTATGTACTGCATCACTTCGCTGTTCCTCTTAGCTGTTTGACCCTAGGCAAATCACATAACCCCTGACCCTCAGTTTCCTCACTTGACAAATGGATATACTAATATCTACTCTGTATGATTTTGGGGAGGATTAAATAAGATAATATTTCTGACATGCTTTGCAAACCTAAAGCACTATGTAAATATTAATTATTATTATAGATATTATTTGGATTAAAAAAGAAGATTCAGAAGAGCCTTGTCAAGTGGGCTTCTACAGTTGTCATGTCATTTTATAGATGAGGGAAGTGAGGTTCAGAGAAGTTAAATGACTTCCCAAGGTTCATTTAACTAGCTAAGTGCTAGACTTCACTAATTAATTACTTAATTGCAATCAATTCATTCAGAAATGGAATTTGAAAATAAATTTCCCCTGACTTGAAGCCTAAGATTCTTTCTACTGCAGCATGCTGCCTCTTAATGTTATTTCATCATCAAGTGGAGAATACATTTTATCTTGACTTTTTGTGTGCCAGTGACCTTTTGGGCCATTGATCTGGTAAAGCCTATGGACCCTTCCTCCAAATAATGTTTTATATGCATAAAATATATCCTATTACAAAGGAAATTACTTATATTGAAATGTTTATTTACTTCCCTATCTCTCTTATCTATCTGTCTTTCTTTCTATCTATCTATCTATCTATCTATCTATCTATCTATCTATCTATCTATCATTCAAAGACACAGACCTGAGGTTAAGAACTTCGGATTTATAGGCATGCAATATGATAGTCCATCTCCTTTTTCAATAATATGTTTTTTCTGACATCCCTTTCATCTTTGACTATAAACTTCTCCTTGAAATCAAAGCTCATCTTTGAATACCAATATTCTACCAGTATTACATGGCTGAGTCACAGAAAAGTACAGTATCTGAAGAACTGAAAATGACTGTCACCCAGAGGGCAATGGGGAGGAGTTGTTTAGTGTGTAGGAAGAAGCTGCAACATCAGACAAACGGAACTACAGAGGAAAAACAGAGTAAAGGAGGGCATCAAAGAAATAGTATTAGTAGTTCTGTATTAAACATAATAATAAAGTTGAATTTCTGGATACTCCTACCATCTCCTTTCCTCACACACATGCAAGAATGTGTTTCTTTGAGATTGTTTTCTAGTCTTGGCCTGCTTCTCTTAAAGAGAATTTTTAAATCCTCATTGGGCCTCTCAAAACAAGTGCCTATCAAGGCTGGATTTTGCCGCCCCCCCCATCCAGCTTGTGACAACTTGATTGCAGTTAGACAACACGTCCCAAATTAGTTACTGGTGTTTGAACATTTGGCCCACAGAGATTGACACTGGCTTCTCAGACAACAGCGAGAAAATCAGATGGCAGAAAGAATTCAGGGACTGCCAAGTCTTGACAGCCAGCTTTCTCTTTCTTTCCTGAAGTTCTTTGTCTTATGCTCTCTTCTCACTGAAACTGTGACATGAAGGTTATGACAAGTATGTGGAAATAACTAGTGACTTATCAATGTCTGCTGTGACTTGGGTGACGCCGGGAAGCAGCTTAGGGTGGCTGCAGTAATCAGATTCTTTTCTTTCCTGATTGCAACGAGCCATAGGAACTGTCCATAAGTGTCACATCTGTCCTGCTGTGGTGAAACAAGATCGGTACATCAGCATTTTTTACCCTCTGCCTCGTAGTCCTTAGTTACTTGCCACATTCATATTTTGTTTAAACCGACTTCTGAAATTTAAGGATGTATAATCCCTGACTTTCTCACATTCTGTTTGTAGGCTCGGTTTAGGCCTTCATTTGGATTATTTTGCCATGGCCAATAGGTTGGGGAATCTTTGATTTTCCTGCATTGGGAACTTAGTCCTAGAGCAAGGATTCTCAATCTTTCTTATGGACTTTAATGGACCCTGTCTCAGAAAAATGCTTTTAAATGCATAAAATAAAACATGGTTACAAAGTAAATCAATTACATTGAAGTGTGTGTGTGTGCCTGTGTGTATGTGTGTGTGTGTTCTTAAAAAATTTCCTGAGGCTGAAAAATGTTAAATAATTTGCTCAAAGTTATAGTGTGTGTCACAGACACAACTTAATTCTAGGTCTTCCTGACTCCCAAGTGTAGTAGCTATCTATTATGTCACACTGGTTTTGAGAAGTATATACTATGAAAAAATAGTACTTTTGCTATATTAATTTTATGCTTAATAGATGAATGGAACAGGATATGAAAATATGTCTTCTGTCCCATATGCACCCAAATAATCTTAGCAACAGTTTGTGATAGAAAAGCATTGGGACCAAAGTAGATGTCCACTGATTTAGGATTGCCAAAGAAATTGCCTATTAATAGTTTCCAAATAGTAGAATATTACTATATCATAAGAAATTATTAATATGAAGAGCATACTTATATGCACATCTAGACCAAGGGTTTTAGAAATGACAAGAAGTCATTCCTTAAAAGGCAATAAAACTGTTCTTAAGACTTAATTGGCTTAGAGGCCTAAGGTTCACAACATTGACATAGCTTCCTGGTGGCCTAAGTACAAAAGCTAATCCATAAGAAGGCATTTATTGCTCTACACTCTCAGATTTTCTGAGGGCACACCAGTAAGGCTCACAGAGGCATGGAAGCTTTACTCAAGTGAACCCATGCTGTGTTTTTGCTAAATATCCTTTCCTTATCTTAGCTAAGCAAACCTCTTCGTGAACTGTTAAGACTGTCAAGAATGATAGGTCATAGTAGTTAGATCTAGAAAGGACTATGAAGGGTTCTTCTATTCCAGTCCTCTTATATACAAGACAAGAAATTAAAGGACTTATCTGAAATCATACAGATTGTAATAATAACAATTGTGTTTCATAGCATGCTTTAAAATATAAAGCCAGTGAGGAGGCACAATGGGTAGAGCAATGGGCCTAGAGTCAGGAAGATCTGAGTTCAAATCTGCCCTCAGATATTTATTAGCTGTGTGGCCCTGTGACAAGTCACTTAACCTGTCTGCTCCTGGTTTTTCAACTATTAAATGGGGAGCACAATAGAAGTTACCTCATACGATTGCTGTGAGGATCAAATGGTATATTACAATTTTTGGCACATAGTCAATGCTTGGTAAATGCTTGTTCTTCCCTCAACTCTTCAAATTTTCTAATCTTCTCTCTCTCATAAAACTCACAGAAATTACTTGATCCAAGTACTGTACGTAGTATGACCTTCATTGTACAGATTAAGAAACTGAGACATCTATAGGACATGTGATTTGCCCAGGGCCACATAGCTAATAAATACTAGAGACAGGAATTAAATGTAGAGCTTATTCAAATTTATAAATCACAGACAGCATTTAAACTGAGGTCTTTCAATTCCAACTCAAAATTCATGAATTCTTTCCACTATACCAAACTTAGAAATTATCTTAAAAATAAAATAGTAAAATCAATTTCTGGAAAATCTGGCATGGGATATGACAGGTTAAAGGTCACTACTCTAAACAAGTTTAAGTAAGTGGGAAAAATGTCCATTCATATACAAACATATATATGTACATTTTTACATATGTGTGTACATATACATATACAGATAGGTAGACGGGTAGATATATAGATAGATATGGATAGATGGAGGAATGAATGGATAGTATTCACCAGTGGAGTATATAAGGGTCTTGTTGGCATTCCTGGCACAAAATAACATTTCCAACTTCTTTTGGGAAAAAAAGAGTCAATCTAAAGAAAAATCCCAGGAGAGAATCATTCTTTCCTGTGTGACTCCCACAAAGCTCTTTATTTCCTTAAGATGAATAGCTTTTCCTGTATATCATTATGACTATCACCATGATGATAGCAGTTGAGAAACAATTTGAAAAGAACCAACTACTAAAGGTCACCCCAATTTTATTACAAAAAACATATTAAAGTCATTTCAGTATAATTCAATAATTACTTATTAAGGTCTGGTTATATGCAATGAACTATGCTTGCATTATGGGAAAAAATGCTAAATATAGCACAGACCTGCCTTCAAGGAGCTCGTGTTCTTCTAGGATGGATATGACAGGAACACTAGAATATCTGGAAACTTCGATAAGATTTGTGATTTCATCATTGTGATTATATTCCAGCTCCTTCAACCAAACCTTCTAAAATATGGACTCAAGACATGGACCCTTTATTATCTTGTTCCCCTCTTTTCTTTATACTCTTCACGGTATCAATGTACTTTTAAAATTGAACATGATACCATATATTCAGTTTGATCCAGACAGAACAAAGGCTCTGTCACCTTCTTTCTTGAGAGAAAGAGAAATATCCACAAATAACTGCAAGGTATTCTCAGAGTGGAAAACCTCTACTCCATAGCTTCATTACTTTTGATGGGGAAAAAAAATGAGACAGATATAACTTGCAAATGATGAGATTTTGACTTCTGAAACACACATTTTAAGTTCTATAAATGCATTTCTTTCCAATTCTAGAGGAAATCTGTTTATATTTCATGTAGTGTCTTCTTCATGAGGAGGAAAAATAAAGTGTGATAGAAAAATGTGCTATAAAATATCTCAATGATCTGATTTTCAGGAACTTAAACAAATAAACAACCAGACAAACAAATGAAATTTCCTGCCGTATGAATGACTTTCACTCCTGCCTCCACACTGACAGCAATCATGCAGCTGTGACACTGAAAACAGAGGTGTGCTACAGCTGACTTGTACTTACTTGTGAGAGTTGACTGTGAAATTGTCAGTGTGCACATTTATACCTCAGAAATCAGTAAATGTTACAAATCAAGGCTTCATTTGTTGTTTTGATGGTTGTTTGTTTAGAGTTAAGAAAGTGATGGAGCAAAATGTTAATAGTGCATATTAAACTTTAAAGTGTGTCATGCATACATTTTTTTTAAGACAACCACTTGCTAAAACATTTACCAGCACATTGCTACCAAAAGAGGATTTGTATTAAAAAAAAATGGAATGTCAATTTTTCTCAATGAGAGACTCTCCTCCCTCTCATCTTCTCAACTTTGTTGTAAGAATAACTTATTTTTTTCTTTTTCTTTTTCTTTTTTTTTTTTAGTCAGAGTGCTCCAGTGGAAAGAAAACTAGTGCTGGAAACAAAGGACTTGGGTTCAAGTCCTACCTTTGAGGAGTACTACCTGTCTGAACTTGGATAAATCCTTTAATTTCCTTGAGTATCAATTTCATAATCTATAAAATGATAGGATTGAATTGGATAGCCTTTTAAGTTCCTTCTAATTCTAGATTCCTTATCCTTTAAATTTACAGAAATTAGAAGATTCATCAAGGCCAATTTAATATACAAGTCTACACTAGCTTCTATCATCTGCTTCTACTCTATTTCCCAGTGGAGATTCTGATTATTAGGTAGTTAGGTCTTGTGTCCCTTTCCTGAGAGCATGCGACATCTAATGTGTGTTTAATTACTCAGGCTTTCTCACTGGCTGGTTCTAATTGGCATTTAGAGTTCTTTAAACTCAGCATACCCATTACAAATAACTTATCTGTACAAAATGGATAATGAAAATAATTGGCTCATTTTAAAATAAAAAGGAACCCTCTTGCTTAATAACTGACATCTATAAATATCTTGCTATGAATGAACCAATGAAGCTGGGATTAAGCATGGAAATTTCTTAGGGTAGTTATAAAAGCATGGTGATAGGCTTTTCAAGGCTTTTTTTTGAACACAGCACGTCAGTGAGTTAAGCACTTTTTACAAGGTCACACAGCTAGTTAATAATAAAGCCAGGACAAGAATAAAAAGTCTTTAATTCCACTTTGCCATAATGGCAGCTAGTCATAGGATCCTGTCCTCAATCTTTTTATACCACATTGCAACCTGGGATGGGCAGAGGGTGGGGTTGTATGCTATCCCAGACTTGGAGAACAGAGGGGTGGGAGGTTTCTGAAGTCTACCCTTTCCAATAAATGTTGCCACCTCTTTTCCCTTGACTGGGATGTGGACTTCAGGTGCGATTGTATCCACACACCCAAAGTATTTGACGTGTTCTACATTATGCAACATAACCCTTAATGGCTGTATTTAATTAAGCAAAATTGCAGACGAATCATCGACATTTAGCTGTTCATAACAATGCATGTGTTTCTTTGAATGTGAATTGAGTCCCAATGTCCTCCTAGTAAAGGGCTCCCACAGGACAAACATCTGTCTTCAGAAATGGGCTACAGGTTGGCAGAAATGCTTGTGTTACACACTGAATTAAATTCTTACCTACCTAGAGGAGGATTGTTTTCTTGACATGAATAGTGCTAAAGATTCTGCAGGAAAGCAACGTTAATAATAAAAGCTTACAGGGGGAAAATAGCACAGAATAGTGGACAGAGCTGGCCTCAGAGCTAGGAAGAAAAAACCCTTTAGATCCTACTACTGATAAACATTGGTTATGCAACTTTCAGCAAGTGACTTGATCTCACAGTTGCTGATCTTCATTATAGAAGGCATTTCCTCACCTGGAGATCCCCACATTAAGGACATCACAGTTTGGGCCCCCAAAAATAAAAATCTCATCTAGGCTCAAAGTGCTTTATTTCTTTTCGTTCTCGTAAAAATAAAAATGTCAATAATAGCTATCTATAGTGCTTGAACCTTTGCAAAGTAATTATCTCATAGACTAACTCACACTATCCCCATTTTATAGGTGAGACATCTGAGGTTCAGATAATTTGTGTCAATATATTATTATCAATGGCATAAAGAGAAAAACCATTTTATTAGTTTGCTTTTGGAAAACATTCTAAAATATTATTTTCACATGAAAGAGGTAATAACAATAATAATAACAATAGCAATAACAACAACAAGAACAACAATAATAATAGCAACAACTAACCTTTATAGAGCACTCACTATGTGTCTTGCATTGCATACTTCAAAGTACTTTAGAGTTATATCTCTTTTAATCCTCGCAACAACACTAGGAAGTACATGCTATTATTATCTCCATTTTACAGATAAGGAAACTGAAGCAAACATAGGTTAAGTGACTTGCCCAGAATCACATAACTAGTTAACTATATGATCCCACATTTGAACCCAAGTCTTCTTGTGTCCAAATCCAGCCCTCTATCTACAGGGCCACCTAACTAAGATGAACAATATGCCTATATGTTTGTCTCTGTGTGAGACAGTACTCACACAATCAGAATCTCATAGTTATAAGTGACTTTAGAAGATCTCTAGTTCAACTTATATTTAAACAAGAATTCCCTTTATAATGCAAACAAATGTTCTATTTGATGACATTAAGTAGTAAGCTCATTAACTCCTGGGGAAAGTTTCTTTCCTTCCTTCCTCCTATTATCCTTTACATTCTCTCTTCTTCCTTCCTTCCTTCCTTCCTTCCTTCCTTCCTTCCTTCCTTCCTTCCTTCCTTCCTTCCTTCCTTCCTTCCTTCCTTTCTTTTTCCTTCCTCCCTTAGCAAGCACAAGGCTTATTGTATTGTTGTTGTTGTTACACTACTTTATATTATTGTGCATTAGAATTAGATTATTGGCTCAATTAGATTGCTAACTTGGTGTAGTAGAAAAAGCACTGGAATTGGAATCCATGGTTAAGTGGATTTGAATTCATGTACTCCCACTGAGGCTTGGTTTGCTTAGCTAGATGGAAATAATATATTACTTTCTTCATACAGTAATAAGAAAGATAAAATGATATAACATGTAACGTATTTTGCAAACCTTTAAATACAGTTTGTATGAATTGACTATTTAAAAAGTCTGTTTCATTGAAGAAGTACTGTGTCATATTTCCTAGTTCTCAGCAATCCCCATGCCCCAGCTGTTAATGCTAATGCTAATGCACAAGGTTTACCTGCATTAGGGAACTTTCTTCACCCAGAGTGTCCCTAAATGAATGAAGTCACAGCTCCTGATCTATTTCTATTTTGTATGTACTTATCGATGCACATGCTATCTCCCTCAAAGATTATAAGCTACTCAAGGGCAGAGACTCACTTACTTTTGTCTTTTTATGTCTAATGTTTATCATGGAATCTGTCCCATTGTAGGCACTTAATAAATATTTTGTAATTGTTTTTTATTTATTTATTTATTTATTCTTTGAGTTGAAAGTACCTCCATTGATGTAGATTGAGCAACTTTTCTGTAATTGATGATGCTGATAATGATAACAATGATGACTGATGATGATGATGATGATGGTGGTGGTGGTGATGGTGGTGGTGATGTTAGAAATCATAGTTAATAGGGATCTGTGCTTTTGAATACATTTCTTGAGCAATATGTTTAAATTATACATAACAAGCACCTGCTTGTAGGAAGTGGCTTAGGAAGGTGTTAAGCCACAACATGGAGCTACTGGATGATAGCTGGTGACCCCACAAATAACCTTGCAAACAACTTACAATGAAGTCATGTGGACTTTTGGAAGTCCTTTGTCGTAAATGGGGATTTAGGAATATAAGTGAATTATTTAAAATGTTTGCTTCTTCAAATCCTGTGCTCATTTTTGTTTTAGAACTAGAAAATCTTGCATTTTTTGCTAGATATTTCCATTGTTAACATCCTTTTATCCCCTGTCTCATGATCTTCCATGCATGAGCACATGGCACACATATTCATTCTTTAATTTTACTTGTCTTTTCCTCTGGTTTCTTTTTCTTAGAAATTCTACTTAGCTTCCATTTACTCACTCAGTGACAGCATATTTCAACATATTTTTCATTGTTTACTGACTCACTGACTCAACTGAGATCCAGAGTGTCAGTGAACTGAATATGGGATTATATACATAAGGTTGGCAGCAAGGCACAGGAATAATCCTGAGCATATGGCAGGTCCGTTTTACATTTTCTAATGGAGAAAACTGAAGTTCCCTGATCCATTTTCATGCATTTACTATTTTTTTTTCTCAAGTGCTGTAGTGACTAAAAGACAAATATTGGTCAAAGGCTGGATCAAGAAAAGCTATGACTGGTAAGCAAGGGAATAAGGTGAGTCCTCATTGGAATGTATATTTATCTAATTCTGTTCATGTCCATTATGAGCTCTTTTAAGAATGCAATCTTCAGGATATGGGGAGAAAGAATGTAGGAGAGAAAATACGGTCACTGTAAAATAAGGTTATTATAAAAGCTGACAAAATTCATATTGAAAAAGATACTCAAATCAAATAGGTCTTCAATTTCTTCAATGTCAATACTCCCCCCAAATACTTGGATGACAATCCTACATGCTGGACTATTGTTTGGAATCTTGTCCATACTTTCCCATAAATATATGATGGGCATCAACACAAGGCAAAGGGCCCTTCTACCTTCCATGCTGTCTCTTGATCTTATTAGCAATCTAGTGCAGTAAACGGGTTCTCCAATATTTGCACTTCATTCTTACCACAAGATCGTGCCATATTCTTTTTTTTTTTGGATAACATTTTCTAGATGACATCCTCTACTCTGCTTCTTCTTTGTAGGATAAAAAATAAAGAAAAAGACAAAAAATAAATGCAAAAATGCAGCCTCAGGGAAACTCATGACAAAGTCAATTTTGTATGGGTCAAGAATGCATTTAAATCAACATAGGAAGCAACTATAGGACAATTACAAAGAAAACACAGTATGAATGTGGACTAGGCATGTACAAGGCTAAAGAAATTGCGGTCAATAATGACTAAATTGGGACATCTGGGAGGGATGACCAAGTAACATTTGAAGAAAATCTGGAAATGTGTAGGAGACTGAGAATTTATGAAATACTTTATGAAGAAAGATGTTGAATAAAAGTGTCTCTTGCTTCCATGTATAGAAGCAACCTGTGTCTGACTTGCCAGCAACAGAATTTTATGCCATATTTTATCTATCAGGTTGGGCATGTGCACTTGTCCAAGTGAACTTCTTTATCTTTAACTGTTTAGAGACTTAAATGATTTGATAGGTTATATACTCAAGGATGGTATGAATAAAAGGGGCTGTCCTAATAAGACTAGATGAAGAGTGTATCTGAACTGAGCCAGTGATATGAGAAAATTCTTTACATGTTATGTACAGAGTCCCACTGCTGATAGAAAGATTTGTTTATTCTCATTCAGTAAAACTTCTATTTACTACCACGGTGTTTGTGTTCCTATGATTAGAACTCAGATGCTGAGAATTGTGAGAGGAGAGTTGCCTTTCAGAATCATAGGGATTGGAATAGAGTAGAAAGTTACAATGCATAAAACATTCTGTATTTAGATATTAAGGGACTTTGGACAAAACCCATTCTCCACCCCTTTTACTTGAAGCTATGTAGGGTTAATAAAATAATTTAATTAACCCAGATTGACTTTAAGTTACTCTGTTATTTGAGGGAGGTAACAGTTGCTCTTTCCGAAACAGTGTATTTCTTAAAACCTATATAACTTAAAATTTATGAGTTACCCAAGAAAGACCATGGCATCTTCAAGTAAAGGCCAGATAACCAAGTTTTGCGGATATTCTGGAGTGGGTATCTATTCAGCATTGATTACATTAGATTATCTCTGAGGTCCCTTCCAATTATCAGATTTGTTCCACATCATCAGCCATGATGTTTAAGTAGCATAGTTACCCAGAAAGAGACACTGAATCCCAAAAGTTGGAGACTCAGTTCAGGAGAGCTCAAGGTACACTTGTGGAAGGAGAGTGAAACTCTTGACAGACATAACTATAAAGGTTCAGACACTCAAGGATAGATGTGATTTCATAGAGGAGACTCTCTATCAGCATAAAAGAAAGCATTTCATGGCCTCAAAAGAAAGTTAGTTTTTAACTTGAGAGTTGAATCATGGAGAGGAATAAAATCTGGGAGCCAAGTGAAGCAATCTGCCCTGGAGAGATGATTGTTTTTGAAAGGGTAGAATTTCATAAGGATTCCACAAGAAGAGAAAAGACCTGAGGACGTTTAATACTAGAGTTGTGAGTTACATTGACTGCATATACCCTTTATATGTTCCTCATTACCATAATACCTTGAGTTTTGCCTTTTTGTCCCTTGGACACTAAATATTTGTGGGAGATTGCACTCTAGGCTTTTATAGGGAATGTTATGTAGCTGACTATTTTAATTAGGACATCTTAGTAAATATCTTCATTTATAGATAATTGGGTCTACTAGCACTCTGTCAATGGGGAGCACTGCTGAGGCTGGTGAGAAACATATTATTAGGAATGTATCCCTAAAGGGAATCCCTGGAAAATGAGAGTAGCAACTATTCTCTGGCGATGCAACCCATGAGTTTGAATGTAAGTTGGTGGATTATTACAGAGGATGGTGTTACAGAAGCACATGAAAATGGGAGTATTAGGCAAACTAATCAATATCCATATCTATAAAATTGGGACAATGTCAAATGGCTAGTACATACCGTATATTAAGGATCCATAACTCTGACAGGTAAGCATAAATACCTAAACAATGTGTAGTACATCTTCAGTCATGTAGTAATTGCAAAGTGGACTATTCCTTCAGTTATTGTTGAATTATGTAGCTCCTAGTACATTGTAGACTCATACATTTAAGTTTGAAAGGCCTTTTAAATATTATTTAAGGGATGAGAGGGGGCTTAAGAGATAGAGTAACTTGTCCAAGGTCATGAAGCAAAGAACAAACAAATTTAAGGCTAAAACCTGAGTTTCCTGACTTCTAGTCTAGTAGACCACACTGTTTCCATCACTGCATCCTGAAGCAGAAATATAAACTCATGGGAACCTTAAATTGAGTGTGCTCATAAATTGCTGTGCTGTTCAGTTGTTTTACTCATTTCTAACTCTTCATAACATCATTTGGGGTTTTCTGGTCAAAGACACTGGAATCCTTCACCATTTCTTTCTCCAGTTCATTTCATAGATGAGGAAACTGAGGCAAACCATGTTAAGTGACTTGCCCAGGGTCACACAGCTAGTAGGTATCTGAGGCCAGATTTGAACTCATAAAAATGTGTCTTCCTCACTTCAGATCCAGCACTCTATCCAGTATGACCTAGATGCCCAATGTCATAAACACTTTATTTTAATGTTTAGTATGCTTTAAGTCAATTACAGTGAATATGTTGGTATACTCCAGTTTAACAAATACTTAGGTTATGGTTTCAGTCACAACCATTCATACCAGCTTGGTCTATGCAATTTCTATCCACATCTTTCCAGTTTACCTATCCTGTAGAATATCTATTCACTTTCTTATTACACATGCTGGTGGAAATTGTGGTTGAAAATGGAAGGAATGAGTTAATGATGTTGACCCATTTATTTTGTCTTGATATTTCTTTATGCTTGAGAGAAGATGATGCACATATACCTTTTTGATTTATATGAGGCAGAACAAATAAGAAAGGTGCTATTCTGTCAGGTTTTTTTTTTTAATTGTTAAGCCTGTGGCTTTGTAAATAATGAAATTTAAAGGAGAAAGAATTCATTGGACACTTAAAATGAAGAAATTTGAATGAATGGAAGTTCTTTTTGAGGAAGTAGTGAAGACTTGGACTTTCTTATTATTTTAATATTGTCCTGGTGAGTCTAATTTTCCCTTTGTTTTAATGGAAGCAGGTGTTACTGACAACCTTTTGAGACAATTAAAATGTCAATCTTTGGATATGGTATTTCAGTGATGGATAATATGAGTGTGTGAGTTTACAGAGAACCCCATAAAAGATGCACAGAAGCTGAAGCCATGGCACATCAAAATAATGGCAAATAACCTCAGGGAACACCTGTGGAGACTATTCTCTCTTAAATGAACGATGTTAATGTGACCAGCAAAACCACAGTCTGATTGCCCATTTGGGTATCAGAGAAAGATTTGGTCCTATTTGTGATCATTATCTGGTAATTTATTCCTTACCTTTGGAAACCAATGGACTATTATGCTGAGTTCCAAAAATTTCCAGAGCTCTTTATGATATTAAAGCATATTTTTCTGACACACTCTAAAGCTAAAATTGACTAAGGCTCAATTGTCTCATCTTTGCCTCAAAGGCCATTCCTATCTTCTGGGCTGTTGATTAGCTGAACAATGGGTTCTAACTCCACAAGGGACAATTCCTCTTCTACAACATATCCTTTCCTGTTCCTTTCCCTTTACTCAGATAGCCAGAATGGTCATTAAACCTCAAGTCCCTTTGCCACACCTCTGGTAGTATCACTATCTGTCCAACTATCCATTAAGTAGAAAGTATGCTCACTGAAGACAGGAATTGTGCCCCTTTTCTTCTACACATCTTTGGTACCTAGCACAAAGACTGAAACATAGAATGATAATATTAAATACAACACAATTCAATAAGCAATTATTAAGTACTTACTATATAAAATTTATTGTGTGAGGCACAGATGATATAAATAGGAAACCAAACAAAAAAAATTGGTCCCTACACTCAAGATTGTAGTCTATTAAAGGATACACTGTTGGCATGGTAATTAATTACAATGAAATTTGAGGAGAAGAATACTAATATCTGAAGTAGGGTTAGGAAAGAATCTAGAAAGGATTTTTGCCATAGAGGATACTGAGTTAGGTCTTGAAGTTGGCTAAGGATTCTAACAGTTGGAGAAAAGGAAATATCATGTTTCAGGAATCCATATTACTTTATCCTTTGGAAAATCAGAGGTTAGAGAGTGAAAGTCAAGTTTGGAAAATAAGTAGGCCAGTTTGGCTAGACACTAATTTAAATAAAAATTTTGTTGAATGACTTACTAAATCAATTTCTTTGTAACCTGGCATTTTTAGTAATCAACTTGCTGAAGATTAGTTAGTTGGTTTGTTGAAGTTCAGGGGTCACAGTAACTCTAGCCTGTGTGATAATCCGTATTTACTAAGTACCTGTTTGTCTTATTGTTAAAGAAGCTTGAGAAGTTTTTTGTTGTTGTTGTTGTTAACATTTTCACATGGATGTAAACCATTCTTCAGTGTTATTTTGTTCTTTGCCTCATGGGTAAGAAACGTATCCAAGAAATCACAAGTGTTTTAAATTGGGTTTTACCTAATATGTATGTGTACACACACACACATGCACACACACACTCCCTATATCCAAAGGATCTCTGTGTCCATATATGTACTCCCTATAATCCAAGAGTTTTGTTTTAGCATTGCATCTGTTGACTTAATTATTGGAAGGAGCTCTTTATTTCATTCATTCCCATCATATGCCATTCCGGGGTAAGAAATATTTCTTCATACGTATATAAAGAAGTCTTTGATTCACTTCAACAAACATTTTGGGTTCATCTACAGGCATTGCCAAATTTAATCCTTTAATGGATGCATATGATTGCATGGATGTGATTTATAGGTTTCACCTCACCCAGACTTTCTTTTTCTGAGTGATCTTTGTCCACATCTTCATATCAATCCTCTGCTGGGGCTCCAACCAATGTTACAGAGCCAGTTCTCAAGGTCTCTTGATATTATGTGGATCCTGGTGTCTCACCATTTTTAGATAATATAGCCTTTGGATCAGTGAATATCAATGAAATTTAAAAAAAAAGGATGTCCTCATAAAAAAGTATATAAAAAAGACCTAGTTCACTAAAAATATGGAGTGATTTTACAAAGGATTTTATTCTCTTTCATGTTTTTCAATAATATTTTATGTGTGTGTGCGCGCACGTGTGTGTGTGTGTGTGTGTGTGTGTGTGTGTGTGTGTTCGTGCCTATATCAGTGTCTATATTTGTGTATCTATATGGAGAAACAGCTTGGTGGTGCCTGAGACACTTCCTATTTGTGTGACCTTGGGAAAGTTACAACTTTATTTCTTTCAGTTTCTCCAATTGTAAAATGAACCAAAGAAGAAAATACCAAACCACTCCAGTGTCTTTGCCAAGAAAACAGCAAATGGTGTCACAAAGAGTCAAACACAAATGAAATCTATGTGGAGAGAGGCAGGGGGTATCTATGAATTCCAATTTACAAGGAACTGCATATATTTTTTGTTTGCTTTTTTGTTTATTTGGGTTTCTTTTTTCTTTTCTTTTTTTTTTTTTACTAATTTTAGCATTCGAGGCGCATTCAAAGCCAACGTACTAACTAATTAACTCACTTGTCTGCTTCATGATTCTGAGCCCAAACTACATGTTTACTAGAAATGTATCTACTCAGGATTTTGGATGCTTAGCTCCCTGCCAAGGTACTTGTGATAAATTCTTCCTTTCTCAGCCCAGTAAGTTAAAGAGTGATTAATAGTCTTACTGCCTAGAATAGTCTGCAAATTGGGCCTTAGGTCTCCATTTCCTAGTGACTGCAAACCAAACTAGTCAAGTCCATATGATCTTAGGATAATTGAGAAAGTACTGACAAGTTTTTCCTTAGGTTGCAGGCAAAATTTCTGGTACAGCCACTCCTAAAAAGCCCATCTCATGGTCACTTTTAAGTCACTGGTCCTCAGAGAAAAAGCATAAAACAGAATACACCCATGTTCCAAGATGTGGCTCATCTGGGAAGTACATGAGCTCTGTGAGCAACTAACAGAGCTTTTGTGGGTTTTGGTGGCAGAGTAGGAGCCCTTAACCTCATCCTAGGAAGTGGAAGAAGAGGCTTCACGGTGTCCTCATGTGCTTGGCAGAAGTAAAGAAGGGTAAGCCAATTAACTTTTTGAAGCTTCCATTTCCTCATCTATAAAATGGAGGCAATCATTTACATTAATAGTACCTTATGTTACTTTTGTTCTGAGAGATTCAAATGAGATAATATATGTAACATACTTAGAGGAATTTTACATTTTTCTCAAATTTCAACAAGCCAACTAACTGTTATTCAGCAACTTAGTAACTGTCTACAAATACAATATTAGTCAGAAAGAGATATAGTAAGTCATTCATCAAAAATCACTCAATACTTATATCTATCCAAACCATCCAACTGTTCCCCTTGCATGTGCCTTTGTGAAAGTTGCAAAACTGTGTAATTCTGAAAGGCTTATCTTCACTTCCAACTCTTATAACCTATCATTAACTTAGAAACTTTCATTAACTTCCTTCAAGCTTCAACTAAGGTGCTACCAACTACAAGAACACTTTCTGGATCTCCCTCCCCTCTACCTACCAATAGAGTTTGTGTTCTCCCCTCCTCAAATTGTTTTGTAGTTCTGTGTCAATAGTGTGCTCTCCAATGGAATGTAAATTCTTTTATCTTTATGTCTTCCATGCTAAATAAATGGTAGCTATTATTATTGATGGGTAAATGAATAATCCCTCTTAAATCTAGTTCAAGTGTGTTTAGTTTGTAAAATTCCATAAGTTCTCTTTAAAAATAGAAAATTGTTTTGAGGACATAAGCCCCTAGAAGCGACATCAGATTGGGGCTCCAATGAATTTCTCCCCTTAATGTGAACAACTCTTCAATGACTATGAACCATATTTAATTAATTCTTTTACTGACAAATTAGATGAGTGAAATTATGATGTTTCAGGAGTTTATTTTTAAACCGTAGTATTGTTGGAAAATCATTCTCTTCCTTTCCAAACTCTTGAATTCTATGATTTTTTTTGTATTAAAAGTACACTACTTAACATCCTTTATTGTGCCTATTTTGGCTTTCTGTCAAATCCAGGTTTTGTATGCTCAAAGTGCTTTTTTTCCCTTCTCTTACCTTAAATTTATATCAATAATATCAGATTAAGAAAAATTATATTGTTCCCACCCTTTCTAAATGCAGCTAACAATATTAGGTCAAATACAGTCGTGAGTTCAAGTCATACTGCTGAAACATACTACTTGTGGGACTATTAGCAAATCATTTAATCTGTCAGTGAACCAGAAAACTCTCTTAAATTATCATTTAGAGAGAGTTTATATTCAAGAGTTTATATGACAGGAGCTCTCAACACTGATGCAAGACTATCAGGACCTAAAAGAAAGGGCAAAAAATAGATCACATGTTTTATTTATGAAGATATTCAGATTTTAAAAGAATGATATGGTTTGATTATAATAATGCAGTGAGTAGAGACAAGTCTAATAACAAAATGTCTTCCTAGGCATAGGATTAAGGAAGAAACTAAAGGGTTCATATAAGTCTTTTTGATAAGGATGAAGAAGAAACTTGGGCTGTTCCCCCAAAATTGACAAGTCATTGCTAACCCCATTAACTTATAGGGGGGAGGGAGATTTCTTCTTTCTTTGAAATGGTTTTGTCTGTTTCTCTGTGCTTAAAATGCTTCTAAGCAGCTTATTAGTAGCCAGTATGAGAACTGAGCTAATTAAGCAAGATATTTTAAAACTCTTATGTCTGATGACTAGATATCACTGTCAATTCATTTGCTGAAATTTACATCATCCTAATGAAATGTGTTCAGATAAGAAATGCCATTAATGCCACTGGTTTAAAGATGTTTTCATTCTTTAGTTGGAATGCTTTAACATTCTAAACCCTATTTATTTTAGTTAAACTTGTTACTTAGGGGTTGTCATAATTAATTTTGAGTGCCTTTCATAGCTCCAATAAAAATGTTATAAACCTCTTATGAAACTATTTGCATTTTTTTCCTTAAGTGTTTTCTATGAATTACTGTTCTTCATAGAATGAACCACATTGGGGTTATGATGGTGACATGTTTCTGATGTTTAAATGGCTTCTGTGTATTAAGGGTGGTGTGGCTTTATGTTTTTAAATCACAAAGTCCCTGTATGAAGCAATTAGGAAATATACTAGTTACTTATATAATTATTTCTTCTCATTAGCTTTTATTGCTGCAGTGTTTGGATTTTGAGTGATATGAAGAAGTAAGTGAAGGTGGGAAAGGTTAGAAATATTTCTTATTAAATATAGCCCCATTACAGGTCATCAGGATAAAACAATAGCAATAGAAAATTATAATCATATCATTCCCTCCACCCCACTCCTGGAATTGTAGAATAATTGACAGGATGATGAGAAATCTTGTCTGAAAGTTAAACTCTTGCCTTGAATGTGAGCTTTTGAATATTAGCATAACATTCTTTGGAGGTGAGTAATGCTGAGGCTTTTGCATTTTTTAAGTTGTAACACAGGCCTTAGCACTGATTGATGGTCCCCTTTTTAAAGGACAGTGCCACACTGAAATTAGAGAGTAGGGAAACCTGAAAATCATATTTGTCATGAACTCAGCCCTACCACAGTTTATGATCACTGACAATTTGCCCTATTCATAGGGCTGTCTTTAAAAGTAAGCTAATATAAAAACTCCAGCTGTGATTGATGTTTTCCCATTTAATGTTTTCTGGGTTTGCATCGTTTTGGTTATAAGTAGTCTTATGTTATTTTTAAAACAGGAGATTAGAATAGTTTCTCATTTTATTTTAGCTCTCTGGAAAGAATTTCTCTGTTCGGGAGTTTAGGAACAGGGCTATCAGCACCAGTGATTATGAGAGCAATTTTTAAAATGCTCCTATCAACCATACATACCCTCTAGCTATGTGAGTGAATTTTAAGGTTGTCAAGCTCTGTCTTTCTTATGAGGAGATTTGATGGCTAATGTCTCACCTACTAGAATGCAAGCTCTTTGAGGTGAGGTGTTATTTCATTTTTTGTCTTTGTATCCCCAGTACTAGACAGCATACCCTGTACGCAGTAAGCACTTCAAAATGCTCATTGTATTGGTTTGAATCAACCTAAACTAGAATTGTCAAAGATATGAAAATAGTCTCCTCTTTAGAATTGAAAAAAAAAAGAATTGGTAATTGGAAATGATTGTCTAACTACATGAAGATAACCCTTATTTAAAAAAAAAAGTTTTTGACTAAGGAATTGAAAATATAAAGAAATCCACAATCATTATTCAATTGGAGGGCTACCAAAAACATAAATAGGATTAAGATTATATGAATATGGTTAGGGATGGCATAAAGTTTAATGTTTTTGACATCATGCAGAAAGATAGTGAGGGTGTTAATTATTTCAAATGTATGTATGGTGGAAAACAGTTATATTGTCACTTAGCCCATTTATTTATGTCTTCCTTCCTTCCTTCCTTTTTTCCTTCCTTCCTTCCTCTTTTCCTCTCTCCCTTTCTGTTTCTTTGTTCTTTGTTTGTTTGTTTGTTTCTTCTTTTCCCTTTGATTTCATGGCACGAACTCTTGCTATATAGACTCCCTTTACTGTTGTGTCTGTAGCAATATTTGAACCCCGTTATCTGATTCCAATTCCTGCATTCTTTCTGCTACCTAAGCAGCTAGATGGTGCAGTGGAGAGAGTGGTGGGCCTGGAGACAGGTATACTGAATTCAAATGCAGCCTCAGGCATTGACTAGCTGAGTGATCTTGGGAAAGTCATTTTAACCTCAGTTTGCCTCAATTTCCTCACATGTAAAATAGGGCTAATAATAGCATCTATCTCAAGTTGCTGTGATGATCAAAGGAAATAATATTTGACAAGCACCTAGCACAGGGCTTGGCACAGTGAGGGAAGAGTTAGTCATCCAGGTTAACAGATGATGGAAGACTAGTATGTGCCTATTGAGTTCATCATCTGCTCTCTGGTTTATCATTTGTCCTTTTGAATCTGCAGATCTTGCTCCTGGTATCCAGATAGACCAAATGGATGAGTGAGAGAAAAGATGCTCTATGCTGATAACACTAAGTAGAATTTGGTTCTACTTAAACTTAAAGCTCTGCTTTAAGTAGAAGTTAGTACAGAACAGTCTGCTGACTTTTTTAGGAGAATTGTGTATACATACATCAAAGACATCCTTAATAGAAATATGAGAGGGAAGTAGGCAGGATGTTATGGAAGACTACCTAGGAAAGAACATATCTTAACTGTCACATCACTAAGTGACATGTGGAGAAAAATGAGATATACCACCTATTAGTAATTTATTTATAAATATCTTTAATGGAATTTTACTTAAAGATTTTCCTAGAATGTGGTATCATATATTTATAGGTTAAATTTATTTAAGAGTTCAAGAGATGTAACATTGTAGATGTCTGTAGTCAATAACATGCTGAATCACAGAACATTAGAACTTTGTATGTTACCTAGCATGTCCTATACTAGAACAAGAATTTCATCTACAATATTACTAATAAATGGTCACCCAGATTTTCCTGGAATCTCTAATGAATAGTCATACAAAGTGGGGGGAAAATGTGAATGAAAAATGTATATTATTCCAAGTATGATAAATAATCAAATGAACAGTATACTGAGTTCGTCAATTGATATGTACATTACAGATATTACAACTGAAACAAAATTGAGTGGGATAAGAAGATAAGACTATTACATTTAGAAAGTTATGTCAACCTTTCAAGGACCCCACATTGCTAAGTGACACCAAGGTCTGCTTCTTTAATGACGATATTCTCCCATTGAGATTATGAGGCTGTGAATAATGGAAAACACAAAGTCAGAAAAAAATTGGAAGTATTGCAAAGGGTAATGACAAATTAATGCTGAGTGTAAATTGGTGGTATCATGTTACTATTTATTACAGTATCATATAAATAATTGATTTTGTCATGTAGCAAGAGTAAGAGAAGGCAGGTGGACAGTCAGCAGGGTATATTTGTACCCTAGAGATAATAAAAAAAAGGAAAGCCTTCTGCTGAATGGAGAAATATTGTATGCAGGATTTATAGACAAATATAAATTAATATAGCACATGCTATCATATGGAGGTAGTATGACTAACATCAGGGTTTTTTTTTTTTGCTATCTACACCAATAATCAATGTTCCCATATTAGTATGGAATCCATAAATGAATTAAAACCCTGAGTTAAAGAAATTTGGAGGATTGTTTCAGGATAGGTGCCTTTCAAATCTGATAGTTAAATTGGAGTAAAACATCAATTTATTTGAAGTCAATAAACGTTGACTTTGCTGTTTAAGGTCCTAAACTAAAGTCCTACTGCATGCCAGGAACTGAGTCTGATTCTGGGTTTTAAAAGACAAAAATAAAATTCCTTGCCCTTATGAAGCTTATGTTCAGCTAATGAAATACAACATATGCATACGTAAGTAACTTAAAAAAATACAAAGTTATTAGGGAATGGAAGGAGTGACAACAGAAAAGCATTTTATGACACTTTGGTTTTTGAATGAAGCTAGAGGTTTTAACAAGTGGAAGTGAGGAGAGTATTCTATACCTGAGGACAGCAGTCTATGGAAAAGAAATAGAGAGAAGAGTTGGAATGTCATGTTCAGAGGAAAGAAATTAGTTGGTTTGACTCGATTATAATGTGAAAAGCATTTCAAAATTTTGGCTGGTTCTAGATTGCGAAAGGTTTTAGAAGCCAGAGAAGTTCATATTTTAAACCAAGAAGTAAGAAGGAGCCTGTGAAGATTCTTGAGCTTGTTAAAATACCTTCTTGCCTGTATAGGGTAAGTTTCAGGAGCTTGTGCTTTCAGGTGAAGAAAGAGCAAAAACTTTTTAAAAAATCAGATAAATTAACAAAACTGAGTTGCTAAGTGTCATACCATGGTAAAAAAAAAGTATTTCAATGCAACTGATTTGAATAATAGAGTGAGGTGGAAGGGAAGGAAGCTGATTTACTCTAGACACTAAGCGAAAGCCATGAAACACAGAGGGGAAAAGACAGTTTCATTGAAAATAAAATATTCATGTTGATATCTTACATAAAACAAAAGATGGAGTGTTTTCTGCAGGGAAATTACTTTCTTTGATGAGTTCCATTTATGCATGATGGAGTTTTAAATTTTTGAAAACCCCTTTGGTTATTTTTTTTCTTCCTTTCAATCCTGGTGGTTTTAATTTCCGACATAAACAGATAGATCTGAAATTTTCTTGCTAAAAGGTTCTTATTCTGTTTAAAGTCAAATTTATGGCATTGGGAGGAAACAGAATGGCTTTTTACAATGACGATGACTGGAAAATCAATATTTAAGATATCAGTCTCATGGACTGCATGGTGAGAAGTGGTTCCATTATGTTTTGAAACTACCCACTGATGAAATGCATCTTAATTTAGTTTGTTCATTTTAAACATTATTTTGTTTGGAATGCCTTGTAGAGGGATTCTGGGTATTGGATTTTGTAACTAGAAGCTGGAGTTTTGCAATAGATTCAGTTGGTTACAATCTAATATGCACCATGTCCACATGCTCCTTTTGCAGCTTTTCAATGAACAACACAATGAAAGGAAGATAGATAATGTATTACATGGCCCATCTATTGTGGATTTGTGGAAGAACATGGTCAAGAGTTGCTTAAAAAGAGGAGGTCATGGATGTTTTGTGATCTCTATCTTTGGAAAGAATATCCATATCAATGAAATCAGAGAATTACTAAAGCATTGGAGTGCTGACATCTACCCTCTGCTAACTCTATTTGCATGGTCTGCAACCTGCATGTCAAATTTCCGAAACTGAAACCCAGATTGCTGCAGATAATTTTTCTACCAGATGACTTAGTCAGAAGGCATTCTAGAGACCAAGCTTGAAAGCAACAATGCAGGGGGCCTTACATCTACATATTGTATATCACACCAATTAGAAAAGAACAGACAATAAAATCAACTTAATCTCTCACTTGAAAAAACTCTGAGTTCTAAGGGAAGGTGAAAATGAATCTGCTGCTCTTGATTTACAGTCTTGTCTGTTAATATACATCACAGAATAACCATGCAATCAATCTTACCCGATTTGAAAGGGACTGCAAGTATCTATTCCATGAAGGACTGGCATGACAACAGAGAAGAGAATTGATGGTCAGGATTTGAGGTGCATCAACAATGATTTCAACAAACATTTTGTATCAAAATCTTCTGGTTTTTTGAGTATCAGTCTTTGAAGTAGAAAGTAATTTTTTTGCAGATTTTAAATATATGTAGTGGTGACATCTATTAAAATAAAAATTGTTCTTAATTTTCAGGGAACCAATGTCATAACAAGGTGATTATGCAATAGTTTCTCCTTGATAATGATCCAGTCCCCGCAGAGTTTATTATTTAATTTTCAAAGATATTTTGGGATGCAATTTTGTATCACTTTTTTTTGTTTGTTTGTTTCTATTAGCTTACAATGGATAGCAAAATTCCAGTATATAATTCTGGCTTACCTGATCATGTCTTTCTAGGTATTAGGTAGGTGTTATTATTTTTCTCTTTAAAATGTGATAGTTTATTTTTTTACCCAATTATATGCAAAAATAATTTAACAATCATTTAATTTTTTTGAGTTCTAAATTTTCTCCCTCTCTCCATTGCCCCCCACATTGGGAAGGCAAGCAATTTGATATAGATTATACATGTGCAGTAATGTAAAACATTTCCATGTTAGTCAGGTTGTTAAAGAAAACAGACCAAAAAACCCAGAAAATATGCTTTTATCTGCATTCAGATTCCATCAGCTCTTTCTCTGGAGATGGGTCACATTTTTCATCATAAGTCCTTCAGAATTGTTTTGGATCATTGTATTGTTGAGGGTAGCTAACTCATGTACAGTTGATCATCTTATGATATTGCTGTTATAATATAGAACATTCTCCTGGTTCTGCTTATTTAATTTTGCATCAGCTCATGTAAACCTTTCCAGGTTTTCCTGAGAGTATCTTGCTCATCATTCCATCCCAATTATATACAATAACTTGTTCATCCATTCCCTAATTGTTGGAAATCCTCTCAATTTCCAATTTTTAACAGCTCTAAGTGGCTATACATATTATTGTGTGTATAGGTCCTTTTCCTTTGTGGTGTTTTTTAAAACCTCTTTGTGATATAGACCTAGCAATGGTTTTGCTTGGTCAAAGGTTATATATGATTTTATAGCCATTTGGGCATAGTTCCAAATTGATCTGCAGAATGGTTGAATCATCATTAGGTGCTAAATTTTTGTAACCATAGTGTTACATATTTTCTACCATTTCCTTATACAATCTTTATCAGGTTCTTTAAGGATATTGTTTTTGATAATTCCTGATGATGAGAGACTTTGGAACTCTGACCAAGAAAATGATCAACCACAACACCACAGAGCTCATAATGAAACATGCTACCCACCTGCAGATATACAGGTGACGGACTCAGAGAGCAAATTGACATTTATGTTTTGCTTTTTTTTTTTTTTTGGTGTTGCCAATATTGGAATTTATTTTGCTCGACTAAAAATTCTTATAACAGGTTTTCTTTTTCTTGCTTTCTCAATGGAGGAGTAGGCTTGTGATTAATTTTTGATGACCATGACCATGACCATGTTATGATACCACCTTTTAATTTTGTAACAACACATATGACTCAACCATTTTTTGACACTTCTTGGCCAATATATTGTTGATTGGGTTCATGTGGGTATTTCCCATAGAGATTTTGTTGTTGTTGTTATCGGAACTTTGCTGTTTTATAGCCTAAATATGAAGATAAACCATTTTTCATTACATTTAACAAATACAGTGGCGTATAACTATAGCCAGCCTTTATACTTACCCCATAAAATAATGTCCATTTGCTTCATATGTATTTCTGCAAAATTTCGATTTGCTTATCATGTATTTTAAAACATCTATCAAACTTCACTTTCAGACAAGAAAGTATTTTGTTTCATTTTATTTTTCCTATTGCCACCTTAGGTAACTGGCCCTATATTTTCTTAATATTGCACAGGTTTTTGCTTGAATGCACTCGAAATCCAATGTCTTCCATTTTGATGCTTAAAAACCCACATTGATTGACATTGCATTGGTATTAATTATTTTAATCATGTTTTCCCCTATTGTCCCTGTTGTTATTGCTATTGTTTTTGTTACTTTTTCTACTAAAAGGATTCTTAACTGGGTCCATGAGTCTGTACATTTAATGGGAAAAATACATTCTTATTTTTTACTGATTGCTATTTAAATTTGGACTTTCCTTTAATTATGAATGTAGACAATAAATATTTTGAGAAGTGGTTCATAGGCTTCATCAGGTGACCAAAGGGGTCCAGGACACAAAAACAACAAAGAAACCCTTCTGTATTGCTATTCAGCTAGTCAGGAAGAAGAGGAGAGGAAGAATAGGAGTAACTAGAGGTGAGGGATAGTAGAGTATAAATGGATATGGCTCCAGCTGTGACAGTGATGGATAGAAGTAAAAATCCTGGGCAATGAAAATAATCTATACTGCTGCTCCCCAACCATTGTGCTTATTCTATTCTTCTGTGTCATTGATGGTACACAGATGGTTATCTAAATAACTATATATTTATTAGTCTTCATCTTTGGAGGGTTGCACATCTGTAAAGAGTCAATCCAAGACTAGAAAAGGTGATTTTACCTCTGGCTGCAAATTCTCACAGGTGGGCATTTACCTATAGTTACTAAATGATACATGAGTATCTTTATTGTTTACATTTTCCATTGAATTTTAAAGAACTAGATTCTTTAGTTCATACTCCAAACACATTTAATTCTAGTGAAAATATTTTAAAAAGAAATATTTATTAATATTAGCAATATATTATATAATATCAATATATTAAATGTACTATTTAATATAATATATAGTAATAATGTGTCTTATATGGTATTGTTAATATCTTAATAACATATATTTTAAAAGTTATCTGCCTTTCCAAATAGAATATTAGCATTTCCTGAATCAAAAAGACATTAACTTGAAATGTCACAGTCTTCAGCATCCATAGGATTAGACTTTACACAGAACCTCCCCAAGGAATCAAAGTAAATTCAAGAGTTAAATATCACATCACGTACTAAAGTGCTCCTGTTTGGAAGCAGGCAAGAGTGCAAAAAAAAAATTATTCTAAATGTTTCAAGGGTTCCAAGCATCCATCAGAATATGAAGCTAAGGATCATAATTCCTAATACTTGGCTTTAGAGACAGAAGATACTTGAAAGAAATTGACCTGCTATTAGGGATGAAGGTACACAATACACTATTTCTATCACACATCAAAAGTGAACATGACAAGGAAAACAATACATAAGAAAGAGATGTAAAAGCAGATTTTTCACAGGTTGCATAAATTAAGTATCTATATGTTCCACTTAACTTTTAGATGATAGATAAGACATATTCAAACAGACACAATTCCATTTTAACATAGTCATAATATAATGAACTTTATTTAAAATAAAGAATTGTGTACTCACATTAACATAGGCATTATATATTTAGAGTACTGATATTCCATTTAGTTTTAATCAATCAAGTAGATATTTATTTTAGGAATTTTCTATTCATTTTCCTTCTTTATATTTATTAACACTATTAAATCTAGCATTGTCTTGGTTTTGAGATTACATCCTATGTGCTTGTTTCTGTACCTTGTGCATACTACATGTTGAACATTTTGTCTTGGGAAATAAAGGGATGGCAAAAGTTAGTCACAAATTGTAATAATAGAGATATGGTGAATATGGTCAGCACTGGGGTTGTCTCAAATGAAGCTTTAGAAATTTCCAGTGCTATACACAAGGTCCTCAATGCTGATGAAATTTGTAAATGGATAGAGAAATGATTTTTATATCCTACATAAAATTTCTGCCTTTGGTTCAGCAACATGCCTCTATAGCATAGGAACTGATCTTGAGACATAGAACAAAGTATTTTAAAAAAGCAGATATTCTGGATACATGTATGGTTTTGAATTATAAACCTTGTATTCTATTCACTCTGGGATTCCCTTATTAACATAAGGTTAACTATGGATGGGTTAACTATGGATGTATGGATACCACATTGCTTGAGTCCCTGTCTGCATAAGTTACTAAAAGTCAAGTTAAGAAGGCTAAAACAAATAGTAAAATATTTATTTTGAAAAGAGTGGCAAAGTAAAAAAAAAAAGAGAGGTAATTCATGAAATACTTTGCTCAGTTCTCTGCAAGCAAATTTCTTATAGATGTGGCCTCTATTTAAAAAAAATGTTTACTGCCTGCTTTTTGAGCAAATCCCTAGAAAATATAAGCTCTAGAGGGAGGCAAGGTTTAAGCCTTCAGTGCTTTCTGTGGTTTTAAAACTGCCATTTGAGTCCTTATGGTTCTATCATTTGGCAGCTAACTATGTCACTGATTTTTGGGTCAATTTACCGCAGCTCTTTGGTGTAGTCTAAGAAATCTTTTGCTTCTGTTACTCCTCTGCTTCCATGTTTCAACTGTCTCTGTAGCTGCCATCACCAGAAGCTCTGCTGTGACTTCTATGATGCATCCTGTAACATATTCAAGGATATATTCATTATTTAGAACTTTTGTATATCCTTTCTTTATGAAAGTAAACAAATCAAGCCTGCTTACTAGAGGATATATACAAGTATATGTACCTTTATATATCTATAGTGAAAGCTGAGATTGCCTTGTTTCAAAAGTTGTAGTCTTTGTACATTACAAATTTCTACCTTACCAAACATCCTCTATTTAAAATAGGCTTATATCCATCCATAGTAGAATCTGAAGGGAAAGCTATAGATACCTTTTTCAAAGGATCTTTGTCTTCTCACTTGAGAAGAGGCCTAAAGGCCTTATTCTTGTTACTTCCTAACAACTAACTTAGATATGAAAAAAAATACACACACACACACACACACACATACATATATGTATATACATATACCAGATATACATGGATATGATTTATTCTTCTATATATTTACGTAATTTTACAACTTCCTGTTATTTTCCCACAAAGAACTTGGAAAATTTTTCTTTGTTTTGATAATTTAAGACTTTATAGATAATTCTCAGATTAACCCAAATGGAAGAAGTGTTTTTTGCTATTTTTATTTTCATTCCTGAATTTCCTCTTTCTTTTCCTCCCCTCTCCTCTTACCCATTGAGAAGGGAAGAAAAATGTTAACTTATACATATGAAGTCATGCAAAATATATTTCTACATTATTGTTGTTGAATCATTTTTAGTTGTGTCTGACCTTTTGTGACCCCATCTGGGGCTTTCTTGACAAAAATACTGCAATAATTTGCCCTTTACTTCTCCAGCTCGTTTTACAGATGAGGAAAATCAGGCAAATAGGGTGAAGTGGCTTTCCTAGGGTCACACAGTTAGTAAGTATTTGAGGCCAGATTTGAACTGGGAACTTATTGGAAACATTAGAGAGCATTAGGAATCAATGGAGTTTTCCTTAAAATGATGAGTAGCATCTATCTAAAACAATCAGCAAGCATTATATGTAATGGGGATAAACTAGAAGCATTTCCTATAAGATCAGGGGTGAAACAAGGATGTCCATTATCATGACTGTTATGCAATATTGTACTAGAAATGCTATCTTTAGCTATAAGAGAAGAAAAGAAATAGAAAGAATTAGAATAGGCAATGAAGAAACAAAGCTATCACTCTTTGCAGATGATATGATGACATACTTAGAGAATCCTAAAGAATCAACTAAAAACCTACTTGAAATAATAATGTTAGCATACTTGCAGGATATAAAATAAGCCCACATGAATCATAGACATTTCTGTATATTACTAACAAAGCCCAGTAGCAGCAGACAGAAAGAGAAATTCCATTTAAAATAACTGTGGACAATATAATGTATTTGGGAGTCTGTCTGCCAAGACAAACCCAGGAATATATGAACACTATTACAAAACACTTTTCACACAAATAAAGTCAGATCTAAATAATTGGAAAAACATGTCAATTGCTTGAGGTAGGTTGAGCTAACACAATAAAAATGACAATTCTACCTAAATTAATTTAATTATGCAGTGCCATACCAATTAAATTACCAAAAATTATTTGATAAAGCTAGAAAAAAATAATAACAAAATTCTTCTGCAAGAACAAAAGTCCAGACTATCAAGGGAATTAATGAAAAGAAATGCAGGGGAAAATAGCCTAGCCATACCAGATCTTAAATTGTATTATAAAGCAGCAATCATCAAAAATACTTGGTACTGGCTTAGAAATAGCATTGATGGATCAGTAGGTTAGGTACACAAGACACAGTAGTCAATGGCTAAAGCAATCTACTGTTTGACAAACAAAAAAACCCCACCTCCATCTTCTAGGAGAACTCATTATTTGACAAAATCTGTTGGGAAAAATGGAAAAAAAATACAGCAGAAACTAGGCATAGAACAACATCTTACACCATACACCAAGATAAAGTTAAAATGGGTACATAATTTAAAGGGTGATACTACAAGCAAATTAGGAGAGCAAGGAATAGTTGACCTATCACTTCTATGGGGAAGAGAACAATTTATTATCTAATAAGAGATAGAGAACATTATGAAATGCAAAATGGATAATTTTGATTACATTAAATTAAAAAAAAAATGTTTTTGCAGAAACAAAACCTATTCAGCCAAGATTAGAAGGGTAGCAGAAGGCTGGAAAAATTTTATAGTCAGTATCTCTGATAAAGGCCTCATTTCTAAAATATGTAGAGAATTGAGTCAAATCTATAAGAATACAATCATTCCCCAATTGATAAATGATCAAAAATATGAACAAGCAGTTTTCAGATGATGAAATTAAAGCTATCTGTAATCATATGAAAACATGCTCTAAGTAACTATTGATTAGAGAAATGCAAATTAAAACAACTCTGAGGTACTACATCACAGCTATCAAATTGGCTAGCATGACAAAACAGGAAAATGATAAATGTTGGAGAAGATGTGAAACAATTGGAACACTAATGCATTCTTGGTGGATTTAAGAACTGATCTAACCATTCTGGAGAGCAATTTGGAACTATACCCAAAGGTTATAAAACTGCACATACCCTTTGATCCAGCAATACCACTTCTAGGTCTGTATCCCAAAAATATCATAAAAAGGGGGAAAGGACCCACATGTATTAAAATATTTATGAGGTCTTTGTGGTGGCAAAGAACTGGAAATAGAGGGCATGCCAATCAGTTGCAGAATGGCTGAAGAAGTTCTGGTATATGAAAGTAATGGAATACTATTGTTCCCTAAGAAATGGTGAGCAGACAGGTTTCAGAAAAACCAGGAAAGACTTGCATGAACTGATGTTGAGTGAAGTGAACGGGACCAGGAGGACATTGTACATAGTAACAGCAATACTGTGCAATGACCAAATTTGTTAGACTTAGCCCTTCTGAACAATGCAATGATCTAAGATAATTCCAAAAAACTCACAATGGAAAATGCTATCCACATCCAGAGAAAGAACTATGGAGTCAGAATGTAGATTGAGGTATACTACTTTCTCTTTGTTGTTGTTGTTTGTTTTTTCTTTCTCATAATTTTCCCCTTCTGTTCTGATTCTTCTTTCATGACATGACTAATGTGGAAATATATTTAATGCAATCAATAGCCTATATCAGATTTCATACTATCTTGGGGAGGGGGAAGTGGAAGGATGGAGGAAAACTTAGAACTTAAAATATTATAAAAGTGAATGTTGAAAACTAAAATTAAATTAATTAATAAAAAAGAGTAATCTGAAAAAAAAATTAAGCTCAGGTCTCATCTGAGATAGAAATAAATAAATAAAGTGATAACACATATGACTTCTCTAAAAGTCCTACTCTATTACCTTCCAAGTGTGGAAATGAACCCATGATCTTCAAAGGTATGCCGAAGGAGTTTATGTTCTAGAAAGTTTTCTCAAACTAAGATGGACTCAGTATTAAACTACCAGACTAGCAATGGATTAGGTGTCTGCTGACTGAAAATTAGCTTGGCCAAATAAAAGAGTCTTATAGCCAGAAGGTCAGTCATTTTTTGTTGTTGAAACATTTTCATTGTGTTTGACTCTTCCTGACCCCTTTTGGGGATTTCTTGGCAAAGATACTGGGATAGTATGACATTTCCTTCTCCAGCTCATTTTACAGATGAGGAAATGGAAGCAAACTGGGTTAAGTTAATTGCCTGGGATTGCATAGCAATTACATGTCTTAGACCAGATTTAAGCTTACAAAGATGAGTCTTCCTGATTCTAAGCTCAGTGCTTTATCCACTGTGCCCTGAATTTGCTACAGGGTTGTGGAATTTTCAGACTTGGCAACTCTTGAAGACCATCTTCTCTTGTATGGAGGAACTTTCATGTTCAGTGAAGGATTTAGTATCTGTAATATGCAAGTCATATTATCTTGAAATATTGAAGCAAAATAAGTGATCCCTAACAGATACAGCAAAGAGTTCAGAAAGTTTCAGTAAGAAGGCACAACATATCAACTAATCCATATAGTAGACATGATATCACACAAGTTTGGGCTTTTCAGAGACTGGAAATAATGTATTATACCAGTAATTGATTTCTAGGAGAAGAACTATCCTAGCATTGAAGTCTGTACAAGGTCTTTGTCAAAGTCTCAACTATAAGAGTGTGGGTTAGAATAGGGTGTCTCCCCCTTACCCACAGTTCATCTTATATAGCCTAATAAGCTTTGATAGCTGAGCCAGCAATGCTTGATGCCAAGGGTAGGCATCATTAAGTAATGTCTCAATCATTTCAACAGGGTGAACAGAATGACCTGCCCATGTTTTACAGTGCACTTAGCATACCAAATCTAAATTTCAAATTAAGAATAGACTGACACCCTGGAAAGTCATAAACTTATGATTGATGTGTTCATAAATATCACTTTATATCTATAATGTATTCACTACAAAATGGGGGTATACCAATCCAGGATCCGTAATAGTTTTATACCAAGAACTTAGCAAATTTAATCAAAAATACTATAAATACATAGGATACACACCATGAAGACATTTAATGGATGAATGAAATGGCTAGAATTTACTAAACATTTACTATGTGCTAGAAACTGTGCTAAGCCCTAGGTTTACAAAGAAACAAAAAACCAGGGTCAGTCTGTTCAGGGGTTTACATTTTAATTAGAGAATATAACACATATATGAAGGGAGCTTTGGTACAGGGGGTTATATGGCTAGTCTGTTTATGTATAAGGATTTTAATTGTATGTGGGGATTTCCTAAGAAAATGCTCTTTAGGTTAAGTGTCTATATATGAGTAAATGACCCAAACCCAGAGAATATGTAGCAATAATAATAATAGCTAATATTAATTAAGCATCTTAAGCTTTGTAAAGTATTTGGAATATACGTTATCATTTGATCCACACAAAAGCCCTGTGAAATATGTGTTGCGATATTATTATCTCCATTTTACCAAAGAGGAAACTGAATTTGAGAGTGATTAAGCAACTCATCCAAGGTCATGAGTCAGTGTCCGGGTCAGGATACAAATGCCTATCTTCCTTTCTCAGAGTTCTGTAGACTATGTTCCATGCTAGCAAATTTTGTGACATCTAAGATGGAAGAAATTCCACAGAAGGGCTCCTCACCAGTCAAGCCTATTCCTGTGTTGGACTTGATCTTTAGATATGAGAGGAGAGTGTATTGCTGCTTCCTTAGGTTGGAACTGTCAGGCACCAATGTAATAAGTATAGCAGTAAGGGGCACAAGACTGCTTAAGGGTGGGTGAAGTGGCTCAGATCAGAAAAAAAAAAAGCTGGTCAAAGCTTTCAATGATAATCAGCAGTGAGACTGAGCCCCCAAATAAATGATGGATTTCTAGCCTGGGTGAGATAGGGAAACTAAGACACAAAACAAAATATTAAATGTGTAAATAAGTCATTTCATAAAACACACTGAGAAGCTTCTTCCCTCCTTCCTCACAAAATGTTTATAAGACAAATAAAGTTTTTATGTAGTCAAACTCATCTTTCTAATTTGTTCCTCATACAGTCACTAGGGCCTGTCGATTCTTCCTTTGTAAGTTCTCTTAATTGATAATTTTCTTTTAATTTTTATTCGGCTTCATTTTAGTCTCAGCCCCCATAATATATCATCTATTCACTCCTGTACTTCATACCTCCAATTCCTACTTTAATTCTTTGTATACTATTCCTCCTCATTAATTTTCTTAAAACACTCCATTTGGCATATTAATGTACTACTTGAGAAAATTACTATGACTTTCAGCTGTCTAGGGAACCAAATGCAGACTACTGAGGTTGGCATTCAATGCCCTTACAGTTGGACTCCCCTTATTGATCTAGATGGATCTAGCATTTACCATTATGAATTCTCTATGCTCATTAGTTTTGTTACTGATCTCTTACCCTCTCCAATTTCCCAAACACTATCTTTCTACTTCTCTGCCTTAGACTTTTGCTAATGCACTTCCCCAGATCTAGAATTCCCCAATTCTCCCATTAGTAAAGGCTCTTCATGAACCAGGCCCAGTCACACCTCCTCTGAGAAGCCTTTCCTATCTTCCCTATGAGGCCTTTTCAGCCTTGTAAATTTTTCCATCCTTTGAGTTTCTGTAATAGACTTTGCCCATACTATACAATGGAGTCTTTATTCAACTATTATCTCATTCTTGTAGTTCTTTCATTTAAGTCCTCTAGTGCCAGGATATAGCTTCCATTTATTTAATTATCATGTCTCATAACACTCATCCTAATACTGGGTTATATAGTAATTTAATTGAAATTAACTATTTACTTGATTTAAGATAATTGGATGATAAATATATAATTGAAAGTCTTAGAGGCCATTTAGCTCAAGTTCTTCCTTTTACAATGGAAGAAACTGAGGCCCAGAAAGATTAGTTTATTTATCCAAGGTCACACAATAACTAGGTCAAAAAGGCACGATTTAAACCCACCATAATACTCTCCCTTACATTGTGGTGTTGCAGTGCTATTAGGTTCCTTAGGTTTTCATGATGTAATAATATAACAACCCAGAAGTAGTTACCCTAGAATTTCTCTATAATATTGTCCTCCAGGTCAATATTCCCTCATAGCTAAGATTCCTCATAATAAGATCCTATTACGATTTTAGTAACCAGAGATGCTTGGCTATCATTCAAAACAGATGTGTTTAGAATAAATGCATTTATAAAGTCAACCAATCCTTAATGTGAAGTGTTGGTGCATGCAGTTGAAAAGAGACTCATTAATAGACATTGAAATTTTACATCAAGTCAAAACAAGGCCCACAGCTATTTCTGCATATGGGGCTATAATGGAGCACATTATTTTGAAGTTGGTGTTAGCATTAAAAGAATAGGTGGTTAGGTAGTCAAACACTGGAGGTTTGTGAGAAGTGTAGAGCAGAACAGAAAAGTATAAGAATAGAGTTAGTATTTGACTTGAGCAGAAGTGCTAAAAAAAGAGAAACAAACAAAAAACAATGTTGGGCTGAGTGATTACGTGTGTTAGACAAAGAGTGATGGGGTGTTGTGAGGAGAGGACGGGTTTTGGCAAGTTGAGGATATATTTCTAACTTGTGGAGTGTATCATGTCACCCCCAGAGCTGATTCTGTTAGAGTAAAGTTTGTTTAAGTTAAGATTCTTACTGTTTTATAGCTAGCCAGAAAGATTGTATAAATCTGGGTCTTCTAGTTTATCACCATAATTGATAATGTTATTTTAAGATATTTAATAATAAGCTCAGATTTAGCATAAATTTGATTGGCATCGTCCTAAGCTCAGTTGTCTCTGCGTGGGCAAAGAATATATATGATTGTTGGGGAAATAAGAATGTGTATGTGAATACATATATGGCATTTATGATTCTTACCTTTGAAAAGAAACAAAAATAATTAAAGTAAGACTTAAGAAGAGTGAATAGATTGAACTTAATATAATAAAGGACTTCAAAGAACATCTATTCCTATATTCTTTCCTTTAGAATGAAAAAATGGTGGCTCTTAGGGCAGGTAGGTGGCCCAGTAGATAGAGCACTGGCCCTTGGAGTTATGAAGACCTGAGTTCAAATCTGGCTTCAGACACAACACATATTGGCTGTGTGACCCTGGGCAAGTCACTTAATCCCAATTACCTCACCCCCCCAAAAAAAAATGGTGGTCCAGAGGCAACAAATTAGTTAGCAAGGCTATACAGGTACTTAGTGGTTGCATTGGGAGAACTTAGGTCACCTGACTTCTATCCTACTACTGTGTATTTAAAGATCCTTGAATGAGATACCTCAGTTGCTACCACCAATGAAATGCCTCTATTGAACGGTCCCATTTGTCAATACTCTTTTCCACTTAAAATTATTCATATTTTTTTTTATTTTATTCCTAGAATGTGAGAGTTGGGGAAATATACCACACACACACAGACACACACACACACACACACACACACACACACTAGCCATCTAATTTAACCCACACATGAAAGTAATCCCCATTATAAAAGCCCCAACAAGTGTTCATTGAACTCTTTTTGATGATGTTCAAAATAGGGGAGCTTACCACTCCTTGAGGCATCTTAATCCACTTTTGGGCAGTTTTAATTTTAATTTTAATTTTAAGGAAGATTTTCCTGACATCAAACATCTCTTTGCAATTTCCACTCACTACTCCGTGTTTGGCTCTCTGGGTCAAAATGGAACAAATCTCGTTTCACCCATAGACCACAGACTTTCAATATTTAATTCAATAATTCAATAATTAATTCAATAATTAAATAATTAAATACAGACTTCAAATATTTAATCATGAACACCTCCCTGAGATTTTCTTCTCTAGTCTAAAGATGCTTACTTCCTTCAGCTAATCTTATATGATAACTGGCTGTTTACAAGTCATGTTCCTCTTGTAAAATACAAGTACCTTAAAGGGACACAGACTGCTTACTTTTTTATCACTGCATCCTCTAGCACTTAGCACATGCTTGTTTACCCACAGTAGATATTTATTAAATGTTTATGAAATTTCTTCATTGAATTAAAGGTTCTATTGCTGCTTATTTGGAGAAACTTTGCTTTTATTATTTTTATTATTTATTATTTTTATATTTTATATTTTATTATTTTATTATATCATATATTATTTTATATTTTATTTTATAATTTTATATTTATTTATTTTATTATTTTTATAATAACATTTTTATTTATAATTATATATAATTATACATTTTATTATTTTTTAAATTATTTTTTATTTTATTTCACTTTATTATTTTTAACCATTTTTCTTGAGTACTTTATAGTATTATAGACATAGAGCTGGAAGAAACTTTAGAAGTGATTTAGCTTAACCTTGTTAATTTTATGAAAGGGGAAACAGACCTAGAGAAGTTTAGTGACTTTCCTCAGGTCATATAAATAGTAAGTAGAATAAGAAAGATTCAAATTCAGGGCTCCCACTCAAAATCCAGAGTAATTTTCCTTGTTCCAAAATGTGCAGTCTCTTTCCTTTCAAACTCCTCCAGTTGAGTTATGAGATTTTATGGCTATGTACTTAGATTTTTTTCTCAGTGATCATTAATTTGAAAATTTTTTAACAATGTGAGTTGAAAGTGCACATTTAGTTTGTAGGGATGAATAACTATTTGTCAAATATATTTAATGAAGATATGATTATCATACCAAATAGAGTATATACTACATAACATGTAATACATTAAAGTGTATCAGTGTATTTTTTGAAGAAAGAAACTAGATGAATGGTGAGTGGCCTTAGGGTTTTTTCTACATACCCCTTACTTGGTAAATCTATTAATTAAGGCTTTGGGGACCAGACTGAATGTTTTGACAAAGTACTGGTAAGATTGATTTTTACACTGAATTATCTGGTTGTTGAACTGAATGGAGTGAATGTATTCATTCATAGAGTCATACAATCTAAGAGCTAAAAGGGACCCCTGAGGCTTTGTATCTGTAAGAGACCCTTTAAATGACCTAACTCCTTTCTATAAGGCTTCCAAAAATGGTCAAACAGTCTCTCTTTACAATTCTCTAAGGAGGGTTAACCATCTGTCTCCTAAGACAACTCACTCCAGTTTTGTTGAGTTTCAAATTGTTAAGATGTTTTATTATTATATCAAGCTTAAATTTGATTATTTGCAGCTTCTACCAATTGCTGGCTATCTTCTTCGGTCAAAGAAAACATATATTCTCTCTTATCCACATGACAGCCCTTCAAACATTTGAAGTCTGCTATCTTACCACATTTCTCATTAATCTTATCTATTTTTAGGCCAAAAATTCCTATTTCCTTCAGACAATAAATATTCCTGTTTCCTTCAGACAATCTTTAAATGGCATGTACTTCAGTCCTTTGATGACCCTGGGAACTTGATTATCCAATAGAACATTGTATGTACTGGCTTTCTAAATCCAGTGTGGAATCATTTTAGAGACATTTTCTTTGGCAATTTCTTTAGCTTGTCTACATCTTTCTTAAGTTGTCATGTTCAGAACTGAATGTAATAAAATAGCTATATTACCTAGGAAGAGTATAGATTAGCTATTGCCTCCCTTTTCATAGACTTTATGTCTGACTTAAAGTTGCCTCATTTCACTGCTCCCATGCCACTGACTTATATTGAGCTTGCAATCCACTAGAACTGACATATTTTTCACAAACTCCTACAGTCTAGATGTCCATCTTGTATGCACGAGACCTATTCCTTTGAACTTAGTCTGTGAATGTTTTATTGGGCCCTAAATAAAACAAAAACATTAGTTGTTAAGAAAGAAAAAAAAACATGAAACTGTATAGATACCTTAGGATAATTACTTAATAGGTTTGAAACTCAAGGGTCCAGATTCTGCCTGGGCTTTGAGTTGATACCTTGCCACTTATAACGTCATGTTGAGTATATCAAATTTCTTCAAAGAGTATTTGCAATGTCATGTGAAGGTTAATAAAGTGGCTACTTATTATGTAAGCATCTCAAAAACAAACAAAAAAACCAACCTCATTTATTGTCACTGAGAATTCCATTGGTTAATTGTAAAACAACAACAACAAAATAAAAAAAAACACAACAAAATCCTAAGGAAAATATGATCATCTTGAATTCCAATACTTTATTAATCATGACCAGAATTTAGTGATTGGGAATTTCTCTGGAGTATGAGTAATGTTTACAGATTTAAATGTGATTATTTGATCATTTTTTTTAAAAAAGGTCAAAGCAAAGAAGTAGTCAGTTCAAGTGGAAATGGTTATATACCTAAAATAACATGAAAGCTAATTTTAAATGATAAATACCAAATGATAATACGTACTGGAGAAAATTCCTCCTAGTTTTATGTGGGCTTGATGCAAAATTGGGAAGTAAAAATAATATACTTGATGACAAGTTCAGGTTGCAAAAATATCTTGACAAGTTAGAAGATTGAGCTAAATCTAATAGTATGGAATTTAATAAGGACAAATGTGGCTTTACAATTTAGTTAAAATTGACATACTTCTTGGTAAGCTTAGTATAAGTCAGTTAACACTTAATATTCATAGTGTATTCACAACACCTATTTGATATACATTAAAGATGAGGAAATTTAGGAATAGAGAGAAGCTTATCTGAAAAAAAAATAGATTGAGGGGTCTTCATGGTCTTCAAGCTCAATATGATTTAACACCATTTAACAATCATGCAATCAAACAACCAAAGCAGACAAAAAACAAATGCATTGGGATTGCATAGATTCCAGGAATGTGATGGTGGTCCTGCTGTAGTCTGGGACTCAGGATGCCACAGAGGGTATTGAAAAGCAGCAGAGCCTCTAGAAGATGGTAACGGACCATAAGCACATTTCTTATGAGGATCAGTTGAAGGAAGGGAATAATACATTTAGCTTGCAGAGAGAAGCTGCAAAGAGTGATATGACAGTTCTCTTTAAGTATCTGAAGAGCTGCCAAGTGAAAAAGGGATTAGATTTGTTCTGTTTGGCCACAAAGGGAAGAACAAGAATCAATGAGTAAGTTACGATGCAACAAATTTACATTGGAATTCAGAAAAAAAAAAGTTCTAATAAATAGACACATTCATAAGTGGAATGGATAGATCTCTCAGTCGGAGCTGGATTACCATTCAGGCATACTTTTATGCAGATGCATTTTCCAGTGTGGGTCTGGGTTGATGGATGCTGATTTCCCTTAGGACTCTCAAATTCTAAGATTTTATGACACTAGAGAATACAGTGTTAAAGCTTAAAATTGCATTTTAAACATGATATATTTTTTAGAAGTTGTAGTCATAATCTTTAGGCAAAATATTCCATGATCAATATTTAACTTTTCAACTATTTTATTTATGAATTAATCTCACACTTCATGACTAATTTTAACGGTTAATTGTTTTATATACCTTTCAAATTTCAATTATGTATGTCTGAGTACACATATACTCAAAGAAGGCATTGATAGTGATATGTTTTAAGTGAACATCTTGTAAAGCTACTGACAAGTTTGCATATGCAAAGTCATATCTCCAAAATACATTCAGGATAATCCCTTAATATTTGCACAGGGTATCATTTAATTTTTTAAATTTAAAATGAAATCTTTAATGTATTTCAAATAGGTGTTCTGAATACACTATGAATATTAAGTGTTAACTGACTTATGCTAAGCTTACCAAGAAGTATATCATTTTTCACTAACAGTACATTCTGTAAAAATACTAAAAATATGCATTTTATCCTTAATTGATTTTGAGCAAATGTTCTTTTAGAAGTGTGGTATATCTCACCTTTTTAGTGTTAACATATAAATTACTTATGCATCTAGAAATGAAGATAGAATTGTCTCTCATGTGCTTAGAATATGACATGAGCAAGACGTTTTCTTATAGACTCTAGTTAAGTAAAAAGATAAATTTCTTTTTTAGGAAAGTACATTTTTTTTTCAAATGGACTTTGAAATGTATCATTAGTTTTTCCAAGAAAGTACATCTTTGGAATGTTAGTGCTGTCAGGCCCATAAATTCAAGGGAGTCAATGGTTATAATATTAAAATTATTCTTGTCTTTTGTACGTGAAAATGATGTCATCCACTGTCAAGAAGCCATTTTCTAAGTTGTATGTAGTCATCAGACTCCCTTGTCCATTCCCATTAAGGTCAACAAAATATATCATTGTGAAAACGGTAGTGTTCTCAGGTCCAATATATAGCTGATCCATTGGAAATAACTAGATTTCCCCATGCCTCAGTTTCTTCATCAGTAAAATGGGGAAAAAAATAGCTTTATCTGCTTACCCTGATGAAAAAAAAGAGTACACAACACATTGCATTTGTTTTCTAAATAAAGTAAAAAAATAGTTTTAGAGAGATCTGAATTCTTCATGCCTAGGCAAATAATTCTAAAAATTTTTTTAATCATTTGCAGAAGAGTTTGCCACTTTTTAAGGGGGAAAGATATTCTGTAAGTGCCTGCTTAGACTTAAGGCAGTTTGTTATTTACACAAAGGTATGAGAATCATAGCTCTTGGCAGTGTTTAACATTACTAATGAATGAATAAGCACAGTTTTTTAAAAGTCTGTTTCATCTGAAAGATGTTATACTCCTATCAATACTGAGGAAAATGCTAGCCTGTGGGGTCATATTGCTTCTTTCATATTCACTCATTTTTCATGAAGTAAAACACTCAGGAGCAAAAAGTGATGATGAATGATTATTGCAAACAACCAAAGGTTTTTATTTATTGTTGTTGTTGTTGTTGTTTTAAAGCATTGGCATCATTTAAAAATATGATGCATTGCCAAGCCTCTTCATTAAAATAGCACATTGAAAAATGATATTGTGAAAATATAGTTTATGATATTAGAAAGCCATAGATCAAGTGTTTTCCTGTGCAATGAACACAGTGAGTACAGTGAGGAACAATGTGCTCCTTGTTTCATTATTTAGGAGGTTACATTAACTCTTTCAGGCCACCAAGTTGTATGCAAGTGCATTGTTCCTTCAGGAGGAAACTAAGAATAATTGAAGGAAATTTCAAGGAGGTAGACTATTAGCTTGACAAATTCCACCAAGACAGCTGTCCAAAAGTGGAATGAATTGAAAGGTAGTGGGTCCAATACCTTCATTATTGGTTTTCTCCAGCCAAAGGTTGGAGGACCACTTGTCAGGTTGGAAAAGGATCTATTTAAGGAATATTAGAAGTTAGATTATATGACCGTTGAGTCCCTTTCCAAATATGAAGTTCTGTGCTTCTAGCTGCGTAATGTACCAAATGATAAAAGTAAAATAATTTGTTAAGATATTGTGAAGGGCCACTTTTTAGAGTCTACACAGAATATTTATGGAAGTATAGAGATGATACTTTCACTGGGTGAGAAGGCATGAAGAGGTTGTCTTCTATATCATTACAGAGAATCATCATATCAACAAGATGTATATTGCATTGCTATATAGTTGTAAATGCTTAGTACTTGTTTCTTATCACCAAAGTAGGAGGCCAGGAATAAAGGCCCCAGCGGATGGGCCAGAGCAGTAACTTAGCATCCAAAAGCCTGGATACAGATATGAAAAATGTAAGAGAAGTCATCCATTTCTGATTCAGTCCAAAGTGTGTGTTATTATTGTCTTACCAATGAATTTTGAACAGAGATCTTATAGGGGAGTTCCAATTAGCAAGAAAGGTGTGGTTGGAAGGAGCACTCAAACTAGAAGAGCTATTCTCAATCAATTTAAATTGTTGTGTCTGTGGTCCTAACTCCATAGATACCCTTCGGAGACAAAAATGCTGATGCCAATATAGGGTAGAGAAACCTACTCCTTAAATAAGATATGGGCAAAAAACTTGAAAAAAAAGGAAAAATCACCATAAATCTATCATGAGAAGATCTAACTGAAGTCAGGAGGGAAAAGGTCAAAGCCTCAAGCTATCCTGTTAATGTGATAAAGTGGTAAATAAGAATGCCAACTTGAAACAAAAGACTTGAGATCCATGACTAGAATACCTGGTCAGGCACAATCTTCATTGTCTAAGAAGTTGAGAGGAAAAGGTCCACCAAGGACCCAAAGAATACTAGAAGATGGGTAAACTTTAGTAACAGTAAAGGATCAGATAAAGAGAAGAACAATTAAGAAAGAGCTCTTTCTCATTCCCTGTTTCTGAGCTTTGAATAACAGCATTGACCAAAGAATAGTATGAAATTTTACAATTTTCTCCTTAATATTTAACATCCTCTTATGCTTCCCTATGGTATCTAGGTGTAAATGAAAGGCAATTGTGATGTAATGGTTAGAGAGCCGACCTCACAATCACAAAAATCTAGTTCATGTCTGCCTGTGATCTCACAACATACTGATGCTATGATTCAGATTAAGTCACCATTTGCTCTAGGAAAATATCTACTACCATATACTACTTAGAATATGCCAACCTTCATGGGTAGAGGTTTCGTCATCCAGCAGCTTCTTATATTACTGAAATCCAAGATCTGGTTACTATCCCTATATAATTGTCAAGTCTTTTAAATTTTCTAGAAGAATGACTTGGGATTTTAAAGAAGCAAGGGCAGGAAAAGGCCAATATTTGCTTGTAAAGTTTTGCAGGGAATGAAGTTTTGGAAAGGAGAACTAGTACAGATAGTTGAAAATCAGTAGGGATTGTCATAGAGGCATAGTCAAGGATTTCTCAGTGGTCAGTAACCATAAAAGGGCTTAGTTTAATAATAATGTAGACCCGCAGTGCTACTTACCTACATAGAGACAGCTGGTGGTTCAATGGATAGACAACTAGAACTGGAGTCAGAAACACCTGAGTTCAAGTCTGGCCTTAGACACTTACTAGCTATAGGACACTAGGCAAGTACTTAACCTATGTTTGCCTCAGTTACCTCAACTGTTAAATGGGGATAATAATAGTACCTACTTCACAGAGTTGTTGTGAAGATCAAGCTAAATAATATTTGTAAAAAAAAAACATAGCGAAGTGTCTGATACATAGTAGGTATATACCTATTATACTATATATACTTATTCTCTTCCTCTTCCAGAATACCAGAAAATGAAAATCAAAATTCCAGCTAATGAGAAATACAAAGAGGCAAAAATTATCTGTGAATATAAGCTGTGCATTAGAGTATGACATGGGAGTCTATGATCTTCAGGATAAATAATTATCATTGTAGCAAGTTAATAGTGTAATGAGAAAGAATGTAATCATATCAGCTGGATTGTAGACTCATACTTTTGTATGGTTAAAGTTGAGCTCAGTCTTATTTCTAGAATGAGAACAGTGAGACCTATGTTGAGTTTGATTCTCATGGGTAAAAGTTCTTAACTTGTAGGAAGGAGAACAGATGGGAACTTAACCTACATCCAAAGATAGTTATTTCCAGACCTCATTTTTGACTCTGAATCTTTTAGGTATCTTGCTGTGTCTTCTTTTTTCATGAAGCTTTTAAAGACAATTTTGAAACTTTTTATAGTACACAGGAAAATGACATAGAGCACCAACCTTGGAGTAAGGAATTCTTTGGTTTGAGTCTTACTTCGGATATATACTATGTGATCATAGGTAATTATCTTCATTCAAATCTCCAAGACAACAAATTCCTGAAGACTTGGCAAATTGCATGAGTGGAGAGAGTTTTCGCACCAGGGAGTTCACCATCTGGGTCACTTCACAGTATTAAACCAGAGAAGAGAATTAGTAACAGGAGGACAAAAGAACAGAGGCTATGTTAAAGAAAAAAAAATCTATTTAAAGAGGGCTATTCAGTTAATAATAATTTATTAAGTGCCTACTATGTCCCAAACAACGTGTTAGGCACTGTACTAAGCTAAAGGAATGAAGAATAATTCCTGTAGAGATCCTCTGCATGCTCTTGATGATATGTTATTGAGTGATGTGTTGTCTTCTCTCTTCTTCTGTCCAAATAAGAATTGTGAGCCCTTAGAGAACTAAACTGTGTCTTGTGTCCACCAAATCCCTTATATGTATTGTCTGGTCCATAGCCAGTGTGCCATAAATTGCCACTAGAGTGTTTTCTGGGTGGAAATAGTCATGCAAAGAGTAAATATGTTGATTGGGAATGAGAGAAGGAGTGAGGTCCAAGGGCTGTCTGTGGAGATGGCTCACCAGTCCTTCTTTTACAATCTCTAATGATCTCCTAAATGATGCAGATAGGGGAAAAGGTATGATTGTATATGGCATGGTAGAGGTGTTTCTTTTAGTGGGAGCTTGCAAACACTTTAATAAAACCCCTCTAGTGCAAAAAAGTTTTCTTTAACCTTTTCCTGATTGAACAGTGTTACTGTTGTACAACTGACCCTTCTCAACCAACTTTTATGGTCTCCTTTGTTTTTCATCTTTATTTTCCCTCATTAAAAATTTATTTTAACACTTTGTTCTTTCGAAATACTGAGTTCGAGATTCTCTCCCTTCCTTCATCCCTCCCACATGCAGTGAAAAAGGAAACAATATAATATCGATTATATATGAAATCATGCAAAATATATTTCCATATTAGCCATATTTCAAAAAAGAAAAAAAAATAGAGAAAATTGTACTTCAGTTTGCACTCAGAATTCACAAGTTCTCTCTGGAGATGGAGAGCATTTTTTCATCATGAGTCCTTTGGGATTGTCTTGAATCATTTTATTGATCAGAGTAGCCCAGTCTTTCACAGTTGATCATCATTACAACATTGCTGTTACTGTGCGCAGTGATCTCCTGGTTCTTCTCACTTCCCTTTGCACCAGTTCATACAGGTCTTTGCCATGATATTTCCCCCACTAAAGCCAACCCTCTCATCATTTCTTCTTGCACAGTAGTACTTTATCACAATTATATACCACAACTTGTTCAGTCATTCTTCGATTGATGAGCATCCTATCAATTTCCAATTCTGTTCCATCATAGAAGAGTTGCTACAAATAGTCTTTTTTTTCTTTTCTTTTCCTTTGATATCTTTGGGTTACAGAAGGAGTAGTGGTATTACTGGATTAAAGGATATGTACGGTTTAATAGCCCTTTTGGCATACCTTCCAGATTGTTCTCCGGAATGACTGGACCAGTTTATGACTCCACAAACAACTCATTAGTATATCTATTTTCCCTCATCCCTTCCAGCACTTGTCATTTCTGATAGGTGTGAGGGGGTACTTCAGAGGTATCTTAATTTGCTTTTCTCTAATCAATAGTGATTTAGCACATTTTTTCACATGACTTTAGATGGCCTTAATTACTTGTCCTGAAAATAGCCAGTTCATATTCTTTGACCATTTTTTCAAATAAACTTGACTCAGTTCCCTATACATTTTAGAAATGAAACCTTTTTCAGAAAAAACTTGTAATTTTTTTTGATGCTACTTCATTGCCTTTAGTAACTTTTAACAAAATGTAGTTCCACTGATTCTCTCTTTAATTAGATCTGTTTTTTTTTCTTTTGCTTTGCCTGAGATCATGATTCCTAACTGCTTTTAATAAAGTCCTTTTATTTCAACTATCTGAATGTTATGTTACAACATATTGTTGGATTCTGGTTTCCAATCCATTCTGTTATTTGTTTCCATTTTATGGGTAAGCTCATACCATTCACATCAACAGATTTGATTATTAAGTATGGTATGTATTTAACTCTATCTGATTTTCTTGTTCTTGTTCTTGTCCTTCTTGTTCTTCTTCTTGTTCTTCATAGTCTTCTATCTCTCTCTGTCTCTATCTCTGTCTCTGTCTCTCTTTCTCATCTCTCCTCAAAATTCTGTTTCATATTTGACCACTTTGTCCTTTAATCAACCCTCACTCTTATTATCTTGAGTGAGATTTAGGACTCTATCTTGGTTGATCTGAGTTATCTCATTCCCAAGTGGAGATCTCCACTCTGCATTGCCTGATATATAATCTCCTATGTACAACTGCCCTGATTTTTATTTTGCTACTGATTTAGGCAAATTAATTTTCATGACTAAGTTTTAGGTGTGTTAATTGTGGAATTGGTATTTGGTGGAAAAGAGGTCAAGTCTTAAACACAAAGTTTGGATTACCCCATCTCCCCTCAATAGTGAAATAGTGATTATAAGTTTGATCCTGAAAACTTTATCTCCTTGAAAAACAATACTTAAGATATCAGGTAGATGTCATCTACATTGGTACCTCCACCTCTCCAAGGGCAACAGAGTAGTGAAGCATCTACCCTCCTGTTTCCCTTCCTGGAAAGAATTAAAATTTCTTTGGTGAAGAGGCTAGAAATCTCTATTCTACCTTACTTTTGAGTCTTCCAACAGCACCTTTGTAGTATATGTGGGTGAGAGTCCCTGCAACACAAATGGGCCTCACTACATGTGGGGTCTCATAAAAATACATGTCATCTATCTATCTCCATGTATACATATACCCTCATATGTATAAACACATGTGTATGTATAGGTATGCATATATATGTACATATGCATTTACTTTAGACTCAATCATAAAGAACCTTTTTATTACACTATAACTTAATTATACTTTCTTTTTAAATTAACAACTAAATATCCCTTAATATAAATTTTGCAAAAAGCTCCATTTAATAACTCTAAAATAAAGAATTTCCCTTTTCAATTTTATCTTCTTCACCTAGAAAGCATCTTTTCAACTAGACCCTCCTGATCAAACCCTGCACTTTGCCATGAGAAGTTAGTGGTGTAGTTCAAGGAATAGTGACCAGAGGTTCATCCTTTTGTAATGCTACTATTTTTGCCTTCCTTGATCATAGCAATCTCAAGTGACCAGAGAAGTGAAAGTAGGAGAAAGAATCTAGCTGATTTTTTTTTCTGACATGAAGGTTAGTGATTGATGTCCCTGGACACAAGCTGGCCCCCCTAGGGGTACAAAGTTTGAAAGATAACAGCTGGCTTGACCCTGTCAGGGGGTAGCCTGTGCTACTTATTACCTACATGACCTTAGACAAGTAACTTAACCTCTCTGGACCTTAGTCTCCTCATCTGTAAAATGATAGCATAGCTAGATGACTGATCCCAAAAATCCCTTTCATTTCTATACACATATATGAATTCATGAAGACCTACAGATGAGAAAAAATGGATTTTATTTTACTTCAGTTTAAAAAGGAGATTGTATTTCTTCTCATCCTTTCTAATATTATTTTTCTTTTTATTAATTCAGAGACCTCTGATTTGGTACTGAACATAGTTTTCCCCTCACACGTATAAACCACTCTAATTTTAACTGCTATGAAATATTAAATCCATTTTAATTAATTTCTCCTAAGGGTTTATGGCTAGAATACCACTCCCTAACACACACCCCCATTCTTAACACTGTTGATCATCCATTGTCTTTCTATAGTCACATCTATACCGTCCTCAATCCTGCCTCACATACTTCAGTGGAGAATGTTGGCCTGGTTGGTATTCCTAATGGTTCCCTGAGATGAATGCAAATTGTGCAACAGTGAAGTTGGGATGAGGGAATCCAGGAAATGATGAAGTTTCTTGCAGGGCACTCCTGGCTTTCTGTGTCAGGAAGCTTTTAGTTCAGCACTGCAACTGATAGACATAGCTCTGATTCAGTCATTTTCTAAGACTTCCATGAACTGGTTTTATTGATCCAAGTGTAGTTCAGGGTGCATTTAATGCAGAGTCTGAGCCCTTGAACTATGCTACTTGCTAGCTGTGTGGTATTGGGTGAATCACAACCTCTCTGTGCTTCAGTTTCCTCTCGTGTAAAATGAGGAGGAGGGCCCAGATGATCTTGTAAATGAATAGGAGAAGTACAAAGTGTCGTTTGAGGAAGGAAAGGTCATTTTAGATATGAAAAGTAAGAGAAGACTAGAAAGATTGTGTTTGATGTTTTATGATAGAACACACTTCAAAACTGAATCCAGAGATAATCATACCATTGTACATTTTATATTCAATGCAAGCAATTATTTTTCCTTAGGATTATGATATATTATGGTAGGAAGAGCTAGGTAGTCTTCCAGGCTGTTCCATTCTTATACTCCCATATACATACACATTCCACATTTATAGTATCTCTTATCTGATACAAATATAGAGAAAAAAAATTAAGTTATGATGCCACTATCTGCACGGTCTGAGGTTAAAATAATAATAATAACAACAACAACCACACTAATAATAAAATAGCTAGCATTTATATAGTACTTTAAGGTTTGCAAAGCACTTAACATATATTATCTCATTTTGTCATAGGGTATATCTAACTTTGTTGCCTCAGGTTCCACAGTGATAGATTTGATATTACAAAACCTGATCCTACTTATCTCAAGAAGAAAACTCCTGAGGATAAATAAAATATTGAAACTTTGAAAGAGCTTTGTAGCTAATGGAATGGTAGAAATATGAAGTACTTGATGATGTTAAAACCAATACAAAGCAGATGAAGTTCAAATATCCTATTGGGGCTAATGCCCCAAAACTATTATCTTAATTTGATTCTACTTAATTCAGTTCAACTGTTACTTAAGTTCTTACTTTGCACAAGATATTGTACTAGACATGGGGGAAACCAAGGTGGCAAAAACTAATCTGTCCCTGTCCTCAAAAGGTACATAGATATGTAAATGCAAGATGAAAGAAGGGATACCAAAATACTTAACTGTGGGGATCAAAGAAAGGCCTCTAGTAGGAAGTTTACTTGGGATAATGTCCCCTAGTAGAATGATGCAGTAATGCCATGTTAATATCCCACTACGGCAAAAAAGATATATGAACTTTCTGTCTTCCTTGTTTCAGTTGAAACAAAAGAATTCCTTCATCTATTCTTTAGCATGCCTTAAAAATCATTGCTCAGAAGTTCATATTTTTAGGCTAAGAAAAACTAATGGAAAAGTACAATCTCAACTTCTTGGCCTGAAACCATGTAACACTGCTTTTCAGATGGGAACAGAAGAGGAGTGAAAAATGTGATGATCCCTTAATACCCATAAGCTCCTCTAACAGAGATGTGGTGGTAATTGCTTTTTATTTTTTGTAACATCTACTGCAAATGGTAATGCTTTCAAGTGAGGATCAAAGAGAATGACCTACATAAGGAATAGATTGCAACATGTAGTTATATTTTTCATCCTTTGTAATATGCTACTTGCATCCATGCTTCTAATAAGGAACACTGTATAATGCTCATCATTTTTTAAAAATGAGTTGTCACTAAGGTCAGATGGTATACTTGGAGATTGAAAAGAAAGATGATTTGGACCAAGGTGTTAATGCCAGTAGATATATCAGTCATCACATATCATCTTTGTCCTTTTACAGGCAGTAAGACCAGAAAGATTTTTATGGGGAAAAATAAAATAACAGCCCACAAAACCATATTGCCAGACACAGAACCTGCTAAACTGGGGAAAATCTAAACAGTTTCTTGTTCTAAAAAAATAATTAGCAATAAGGGACCAAAGACACTGACAGAATATTAGAAACTTTTTTTCTGCCTTATGTAAAAGTGTTTATTTGAATTTGGCATAGCAGGTTGTTTGCTACTTCTTAAATTCTTATATTATTGGGTCAATGAAAAATCTTTGAAAACTATGACTCTGATATCCCTTACTTCCTTTCATTAAGTTCAAAATGGGCTATTGGGTAATAAGTTATGCAAGGCACAACTTCATCCTCTACCAGTGAAACACTATATTGATCTGCATAAGAACAATAAATCCAAAGGAAAAAGATTCAATTAAGGAATCAAAATCAATGTAAATAATAAAAGAGACTCAAGTAGTTTTCATTATCTGCCCACATTCACAAATGAATATAACTTAAGACAGTTTCAGTGGAATTATAATCTAATACCTCAGGAATTTTATTCTTCTCAAAGGCAGGAATACAGTTACCTCTAAACTCAAAGTCCAGTGCTAAAACAAAACAAAACAAAACAAAACAAAACAACACACACACACACACAAACACAAACACCTTAGTGTTCAGTGTCCTGTTCCTCATTTTGGTCTGTAGAAGCCAATCATATGTTGATAAGGTTGTAAAATCTCTTACTTCAAGGTCATTAGATTTTTAAACTTACTTTTGAGGTCAGTGACCTTATGGTTGTACCACTCTACCACTCCGCTTCTGTCGCTCTCAGTTGACCAAACTCTGATAAGTATTACTTGACTCCCTTCTTTCTGTTCTGATTACCTTTAGTAGCTCCTTTGGATGTTGAAGCCAACACTTTTTAATCAGGATAAAAGTTCTACAAAACATAGTCCACAGAACTTCTCCCAATGAGTAATGCTTTCTGAGTCACAAGAATCATGAAAAATGGACTTCTGGGGACTTTTCTCCTTGGTCAATCCAACTCTAATCATTGAGGATAGGGACCAAATTTGAACCAACTTTATATCCCTATCACTTAGCACAATGCTTAGATATATATTGGAAGATGAATAAGTGGTTTTTATTGATTTATCTTTAACTTCCAAAGTTTCACCACACGTTAAGAAGGTCAATTTAACGAATATTAGGAAGCATCCACATCTCAAGTTGTTTGCCTGCCATTGATATTAGTTCCCCTCCCACAATCCAATTTCCCCTCAGTAATCCAATCAAATAGGCCTCTCTGTTGCTCACATGTGCTACTCCAAGTCTCATTTCCATGCATTTGCCATCCCTGCATATTTAGATTATATTCCCTCCTTAACTCTGCCTTAAAGCAATCTCTCTCTTCCCTTGAATTCCTATTCAGGCACAATGTTCTATATGAAGCCTTTCCTTCCCCCTCCCTCACCTTCATGCTAGTGCTCTCAGTCCTGAACTACCTTCTACTTAGCTTTTTTGTATTTATTTATATGTGTATTTGTATATATATATATATATATATATATATATTATATATATATATATATATATATATGTATATATGTATACATACATACATATTTGAATTGTTTATATATTTGTATTCATTAACTCCGTATGTTATACTCACCCAGGAATTTTCTTTGACACCTGGGACCTCCTCATTCTGGAACATTCCTCTGACATAGTCTTGAATTGGTAACTCTCCGAGCAAAAATAAAGACAGTCCCTACCCTCAAGGAGCTCACATAGTAATGTGGAAAAACAACAAACAAAAGGCTGAAGAGGAACTGAAAAGTATGAGGGAGGGGGAAGAAGAGGTGGGGCATTGTAGAGAAAATCCAGAGTCAGGAGTGTAGCCTGGAGAGAACTGAAGAAATGACTATGGTTAGCTTGGACCTCCCCCTTCAAATAGAGGTTCTGAGAGGAACCAGCCAATCAAAAAGAGGGACCGCATAGAAGGAAGTAATGATGCATTGGGAAATGTTTAACAACTTGTTCTATTAAAAAAAAAATCTCCCTGTACACTTTTAGTTTTAACCTGTATTATTGTCATTTTTCCCATCATTCTCTTAAATCCAGACAATCAAGAAAACAACAAATCAAGCCCTTATTTGAAGCATTTACTGATTTATAAAGTATAAATTCTCCCACTAAAAATTTAATAATAGGTTTCCTTACATTGTATTGCATTTCTATGCATTCCATGTTCTGTAAACAGGACAAGTTAAAATCAAGATAATTTGAAGAAGAAGAGAGCACTACCAACTCTGGTGATCAGGAATGCTTTACTTATGTTAGCTGCCTTGACAAGAACAGACTCCCTTCCCTCATTACTCCCAAATTTATCTGTTTAACTCCTCTTTTTTTCTTTAAGGCCACTTTCAAATCTTATTGCCTCTGTGAGACCTTCCCTGGACACACCTCAGTAGAAAATAATCTGTTCTCTGTCTGCTCAGATTTATTTTAATGCCATAGTTAAATCTCTAATTGTCCCCATCATATTCTACCTAGTGTTTGACTTTTTAGGAAAGCCGTGAGCTCTTGTCCCATTACACTATAAGTTTCTTGAAGGCGGTAACTGTGTCAGCATGTGAACAGTCAACCACATTGAAAACTGGGATCTCCTTGAAGTTAAAAGAAAGCTGGGAAGGCATCCAGTACATTGCATGGACTCCCTGTGGTACACTTATGGGAGGGTATAGCTAATTAATCATCCATAAGATGAGCAACTATAGATGGGTTGTGACCTGCATGGTTAGAAAGAAAAACCAAATCTGAGGAATCATAGATTAATTTGTATACCTGGTTATCTCAGGCATCTTATACATTTTATATCATGGGACTCAGAATAAGAAGGAGCTTTACAAATCATTTCATTCAACCTTATAATTTTGTTGATAAAGGTGTTAGAGAGGTGAGGTGATTTGCCCAAAATTGCAAAGTAATATGTAGCAGAGATGTAATTTAAATCTAATCCAGTGCACCTTCCAATTTACTAAGTCAGTAGAATAGGTGAAAATTGGTCTTTGTCCCGTGGTGATAACCTCCCAGGAGGGAACATTTCCTCTCTGGGGGTGGATTTATATGTTTTCTTCTTGTGAACACCAATGTTCCATCCTTCACCTGTCTTAACTAAGCTATCTCATTTCGTTATGCAGTGCAGATGTCCTTCCTAAGGGTCCATAACTATTTTTCTCCTCCCCAAATACTCATCTTTTTTCATCAACTCTCAAAAGGGTATGGGCTGGCCTGTTTGCTCTACCAGAGTGAATGCAACAGAAGTTGCACTGTCCTCCCTATCACACCACCCTCCCTCGTTCAAATGGGATTTGCCCCAAGTGAAAATAGCTTCAATTACATTTCTAAGTAAACCATACTGCCTTTCACATGCTCAATGGTCATTTGGTGAATTAAATCCTTTGAGCTCAAAAATAGAATATCATCCCCATGAACTTCCTCATTTTGTAGGCAGGAAGCCTAGACCTCTATAGAAGAAATGATTCACCTGAAGCCACACAGATAGAGGAGTGGTGCTAATTTAAATTCGAGTCTCTGATTGTTATGTAAGTCAAGGTAGCTAACTTCAAAGCTGAGCAAAAACTAAAGGACATTGTAGAATGTCTGCTTTTTTTCAGAAGCTGGTCTCAAAGTATGCTGCCTATTTCAGAAGTGCTTAATATGAACTCAGGACTTCAACAAAAGGCTCAAACCCCTATTTGCTCCATCAAATGGCATTTTGCTATTGATCTGCTAATTGCACATTGTTTGTCACAACCCCAAATGTATATGACAATTTAATACGTACCAGGGTGCTCCATTCAAAGGTGGCTAGTATATCATAAACAATGTCTGCACTGTATATCCACCAGATTTCTGAGAGAGAATTATAGCTGTATAATTCAAAATATCTTTGGTAATCATTTTATATATTGCAATATGCAAAAGCATAATGTTCTTGGTGTGTATTTATTTCATAACTTTGGACCTATGTTAATTCCTGAGTTTAAAAAAAAAGACCCCTTTCAGCCTGTTTGGTAAGACTAAATGGAATATAAGCCACTTGCAGTCATCAATAACACTTATTTAGCATATGCACCTTTTTTTCCCCCTCCTTAGATGATAGACCTACTAAATGATGAAAAGATTGCTAGACCTGGAATTATGAGAAGCCTGAACTCAAATCCTGTCTCTGAGACAGACCTGCTTTATGACCTTTGCTAAGCCATTTAACTTCTGAATGCTCTCAGGCAGCTCTCTAAAATAGTGGGGTAAAGTCAAGTGACTGATTTGAATGAGTTCTCTACAATATTTCTATCTTTTTGTATTTTCTAAAATAGAAAAAAATACATTAAATTAAAGTTTGTCTCATTTGATTCTTAATTTGGAAATTCTCTTTTCAGGCTAACCATGGGACAAGTATCACAAAAAGGGGGAGTATAATTAATATTGGCTATACTGCTGATGGCAAACATGAATCTTCACACTTGTCAAAACTATCTCCATCATCTACAGAGCTGACAAAATATTCCCTCTGTCACACATGTCTGGGCAAGTAACTTTGCAGTTGAGAAGCCTGTAGGTGTATCCTTTTTCCTTTAAGATGAAAAATTTAAAAAGGCTACGTTAAATATTTTCCCCTACATTATGACTACAAATCTATTTCTCTATCCTTATCTCTCAATTTGAAGTAATGTGTGGAGTTGTAAATTTTTAGCATTCTGGAAATGAAGACAAGAAGTGCTGGGTTCAAACCCTGCCTCTGATACTCATTAGCTGGGTAAGAATGCACAATTCACATAAGCTCTGTGAACCTCAGGTAATTTTTAAGCTCTCCATTAAATATCAATGGTTTCCATTCTGAATCAATACAAGAATTTTCTCTACTGATAAAGCGATTTTCACACAACCCCTATTTATATATTTTCAATTACTACAATTCATGCGTTCATTTCCTGGAATGCTTTCCTCCTTGTTTCTGCAGGTGAAAATTTTTCTCCTCCTTCAAGGCCCAGCTCAGCTACTACCTTATTTATAAGTCCTTTACTGAAACAAAAGTGACCTTTTTTTCTTCTTTGAATTTTCCTTGAGGACTTCTCAGTCTCTCCATTTGATTCATCACACCCTACCTCCTATTACACTTATCTATTTATTATCTTCCCTATTCACATGTTAGCTGGTTTTGTCTTGAACTAGTTAAGTACCTACAGAATCCAGATACAGAGAAACTGGATAAAATAAAAAGAACTTACATTTATAAATACCTTGAAAGTTTTTAAAGCACATTTGCTTAATGAACTCATTTAACCTCACAGCAGCCTCATGTTAGGTGCTATATACGTTTTATGCATATTTCAGAAATAAATAATACAAAACTCACAGAGGTCATGTGATCTACCCCTCATCATATGTTTATTAAAGTGTATGGGGTGTTCAGGGAGGACTAGCACCTCTGGTGTGAGGGCTTGCTGAGCTCTTTTCAGGGCTGCTCATCTTACTTTAGTGTCAATCTCTCACCCAACTCTTGTCTGTGTCTCCAAGAAGCTGTAGCATATACAGCAGCCACACATGGGTAAAATTGTCTGGAGCAGATGGACTAACCAGTTTGAGGGTAACTGACAGACCTCAAACCCATTGGTGAGTGAGGGGGATGTCTACCCCAAGCATGTAAAGAATTTCCTGGAAGAATGGGTAGATGAGAACAATTTGTTCCAGCAGCCATGAAGGAGGCTGAAGCAGGCACTGTGGAGCACTTAGAGTTTGTCAGACGTCAAAGACACCAAAGTCATCCACTGCACACGGGGCCATTGGCAGTTGTCTTGACTTTTGTCTTGCCAGTGGACTTCAATTACTATGGAAGGGAGATTGAGGCTGATGACTTTGTGCTACTCTGCTTCACTTAAACACAAGACATTACCCTGTGGTGTCATTGGTCCTCTTTAAAAACAAAGGATGAAGAACAAGTATCAGACAAAGTATTCAAATCCAGCTTGTTCTTACTCCAACTCTAACATCGAATTCTCTCCATCTGAACGTCTGTAGGTACTTAAGCCCGCAACTGTCAGGCCGGCCCATGCGGCCTATATGCTCATTGCTTAAACTATAAATTACATGATTTCAAAGGACTTTTTTATGTTAGATTTCTTAAGCTATCCTTTATCAGGATTTATGAAATCTGGAAGCAAAGTGCAGAATTCCATACAGCCAAAGGTAACTACTGCAGTTGTGAGATCTATATCCCATAGATTTTTCTACTGGAATTGCTCCAGACTTGACTTTGACAGAACTCAGCCATCATTACCCATGTATGGTTGCTGACTTGCAGCTGTTTCAACAGTTTCAACAGTACAATATTTCCAACAAATCTATTTAAGGGAAAGCCAGGCCTGTACATAACTGAAGCAAAATCCATTAGAGTCATTGGGGGAGGGGAGGAAGGGAGAAATTACTTTAATTAAAGGTTTGTCAGCCTTTTTCATTCTAATTGCTTTTTTTTCCTAGGGTGCCAAGTGGAACATTGGATGGTGCTCACAAGTTTCCAATTAAAATGAAATTTATTGGCTACTTTTATAAACATTAGTTTGATCACTTTTACTGTAAAAGGGTTCAGTACACAGAGTTAATAGATTCTAGATGCTCTTTTAAAAGTTGAGTGTTCCAGACATACACATGAGTTATATGGACCTCCTGGTCTTTCTAGTAGTTAAAAAGAAAAGAAATACTGTTAATTTCTTGGCACCTTTGCCTGTTGACTTCTGGGAAGCTTAACACAATAAAGAGTTTCTCATGGCAAAGTATCTTAATCTACTACACAAGAAAAATAAAATGATGAGGAAGAAGGAGCAATCATTTTCACTATTCTTTGAACGTTCTCTCTATATTTTAAATCTAGATAAAATATGACTAAAGATGTCCAGAGGAATAGGCTTCAGCAGTGGAAAAATCAAGTAATTAAATTAATATAATTTTGGCTGCATTATGATAGCAAGTTCTCTCCATCCCACACCAAAACCTCTAATGCAAGATTTGTAAATATTTTCTAGGGTGGAGAGCAGAGTGGAGAGATCTAGACCTAGGAGTTAACTGGTGTAAGGAATCCTCATGGTATTCCTCTGCAAAATCAGAGCACTGAGAGGTTATACCACTTCCCTGTGATCATGTAGCTAGTATATATCAGTTAAGTCTTCCTGACACTAAGGTCACTACACTGTGTCTCACTTTTTCTTCTGAGTAATAAAATATCCAAAGTCCACTTTCAGGTGAAAACTTTTCAGCTGTTCATTGTCTCAAATTGTGCTGGGGCCTAAAGAAAACGTTCATTCTAGCACATGAGATTTTGATAAATCTATGGTCTTGTAGTGTTAACATTCCTTCTGGTCATGCATATCTAAACTGTCCTATGCCTTCAATATGCTTTGTAATTCTTGTTCCTGTACTCCTGGTTTGTCTGCCTGCAACAATCCTCTCCCTACCTAAGTCCATCCACTCTTCAGTACCAAGATGATTATTTCCCTAAAATGCCAGTTTGATAGTATAACTGCCACCCCTTACTCAATAAACTTAAGAATATCTCTATTGCTTCCTTGATCTAATATGTGCATGTATATATGCATACATATATGCATATTCACATACATATATATGCATATATCAATATGCATATGTACACACATGCACATATATATATATACACATATGTATATACATACACACACATATATATATGTATATGTATATATATATACATATATATATATACACACACATATATATGTATATGTATATGTATATATATATATATATATATATATATATATATATATATATATATATACAGACACACACTTTGGCATATAGTTGTTTGAATTATCACAATGCTTAGCACATAATAAGTGATTAATAAATACTTGTCAATTTTATTTGCTGACATCTCTCCATTAATTCATCACTCACTTATTTTAGAGAACATCACCCCTGTAGTAGATGTATACTTTTCCCTTCTCTTATTTAACCTAATTTATATTTACAGTGGTGAATCAGTTCAACTCTATACTATTCTCTACACTCATATCCCTTCTTCCTTTGTCCTCTCCTTTATTACATGTTGCTAAACCATTGGATTACTCTCACCACCCACCACCTTTGCATTTCTTCATGTGCTACTGAATGGATGTGGATAAAATCCAGAAACTATTGATTGAGTCCACCACAAATTTATGTTAGGTAACTTCAACAGGAAAATAATGCAATTAGACATCATTATGAGCAACCCTACTCACTACCATAGCTATTACAATACTTTTCATTCCCCTTCAACTTCCTATAACACCCTTTAAGTCGAGAAACTCTCTTCAGACTTCACCAAAAAATAGATGTTATTTGCCAAGAGCTCCCTCTTCTCATCTCCTCATTTCACCTAATTTAGATTTCTTCCTTTACTATCTCCTCCTTCATCCCTGGCTCACATGAAGAGTTTTCCCCTACCAAGGACAACTCTTTTTTTTTTTTGAGGGGGATAACTTTATATGAGATTTGAGTTTTTCTTTTTTTAATATTAATTTATTTTTAGTTTTCAACATTCACTTCCTCCTCTTTCTTTTGGCAATTGGTGTTAAGTGATTCGCGTAGGGTCACACAGCTAGTAAGTGTCCAGTGTTTGGTCTGAGGCTGGATTTGAACTCAGGTCGTCTTGACTCCAGAGCCGGTGCTCTATCCGTTGCGCCACCTCACTGCCCCTAACACTCACTTCCTTAAGCTTTTGAATTTTAAATTTTCTCCTCCTCCCTCCCTGCCTCTCTCTCCAAAATGGCGTGCAATCTGATATAGGTTCTATGTATACATTCCTACCTAGCATATTTTCACATTAGTCATGTTGAAAGAAGAATTAGAACCAATAGGAGGAACCACAAGAAAGAAGAAACAAAATAAAACATAAAGAAAAAAAGAGCAAATATTATGCTTTGATCTTCGTTGAAACTCTGTAGTTCTTTCTCTGGATATGGATAGCATCTTCCATCATGAGACTTTTGGAGATGTCTTAGATCCCTGCATTGCTGAGAAGAGCTAAGTCTACCCAAGTTAGTCATCACACAATGTTGCTGTTACTGTGTACAGTGCTCTCCCAGTTCTGCTCACTTCACTCAGCATCAGTGCATACAAGCCAAAGACAACTTTAATAAACAACTTTTACCTCATCCTCTTCCATCTTTTCCAACAGAATGCCCCCCCAACATTAATAATTCTCTCTCTGTCTCTGTCTCTGTCTCTCTCTCTCTCTCTCTCTCTCTCTCTCTCTCTCTCTCCCATGATGTTTCCAGTCCATTAACACTTTGTCCATTACTTTCTAACATGTCCATACTTCTCAGTCCTTTAAAAACAAGCAGATAAACAATCCTTACTTTATGAAAAAAATAGCTCTTTTCCAATATCTGTCTTTCTACTTTTGATGAAATTCCATGAGAAAGACATCTACACAAAGTCCCAGAACTTTCTCTCTTCTCTCATTTCTAACCTTGTAATCTGGCAACTAACCTTATCATTCAACTGAAACTGCTCACTACAAAGTTACCAATGATCTCTGAATTTTTCCTAACTTTTCATTCTTGACATGTCTGCAGACGTTAATACTGTCATTCACACGTTTCTCTTGGATACTCAAACATAAAATGATCTATTTGTAATTTGAAACCTTTTACAAACTGCACCCTTCCTATCTTTCTGGTTTTCTCAAACCTTTCTTTTCATCAAACTCCCTACAATAAAATTGGACAAGCTCACTTGCTGTTCCTCACACACTACACTTTGTGGTTTTGGCTGGCTCTCCACCTCTCCTGAAAGAGTTCTACTCTTTGACCTGACCCTCTGATTTACTTGGCTTACTTAGTGTATGCTCCCCTTCTCCTGTGCCCTAATAGTGTCTCCTGATATTACTTTCATACCTTCATATATGTATACATATTCTCACATACATACATATGAAACACATGTATATATAATATATATGAAACAGATATGCATATAGATATAGATGTGCATATGATATAAATACATGATACATTCATATAGATAGACAGAAAGATAGAAAGATAGATATTCAGTGGATGGATCATTATCCTTGTGTTTATAAGTTTTACATGATTTTAATAGATATTCATCATTTTCTATATATATATGTACATACACACACACAAACATACATATAATACGTGCACAGTTATTTGTATATTGTCTACTCCAATTAGGATGTGAGCTCCTTAAAGAAAATGACACAGTTCCTGGTCCATATTAAATATTCAGTAAGCACTTATTGACTGTGTATCAGTTTCCTCTTATGTAAAATAAGGAAATTGTGATTGTAAAGAGCTCAGAAGTATTTTTAAACTTGAAATCTATGCTCCCGGCAGCAGAGCCAAGACTGTGGAGTGAAAGTAGTGACTTGCTTGAGCTCTCTCCCAAACCCCTCCAAATACTCATAAAAAATGGCTCTAAACAACTTCTGAAGCAGCAGAGCCCACAAAAAAACAGAGTGAAACAAATTTCCAGGCCAAGACAACCTGGGTGGTTGATCAGAAAGGTATATCGCGCAGGGCTGGGTGCACAGCACAGGGTGGTGTTGGGCATGCAGGCCACAGTGAACCTGGAGCAGGACTCAGAGGACTGAATCTTGGGCAGCTGTGGAGGTTTCCAGACTCCTCAATCCACGAATGCCAAAGACAACTTACAAGGTCACTGGGAAAAGTGTGTTTCTGTGCTGCTGAGACAGGAAGGTGAGGATCTCAGCTCCACTCCCCAAGAGCTTGGCCCTGGAGGGGGAAGCAGCTGCTTCCCAAGCTTCTGGCCGATACACTGAGGGGGAATCCATTGGCTGATCAGAGAGGGATTGCAGGGATTTCTTGGCCAGTGCTGAGGCAGGAATCTCTTGCTTTGCCCATTTTTGGATCTAGGTCACAGTTCTGGGCAGCAGTGCTGGGGTGAGGAGGAGGGCTGGCATGGTGGAGCTTGTAGTGGCTGTGGAGAGAAACCCCTCCTCACAGTTACAGGACAGAAAGGAGTACTTGTGGTCACAGGCCAGGAAAGGAGTAAACACCTCGCCCCTTATCATACCACCTTGGAAGAACTGAAAATTTACAGGTCCCTACAAGTATCTCTGAAAACAGCTGTAAAAACCCCTGAAGCTTGGGACAGTACATTCTCCACATTGGAAGCAGATTTGTACCTTAACAAAGAGTTTAAAACTCAAGTAATTGGCCAGGATCATGAGCAAGCAGCACAAAAAGAGTCAGACTATATTATCTTACTTTGGTGAAAAAGAAGATCAAAATATACAACCAGAAGAAGACAACAAAGTCAAAGCTCCTACATCCAAAGCCTCCAAGAAAAATATGAATCAGTCCCAGGCCTTGGAAGAGCTCAAAAGGGATTTTGAGAAGCAAGTAAGGGAAGTAGAGGAAAAACTGGGAAGAGAAATGAGAGTGATGCAAGAAAATCATGAAAAACAAGTCAACAGCTTGCTAAAGGAGACCCAAAAAATACTGAAGAAAATAACACCTTAAAAAATAGCCTAACCCAAATGGCAAAAGAGGTCCAAAAAGCCAATGAGGAGAAAAATGCCCTAAAAAGAAAAATTGGCCAAATGGAAAAGGAAGTCCAAAAGATTACTGAAGAAAATACTTCCTTAAAAATTAGAATAGAGCAATTGGAAGACAGTGACTTTATGAGAAATCAAGACACTGTAAAAAAATCCAAAAGAATGAAAAATTAGAAAACAATGTGAAATATCTCATTGGAAAAACAACTGACCTGGAAAATAGATCCAGGAGAGAGAATTTAAAAATTATTGGACTATCTGAAAGCCATGATCAAAAAAAGAGCCTAGACATCATCTTTCAAGAAATTATCAAGGAAAACTGCCCTGATATTAGAACCAGAGGGCAAAATAGAAATTGAAAGAATCCACAGATCTCCTCCTGAAAGATATCCCCAAAGCAAACTCCTAGGAATATTGTAGCCAAATTCCAGAGTTCCCAGGTCAAGGAGAAAATATTACAAGCTGCCAGAAGGAAACAGTTCAAGTACTGTGGAAACACAATCAGGATAACACAAGATTTAGCAGCTTCTACATCAAAGGACCCCAGGTCATGGAATATAATATTCTGGAGGGCAAAGGAGATAGGATTACAACCAAGAATCATCTACCCAGAAAAACTGAGTATAATCTTTCAGGGGGAAAAAGAGTCATTCAGTGAAATAGAGGACTTTCAAGCATTCTTGATGAAAAGACCAGAGCTGAATAGAAAATTTGACTTTCAAATACAGGACTCAAGTGGAACATGAAGAGGTAAACAGGAAAGAGAAATCATAAGAGACTTATTAAGATTGAACTGTTTACATTCCTGCATGGAAAGATGATATTTATAACTCATGAGACCTTTGTCAGTACTAGGATAATTGGAGGAAAAATAATTATATGTATGTGTATATAGATAGATAGAAGGCACAGGGTGAGTTGAAGATTAAGGGGTCATATCTGGAGAATAAAATTAAGGGATGAGAGAGGATCATACTCAGAGAAGAAGAAAGGGAGAGGTAGAATGGGGTAAATTATCTCACCCCCAAAAAAAACAGAAAAGAAAAGTCTCTTACAGTGGAGGGGAACGGGGGAAGGTGAGAGGGAATGAATGAATCTTATTCTCATAGGATTTGGCTTAAGGAGGGAATAACATACACATTCAGTTGGGTATGGAAATCTGTTTTACCTACAGGAAAATAGGGAGAAGAAGGGGGGGTGATAGAAAGGAGGACAGATTGGGAAAGGGGGTAATCAAAAGTAAATACTTCTAAGGAGGACAGGGTCAAAAGAAAGAATAGAATAAATGGGAGGGCAGGGTAGGATTAAGGGGAATAGAGTTATTTTTTCCACAACGTGTCTACTATGGACGTATTTTGCATAACTGCACATGTACAACCTATATGGAGTAACTTGCCTTTTCAATGAGGGTGGGTGGGGAGGGAGGAAAAGAGAAAATTTGAAACCTAAAGTTTTAAAAACATATATTTAAAAAAATATTTTCACATGCTACTGGGAAATAACAAATACAGGAAATGGGGTACAGAAGTCTATCCTGTCATACAGGAAAATAGAAAGGGAAGGGGATAAGAGAAGGGGGGAGATATAGAAGAGAGGACAGAGTAGGGGAAGGGATATTCAAAATGCATGCCATCTTGGGGTGGGGGGCGGGGTGATATGGAGTGGAAATTTGGAACTCAAAAACTTGTGGAAGTGAATGTTGAAAACTAAAAATAAATAAATTTATATTAAAAAGAAATCTATGCTCCCATGATCATTCTGTTTGGGCCTACACACACACACACACACACACACACACACACACACATATATATGCACACACATATAAATATATATATATAGAGAGAGAAATATATATGCCCAATTACATATGTGTGTGTGTGGATGTGCATATACAGAATTACATAGATATGGAACTAGAAAGTATTAGAAAGTGTCCTTAGAAATAACTTCAGAAGTTTAAACAGTGTCAAGAATAAACTCATTTTAAAGATGGAAAAAATGAAGCTCAGAGAAAGGAAGAGACTTGCAGGAAATAGAAGACACAGGATTTGGCGCCAAATCTACTGACTCTATATCTAGTGGTTTTCCAGAGAGTAGCACTAAGAGAATAATGATATTAAAAAGAATAGAATTGTAGAACAGTACAGCATTTGAGGTCATTTGAAGCCCTCTATGTTGTCATTAATATGATTTAACCTGATCTCTTCTATCTACTCAATTGAAGACACAAATTGCCCATTCTTACTTCTTGTACAAGTCGTACAAATTGATTTTTCATCCAACTTATTTTTCCTGTTTGAATGAGTAAACAAATCTCTATCATGTGCCTTGCCTTGTGGAGAACCTGTAGTATTCAATTATTACTAGGAATATTTGTAGAAACTTTACATTACCAGGGAATATTCCTTTGGTTTTAACACAAGAAATTTTCAATGACATAGAGAAATGCCTTTGGTGAACACACTTGCTTATCAGCACTTGATTTCTATATTCAGTAGATGGATGACTATCCTTGTGTTTGTCAGTTTTACATGACTTTAATATAGATGACATGGATGATGCATCATATGTCACTTAATAAGGATGACATGGATGATACTTTCTCTTTGAAAAGTCTTAAAAGTAATGATGTGATCTAGCAAGTCAAATACTTTCTTTAAATCAATAAATACAGTATGGTTGCATATCTAATACCTATAAGTTAGTTATATGATCATAACAATGGTGTTTGCTATGAAATCATATTTACATGAGCCTGATTTCCTTCTTATTGTTTTAACACAGTTATTCTAAATAGATTCTCTAATCTGAGATCATTCTCTTAATGATTTTGTATAGATTAAAAAATAGAACTATAAATCAGTAGCTGTTGGTATCTCCTCAGTCACATTGTTTTTTGGATTTAGAAGGAATGGAATAGATGTAACATTTTTTCCCCCAGTACAATTGCCCTCTTCTTTATATCTCTTGTAAAACAATCCCTGCTCTATTTATATATTTTTAAACATCCCCTTCATAACACTTGGTACATACAATTGTTTATTTACAAATTCATTTAACAATTCTTACATTCCTCTGACACAGATTTAGTGAGGTAGTTAGATCCTGGCATGATCGAATCCAAAGGCAGTGATTTTGGATGGATCATTATAAAACACTTTGGGTCTGTTCTTTGTCACTTCTCTTTGTTGTGTTCCTGCTTTCACTTACAAATGATTTCAAGGGAATTTGATAATTTATACTCTCTATGATCTTATTATTTGCTACAAAAGATTTTGCTTTTTTGTGAGGCAATGTTAATAATCTTACATTTTCTCCAATATGATGATTTGTAAATGAGTTTACACTCTGAACCAGTTTTCTTTTGCCTTCCATGTCTCATCATTTTCAAGAAGATCAAGCATTTATTTGATGTTATGGTGTCTGTACTCTTTTGATGACTTCACTTTGGTAACTTTTTTTATAATGTAAGATTTAAAATTCTCTACTCATTCAATTAGCAAGCATTGTATTAAGTTCTGGGGGTACAAAGGATAGTAAAAACACTGTAACAACCCTCAAAAATATGTGTGTATAGGTATAAACATATATATCTATATAGATATAAATTATACATACAGTGAAGAAAATAATGCTAGAAAAAATGTGTCTATTTTTAATCTTTTGGTACTTACAGTTCATCCAAGTAAGTGAATTATAGATCAGAGTGGCTGTAATCATAGGGAATGCTTTCTTTTGATCTTGATCTTTTCACGTAATAAGTTGTTTGCATTAGCCTTTTATCTAACCAGTCAACAATCCAATAGAACACAGACCAACTAATTACAAAATGATTGCACTATTAGGAACTAGTCATTAACCTTTAATTTATGTTTTGTGACATAGTTCAATCTTCATTGTGTCCAACAACATCTAACACTTTTTTTGAGAGGCCGTGAAATATAAAAATAAAATATGGAATATCAGGGTTGAAAGGTGCTTTGTAATTCATCTATTCAAATCTTTTCACAATGTAAGCATCTTTCCAAAAAAAATAAAACATAAAAAATTTTTGACAGATTGTGATGGAGCCATCCTGTAAGTAAATTTCTGCCAGGATAGGTAGCTTGCAACTTAATAATGCAGTTCGCTGTCTAGCAAGACAGCTTTAGTAATAATAGTTAATAGTAGCTGACATTTATACAGTGCTTACTATGTGCCAGGCACTGTGCTAAACACTTTACAATTATCATCTCATTTGATTTTCACAACAACCCTGGGACAGGTACTTATTATCCCTTTTATGCAGAAGAAGAAACTGAGGCAAGAAGACTAAGGGACTTGCCAAGAGTCACTCACTTAGTAAGTATCTGAGGCTGGATTGGAATCTAAGTCTTCCTGACTCCAGATCCAGCATTCTCTCCATGATGTTACCTACCTGACCCTAATCATTAGAAAGTTCTTATTGTAATCAAAATTTGACTCCTAAAACTTCTTAAAATCAGGAACAATTATTCCCTCTAAAGAAACAGAATAAATTCCATTCTGTTGCAATTCCTTTGGATACAATTATTGGGTCCTACTGTTTTTTTTTCTCCAAACAAAGTTCCTCCAAATAATGACAGAACTGATTATTTCATAATGTAGACCTCTTCCTCAATAATGTCTTGGAAAGTATTTGTGATGCCAGGCTCCTAGGCAGAATTTGTAGGAGTCAACAAGTCATTGTTATTTTCTCCCTCCCTGTAAAAATGGAGATTTCCCCCACAAATGTCTGATTATCTCCAATTTGAAAGTGCATGATCTTTTATACATCTTAGTTGTCATAAAATTGGAATTTCAAGCAGATATGTGAAAGAATGATAAAAAGAAATGCAAGTGCTTAGACTTATCGAGACCTAATTATTCCAAAATAATCTCACTCTTTTATTGATTTTTGGATAGTAGCTCTATATCTCAAAGGCCTTTGATATCACTTTCCCTTCCTCTTCTCCTTTACTCTAATTTTTGAAGAAAAAGTCTCTGTTCTCTTCACTAAGACCAATCCCTTCTAGATGTACCTTTGATCACTTGTACTACTTTTTTCTCCTGATCATTGCTTCCACGATTACCTCTCATTTCTAATCTCCATTTTCTCTTGATATTCTGGTTCCTTCCTATTAGTTGTAAAAACCTTGTCTCTCTTGTCCTAAAAATGTGAAGATTTAAAAAAAGGTTGCATCCTCCCCCCTTCCCTCATACTATCATCCTATATCTCTTCTCCCTTTCAAAGTGAATTTTCTAGAGTAAGTTGTCCATTATTAGCTTCTGTACTTCATCTTTTTTTTCAGTCAATTTTAAAATGCTTTTCTAACTATCTTCTGTGCCTTGTAATTCAGCTGAAATGGCTTTCTCAAAATCCACTGGTCTTTTTTTAACCTCTTCCTTCTTAACATCTTTGCATCATGATGCTGGTGACCATTCTCTCTACTCTCATTTTTCAGGGCTGATTTCTCTTCACTGAGTCATTCACAGTCCAATGCTTAACTCTTGGTGTGTCCCAGAGGCTCCTTCTTGTGCCCTCTTCTCTGTTCTCTTTATAATCTCTTTTGATTTCATCAGTTTCCACATATTTTAATTTCATCTCCATGCAGATGACTCATAGATTAATATATCCAGCTTCAATATCTCTCCTTACTTCATATTTCACATTCCCAACTAGCTATTGGGAATTTTAAAGTGGAAGCTTTGTAAGCATCTCAAACATTACATCTCCAAAACAGAACTCATTTTCTATGGCTCCAAATTTTATCCTCTTCCAAACTTCCTTACTTCTTTGAAAACAACCACTGTCCTTCTATTCATTGAATTAGTCAACAAGTAACAAGTATTTATTAAGTGCTTACTATGCTCCTAGCTCTGCTCTAAGCACTGGAGTCGTCAGTTCCTCCCTCTTTCTGAATCATATATCTAGTCACTTGTAAGGGTTTTCCATTTCTACATCTTTCACATCTGCCCCATCCTCTATATTCATACTGCTTCTATTCTAGTGGTGAGACACAAATCGAGTCCTCATCACTTCTTGCCTAGACTATTGCAATAGACTCCTAAGTGATCTTCATGCATATGGTCTCTTGTCTTTCTAATCGGACCTCCACATAGAGGCCAAAGAGATTTTCCTAAAGAACAGGACTGACCATAATATTCCCCTACTTAATAAACTTCAGTGTCTCCCTAGCCACTATAAGAGCAAATATAAACTTTTTTAGGCATCTTGATCCCTTCACAATCTACCTTTTGAACTTTATTCTAATTACCTACCCCACACACGTCCCTTGTCATCAGTGAAAATGCCTTTCTTTCTGTTCACACAATTCTTGTCTTTTTCCCATCTTATTGTCCTTGCACAGACTATCCTTCCTGTGTGTGATAAAATCCATTTTTGTCTCTCCCTCTTAGAAACCTTTCTTTCCTTCAGAAATCACTTCAAATGTCACTTTGTATATGAATTCTTTCTTAACCTAGTGCTGAACATTATCAAGAGTTTGCCTTGCAGCAATAAGAATCACTCTTAATTCTGAACAAGTGGCACCCTTTGTGGCGATCATGGTTAAGGGATGTGCTCTAAATTGGGATTCTAGGCTACCTTTAGAAAGGCAGCATGGACTATTGAATAAATTAAAACCACGAGCTTGAGCTCATTCTTATCCTGATGACATCTGCTCTGTAGAGTGTTTTCTTCACTCTGGGATCAAGTACCAGACACATTTCATAGAGTTTGGTTCATATGTGCAATACTAGTGAAGTTGTAATAACTCTTGCCTGAACTTTCTTCTACAATACCTTCCATTTACACTATGTTCAACTTGGGAAGTTTTAGGGACAAATGATAACTTTGTACTAATCTATACAAACTCTTTCATGCTGCCTTATCCCCCCCTCCCCATCACATAGGAAAGTTCAGTCACATAGTTTGAAATTTTATATTAGAGGAAAACTCACTGGTCTATGGAGATCAAATACATTATTTGCATATTATTAGCATAAAATGTCCAACTAAGTTACCTTGTCCCATTTGATGATGAAAAGAAGGTAAAAGTTGGGATGTTAGGGTATAATGTTGCGACTATTCTATTCATAGAGTTAGAGATGTAAAACTCTTCAATAGAAATTATTTCTTCATGTCCACACTGAAATAAAACATTGTTTTTCCCCCCACAAAGCTAACCTTGTTAAAAACATTTACCTTATTGAAGATGATACCTGTCTTTCATTGATTTTGACTGACTAGATACATAACGACTTTAAAAAAAACATTTAATAAAAAACACAAGAAATAAAATTATCAGATTTAGAGATGAAAGGTGGTAGAGATCATCTACTCCTTCCCAAACTCATTTTCAAGATACAAGGCTTCCTAAGGAGTGAAACTGGTATTTGAATATTTGAATCTCAGTATTGACTCCAGATGATAATAGAAGCTTAAGTTTAGACTTTCTAAAACTTTTAAATACTTTTCCCCCTCATTTGAGACTCATGATATTATGGAGTGTATATTGTAGACATTTTCAGCTTCATTTTATAGATGAGGAAAATGAGGCCTAGATAAATGGTTTGATCATGATGACATATTAAGTAATGCTGGAAATGGAATTTAAAGCCAAATCTTCCTGATATAGCATTCTAGTCACTATGCTGGGCTGTCTCTATATAGAGGGCAGAATGAACTGATATCAGTTAAAGAGTATTGGACTCAGGAGGCCTGGCTTCTATGTTATTTATTGCTTGGTGACCCTGAGCAAATCACTTCAGCTTTCTATAGCCCAAGTCTCCTCCTACATAAAATAAATAACAGAAAAGGTGATTTATAACACTTCTAGTGATTCAAAATCAAAGAATATGCATTGAAAGGATTTAGTGGCTAGAGGTCTGATTCTGAAGCCAGGAAGATATGGATTCCAATTTTTTCTCAGACACTTGACTAGCTGTGTGACTCTGGGCAAGTCATTAATCCTCTGCTCACCTCAGTTTTTCACATGTAAAATGAAGATAATAGCACCTACCTCCCAGGTTGTGAAGATAAAATGAGAAAATATTTTTTAAATGCTGGGCACAGTACGTGGCATGTAACAGGTGCTATGTAAATGATTGCTGTCATTGTTGCTGTTGTTATTTATTATTCTACATCACGATGCTAAAGGAATGAAGAGTAGAAAGTAAATGAGACAGAATTAACTATGACTTCCCTTGATGACAAAATATCAATGAGAGATTTTTCTTTTTTTTTCTTTTCTTTTTAACTAAAGAAAAATGAATAAAAGGCACAACTTTTGTCAAAAAAATCCGTTGGGCCCTGGTGATTTTATTTCCCCTTGGTGTTTTCACACTCTACACTGTTTTAATTTGCACCTACTCATAGGATGCTTGGAAAAACATGAAATATTTTTCAGATGTGTGGGTTATGCTCAACATACAGTAGGAACTTGGTAAATTAGCTGCTGGGCTCATGGTGGTGGCTGAACAATCTTATTTCACCTGTAAACACAGAAAAATATCACGACCGTTCTTATATACATGGTATATTCCCTTCAACATGCTCTTACTAAACTCAAATCAAGAAGGATGCTCATATCTTCTGGCATTCATTTTAGATTGACCATCACTGAAAAAAAAATCTTGATAAAAATATCACATTTTGTCTTCTGTCTATAAAACGTCATTGTTTTTAGTGGAAAATATCTATGTAGTATTCTTTTATGAACAGGTTTTTCACTATCAACTTCATACTTAGAAGATGGGAAGGCATGGATAGATGGCAGTTCATTTGAAAATGATCTGGGGATTTAAAAACCTCCAAGTTAGATATGCTTGACTTAGGTGATCGATTGGGTAGCCAAGAAAACTAATGCAAATTTGGGCTACACCTCAAGAAGAATAAACTAAAACCAAGGGAGTTGATGACATTGCCAAGATCCATATCTAAGTCATCTTTATGTACATGTATTTACATTGCTATTTATATCACTATATGTATCTCTCTATCTGCATGTCTGTATTTGGAAAAGAGATACAAAGAGAGGCAGATAGAGAGACAAATACAGAGAGTGTGACAGGACTGGAGTTTTTGCTGGGAAGAAGTTTTTCTTTCATAAAACACTATATAATATGGGGATTTTAGGAATTTTGTGTTTCTGTGATTTCACTGGTGTGTGCAGTTTAAAGTCAGGAAGTCCCTCTTCAAATAGAGATTAGGAACTGTGCTGCAACTTTTTATCTTAGAGAATTGGCTAGAATCCTTAAATACTAAATGACTTGCAGGTTATGAAAGCAGTATGTGTTGGAGGGAGAATTGAGCCCAGGCCTCCCTGACTGTGAAGCCAGCTCTCTATCCACTATGCTGGCCTACTTCTTCTTCCTTAATGTGTCATATATTATTTAATATAGATGTCACTGTCATTATTTAATCAAATAAAGTTCTCGGACATTTCATGAAAGTTGAAGGGATCTCTCAGTAGACATTTATGCTTAGTTACAAAGACTTGCACTGCCTAACAGTATTAGATTAATGCAAATACAGTGTGAAATTCTACAAAATGACTATTTTGAGAGAGTAATGATTAATAGATAATTACAGAATAATAATGCACCAGAATTTTGTGACCTTTCAATGAAATTTGTGGTTTGTGTTACTTTTGTTACTAATGTTATCAAGAAAAAGAAGCTAGGTGGTGCAGTGGATAGAGCACTGGCTTTGGATCCAATAGGACCTGAGTTCAAATCCAGCCTCAGACACATAACACTTACTAGCCGTGTGACCCTGGGCAAGTCATTTAACCCCATCGCCTAGCTAAAAATAAAGTATGTTGCTTAGAACAGTATTATATGTATTGTCTTCTTCCCCAAGTGCTTTGTAATATTGAATATTTTTATTCCTCCTGAATTTTTTTAAATACCAAGGGCTGGAAATAATTTAAGATTACATGTTTTGTATAAAGAATGTTTTATGTATGTCACATTAATCTGCTCCTAAAACATTCTGCCATATTTTATTTATAGAAACTATGCACCGCAGGTAGCTATTTTGTGACAGTGGAACAGATTATTTTAAGTTAATATGGATATTGAAACAAGTTCTATAGATAAAATTCTGGTTGCTTTGGAAATTCTCTCTCTTTGAGCAAAAAATATTAACTCTGCCCAAGTTTGAGGCTACTGAAGAAGTATTATCAAACCCTAACTTTGGAATTGCTAATGGAATATCATCACAATGAGAGGTCACACTCTTCATATTCACCATCACATGAAAAACAAAAAAAAATCACACCAATACTTTCTGGGCAAAAATTCATACTTTCCCACCACACTGTGTACTACAGGGATTCTAGGAACCTGCTGTGTCTGAGATTGGGGTCCTAATGGCTCAGTCGAATTTAATAATAAGATATCTAAGATATCTGTAGGGCTTGGTATAAGATCAACTTTTGAACTTGTCAATGGAACTAAAGTCAAATTCCTAATTAAATAAAATCATTTGCAGTACCATGGTTGATTTTTAACACAATTTGCTTAGTAGTTGACAGAAGCTCTAGAGACATTGTTGCAAAATTAAAAAAAAAAGATCATTGGGAATATCAAGGTGAGTAGTAGCAAACTATATGGCCACACGGATTTTGACTTTGTATAAGATTGCCCCAGTGTTTACGATAGCTCTATTGAATAAAGGACTAGAACAGGGGTTCTCAACTTAGATATATGTCATGTATCCTTTGGCAGTATAGTGAAACCTATAGACTGACTCTCAGAATAGTTTTAAACCTATAATTGATGGAAATATTAAAATTTAGCTAGAGGTTAATGAAAATAAAGATATATTTTTCCCATCCAAGTTAACACGGACCCTGAAATTTTTCCATGGAATCCTTAATGGTCCATAGACTATGGTCTATAAGAACCTCTGACCTCCTGTATTGGTCCTAAGACCACAATCTAGATGAGAATTCATTCTTCTGCTTTTCTTTAGTCATATGTTCAAAAGGGTGAAATAACATAATACATTAAGAATTGATGCAAGTGTCAGACTTTATTTGACAATTTCATATAGATCAAGAGGTTCCTTAAATCTGAAAGATGCTGGATTGATTACAGAGGACTCCCTACACTGGTTTTTTACTTCTTTTCTTCAGATTGAAATTTTACAAGTTACAAATCCCATTGTATATAAATCCCTGACAAACATGTGAGAGTTTTAGTAGAGCACAAATTTAATATGAGTCAGTAGTAGAATATGGTGGTCTAGAAAGGTAACACAATCTTGAGTTATGGGAAGAGAGACATAGGTCCCAGCCTGAGAAGGTAGCTCTCTCATTGTATTGTGCTCTGATTATTGCTGTTCTTGTTATTGAGCTTTTGTTTTCATTTTCATAGAGGACCGTGGATGTCTCAACTTGATTGTTAATTGGATTTACTTGTTAGATAGAATCTGGAGAGATGTATTCAACTCTGTGATCCGTATTTTAGGAGGAGCACCAATAAGGTGGAGTATGTCAAGAGAAAAACAACCAAGTTATAAAGTGTCTTTCTTTCACTCATTCAAAAAAGCAAATAAAAATCATTTATTGCACACAGACTCTATATCAGGGACTACACTAAGTACTGAGATGATAAATGCATGCACACATGCATGCATGCATGCATGTATGCATATACACACACACACACACACACACACATACCCCCATATGTATCTCTCTCTCTCTCTCCATAGAGATAGATAGAGATACACATACAAAAACACACATATACATACACATACACATAGATATGCATAGTCTCCTTCAGGGCACGCATTATTCCTGGAATATAGTTAGTTCCAAATAATCAACAGCATACAGACATAGACACAGACAAGCAACAGATAGATAGATAGATAGATAGATAGATAGATAGATAGATAGATAGAGATAGATTGCTAGAAATATAGATATGTCAATACCTATATATATATATATATATGTGTGTGTGTGTGTGTGTATATGGTGTATGTATATGTGTATATATGTGTATGTAAAATACAAAGCAATTTCTGTGAGGCAACTAGATGATTCAATGGGTAAAAAGTGCTAGATCTGGGGTCAGGAAAACCTAACTTGGAATATTGTCTCATGCACTTATCAGCTGTGTGACACTGAACAAGTAACTTATCCTTTCTCAGAATCAATTTTCTTCTATGTAAAATGGAGCTAATAACAGCATCTTTTGAGTAGAATTGTTATAGTATTCTGCTAACTCAAAGTGCTGTATAAATTTTAATTACTATCATCATCATCATCATCATCATCAAGTTGGGGGAATCAACCCCCTCCATATTTATGATGGTACTTGATCTGAGAAATTAGGGATTACGTGAGGCAAGGAGTGCATTTCAGGTGTACAAGAAAGACTAAGCAAAGTCATTGCAACTGGAAATGACGTAATTATGAGCCCCAGCAAGTAAGTCAATTTGACTATAATGTAAAGTATATTTGGGGAAATAGTTTGCAAAATGACAGGAAAGGTAGGCTGGTATCAGATTGTGAAAGGCTTTAAATGCAAAATTTGTATTTTATCCTCTATTAAAATTACTTTTGATGAAAAGAAAAATAATGTTTTCTTCCTCCTTCTCCTTACTCCTAGGAGAAAAAAAAAAGAAAATCAATACCCTTGAAACAAATATGTATAGTCAAGAAAACAATTTCTGATATTCTAGCAGTGCCTGGAACATAGTAGGCATTTAAGAAATGAAAGCTGACTAAGATTATCCATGTCATACACACACACACACACACACACACACACATATATATATATACATGAATACATACATATATAAATACATACATGCATAAATACACACATACACACATTTGAAAGAACTGGAGATATTTAACTGGAGATCAGAAGATTCAGGGTGATATTCCTTCAAGTATTTTATGGCATGAAAACTTATTAGGATCATACATCTTCACTTGGAAGGGACCACCTAGGCCAGCTTTCTCATTTTACAGATAAGGAAAACGAAGACTATGGAGGTTAAGTGTCTAGACTTCTGCACAATTCAAGAAAAGAGAATTAGGATACGTAGGTAGAAGGTATAAAAAGATAAATTTAGATTTGTAGGAAAATTATCCTAACTGTTAGAACTATCCCAATGCAAAATAGGCTTGATTTAGAAATTTGTAAATTCACCTCCATTGGAGTTATTCAAGCAGAACCTGTGCTACCAACTGGAGAGACAATTTGCTCAAGCATTGTTGGTTGTCCTTCATTTTTGAAGAGGACCAATGACATCACCGGTGTTTGTCTTCACTTATGTGTAAATTGAATTTAAATGAGGCAGAGCTGCACAAAATTGTCAGCCTCACTCTCTTCCAGAGTCATCCAAGTGGAGTGGTGAGACAACAGTCAAGACAACTAGAGATGGGTGTAGGTTGGACTGTGATGGCTGTTGTGGTCCTTTTCAACCCAGAAATTCTTTGGTTCTCTGAAGTGGAAAATCTAGTTTTTTGTTTTATTTTATTTGTTCAATTGCATATAGAAGTTGAAGAAAACCAACATATTTAGAATGAACTTTGTTTTAATTACTGTGGTTATAGTTTTTGGTAAAAGAAGTTTGAAATATGAATTGTATTTGCTTACTATCATGATTTTTTTTTCTGTTCAATGCATATGTCCGTATTGTAAAATCTTTGTCATCCTCCTTAGTTTGGAAATCCAGATGATTTTTTTTTCATATGTAAACTTGTGAATACACATGAATTTTGTTTTTCATTTATGGTCTTATCTGTCTAACAAAGAAACTTTTCTCCAAGATTCAATTCAATTAACCATTTACTAAGTAAATTTTATGTGTCAGGTGACATGTAGCATGACATCAAAAAAACCTGGATTCAAAGATAACTTACAGACAAGTTACTGATATCAATGGTAGTCAAGGTTTCCACATGAGTTTGTTCCAATATCCAAGAAAACACACACACACACACACACACACACACACACACACACAAGACTGTACTTGGCCCTGAAAAAGAAGGCTAAAAAGGAAAAGAATTCTTACCCTTTAGAAGCTTGTTTCTCCTCCAATCTTTAGTGTGTTTCATCACTGGCTTCTCTATAGCCTAATATATCTTCTTGTCACTTCTTCCATCTTACTTCCAAACTTTGTATTTTTCAGTTCATAATCTCTAACTCCCCAACCTGCATCTCCCTTCCCTTATTCTGCCCTCCATGTAACATATGAGAAAATAGTTGCCCTTTCTCTGAGCATGTGAACCATTCACTTAAATCAGAAAAGGCAGAGGGAGATGAAGGAAATGTTGAGGCTGGAAAAATAGCCAGATAGCCTTCAGAAGAAAGAAATATCATGCAGACTGAAGGGAACTAGGGAAGCTAAGTAGTACAGTGGAAGGTTGACTGCATTTAGAATCTGTGGTCCTCAGTTTGAATCCCAGCTTAGCCATGGACTGCCTGTGTGACTTTCAGAAAGTCACATAATTTCTCTGGGATGCCCATCTGTAAAATGTGTATGGGAGTGGTGGTGGTGATAGAATAGATGACTTCTGAAGTCCCATGCATCCTTAAATCCATGATCTTATATTGAGTGACTGAGGAGCTGGTAACAGAATGACTCAATAACAAAAACAAAACAAAACAAAACAAAGCAAAAAGGAAATGATGAGCTAAAGCTCTTTGCAATGAGATAGTGTATCATCATCATCATCATCAATACTATAAGTGATAATTATGTAGAACTTCGTGGTTTGAAAAATGTCTTCATCTTGCAAATACTCAGAACCCCTTTAACCAATAAATAATCGACTGAATGGATTTTTTAAAAAGCATTTATAAAGTTCTCACTCTTTGCCATTCACTATGCTAAGTGCTGTGGATTCATATAAAGAAAGCAAGACAGTCCCTGCTCTTAACGACTGCATACTTAACTTTATATCACAATTCCTATTTTACAGATGAGAAAACTGAGGCTGATGATGATACCATGATTTCACATGATTATACAAGTATTAAGCCTCTAAGACAGGATTTTTGGGCAGCTAGGTGGCACAGTGGATAGAGTACCAGGCCTGAAGTGAGAGATGCTCATTTTTCTGAGGTGAAATCCAGCCTCAGAAACTTACTGTGTGATCCTGGGCAGATCACTTAATCCTGTTTGCCTCAATTTCCACATCTGTGAAATGAACTAGAGGGAAAAATGTCAAACCACTTCAGCATCTTTGCCAAGAAAACCCCAGATGGGCTCACAAAGAATCAGACATAACTGGAATGACTGAAGAACAAGAAGATAAGATTTGAATGTGATTCTTCCTGACTCCTTGCCCAGCACTTTATCCAAGAGTAAAAGGTAGTGAGAAAAGTTTATTTAGGCTGTGAGTCAGCAGTGACCATAACTTGTTTAACTGACATTCTCCCCAGCAACAATTTGACTCTCCCTATACCTTTAAGGTTGATGTAACATAACTCTTCCCTCACACTACCACTTACAAAGCACTTTTCACACAAATAACCCATATCTAAACAACTTGAAGAAATATAATTGCTCAAAAGTAGTCTAGGTGAATATAATAATATTTACAATTATCCCTATGCTGTACCAATCAAACAACCAAAAATTATTTTATAGAACTAGAAAAAAAATCATAACAAAAGTCATCTGGAATTAAAAAAAAGGTCAAGAATATCAAGGGATCAGTTTTAAAAACTGTGAAGGAAGGTTGCCTACCCATACCAGATCTCAAACTGCATCTCAAATACTTCACCTCTCTGTGGGTTTGGGAGTGGGGAAGTTTCTTTCATCTTTCTTCCTCTGGAGTAGTAGTTTGCCAGGGTGTTTGTGGAGAGTTCTAAAATCTTTCCAAATTGTTTTTCTTCATAAAACTTTGTCATTGTACAAATTGTTCTCTTTATTCTGCTTACTTCACTTTGTTTTAGTTTTTTAGTAGTCTTAGTTTCCACTGAAATTTTTCATTTCTTAAGGCATAATAATACTGAATTATATAATGTCCAATATGTATTATCCAATAGGTAAGCACTCTCTTAGTTTCCAGTTTTTTTTTCCTCCTGCTACAAAAAAAAGGCTGCTATAAATATGTTCTATACATATGTATCTTTTTTCTCTTTTTTTCATCTTTCTGGGATATACATAGGTCAGTCTCCTCATTTTACATGTAGTGACCAAAGAAGTTTAATTCAGAACCAATGCCATTAGTTTCTGTGGTAGTCTCTTATTTTGTTTGTTTATTTTAGTAGAGGTGAAAAATTAAAAATCTATCCTTTTAAAAGTATACATTTTCAGCTTTCCTAAACTGCATAGACTTGGCTTATAAAGTCTCTCTCTCTCTCTCTCTCTCTCTCTCTCTCTCTCTCTCTCTCTCTCTCTCTCTCTCTCCCCTCCCTGACTTTGACTTTGTGTTCATTTTGTATAGATTTACTCTGTGCCCATCTTATCTTGCTAATAATAATTTGCCTTTCTATACTATTTTACATTTTATAAAGTGCTTTAGATAAATTATTTCATTTATTCCTCATAATGTCTTTGTTAGATAGGTACTTTTATTATCCCCATTATACATATGAGGACACTAGAGACCTTAATAAATATAAGTTCCATGAGGGCAGGGTCTGTTCAGGTTTTGTCTTTTTATCCTCTGTGCCTAGCAAAGTATTTGGCACATAGGTTCTTAATAAATCATTTTTGTGGTATTAAAAATAAAGTATAAAATATAATTTGTTGTTAATATTATTTTATGCAGAAGGTCGTTTCGGTGTCCCACAAAACACACTTCACAGATACAAGGACAGAAATCCCTCAATAAATAAGAGTTTTGTGTGATAGGGAGATCAAACTGAGCCCTTTAATTCAATGAACACCAAGAGTTCTTAGAAAACTCTAGCACTACTACACGTAAGTGACTTTATACCTTTGCATAATCCTTAACTTGTTCTTGAAATGCTCTCTTTCTTTACCTCTAGCTCCTGGACTCCCCAATTTACTTCCAGGCTCAATTTAAATGTCTCATGAAAGGCTTTTGCTATTCTTTCCTCAATGCTTTTAGGACTTTCTCCCAACACCCCCAAATAACTTTGTAATTACCTCTTTTGTAATTTAGATACATACTGTACTCACTACCACTACCATCAACCCCCAAAAGGATGTAGGGTTCATGAGGGTGGGGGAAGCTTCCCTTTTGTCTTTTTATCCCCAGCACAGCACAGTACCTGGAAGATAACAGATGCATAATAAATACTTGTAGAATTTAACTGAATTGAAGCCTTAAATCCATGGAGCTATTGCTTAAATATATGGTAAATGATGATAAAATGCCTAGCAAAATTAAATCAGCCAGCTAGAAATAGGACCCAGGTATCCAAGCTCCTTATTCCTCATTATCACTGCAGATGTTTAATTTTCTATCTAAATTGAATAAGTCCTGGTGGGTTAGAATTTTGTTTACTTTACAAACAGAATTTCTCAGACAGAAGTAGCTTTAAAAAGAAGAAAATGGGGGAGGGAGAAGATATAATGATTTGTATTAAAACTGTAAAGGCTTGTAACATTTCTTAGAAAATGACATCAGACACATGTAAATCTATCCTGAGGGTCTTGCCTATTATTTTATAACCTATAATAAATGATGGAATTAAAAAATTCCCCTCCAATATCTCTTTCAAGAGGAAAAAGGAAGAAAAAAAGAAATTAGTTTACTCAGGCTCTTTACTTTTTCCCACATCTAAGTATTTATACAGATGTTAAACATTTTAGGTTTTCCATTACGTTGATTGATTCAAGACATCTGAAGAATATTCCTTTCAGGAGATGTCAGCACAATGAGTTTTTAAAAAGCTGTTGTTTTGAGTGATGATTATCAAGGGAAGAGATATGCCATTTCTGGGCAAATTTCAGTGTTGCTATAAAGTGTAAGATTAGCTCACAGTGGTGGAGAGAAATATACAATAATTTTCAATATATAAAATCTGTATAATGATTTCTAGTGCACTTGATCATAGGCAATGGGGTTCGGGGGAGCCCGATAAAAGAACATCCTTCAGGGGATTTTTTCTTAAGAATAGAAATGTTTTCAGCGACGTTGTACTCCTCAAGATGCAACGAAGGTCACTGCAGCAGGCAATGCTTCCCCTGATTTAGACAAATGGGGCTTCTTTCCAATGCATTCTGCTTTCACTTTTACACAATTGAACACTTACCAGAGCATCTTACTATAGGCTCTCAGGCAGTGTTCAAATATTTCAAAACCCAGGTGGGGTTATTAAGCTGACACCAAGTTTATCCTTGAGGGTAACACGCTTCCCATCTTCAGAGATTCTTCCTCCTCCTTTCTTGATTCTTGATTATTCATTTCTTATACTCCCTGGGAAATCTGTATCACAAAGAACTTTTTTTTCTTCTAGTACTACATCAGTATGTAGATTTGGGACAGAATGTATTTTTGAGAAGGGGTGGAGAGATGTGTCAAAAATATCAAAATCTACATTTGACCAGAAATAATAATTCTCTTGTTCTTGTTTTTTTTTTTTAATTCTTCATTTCTGGTGTGGTCTGGATTTTATTGTGTTTGAGAAAATTTTCAGTGAACTTATGAAACGTTGAAAGGGAGAAACATTTCAACCCCTTAAAACAAGCCATCTGAGGTTAAAATAATTGAATTTGTTATTAAGGCTATCTTTTTCATTTAAGTGAATCATCCTCTAGGAATATTTAGAAAATGAAAAAATGTCAAGTATTTTTATCTTTCTAAATAAATTTTACTGGTGACTTTCATTATTATGACAACCTCCAAACTTATTTCTTTTAATATATAAATAATGCATCAATAATAAAAAAAATATAAAGTACTTATTCTGTGACAATTTGTTATAAGCTGGTCATACAAAGAAAAGTCAAGACAGTACCTGTCCTTAAGAAGTCCACATTCCAATGGAAGAGACATAATCATCTCTGCCACACTATGAAACAGGGAAAGTGAGTTCTATCCATTCTGTCCATTTGCAAAATGATGGTAGAAGCAATGTGGTCTGATGGATTGACAGGCAGCCTCAGTTAGGAAGATCTGGGTTCAAGTTCCACCTCTGATACATACTGGCTCTGCACCTGTGGGCAAGGTATAGAACTTCTTTTAAAAATTTTATTCATCTTATTTGAATGTAAGAAATAAAACAAGAATTTCCATAGCATAGTAGGATAGAAAAAAATATCATTGTACATGAAACTGCAAATCTATTATATAAATCATTCTATTCCATTCAAATATAGAGCTAACATGTAACTTTCTTTTTTTTTATGCTTTTTTCTCCTTGCCCCACCCTAGAGATGGCTACCATTAGATACAAATATGTATGTGTGTGTGTGTGTGTGTGCGCGTGCGTGCTTGTATGTGTATGTGCGTGTGTGTGTGTGTGTGTGTGTGTGTGTGTGTGTAATTAAAACTATTCTAAGCATTCTTCTATTTATCAGTTCTTTCTCTGGATGCAGTGTCTTTCTTCATATGTTCTTTGTAGTTAATTTGGGTATTTAAAGTATTCAAAATGACATATTCATTCAAAGTTCCTCTTAAAACAATATTGCTGTTACTATGTATGACATTCTCTTGGTTTTGCTTAATTTGCTCTTCATTATTTTGTGCAAGTCAATCCATGTTTTTCTGAGTAATAAAACTTCTAAATACCTCCAGTCAATTGTTTGGACTATAAGTTGCAGAAAGTGTGACTTCATATTGATAGAAAGGATTTCATCAACAGAAGTCTCAGATAATGACAAAATCACAGATCCAAACTCTATATTTCCCAAATAGGGAATACTTTGGAAATATGCTGCACTATGCCTTGATGTTAAGATCATAGACTTTTGAACTAGTATAGGCCTTTGAGATCACCTAATAAACACTCTCAACTCAGAGATAAAAATGAAGGCCCAGAGAACATTATAGTTTAAGAGTTCATGGGATGCAGAAATCATGGAATTCCAGAAAGGGAACATAAGATAAGCAAAATATAACAATGAAGAAAAATAAATTAATAAAAATTTTTAAAAAGATGAGTAGATATGGCCTTGTAGTTGCAGCAATTACAACCTGATTTATTCAAGGAAGATGTTAACACTAAAAAAAAAAGGGAACTGGTTTAAAAAGTAAAAAAAAAAGATATGATGAGTATTTCTAATAAAATTTATCCAGTGTTATGCAATTGCAACCAGTGAAGTATCTAAATGAGTCTAGAAATCACTAACAGCAAATATGCAAATTCTTCTTAAAGGGGAGGGACATGGAACTGATGGACAAGGAAGCTTAGACCGTAAGTAAATGAGCAAAACCTTGCAAAGAGGGCAGTGGAAGAATATGAACAATATCATTTGATAAAACAGTGAGAATTAGTGGAAAGAAAAAAATAAATTTGTAAAAATGTGTCACACCTCATTAAGTCAGATTATCAATATTAGAGAAACTGACAGTATTCCAATACCAGCTCTATCACTTACCGTCAGCAAGTCACGTTTCAGTGTCTTAGTTCCTCAGCTATAAAATGACAACGTTAGATTAGATTAGAGTTGTCAATTATGTGGTTAGCACTCAAGTTCAGCCCAAACAAGATTGAAATGTAATTGGTAAATATTTAGCATAATAAATAAAAATACAATAAAAATAATATTACATTTTAAAACTAAATCAATGTGCAATTTATAAGGATACAGATTAATGGTCCCCCTTTCTGTTTGAGTTTGATACCACTGGATTATGCTATCTCTAAAAACCCTTTCTCCCCCAACAAATATATGAATTTATGATGGCAAGAACATTTAAAGATGGAATGAGAAATAGGACAAAAAATAGATGAATGAGAGAATAAGTAGAATGATATCCAAAAGGTACCTCAAAGTTCTTCAAGTCTAACCCCCACATTTTACAGATAAAGAAACAGCTCCAGTGAGGTGAGATGATTATTCAGATTTATGTACTTAGGCTTTATCTGGGCCAGAATTCTAATGGAATTTTTCTTTCTTCCAAGTCCAGTGCTCTTTCCACCACACATTTCTTTAACATTGCTTTCTTCCATCTTCTCTGACTGTCAAATAAGTATATTAGAAATCTAATATCTCAGTTTCCAGGATGTTACATGAGGAAGTCAAAATGAAATGAAAGAAAATGATGATGAAAAGAGTAGTTGTTCCAGAACTTGTATACAAAATGGAAATCAGTGCTGGAAGTGACATCACTTTGAAAGCATTGCTAGATAACTTCTAAAGATGCCTGGAAAAGAAAAAGAGATAGAGCATTATGGGGAAAAGCATCCTGGATGATATTTATATAGAAAAAAATGGTAATTGAAGGGACATCAACTTTGGTCTGATAAATGTGTTCTATAGAAAATGTCTCCTGTAGAAGTTAGGATTTGAACTGAATTTTTAAGAAAGCGAAGACAAATAAGCAATGTAGATCAAGAGGGATGGCATTACAGGAATGGGAACCAATAATTGGAAAGGAAGAAAAGAAAGAAGGAAACATTTATTAAGCGTCTATTATTATTTATTATTAAGTATTTTCAATGTGCCAGACACAATATTAAGCACTGGGCATACAAATACAAACAAAAAGAAAGACAATCCCTACTCTCAAGGGATTTACATTCTATTGGGAGAAGACAACACATAAAAGGGATTTGATAAGTAGGAGATGGAGAGGAAGGTACAGCAGAGGAGAAAGACAAAAGAATCTTCCACAGGGTCATTGTTTTGAAGTCCAGAGAAAGACAGGAAAAGAATAAGAACAAAAGCAAAGGAAGGCTAGCCTTCATCCTTCCACAAAATGGAAACTTTGGGAAGCCTTCTTTATTGGGAAGAGTAGGGCAAAGGGTTTATGGAGGAATGTGTCACTAGTAGAATGCAGTTGTGGTAGGCTTTCCCAGAACAAAAAGGAGACATGGAAGAAATTGCAGGATGAGTCAGCAGTAGTGGGTTAGAGGGAGGCAGCTACATGTTTTCAAAGACCAGAAGAAGTCAGGAATAGAGCAGACCAGGAGGGGAATGAAAGCATGGAGATGGAAGATGGAGTGTCGTGTGTGAAAAACAGCAAGCAGTCTGGTATAGTTGGATCATAGAGTGTTTGAGGGAGTAAAGTGTAAAAAGACTAGAAAGGTAGGAAAGGATTACATTGTAGTAATGTTTTACATGCCTAACAAAGGAGTTGATATCTTAAGGAGTTGATATTTTATCTTGGAAGTATTAGGAGGCTTTCGGATTTTATTGAGTAGGGTAATGATATCGTCAGACATGTGCTTCAGAAAAACATACTTCGGTAGCTGGGTAGACAATGTATTGAAATCAAGAGGAGCTTGCGATAGGGAGACCAATGAGGAGGCTACTCTGATAGTCAAACAATTAATAATCATTAGAGAGTGAGCTAAGGTAGTACCTATGTGAGTAAAGAGAATGGAACTGTATATAAATTGCTGGGAAGGAAGAAAAATCAAGACTTAGCAACTTGCTTCATTTTTTTTCTTTGTATCCACAGTTGGGTGAGTGAGAGTAAGTTACACAGTGGTGACCTTTATAGCAACAGGAAGTTCAAAAGTCGGCAGCATTTTGAGGGAAGCATAATGTGCTTGGCTGATTATGTTATGTTTGAGATGTTTACCAGACATCCAGTATGTAATGTAGAAAATACTGTTGACTGTGCATGGTTAACACTTAGGAGAGAGACTGGGTGAAGACCTGTAGTTCTGGAAATCACATGAATAGAGATGACAGATCACTACAGAGCTGTGTACTTGCTTCATATAGGCTGCCATATTGATGATTACTTACGTTTAAGAAGCTGCATACAATAGAAAATCCAGAAAATGTGATAGGTAAAAACTAAGAGATATAAGACCTGAGGATTAAAGGGGTTGGGTATGGCTTTCAGTAAAGGACTGGATTTTAGGAAGCCAGGGGAGTCAATAGATGAAGTTGAGAAGGGACAGGATTCTAGGCAAGAAGGATAGTCATAGAAAACTCCTAGAACCAAGAGATGGAGTGTCTTATTCCTGAAACATCTAGGAGGCAGATCAATGTCACTGGAAAGAAAGAGTAAAGTCAGGGAGTAAGACGCAAGAAGACTAGAATGGTAGAAGGATCCAAGGGAATGAAGGGCTTTGAATTCCAAAAAGAGCATTTTGTATGTGATCTAGTAGGCAATGGGGACCCACTGGAGTTTATAGATTAGGCAAGTGACATGGTTCAACCTACACTTTAAGAAAATCACTTTAATGGCTGAATGGAGGATGGATTAGAGGGGTGAGAGATCATGTGACTAGAACAGGGATCAAAGCTAAACAGCTTGAATATTTCAGTACTACCTAGGTAATGCTAAAATACCTACAGGAAGTGGGGGCAGCTAGGTAGCACAGTGGATATAGCACTGGCCCTGAATGCAGAAGAACCTGAGTTCAAATCTGGCCTCAGACAGTTAACATTTACTAGTTATGTGACCCTGGGCAAGTCATTTAACCCCATTGCCTAGCCAAAAAAAAAAAAAAACAAAAACAACTTACAGGAAGGTCTCAATTGTTTATGGATAATTTGTGAGAGGACAGGGACCAAATTAGTACAAGGTGAGAAAGCACTGATGAGTTGTAAAGTATACAATTCAATGAAGTATTTGCATTGATTACAGCATTGTATATCCTAATAGAATGTAAGCATTTTGAGGGCAAGGATTGCATTATTTTTGTCTTTGTAACCTTAGTATCTAGCATAGTTCTTGGTATCTAACAGGAACTTAATAAATACATATTAATTGACTTATCGAAGTGTTACATGAATCATTATTTTGAAATTTAGCATCCCCTTAAAGTTGTTAATTTTATTTTAATAAAGAGTTTATAATGTTGTAATGTCAGAGAGGTTTTAATGTACAAAATACTGGACTTAGGGCCAGGAATATATGAATTAAAATCCCACCTCAAATATTTCCTAGCTGTGTGACCTTGGACAAGTCATTTAACCTCTCTACGCCTCAATTTTCTCTACTGTAAAGTGAGGAGGTTGGACTCAGTGGCCTCTGACTTCCATTTCTATGATCTTATGAGTTCTATTATAAATATATTTGGAAATATATGTCTAACTAATGTAAATATGTATTTTAATGTGGAAAGAAAAATAAAGCTGATTTTTAGGGAAACATCATATTTATGAACTTAAATGTTTGGATGAAATGGTTATGACTGAGACATATAGCAAAACATTTAACAAACTTTAATAAGGAGTAAATAGAGTTTTTAGTGTTGAACTAGCAAGAGAAGAGAGACCTCCCTAAAAACACTGATGTGGCTGCATGCAGAATCTGACAACTAACTGAAATTTAAAAAAAAAGACATGTATACACAGTGGAATCAAGGACAAATAACATGGGATGAATACAAAAGAGCCACAGACTTTTATAATAGTGTCGGGAGCACTAAAGCCTTAAATGAATTAGGCCTGACAATGAATACTAAGGACAACAAAAATATTTTCAGTGAGTTTTTTGTTTTTGTTTTTCACTGTTGAATGTAATAGGAATATCATACAAGAGATAAGACAGTTTCTCAAGGGGGATGGAATGATGATGATAATAGATGACAATGAATGTGCTGCATTACTCAATTCATTTTCTTACACTTTGTCTTCCATGGAGAGATAGAACACAAATGGCCTGCAATTTGTAATAACCCCGAGCCATAGTAAGTAAACATCCTACAGAATTACTCGTCTATGATTTTTGAAAGATCACATAGGAAGGGAGGAGAAACACAAAATTGGAGGGAGCAAATGCTATGATTTTCAAAAAGAAAAGGGCCAAAGAGATCATAAAAGTGGGAAAGGGACCCACATGTAGAAAAATATTTATAGCAGCTCTTTTTGTAGTGCCAAAGAATTGGAAATTAAGGGGATGTTTATCAATTGGGAAGTGGATCAACAAGTGGTAGTATATGAAGGTGATAGATTAATATTGTGTTATAAGAAATGATGAGCAGGTGGACTTCAGAGAAACCTGGAATGAAATGATGTTGAGTGAAATGAGCAGAACATTGTACACAGTAATGGTCACACTATGTGATGACTGACTTTGATAGACTTAGCTCTTCTTAGCAATGCAAAGATATAAGACAACTCCAAAAGACTCCCTATGGAAAATGCTATCCACATCCAGAGAAAGAATTTTGGAGTCTGAATGCAGATAGAAGCATACTGTGTGCTCTCCTTTTTTGGTGTTGCTGTTGCTGCTTTTTTTTGTTTCCTCTTTCTCATGGTTCCTCCCATTGGTTGTAATTCTTCTTTACATCATGACTGCTGTGAAAATATGTTTAATATGAATGTGTAAGTAGAGCCTATATCAGATTGTATGCCACCTTGGGGAAGGGGGAAGAGAAGGAGGGGAGGAAAATTTAAAATGCGAAATCTGGTGGAAATGAATGTTGAAAACTAAAAATAAATTAATTAATTATTAAAAAAAGAAAAGGAAAAGGACAGGGTGTTCATGATTTAGATAGGCCAAGCAGCTTATCTTTTATTTGACACAAAATTCTAAAACACATGAAAGTGATAATCTGTGAGTAATTACAAATTTTAAAAAATGATAAAAACATAGGTTCATTGTGAAGTTACTGTCAGAATTAAAAAAAATGCAACTTTTTTTCCTCTCAAACAGGGTAACTATGTAATAAACAAAGACAGCCTAGATTTCATCAGAATATTTGGTGAAGTTCTTATTTTAAACAAGATGGAAAGATGTGCTCTAGATTAGATCTAGATTAGATGCCTTAGTGACTTCAGGGATGGTTCAATGCCCGGACCCAAAGAAGAGGCACTGATAGTTCACTCTCAACTTAAAGGTTGTCTCTAGTGCCACCCACCCCCAAGATCTCTCCTGAAACTTTTTGTGCTGTTCAACATTTTCTAATAACTTGGATGGAGCCAAAGGAAATACGTTTATCAAAATTTTAGGTAACATGAGGCTAGGAGGGAAAGCTAACACTTTAGATAAAGACCTCACCACGCTGTAACAATGAGAGAAAAAAATAGTAGGATGGAATTTAATTGTGTTAAATATAAAATTTGGTTCAAAAATAACAACTTCACCTCTACAGGATAGAAAGAGGAATGGCAAGATAATGGTTCCCACAAAAACAATTCAAGCTACCAAAAAAATATAATCCTTCCTTAAGCTATGTATGAAAGAGTAGTGTCCAGAGTGAGGGAGATACAAGTTTGCAAAATGGAGGAGAGATATAAGAAAGTAGCTGGAGGGATTGGTATGATCAGATGAAGGTTTTTAAGTATGTATGTATGCATATGTATGTATATGTACACTTGCGTGTATATATACATGTATGTATATGTATATATGTGTATATGTATATGTGTGTATATACATCTGCTCATGTTTTAAGGAACATGGAATGATAGTGTGCATAAGGAGAGGTTGAAAACTTGGAAAATAAATGGTAGGTAGATTTCCTAGAACTCATGGGAAAACTCAAAGGCACAAGTAGAAGGATTGCATTCAGCAAGGAAAAGGACACCTCTTCTGAGAAAGTGGTGTATGATGTTTAGGTTATTGAGACAGTGGAATTAAAGAGGTGAGTGAGGTCTATTGTTGATATTTTTTTCAGTGAAATATGAGTCAAAGCTTCAAAGAGGGAGCAGTAAAGGATAGTAAGCACTATGAGGAGAGAAGAGATGTTTCAAAATAGCTGTCATGGAAAATATGAAAGTAAATCATAGAAAAACAGTTTGTCACACAACAGTAAAAGACTACTGAAGTTTAGGTAATTTAAATTTGTAATGGATCCAGTAATTATGATTGTGTGACTTTCTCTCGCAGACAGTAAAAGTATGGAAGCAGAAGCAGAAAAGGCAGAAGGTGGGAGTAATCCATGATTTGGTTTTGGAAAGGAAGAATATCACTGGATCAGAGTGTGGGGGAGAGGAAAATAATTCAAAGGTGAAGACTGTGAAATCGGAAGGTAGTTAACTAGACCAGATCAAGATTTTGAAGACAGAAAAATGAATCCAGTAAAGGAGTGGTGACCCTGGAAAAAAGGGAAAGGAAGAGTAACCAGAGATTGTTATGAGGAGACAGAATGGGGGTAAAGTACATGGGAGAAAAGAGATGGGGGGAAGGACATGGTAAAGGAGATTGTGGTTAAATAGAATATTTCAGAGGAATGAGTTATGTAAATGGGAAGACAAATGAATAATGATTAGATCAACCGACATGAATGTAATTAAGATGAGCTAAAAATGATGAACTGAAGATTTTGCTGAGTTGGAGAGCAAGGGTATTTGAGGGAACATGAAAGACAAAATGGAAGGTCATCAGGAAAGATCTATCACACCTGGGCAAGAGTGGAGCACAGTCCAGGGCAGGTTGTGCCAGCATAGACTTTGCCCCAGCAAACTAGGAGCAGTCTTTGGGAGTCACTGAATCAGCAGTGTCAGAAGCTGCTTACAGAGCTTCCAGCCCACAGATAATAAGGGGGTTGAACAGCTGGTTAGAAGTGGATTACAGGGGTCTCATTGCTAGTACTGAGTGAAGATCTATTGCTTTGTCCATACTCAAATAGGGGTTGCAGTTCTGGGTGGCAGTCCCAGGGTGAGGAAGATCACTAGAACACCAGAGCTTGTGCTCCTAATCACAGTTCCAGTGCAGAAAATAGTGCTTGTGATCACTTACAGATGAGAGCACAGGCCAGGAGAGTAGTGAGCACAATTCTCCATAAGTCATACTACTTTGGAATAACTGAAAACTTACAGGTTCCTAGAAGTGTCAATGTAAACAGCTACACAAAACTGCTAAAGCTTGGGACAGAGTGCCCTCCACCCTGGAAGCAGAGCCCTACTTTAGTAAAAGCTTAAAAGTCAACTAATAGGCTGGGAAAATGAGCAAGCAGCAGAGAAAAATTCTGACCATAGAAAGTTAATATGGTGATAGGGAAGATCAAAATACACTCAGAAGAATATAACAAAGTCAAAGCTCCTACATCCAAAGCCTCCAAGAAAAATATGAATTGGTCTCAGGCCATGAAAGAACTCAAAAATCATTTTGAACATCAAGTAAGAAAGGCAGAAAAAAATGGGTGGAGAAATGAGAATGATGGAAGAAAATCTTGAAAAATGAGTCAACAGCTTGACAAAGGAGACACAAAAAGTACTGAAGAAAATAGCACTTTAAAAAACAGAGTAGGCCAAATTGTAAAAGACATCCAAAAAGCCAATGAGGAGAAGAATAACTTAAAAACCAGAATTGGCCGAATGGAAAAGAAGGTACAAAAGCTCACTGGAGAAAATAATTCTTTAAAAATTAGAATGGAACAAATGGAAACTAGTGACTTTATGAGAAATCAAGAAACAATAAAAAATTAAAAAAAATAGAAGACAATGTGAAATATCACATTGGAAAAATAACTGACCTGGAAAATTGATCCAGGAGAGAGATAATTTAAAAATTATTTTACTACTTGAAAGCCACGATCAAAAAAAAGACCCTAGACATCGTCTTTTAAGAAATTATCAGGGCAGCTAGGTGGCACAGCGGCTAGAGAACCAGCTCTGAAGTCAGGAGGACCTGAGTTCAAATTTGGCCTCAGACCAAACACTTGACACTTATTAGCTATGTGACCCTGGGCAAGTCACTTAGCCCTAATTACCTAAAAAAAAAGCCAACAACAACAACAAAAAAGAAATTATCAAGGAAAACTGCTCTGATATTATAAAAACAGAGTATAAAATAGAAATAGAAAGAAACCACAAAAAAGATCCCAAAATGAAAACTATCAGAACTATTATAGCCAAATTCTAGAGTCCCTAGTTCAAGGAGAAACTATTGCAAGCAGCCAGAAAGACACAATTCAAGTATGGTGGAACCACAGTTAGGATAACCCAAAATTTAGCAGCTTTTGCATTAAAGGAATGGAGTCCTTGGAATCTGATATTCTGGAGGGAAAAGGAGTTGGGATTACAATCAAGAATCACCTACCCAGCAAAACTGAGTATAATCCTTCAGTGTAAAAATAAAGACCTGAGCTAAATAGAAAATTTGGCTTTCAAATACAAGACTCAAGAGAAGCATAAAAAGGTAAACAGGAAAGGGAAATCATGGGGCAGCTGGGTGGCGCAGTAGATAGAGCACCGGCCTTGGATTCCGGAGGACCTGAGTTCAAATCCGGCCTCAGACACATAACATTTCCTAGCTGTGTGACCCTGGGCAAGTCACTTAACCCCATTGCCTAGCCAAAAACAAAAAAAAAGGGGGAAATCATAAGGGCATTAATAAACTATTTACATTTCTACATGGAAGATGATGCTTGTAACTTATAAGAACTCCCTCATTACTGGGGCTGTTAGAATTAGTACATATAGACATTATAAGAACTCCCTCATTACTGGGGCTGTTAGAATTAGTACATATAGACAAAGAGCACAGGTATGATTTGAATATGAAGGAATGATATCTGAAGAACAATGAGGTGAAATAGGAATATAATGGGAGAAAGGGAAAGGGAGAGGTAGAATGGGGTAAATCATCTCACATAAAAGTGGCAAGAAAAACTTTCATAGTTGAGGGGAAGATGGGAGAGATGAGGTGAGATAAGTAAGTGTACCCTACTCTCATCAGAATTGGCTCAATGAAGGCATAACATACACATAAGGGTCTAGAAATCTCTCTTACCCTATAGGAAAGTAGGAGGGGAAGGGAATTAGAAAGGGAAGGGGAAGTGATAGAAGGTAGGACAGATTGGGGAAGGGGATAGTGAAAAAAAACACTTTTTAGAGGGGACAGACTGAAATGAGAGAGAGAATAGAATAAACTGGGGTGGGGCAAATAGAATGAAGAGAAATACAGTTACCAATAGAAACTATGAAAAAAAAATTAAAGCAAATTTCTCTGATAAGGGCCTCATTTCTCCATCATGAGTCTTCTGGAATTATCTTGGGATGTTGTATTGTTGAGAAGAGCTAAGTTTTTATCATAGTTAATCATCATATGATGTTATTATTACTGTGTATAATGTCCTCCTGTTTCTGCTCACTTTAGTCAGCATCAGTTCATTTAAATCTTTTCATGTTTTTCTGAAATCCATCTGCTCATCAGGAAATGAAGAAAGGCCTCATTTCTCAAAAAATATAGAGAACTGAATCAAATTTATAAAAATAAGAGGTATTCCTCAGTTGATAAATGATCAAAAGATATGAGCAGTTTACAGATGAAGTAATCAAAGCTATCTATAACCATATGAAAAAAAATGCTCTAGCACTTCTTTGGAGAATTTTTTTGATTGGAGAAATGCAAATTAAAATAATTCTGAGGCACTACCTCATATTTATTAGATTGGGTAAGAGGACAGAAAAAGAAAATGCCAATGTTGGAGGGGACATGGGAAAATGAAATATTAACTCATTGTTAGTGGAATTGTGAACCAATTCAACCATTCTATAGAACAATTTGGAACTAGGTCCAAAGGTCTGTAAAACCCTGCCTATCCTTTGACCTAGCAATACCACTACTAGATCTGTATCCAAAAAGAGGTTAAAAATAAACAAAAAAAAAAGAAAAGAAAAGGACCTATGTTTACAGAAATATTCATAGCAACTCTTTTCTGGGGGCAAAGAATTGGAAATTGAGGGATGTATCAATTGTGAAATGGATGAACAAATTGTTGTATGTGATTGTGAGGGAATACTATTGTTCTATAAGAAATAATGAGCAGACTGCTCTCAGAAAAACCTTGAAAGATGTACATGAGTTGATGCAAAGTGAAATGTACTCTGTATAAAGTAATAGCAACATTGTAAGATGATCAGCTGTGAAAGGCTATTCTTAGAAATATAATGATTTAAGACAATTCTGAAGGAGTTATGATGGAAAATGCTATCCATCCCCAGAGAAAGAACTGAAGGTGTGTGTATACAGATCACAACATAACTGTTCTGTATATATTTTGTATGACTACACATGTATAACCTATATCCATTGTTTGCCTTCTCAATAGGGGGAGGGTGAAAAGGGAGAGAGAGAATTTGGAATTCAACATTTTAAAAACAAATGTTAAAAACTGTTTTTATACATAATTGGGGGAAAAGAAAATAATAAATAAATAGATAGGTAAATAAATAAAAAGAACTGCCCAGGGTAGTGAGAAATTAATTAAATTGCTAGGGCTGAATAACTAATATGTGTCAAAAGATTGTATAGGAACTCAATCCTTCCTGACATTAAGACCAACATTCTATACACTATGTTATTCTCTCTCCCTTTAAGAAAGACCTCATTTCAATCCTGCTTTTTATAATCAAGTACCAGCTCTGTGAGCCTGGTAATTTTATTTTTTTAACTTCTCAGCCTTCCATGTAATTCCTTAGGAGTCTTTACTAGGTTATCACCAAGTTGTCTTCTGCCTTGGTAGAGGGGTTCCCATACAGGAAGTCTTTTGTGCTAATGAAACTATGCGTCTTTACCATATTTCCCATTTGCTGTTGAAAGAAATTAGCCAAGAATACACACAGACTTTATTACAAGTTTGAAAAGCCAGAATAGCAGGCAGGACATTAGGTCTATCTTTCTCAATTACATTTTTTTTTCCAGCACACTTATCATTTATGCCCTTTGTATATCTCACTTCAAATCCTTCACACTTATCATATCCCTGCCCTCGAAAGTCTTATTAGGAAAAAAAGAAATGAAAGCCACCAATACATATGAGTTTATTTTTTTTAAGTCTTTCAGTCCTATTTTTGCTCTTGGTTGCCGCCTGCCTTCCCTTTCATTTCTAAACCATCTGCATCCATCCCGCTGGCAGAGTACACAGTGGGAGTTTGACTTTAAAAGCTTCATTTTACACTGTAGTGTTAACACTACAATGCTGACCACGCATTTTTAAAAAGGTCTTAAAATTGAACTGTCCAAAGAGGCTGAATCCAAAATATTAAGACATTGATGTTCTTGTTTTATTTCCTTCTGAAGTATTCTATATTGATGGAAGATCTTGGGAACTTTTATTAGAAAGAGCAACTTTTATTAGAAAACACAGAAATTTTATACCTGTATAATATATTACTAAAGCATTATAATAGCTACTACTTCCATAGGCTACAGTAAAGGCAAGCTCAGACTAATAGATACATTTTGTCTGCCTACAAATAATATTTTAAATCTTACCTATGAAAATTATTTTAATGTCCACCAAATAGACTCCATTCATTCATTCATTCATTCATTGTTTTATTCAACAAACATTTGACAACCAAGTATGGGAAGAGCATGGTTCTGATGCTTAGGAATTACAAAACTTAGATAAGCACAGTGCCTTCCAGAGTCATAGTTAGAATGAGTCAATCATATGTAGTGCAATGTTGCCAAAATTCTGAGGGCATTAACAGCACATGTAGTCCTTCAATAGCATATATTGTCTTTGAATTAGCAAGAATATTCACTACAGTGTCACAGCTTCTGGCATCCTTGAGTCTTTGTCCATTAGGGTAGTATCTTGGGGGACATATCCTTGGGTATCACTCCCCTACAACTGAACTTCTCTAAAAAAAAGTTGATTATAACTATTAAGATAAATAATAATCACAATTTTTCATGATAAGTGACTTAGAGAAATGCAAAATGAAGTACCACATGAGGTCAAGTATTAAGTTTCCTTGCAAAACTTAAAGAACGTATCACTATCAGTTGTTATTATTATCTTTAATGATAATCATTTACTGGGCCTGCTGGAAGAGGCAACATAAGTTTGGCTTTAAAGCAAGGGAGGTAATTGCTGGATGAGAATGTCGATAAAAATTCTAGGCTTTCGTGACAGCACAAATACAAGAATAGACATATGGTGGTGGGAGCACATGACTTGTTAAGGCAGCAAGCTATGTGGTGAAGCATACAGCGAAATGAGTTCAAATCCAGTCTCAGATATTTACTAGCTGAGTGATGCAGGGCAAGTTGCTCAACCTGTGTCTTTGTTTCCTCATCTGTAAAATGAGGATAATAATAGAATCTACCTCCTAGGGTTGTCATGAGATTCAAATGAGACATTTACACTACTTTTCAAATATTAAACCATCATAAAATTATTATTACTAATTATTATTATATCAGATTAATTTCCAGTGATATTGAAGAGCAGTGGTTTGAGATAAAACTTGAATGGCTAGGTGGAGCCAGAAAGTATAAGGCATTGAATGCCATTCAAAGTGCATTAGCAATAAGTAATACCATCTGAGACAGACAACATATCTCATTTACCCTCGTCACTCTCTCTGCACAGTGATCTGAAAATAAGAAGCGTTGAATGAAAATATATCTAACTGAATTGAATTGAAACATTAATGATATCTCTCCAATACTTTCTTAACTTCATTATTTAACTTTTAGATATGACTTTGATTTTGACAACTTAGGTGTCTTGCCCAAGGTCATATATAACTTGTCAGTGTGAGAGGTGGGATTTAAACCCAGGTCCTCCTGATCACAAGTCCAGCTTTCCTTCAGTGCACTATGACATGTTGCCCTTCATTTATCATTCACATTGAACAGAAGAAATGCTTTTAGAAGAAGACAAATAAGTGCTGGGTCACAATTGAAAACACCAAAACTACATTTGTCAAATGAGAACATGTAAAATACCTGGGGCAAAGCTGGATACATGCAAATATGTATCTGAAATTAGTCCCTATTGTATCATGAGGAGTAGATATTCTTGCTTAATAGGGATGGAAAAAGAAAAGCTTACACATATTGTTTATAATAATTCCCATCTGTAAGGAAAAAAAAGGAACAACAACAACAAAATAGGGAGAAACAATCTCTGCCAGTAATCATGATGCCCCTGACACAGCATTCACACTCTATACTGGATTGATGTGGTCATCTATGTTAATCCCCAAACAGGCATCCTTCCCCATAGTTAATCCTTTCTGCAGGTCAGATTTCACTATGGTAATTGTTAAGCCATCTTACAACACGTTCTGGCAGTCAGATACCAATTGGCTGGAACTTGTTTTGGCAAACTATTAACCACAACACTTTTTTTCATCTAATCAGGTTCTATTTGCATGATTTCATTGACAGTAAAAACTACGGGCAAAATTTCATTAGAATTAAGTTATACACTTCAACCCTACAGAGAAAAGTAAAATAGAAAACTAGAACATTCCCCCAGAAATTTATTTGGACAGATAATGAAGGAGAACTTCATATCTAGTTAAAACTGCAGGAGTGTGTAATTAAGCAAGCTTTTTTTTTTTTTAATCTTTGCAATTCTCTGGCCAATGGCTCTTTTAATTATTTAGTTAATGGACCTGCTTATGCCAAAATAGCTAACCTACTCTGAGATTAGCAGACAAATTTTCAAAAGTATCCCCTAATTCTATACTCTAACACCCCAAATGAGCTACTCATTTATCCAACTTTTGCATTTCTAAGTTTAAATTTCAGTTTTGTTCATACAGTTGGTTACACACAATTGTATTGATTTTGGAAACAGTTAAAACCTGGACAAATACAGTTGTTCCTTTCCAATAAATTCTTTTCATTTATAGCTCACATGTTGTGTGAGGTTAGTAGATTAGTTTATGTTTCTAGCTATAAAAGCTAGGGGGTACAAGGTGTAATCTTAACTGGAAGATCTTATCAATAGGTTGTGTAACAGTACCTTCAACAAATTCATTGAAAATGAGAAGACATGGAAGGACTCAGTTAACCACCTACCTGTTCATCACTTCTGTCACAGAGAAGAAAAGAAAAAGTCTTATATTGTGTTATCTTCCAAGGTCTTATTTTGTATGTAGCTTTTCTATGTTTAAGGGGCTGTTTGGGGTTACCAGACACTTACATTTATGACTTAAGCCCCATCAAGTGTATTTTCTGTCAGACTAATTTAATAACATGAAATCATTAATAAAATCCATTTAATTGAAACAGTGTAGCAAAGGAAATCAAGAACATTGAAATAAACAGCTGCACTCCACTATCCACAGATCTATGGTGGGAGTTGAAATCTTTGTTGCTGAATGACCACTGCGTCTTCACAAGACGGTAGGACAACATGGAAGCAATATAAAATTAAAGCCGTCATAGTTGGGTGTTGGCATAGCAAACAGGATCACTTCAGAAAAAGTTTTCTTCCTTCCTCTCCTTTTTCCCTAACTCCTCCATCCCAAGTGTGTTCTTTGTTGCTTTTCCTATATTTCTTTCAAAATAAAGAGCACTACAGAGGACATAGTTCCCAAAAGATAGAATGGGGGTAGCTATAACCCTTATAAATAAATAGGACAATCTATAGGATGACCCAAAGCCCTATCATCCTCAAAATAGGCCCTAGTCCTATAGCCTAGTCTGTAATATCAGTCTGTAATTTATCGCTATCATTGTAACTTCTTTGTCTTAAGTAGATTAATAAGGTTGTCTCCAGAAATCCCTTATTCAAGTCATCATTATTTATTATCAACAGCATTTATTAAACACTTATTTTGTATTAGACACTGTGCTAAAAGCTGGGAATGCATGTGTACAAAGAAAGGAAGGTAGACCCCTTCTCACAGGGAGCTTAAATTTTACTGGGAAAAGACATATAAAAGGAAGCTGAAAATAAAGGAGAGGGAGTTGGGGAAAGATACCCATATAGGGGAATGTGGAGAAAATCTGGCAATTTGACAGTAGGCCTATAGAGTAATGAAGGCATGGCTCGCCTGGTCACCTTTCTCAAAATGGAGGGCCTGGGGGGAGCCAATTAATCATGGGAAGGGGCCACAGGGCAGAGTGTACTTCCAAGTATCAGAAAGCCAAGGGAGATGGGAACTTCCAGGATGAGATAGCTATAGGGGCAGATAGAAATCCCAAGGTGATAAGGCTGCTGTGATATGGTAGGAAAAAACAAAAACAAAAACAAAAACAAAAAATCTATAGAGTCAGGAATGGAGCCTAGAGAGGAATTAGGTTTGCATAGTTTACATAGATATGCATATTTGAACAATTAGCATATTGTTTAAATGCATATCTTACCTTGGGAAAGAGATAGTTTCTCTTATTTGCTTGAAATACTTTGTCAGTTGATCATTTTGAGAACATGAGATGTAGCACTGATAGATCTCAAAGGAGGCTTAGTAGAAGACAGAAGCATCTTATCGTTAACAATTGGATGACAACAAGGTGGTATAAGAGCTGAGAACAGTATGAGGTATGTCCGTGGGAGCCTGGAATTTGGATTTTCAGAGCTATGAAGAATCTCCCATTGTACTATGACAGTACAGGTATACCCTTGAAGTTAGAAGAGGAGCCTCTTCTAACTCTGCAGGTTTTCCTAGGACTCATTTTAAATCAGAAACATATCTAGGGCAGAGCGACCAGAATTTTGCTTCAAGGTACCAGAATCTAGATTACATAGTACTTCAGCAATGGAAATAAGTGAGCTTCGTACCTACTTAGCATGAATTAGTAGTAAAAACAGGAAGCTACCAGTGGTACTTGTGAACAACTATAGTTTAGTCACTGCTTCCCCTCCAGTACAAGTGAAGTAATTTTAGTTACTTTTGTGTTATTTTCATATTAAAATTACAAACTTGGTTTCAGGGACCACTTTATGTTATATGTCCTTGAAGCCAAAATTATTTTAATTTGAAGTCTGTCTTGAATTAGGATAAAATGAAAAATTTCAACTAATCTTTTAGACATTTTCAGTGAAGACCAAACATTCAGATAATTGGTTAGTTTTAGTGCTATTGTTACATTTTAGCTGGATGTCTTAGTGTCCTATGAACACAGCCCTTCCCCTTTGTAACATGTGTCCTGTTGAAATCAATTTACATTAATTATGAAATACAGCTATTTCCTTATTAGACACTATATCCAGCAACATTAAAGAGCATTATAACTTTCATTCAACCCTGGGAGTAAAAGGAAATGTGCATCAAGCACTCCTGCCCTCAAGGGAACTATTGGAATAGATAGCTATTTGTTTTTCTATTTCTGCTTATCAGTGCACTGGTTGTGAAGTGACAGACTGGAAGACAAAGACACAGTATTTTCCTGATGATTCTTCTTTTTCCTAGTTCTCTTCAAATTATCCACCTTACTTCTTTCATTCATAGCAAACCCAGAGAGATTTTCCATTCTCATTAAAACAGTGTTCACTACTTAAAATATACCTAATAGAAAAGTGAATAATAGAATTTAGAATGCTTACTGCTAACATTACTCAGAGAGCAAAAATACGGCAGTAATAACTGGTTTCTTTATCACAAGAAGTTAAATTGTATAATTAAATTAATTTCTTTGTACAGACTGAGAATATCTCCCAGATTTTTTCCGCCTCTCTGGACTATGTTACAGAAGCACAATTTAGAAAGAGTTTTCATATCATGGAAAACCATGATTTCAGGGTATTTCGTGCTTATCCAACCATATCTGGAAAATTTTACCTCTTTGAAGGTGCCAAGTTTTAAGAGAGACATTGACAAATTTAATCATATCAAAAGTAATCAAACAGAATGGTGAAACATTTGGTAATTATAACCAATGAGAGAGTTTGTTGAAGGAAAAAAAATGTATATATATATGTATATATATATATACATACATATATATATATATATATAAGTATATATATACATACATATATGTATATATGTATGTATATATATATATGTATGTATATATATATATATACATATATATATATATATATATATATATATATATATATATATATATAGCCCATAGAGGAGAACATTAAAAGGGAGATATGCTTGTGGTATTCACATACTTGAAGAACTGTCATGTAGAAGAGGGTGTAGGCTTGTGTTATTGTTTCCCCTCACCCCAAGAGGCTAAACTAGAATGATGGACTCAGACACTAATTAGCTACATGATATTAAGAAAGTCTTTTATACCTCTCTGGGCCTCATTTTCCCCTCTAAATTGTGGAAGTGAGAACAGATGATTTCTTAGATCCCTTAAAGCAGTGGCATTCAACTAAGTCACAAAGGGGAAGATTTTGGCTCAACCTAGGGAAGAACTTTCTAGTTCATTTCAACTCCACATATAGTTATTAATACCTATTGTATTTTAAGAACTATGATTATATATACACTTATATATACATACACATGTATGTGTATATCTCCTTACTTTTCCCTTCACTACTATATACCAAGAGAGAAATTTATGTAAATTTTGGTATCTTCTCTTATTTCTTTACAGTTTCTATTAAAGAAATGACAAATTCCAACTTGAATATAGTATATAATAATACCTGAGAAGTTTGTTAGGAAGTTATATAATAAAGTTATATGTGAGGTCTGAGGGTATGGAGGAGTCATTACCAATGATTAGGAGAGAAAGGAGACATTTCAATAGGAAAAGAATCAATGATATATCTGTCAGAAGCTATATATGTGGATATACCTATATCTATGTCTACATAGATCTATAGATATCTAGATCTAGATAAAATAAATATAGATACAGCTATTCTGCACATAGAGACAAAGATGAACCAAGACTTTGAGCCAGAATTATTCAGGGACCTAAGGGTAGTCTAGTTTGGTCAAAGTATATAAATAATTCTTGATTTGGTGTCAAGAATACAGAAAGATTGTGCCTCCAATAGGTGCTATGTGACAATGGGTAAGTAGCTTGACTTCTTAGAACTTCCCCTAACTCCTAACCAAAGATATTCTAAGAGTATAAATTACAGATAAGTTGCCAATCTGTGTCAGTTGAGAGTGTTCTCATACCAAGAATTCCCTATACCAGTGAAATCACCAATCTAGATTTCCATATCACTGCCACTGAATATATCAAAAGAGAACAATGGAATTCACAGCCATGTATACACTTGTGTACTAGGAATCATACAGCCTTACTAGGAAATGATATAGTAAACCCAATTTATAATATAAGATGATAAGGAATTATATGAAAACTTGGAGATGTGTCACTGATTATGGGTCATATCCAGATTGGTAAAGCATTCTTCATACCAAATTTAGGATATTAGAAGAAAAAAAAACACAGTTTTTAAAAACATAATATTTAACATGAATAAAAATTCGATAGCTCCTAACTATAGCTCAGGTCTCAAATCTTGATTTCAAATCTAAGATCTCAGGTCAGTGGAAAGAATATTTGATTTGAAGGCAGAGAACCTAGTCAAATCCTAGCTCTATTATGTATTACAGTGTGATCTTGAGAAATTCAATTTATATCTCAATTTCTTCCTGTGTAAAATGAGGGTTCTGGGCAAGATGAATTCTGAAACCCCTTTCAGATCTAAATCTAGGATGCTATAACAATGGAAAATATACTCGTTACTCAATCTCCAAGCCTAGTCAGTATGTGTATCAAATGTCCAATTCTACATTTGACTTTCTGTCTTGTTTACTTTACATCTGAACCTATTAAGGATAAGGACCAGGCCTGTGTTTTAATTTTTGATGGTAAGACTCTTTGCTACATTCTCCTAATGCAGGTCTGTACCTTCTTTGAAAGTTAGAGATTTTAGGGGCAGCTAGGTGGCGCAGTGGATAGAGTACCTGAGTTCAAATCTGGCCTCAGTCTAAACACTTGACACTTACTAGCTGTGTGACCCTGGGCAAGTCATTTAACCCTAATTGCCTAAAAATTTAAAAAAAAAATTTTAAAAAAAAAGAAAGAGATTTTAGGCTCAGATTCTTACAATCTAGCCAATAGCTTACTAATATTCTGACTCCTTCAAAGTCTGCCCAATATTGATGGATGTTCTAATAAACCTTGTCTTTGGCAGAAAGAAGGCTTTTTAATTCTTTTGGACAGGACCCGTCTGTTGTGATTTTGGGGTACCAGGACCCATAAATTTCAATATTTTGATGGCTCATATGGGAAACTGTCTAACTCCAAGTTCTTCTCCAACCAAGACTGGAAGGTACGTAAGCCTCCCTCGCCCTTTCTTGCTCTGCAGTTGGGGTAGCTTTCCAAGCACCAAAGCTTGGAGGTGCTTTTCTGGCAGACAGTTATGAGGCTGTCTTGCACTTGGCTTGGTGCTCTCAAGCTCTTGGTCCACTGGTTTGGTTTGAGGCCATGGACCTGGGTACACCATCCTCAGCATAGAGGACAAGGATGGACACCCTACCTAGAAGTGTATGCCCAATTCTGTCAATTGTCTCAGTGCTAGGGAATTGTGGAAAACTGCAGTTGCTTTTTGGTTACCTGAGGCTTACTTACTCCCTTCCCTCTACACCCCTGAATCCTCCTTCATGGAGGTTACAGGAAAAGTTAGAACAGCTAAAAATATCTTGGCAGATTCTGGAGGTTTTGTGATTGATCATTAAGGTGTTTTGAAACACCTCTGTACAACCTGGTCACCCCCTTCCCTTGAGTGAAGAGGGCATCTGTTAACCCTTCTCACAGGAGAAGAGAGTTTCACCCTTTCCCCCTCACCTTTAATTTTGCCCTCCCCCACCTGTGGAAAGAAAGGAGCAGGAGGGGCAGCAGCTATAGTGTGGACCCTACTGGCAATTGCCTTGGGTAACCTTTGCCTGGAAGCATCACCCAGGTTCAGCACATTCTTCTCAAGGCAAAGAAGCTGGCCTCCAAAGTTGAACTTTGGTAAGCAAGCTCTTTTAAAGTTGGAGTTTTAACTGTTAATGATGAGATGTTAATTCTCTGTGTTAAATAATTTGGAAATGCATTTAGCAAAACTAGAGGCAGCTAGTATCTTATTGGATAGAGTGATGAATCAGAAATCTGGAGTTCAAATCCAGCTTCAGACTTTGCCAGCTGCAGTACCCTGGGAAAGTCACTTAATTTCTGACTGCCTTAATTTCCTTGACTATAAAATGGGGCTAATAATGGCATCAGCTTATTGGTATTGTGAGGATCCAACGAGTTAATATTTGTAGCATTTAACTGAGTATTTGGCACATGGTAGTCACTTTATAAATATTGGTTGCCTTCCTTCCTTCTTTCTATTGATGGAAAACAACTTATATTTAAATAAATAATTAGAGAATATATACAATTTAAATGCATAGTAATTTGGGTATGACAGAATGAACAAAGACCTCTTAAAGGAAGCTTCACTTGAGCTGAACTTTGGAGGAAGATAGGAGCTCTAAGAGGTAGAGATGAAGAGGGAGAGTGTTGTATAAAAATGCTTGAATAAAAGCATGAAAATGGAAAAAATTGAATATTGTTTATGGGTTACACTAAGTAGACCTATTTGTCTAGAACCTAGAGTGAAAGGAAGTGTTATGAAATCAAACTGGAAAGATTGGTTGGATCCAGATTTTAAAGGATAATAAATTCAAAGTTTGCATTTTATTCAAAAGGAAATGGGATGCCCCTGACACATCTTGAGAAAGGGCATTATATGAACAGACCTTGACTCTAAGAGTACCATTTTGGTAGCTGTGTGGAAGATAGACAGGAGGGGCCAGTGAGGAGGCTTTTCCATTAATGCCCACAGGAAATAATTCGGCCCTGAATTAATATAGCTGTATTGTGATTTTGAGCGAAAAGGACCTATGAGAAACCTGTTGTTTTAATGTAATCAAAAAAGGTTGGAAGCTAGTTGGATACAACACAGGATGAATCAGTGATGAGTCCAACATAAATTCTAGGTAGTAAACTTGAGTGATCGGAAGAATGGTGGTTACCTCAACAGATATAGGGAAATTTGGAAAAGATATAGATTTGGGGAGAGTGAAATTATATGCTTTTAACATTTGTCTATGGACACTGAAATGGATATCCCCACTAAACAGGTTAAAATGTTGAAATACTGCTTAATAGAGAGATGACAGTGATATATGTAGAATTGGGAGTCATCTGCATAGAGATACTATTTGAACTCATGGAAACTGAGTTCACTGACAAAGCATAAAGATAGAAAAGGAGAATACTGTAAGATACTTCATTGCTTTGGGGTGGGGTTCATGCATGATGATTCAGCAAAGGAGATTGAGAAGGATCAGTTATACAAATAGGAAAAAAAAATCATAGATGGTATGCTTATCCAATTTGCAATGATACAAAGCAGTAATAGGTAACAAAGAATTACTGTAAATATTCCAACAGAATTGAAAGACTGTGATATTGGTGTAAATGTAATAAGATGGAATTTAATAGATATGACATTTCAATTTCAAATAGAAGATAATGAAAACATAGCTATTCAATTTGTCTCAAAAACAAAAGATCTTGAGTGTTAATAGACTATAAGTCTGATTTGAGTCAATAAGGCGATACAAAAACTATCTGTTGAGATCTTAGTTGTATTAAAAGGTGAATACATTCAGGACATAGAAGGCAATATACATTTTGTGGAGTGTTCTGGCTAGTGAACATCTAACTAGTATGCCCACTTCTTGCTGCCACATTCTAGGAAAAATACTATTAATCTTTAGAATGTATAGAAGAGTGATGGTGAAAAGCTTTATGATTGTGGAACATCAATTAGAGGAACTGGTAATGAGTTGACCTGGAGAAGAGAAGACTTGGGAAGGAATAGAATAGATGTTTCCAAGTAGTTGCCAAATGATCTCATGGAAGCAGAACTGGGCTTATTCAGCTTGTACCCAGAGGACACAAGTAGCAGAAAGAGAGAGATTTTTTAAAGAGAAACCTTTTTAAATCTGATGTAATGGAAACCTTTCTAACAATGAAAGTTATTCCAAAGTGCAATAGACTTGTCTTGTGAGGTAGTGACTCCCCCCTCACTGGAAATAGTTAAGCAAAGGTCACATGATCATTTGTTTGGTATTTTGTAGAGTAAATTTTTGTTCAGATTTATGTCTGTACTAAATGGACTCACATGCCCCTTCCAACTCTGATATTCTGTGATTTGGGGATTCAAAAAAGCTGAACATTGTACTCATATCAAAGAGGGCAATAAGAAGTATAGTTTCAGATGCATACTTTAAAAAGCAAAATTTCCTAACTGTAGTTTCAGTTTCCCTTTCAGAATAGTTAGGATTTGACCCAAAAAAAATTCCAGTTATATACAAGTGCGTTCTCTTTTTGAGGGAAATTGCTGGTTGGAATCCAACTGTAATTGCAGGAAACTTGAAGTGGGCCAACAAAGAAGTCCTGCAAAGCAACCATTCACCATTTTCTGATGGGGAAATCTGACTTTCTTTCATGTGCATCTTCCCTTTTATTCAGCTTTGAACATGAAAAATGGGACAAAGCAAATTCTAATTTTAGAAGTTTTCCATTTTGGAGCCAAAGCAAATGCAGTAGTAACTGAGCTATTAAAAATGTAAATGCATAACAAACCCAAGTAGATATGGAAAGATATAGATTTAGCCATAGAAGAGATATTATGTTATATTATCAAAATGTTTAAATATATAGATGGTGGTGGCAACCCAGGGCCTGCAATGCACTAGTATCACATAGTTTTTCCTGGGGAACTAACGCCAAGGTTGACAAAAACACTTAAAGTACTCAAACTGCTTACCCTGGAAGGGGAATACATTTGGCATTGTTATCAGGGTAATCCTTTGCCATTTTGATGAGTACTTCTTTGCAGTGAAATCCTAAATAGCAACCTTGCCAAAACCTGGGACAAAATAATATCTTGTGGATCAAATTCCCCAGAGGTCAGAAAAAACATACTTTGAAGGCAATAAGCAATCTCCTTGTTAAGACTTTACTGTTCAAGTTACTCATTAACTTTGTTCAGCAAGTGAAATGGTGGGCAGGAACTATGAAGGAATCATCCTCTTTCTTCCATGAGAAGATCAAATGAGGGCATCATTTCTCTCTTTAGAAAGTGCAAACTTGAGAATTCTCAAAATTGAAGCTACCATAAATCAGTATCAAAAGTTCAACTTGTTTAAGAATTATCTCTTCTCTGGTTAGAAGGTAGTGTTCTGGGATCATCCTGCCTAGGAAATGCAAAATCTTCTCTCTTCTGGAGATCCCCACAAGAAGGAGTTCTAGATGTCAGGTATCCTTTATTTCTTGAATGTTTACTTAGCAGAAAATAAAAAGGGAGGCAGGGTGTGATGAGACATTTGGAACTGTTTGGTGGATTACATTACACTGGGGACTGAATGGATGCTATTAACTATCTTTTGAGCTGCTGATTTGTACCTAGGTCTCCAAAGTGAAGGACTTACAATTCAGTTCACTCTAGAGTCCTTGGTAAGCTCCAAAGGTGAAGACCTGGAACACTGATTGCAATCTTTTCAAGTGTTTGAACCATTGTTTAAATCTGAATTAAATTGCAGAAGTGACAGTATGAAACTGACAAAGATTTATTTACTTAGACTCCCTAAACTGTCTACCTGAAATAGCTAGAAAGTTAGTAGTCAATCACTATTTATATATCTATTTGTGTTATTTGTTGTTGTTCATCCTTCATTTTCAAGGAGGACCAGTGATATCATGTGTAATGTCTTGACTTGCGTATGAAGTGTATTTAAGTGAGGCAGAGTTGTACAAAGTCATCAGCCTCAGTCTCTCTTCCTGAGTCATCAAGGTCCAGTGGTAGGACAAAAATCAAGACAACAGGTGGTGGCCCATATTTGCTTGTAGTGTAAATATGGAAGATCTTTCATTACTCTCCACATATGACCTCTCTCTTTAGCTTCACTAATAACAAATACTTTGGGGCCAGAATGGTAATGAGAGCTTTATACAAATTTCCCCTTCTTGGTTCTGGTCAGCGATCTAGATATTCTGGACCCGGCTTTCAGCCATATAGAAATCCAGAGGCAAAAGGACTAAATATTAGCATGAGGGAGAACCCTGAAAAGTCCGTTTTCCATCCTCTCACCCTGTGGCAACAGCAAGGTGTTTGGAGTTCTGTCAATTCAAAGAAAATATATCTTCCACTACTTGTATGTAGTGAGTAGGGAACTTTGTTTCTATGCTTCCATGAAAGGTAGTTGGAGAGGGCTATTTATCACTGCTCCCATCCTGCCACAGCCCCCATGTACGATTTTGATACAACTAGGTAGGTAAGCTTGTATGTGGGTCTCCAGGTGCCTTTTCTACATTATATTTCCTTTCATGATGGATACTTAAAAACTATTCTTGAAGTAGATATGTCCAGGCATAGAGGCAACATTGTGAGTCAAAAAGATGAGAAACTTTGTCCATTGAGAGAAGTGGGTAGTTTCAGCAGATGCAGAAGCAGTTGACTATGAAAGCAACTAAGGAGCAATTTCAAAGGAGGCTTGCAGTAGTATGACAGTGTGAAGATGAAGTGAAATGTAAAATACCTAATCAGCAATCACACCAACTGTTTTATGTTCTGAAGAAGTTTTTAAATTACTGTAGTAGTTCTCAGTTGTTATAGAATTTTCCCTTAATATACATTATGGATGTCCTGTGTTTATTATTCTTTCTGAGTACAGAATCAATTACTTGTTTCATGTTAGATTCATATTATACATTACATACCTTTGTCTTCTCCCTTTTTTAGGGAGGCTCTGAGTGTGAGTTATAAATAAAATTGTTTCCAAGGACATGAGGATGAGAGTTTAAAGAGCCAATGAGTGTAAGAAAAACTCTTATTCAAGGCCTTGCTGTCTCAGAATTCAACCTGGCCCAAAATTCATGCCTTGGTACAGTACAGAGAGTAACTAAGGTAACTTTTGCTCCTGTGGTAACCCAGTAACATTTCCTCAAGTTTAAATAAATATCATATTCTTATGAACAGTTAGTTGATATTTCCACCAAATATATTGATTTCTTCTTTAGAGATTTAATAATGAAATCATACAAGTACATAACATGCTCTCCTGGAAAGAACACCTATACCAAGTTTGTTGAATATAAAAGAAACTTCATGTAAGGAAATTCAAGAGACAGAGGTGGAAAGAAACATAAAGGGATAAAGATCAGTAGAAATACAGAATGAGATGATATATCAAAGTATATTACACATCACTTGTAAAAAAAAGAAAGAAAGATGAAGAGTTGGAAAATGTATTACAAGCCTCATAAAGGTAAGATATAATATTTAATGAGACTTGAATTATCTCTTCATTTGCTGGAGTTCTCAAATTCTACCAAAATCATAGCGGCTTGTTTTAATTGCTCAAAAAAAAAGAAAAAAGAAAAGAAAAGCTACAAAGAGTCTACCTCCAAAAAGACTGCCACTTAAATGTTGACTTTTACTTACAAAAAGGGACTCATTGCTGGGGTGGAAAATGATGGCAATATAAGCTGGGATACAATTACTTTGTTTTAGATTTTATAACAAATAGGAGAGATGGAAAGTTGATAGTAGTCTGATAATCATCCTGGATTTTAGGAAAAGAGGTTTCAAAAGTGAATGGATAAGTAAACTCACTTGGCTTTAATTCTACCAAAGAAATAAGCCCATGAAAAGTTCTCAGTAATAAATTATGGCTTTCAATTCAATGGACAGCACTTTGGATTAATCCATCATTGCCCATATCATTTTTAATGATTCATTGTTATCATAACATTATTCAGTTTAACTTATTAAAATTCTTTTGATTATTTATATTTAAATTTAAATAATAGCAATACACATATTTTCTCCAATTCCAAGCTGCTCTATCTATTTAAACAGGAAAAACAATTCACATTTCCCTTTGACATTTTGAGATAAATGTTAATAGATCTTTTCCAATATTTTATAGGTTCCTTGAAAAAAAAATTGTTTATCTTCTTGACCTCACAGCATTATATGAGATGTGGGTTAAAATGAATTCTATTTCCTCAAATTGCTAAGGTACTTTCCTAAGCACATTTTTTTAAAATAATGAATCCTTTCCATAGTTTTTGTTTTCTATAGGCTTATCAAACACTAATCTTTTTAACGTATTTGGTTGGATTTCTTGCACTATATTTTGTTCTATTTCTATTTCTTTTCTTTCTCCCACAGTATCAAATAGCTTTGATGATAAACATTTTATAATGTATTTTAAAGTCTGGGAGAGCACATATTTATTGGATAGGTACTGCAGATGAACAATAAACTGCACTTTGAATTGAATAAAAAGAAAAGAGTGAATTGGAGTGCATTTTGGAAATCTGTGGTTTCCCTGATCCCAAGTTGCTTCCTAAAACTAAAACCTGACTTTTTATCACCAATATTCTCCAAATGATGCTAAATCTTGGAACACAACTGCCTTTGAAGAATACAAATTGAGGGTGACCCCAAGGGCAATGGAGGTATGTGTGGTGAGGGAAAGCAGGTTGCCATAATAATTTGCATACAAGAAGTGCCATAAAACATACCATCTGTGAAGTATGTCATCAGAAAGGGAGGTCTGTCTGTCAAGAAGCAAGAGCATGAGACAACAGATGGACAGCCTGAGTACATCACTGATATTTGCAGAATGTTAAGAGGAGAATGAAACCTTTAAAATGTGGGAAATATTCCCTGTGGAAGATTTGTGCAGAAATTGTGGTCAAAAATCTGATACAATGGAAAGTTCTGGGTGAATAGAATTTTTCTTCATTCTAATATTAATAATAAAATTTATTCAGTGAAGTGAGATTTGAAAAGCACCCTATATACTCTCTTTCATTTATCCATCCTATTATGCCCATTTTACAAATGAGGATGCTGTAACTCTAAGAGGTCAAATAACAAATGCACACATATCTATTAAATATTTGAATCCCAATCTGAACCCAAGAAGTTCTATTCCTGGTCTGATTCTGAAAGAAGAAAGAGCTGGCTTCTGACATTGATCTGATGGAAACCTTGAAAGGAAATCACCACTGCACTTTATGACTCATAATAGAGGAGAGTAAAAGGTGTATTCTTATAGGCATCCTAGGAATGACTCAGATGTCTGAATTGGATATAAAATTATATGCATTCATGAGCTTCATTTGGAATTCCTTCATGTATGGCCAAAAAGTTCTAACAGAGAAAAGGCACGTACTATATTGCATTGAGCAGATGCTTAATAAATACTTAATTTAATTGGATTTTGCCTATAAGATTATTTTTATCATATGGCTTGAGTATGATGCTATAGAAGTAACCAAATACATCAGGTATTTGAGATAATTTAAAAAATGGGATCTGTCATATGGGACCTTACTTTTTCATGTGACCATGAATTGCTAGTGATTTGATATTTCTGCCTGAGGAAAAGAGTAATCCTTGTTTATGAGTATTCTATATATCTCAAGAACTTTTCCATATCTTAATAAAACCTCCCTCTTACTGAATCAAGGTAAATATAATTATTAGGTAAAGTGATGGAGCTTCCAACCATATGCAGAGAATTTATCATATAATTCGATTACATGTCCTAAGAACAACCAAAGTCAATGTCCTCTGATAAATTTATGATTCAATGAGAAGACCACATATTAAAATTTTCACCCCTTAAAAAAAAAGAACACTCCCACCTCTAAAGAAGGACTAGTATTAACAGAAGAGAAAAGAGATAGATAGGCAGATTGATGACAAATAGAAAAGCCAGTAATATTTTGATCAATACAATTTAAGAAAAACTAAACTCTTACCATATGTAAAGAACATCTGTGCAACAGATATGTTGGCTTATGATACATGTGTGCAAAGCTCTTGTCAGACTCAAATGCCCACGCAGCAGAAGAGTAAGGCCCCTTGAATAGGCAAGAAGGTCTCTGGGCAAACAACCAGACCCCACATGATATGCCTGAGTGATTATTGTTCCTCCTCAGAGAAATTCCTGATTCCTTTTGATCTAGAAAGGCCAGAGACACAGCAGGAGTCCCAGCCCAGTCTGTGCTCAAGTTTACATTCAGGAACCTCATTCCCACATCCCAGCTGCTCTTTGACCTTTGAATTTTGATAGGAAATATAGATACTTAGCTTAAAGACTGCTCCCTTCTGTGCCTTTCTTTCTCATATACTCCCACTAGTATCTAAAACTAATCCCTGACTGCTTTAAGAACTCTTGCATTAGATCATAAACCCTTTTGCAAAATTGGAGGTAGAGGAAGATTATCTCCAGTCACTTCTATTTGCCAAGCCTATTCTTAGGAAAAGTAGATATCAATGGCTAGATGTGAGCCACTGTCTGTGAGCAGATAGGAGTGGAATTTTGCCTCTTCAGCAGGCACCAGATCTGTGAGTAGAATCTCATCAAAAATTTTTATGCTCCTCAGCACTCCCTTACCCCTCATAACATAAGTAGTAAAGAAAGGAACACTTAGTAATGTGCCATCCATATAGAGAGATAACTGCATTGCTTCAATGATAGGTGATTTTGTTTGCATGGATGCTTCTTCCACCAACCCACACAGACTGAAGATCCTTCATATCTCAGTTGATTGTCTTTGTGAATTGCTGGTGCAGAAAAATTCATCATACTGTGATTAAGCAAGTAATGAGGCTTTCTGAGCCTCACCAGACTGGTCATCAGATTGAAGTCTATCAGTAGTTACACAGAATGACAAAGTATGTCCGCGGTGCTCAGCAAGCTCCAATTATTCAGTAGGAGCTTAATATATGTTCATTGACCAACTGACTCACTGACTATATGTATTGGCACAAAGCTCTGTGTTAAATCATCCTTATGTAAATATTGTTAAAACTCAGCCATTTATTTTGGTTAAGGATTTCTGTTTTCTCCTTGATACCCTCTTCACTCTAGGTGTTCAGGGCGCTATTCTTTCCTGGCTCTCCTCCTATCTGTTAGTCTCTTCCTTAGACTCCTTTACTGTATCTTCATCTAGTTCATGCCTACTTACCATGGTGTTCCATAGAGCTCTGTGCTGGGTCTCCTTCTCTTCTTCCTTTATAATACTCTACTTGATGAAGTCATCAGTATCTGTGGATTTAATTATCATCTCTATGCTAATGATTCCCAAATATATTTATCAAGCCCTAACTTCTCTTCAGTCTCACATCCTCAACTGACTTTCAGAAATCTTGAAATGGATACCCAGTAGACCTCTTAAACACAGTATGTCTAAAACTGAACTCATCATCTTTCCTTCCAAACCTTCCCTCCTTCCAAACTCACATATTACTCACTAGGGAAACATCACCTTCCCAGTGGCCATGGCTTACAACCAGGGTGTTATACTTGATTCATAAATATCTTTTTCCTCTCCCATATCCAATTTATTGTAAAGATTGCATATGCCTAGGAGTAGATAGGTGGTGCAGTGGATAGAGCGCTAGCCATGAAGTCAGGAGGACTGAGTTCAAATCTGGCCTCAAACCAAACACTCAACATTTACTAGCTGTGTGACCCTGGGCAAGTCACTTAACCCCAATTGCCTAAAAAAAAAAGATTGCATATGCCTCTTATATCCAACTTGTCAAATTTACTTTTGCTCTTGCTCTTTAACTATGCCTCTTATATCCAACTTGCAATTTTACTTACCCTCTCTCTCTTCTGATACTGCTACCATATTGGTACAGGCCATCACCACTTTTTACTTAGAGTATAGTATAGCCTAATTGTTGTTCTGCTTGGCAATTGTCTCCCCATTCTATTCTATTCTCCATTCAGCAGTTAAACTGATTTTTTCTAAAGCGCTGTTCTTGGAATCCTTTCCACAATTCAAGCAGCTAGACAGTACAGTGGACAAAATGCTAGGTATGGAGTCAGAAAGACCTGAGTTCAAATCCAGCCTCATGACTTACTTGATATGTGACCCTAGACTGCCTCATTGTCTGCTTCAGTTTCCTTATCACTAAAATGAGAATAATAATATCACCTATCTCACAAGCTTGTTGTGAAAATAAAATGAGAATATCTGTAATGTGTTTTGTCAAGCTTAAAGTAAAGTGCTAGCTATTTTATTATAATATTGCCCTTTTAATATATGACTACTTGTCTTTCAGGGATGTTGTGAGGAAAATAAAAGATAACATTTGTAAAGAGCTTTGCAAAATTTAACACTACGCAAATGTTAGCTAAAAGCTAGATGTGTAAATTATATATATGTATATACATACATATATACATACACACATGCACACATATGCGTGTGTGTGTGTGTGTGTGTGTGTGTGTGTGTATATATATATATATATATATATATGTAGGAGGAAGAAAAGGAAAAGAAACAGATTATAAGTGAGTTGCTTTCTCTTTAAAATGCTTGATTTTATATTTTTAACAAGGGGTAGGTAAAAGTGTCTGTTATTTCACTGATGTGATGAACTCCCAATTGAAGAAACCTCCTTTACAAATGCACCTTATAGTCTTAGAGCCTCTATGGTCCTTAGAAATTAATAATTACTATCAGTTATATAGCATGGTAAGGTTTGCAAAGTGTTTTACAAATGTTATCTCATTTTATCCTCGTAACTCATGTTAAGTGCTACTATTCACGCTTTTTTATAGATGATGAAATAGAGCAGACAGATATTAAGTGACTTTCCCCAGGTGACATAACTAGTGAGTATCTGAGGCAAGATTTTGATTCAGGTCTTTCTGAATCCAAGTATATACCTCTATAATCTTGTGTTATCTAGTTTGTGTGAACTGTTCAAGAACACAAAGCCAGTGGTTGTAAAAGATAAGATTTGAACCCAGGTATTTTTGGCAATGAAGTCAGTTCCTTATTCATTCAGTCTTGTTCTTGCTTTTTTTTTTTTTGCAAAAAACATAAATTTTTGAATACATATATGATTTTTTAGAATATTTAAATTTTTTGAATACTGACTAACATGACTAATAACTATTATATGTGATTCGCTCAAAATATGATGACTGTTTTCTGGAAAAAATCTCTGCTTCCCTGAAAGCAAAGTAATCTTGCCAATTCAGGGAAATGTGATCACGTGTCAGGCAACAATATTGCCATTAAACTTTACAGAACCATTAGAAAAGGTTTAATTTATGAACTGCAAAATGCTGGCATTCAGAAAGTTCAGGCCTTCTGTTATTTACAGTATTGGAGCATTCAAAGTCAACCAAGGACTGAAATTTCCTAATAACTGAGTGACATTTCATTTAACCTTTTTAGCTAAAACAGCATATACAGTTTATCTCCCTGAATCGATCCAGGTGGGGTGAGGCTTATTCTTACCATGATTCTCAACTCAGACTTGACGATGTGACATATGGGGCACTTTATGAAGAGAAAAATGAATTAGCTCATCTTTCAGGGTGATCCAGAGCCCCTTTGCATTAATTCACAATGAAGAGGTTCAGCAAGAAGATTAAAACACTCACACAGTTATGTGAGCTAAATTTATTGTACTGATATATGACTTCCCTTTAAATTAACTTGGATGCATATATACTTGCCTTTTTGTATTTCTCTGTTCTTTCTTTTTTATTAATTTTATTTTCCCCTATTGCATGTAAATTTTTTTAACATTCATTTTAAAAGATGAGTTCCCAATTTTCTCTCTCCCTTATGCTTTTCCCCCTTTTTGACACTCAAAGCAATTTGCTATAGATTAAACACATGCAGTCATTCAAAATATATTTCCATACCATTCATGTTACAAAATAAAATGGTCAAAACCCCAAGAAACATGATTTTTAAAAATGTTATGTTTCAATCTATGTTCAGAGTCTATCGGTTCTTTCTCTGGAGGTGGATAGCATTTTTCATAATTCCTTTGAATTTGTCTTGGATCATTGTGTTGCTGAGAGTAGCTGAGCTGTTAGACATGAAGGTGAGCATTCTTACAATATTGCTGTTACTATGTACAATGTTCTCCTGACTCTACTCACTTCACTTTGCATCAGTTCATACAAGTCTTCCACGGTATTTTCTGAAACCATCTTGCTTGTCATTTATTATAGCACAATAGTATTTTGTCACAATCATGTTCCCCAACTTGTTCAGCCATTCTAAAATTAAGGGCACTCCTTAATTATTAATTCATTGCTTCTACTAAAAGAGCTGTTACAAATATTTTTGTACATATAGGTTATTTTCCTTTTTCTTTGATCTCTTTCAGATGCAGACCTAGTAGTGATGTTACTAGGTCAAAGGGCACATACAGTAATATATGCTTTTAGGCATATTTTGAAATTGTTCTCCAGAATGCTTGAATTGGTTCATAATTCAATCAACAATGCATTAGTTTCCATGGGGGCAGCTAGGTGGCACAGTGGATAGAGCACCAGCCCTAAAGTCAAGAGGACCTGAGTTCAAATCCGGCCTCAGACTAAACACTTGACACTTACTAGCTGTGTGACCCTGGGCAAGTCACTTAACCCCAATTGCCTAAAAGCAAAAAAAAAAAAAGCCCCCCAAAAACCAATGCATTAGTTTCCAAATTTTCACACACCCCCTTCAACATTTGTAATTTTCTTTTTCTGTCATAATAGCCAATCTGATAGGTATGAGTTGGTACCTCAGAGTCATTTTAATTTGCATTTCTCTATCAATAGAGATTTAGAGCATTTTTTCATGTGACTTTAGATAGCTTTGATTCCTTCTTTTGAAAATTACCTGTTCATATCCTTGGACATTTATTAATTGAGCAATGATTCATATTCTTCTAAATTATACACGCATACATATACATATACACACATGTGTGTGTATACATATATGTGTGTATTTGAGAAATGAGGCCTTTATTAGTGATAAAGTTTTTGCCAAACTGCTTTCCAGTTTTTCCAGAAATTTTTGTCAATTAGTAAGTTCTTGTCACAAAAACTTCACATTTATCAAACACTAAATTATAATTGTCATTTATTACTATTAATTATGTACTAATCTATTACATTGATCCACCACTCTATTTCTTAACCAGCATCAGATTGTTTGGTGATTATCACAATATAAAAGAGCTTGGGATCTGCCAGACCACCTTCCTTTATATCTATTTTCAATGATTTCCTTGATGTTCTTGACTTTTTGTTCTTTCAGATGAATGACATTTCTTTCTAGTTCTATAGAATAATTTTTGGTAGTTCGATTGGTATAGCACTCATAAGTAAATTAATTTAGGTAGAATTGCCATTTTCAGTGTATTTGCTTGGCCTATGTATGAGCAATTACTTTCTGGGTTCTTTTAAGTCTCAGTTCAGTTGCCCACTTCTACATGGAGCCTTTCCAATTTCGTCATGTTGTTAGTGATCTCTTCTTCAGGAAAGCGCTTGATACTTATTGTCAATTACTTAATATTTAGTGGCATTTACTTGTCATTCTACACAATGCTTCACTCTAATTAAGCAGGTTACTTTCAGCAAGAAAGTAAGTTTGTTGAGGTCAAGGATTACTTTGTTCTTGTCTTTCTACTCCTAGCACCTGGCACATTGATTGTGCTTAATAAATGTTTGTTGAATTTAAAACATTTAACATTTTATGAGTTTACATATGAGCTTTCAAAACAGCCTTTGCAGGTACTGCAAATCTTTTCCCCTCAATTGTCCATATGAGAAAATAGTTCTTAGAAAAGCAGTTGTCGGAGGTAATAACACTAAGCATCAGAGGCAGGATTCAAACTCATGTTTTCCAGACTCCAAATGCAATGGTTTCTCCATTACTCTACACTCTGTCATTTAGTAACTTTTAAAGGAAAAATATTTTTCTGATAAAAAAGTATTTCAAAAGTAAATATTTGACCAAATGAAATTATTTACATTGTAATTATTTGTGTGTGTGCCTTTTTTTTTTGACTTCTACCATTAACTCTTGCCAACACTTACAATGGAAAAGTCTAGCTAGCCTAGGTTGTCACTTCATGTTTCAAGCTTTGCATGACTTTTCTCACTTAATCCTTTCAACAAGACTTAAGTTCAGTCTTTATTTTTTTTCCCCTTCTGTATTTGGGGAAAATGAGACTCAGAGTGGTCAAGTGACTTGACTAAAGTTTCACAACTAATATGTGAAGTTGTCTCTAAATCCTTCAGCTATTCCAGTATAAAACACTGCCTCCAGAGCTGTTATATTCCCTACACTCTGATTTGTTACCCAAACTTCCAATTTCTCACAAAGTCTTCCACAAAAGATACCATTAGCACATACATGTATTTATATGTATGCAGTCAGTTGCTCAAGACTATCTCCAAATCCCTTGGAGAATTATACTGATATTCTAATGAAAAGGAACCTCAACACTGGAATACAAGTTCTGGTGTCTCAGGAAAAGGAAGACTGGGGAAGGGGAAAATAGAAAGAGACCAAGAGGATAATCATGAGAAGGGAACAAAGAAGGGCCTTTCTCATCAGTAATTGGATGTCTAAAGGCATTAGGATCTAACTCCATACCAGCCTTCACATTTAATCAACCACTGCTGCCTTAACAATGTGTCAACTATGTTTTGGTATAAACAAACAAACAATAAATAAATAAACAAATAAATAAGCAAATAAATGGATAAATAAATGTATGTGTGTATATATATACACACATATATATACACATATACATCTATCTATCTATATCTATCTATCTATATATGTTTTTGTACTGGGTCATGGGTAAACTGCATGTGCTTTATTTGAAGGCATCTGGTACATATGAAAGAACTTAAAACTAAAAGAAATCAAGTCTGTTATGAAAGATAAGTCAATCGGTCAACAACTATTTGTTAAGTTGTTTTTATATGCCAGGAATTCTGATAATGGCTAGAGATACAACGAAGAGCAAAAAAAAAAGTTTCCTGCTCTGAGGAATTCATGTTCTAATGGAAAATGCAACATGTAAATAACTAAGTACATGCAAGATATATGTTTATAAATGGAAGGTCATGTCAGATGAAAGAGACTGAGAGACTGAGTTGTGAATAGGGGAGACTGAGAAAGGCCTCTCTGGTAGAAGGTGAGATTTGATCTCTCTCTCTCTCTCTCTCTCTCTCTCTCTCTCTCTCTCTCTCTCTCTCTCTCTCTCTCTCTCTCTCTCTCTCCTTCCTCCCCTCATAATTATTTTTTTTAAAATTACATTTTTAATTTATAGGATAAAAGAAACATTTCCATAACAGTATAATACAAAGATAATTTAACATCAAACTGCAAATCTATTATGTATAACATACTATTTCTTTTAAATACATGATAAAATTGTAATGTAAATTTCCCTTTCCCTTTTTTTCTTCCTTACCCCCACCCTATATGTGGCTACAATTACCTACAAGTTGGTGTATATATACAAATGTGTGTGTGTGTGTGTGTGTGTATAAAAGTGCATACTCACATATACATATATATGTATGTAAAATTATTTTATATATACTTCTATTTATCACTTCTTTCTCTGGATGTAGATAGTATCTGTCTTCATATGTACTTTATTTATAATACTCAAAATGACTTAGTATTTATTTTTATTTATAATAAATTTATAATAGTCAATATGACTTAGTCAAAGTCATTTTAAAAACAATATTGTGATTACTGTATACAGTGTTCCATTGGTTCTGCTTACCTCGCTTTTCACCTATAGTTGTTTCAAAGAACCTTGTCAAGCTAGGAGTTGGAAGTGAGGATGAAGAACATCCCAGGGATCAGGAATAGTTAGTACAATGGCACAGAGACAAGAGATGGAATATCATGTGCAAGGTACAGCAATAGGCCATTGTAGCTGGGTCCCAGAGTGTGTGGAAGGACATGATGTATGAGAAGACCGGAACGTAAGAAGGGCCCAAAATGGGAAGGACTTTCAATATCAAAGAAAAGACTTTATTTTGGTCCTAGACATAATAGCTTGAACTCAAAAGTTAATTCTTTTCTTGAATAATTACAGGAAAATCATTTCCAAGGCTGAACATTTAATATATGATAGTTTGCCCTTTTAGGGAGGAGACTTTCACTTATATTTCCTTACCTGAAGAGGTGAAAGTCTGTAGTGGAATAGTAGAGATGGCTGGTCTTGGAGTAAGGAAGAACTGCACTCAAGTCTGCTTGAAATATGTGCCAAATCTTTTCTGATCTCAGAAGCTAGTGAGGTAGTTTTAGTTCTGGCTACTATTTTTGGATGGGACACTCCCCAGGAATACCACCAGGCACTGTAGGTTTTTCTTAGAAAACAGTTTAGGTCAGGATTTGGACTTAGAGGATCTGGGTTTGGATTCTGACTCTGTCACTTACTATCTTTGTGATCCTGGACAACTCATAGATCACAGTTTCTTCATTAATAATACTAAAGGGTTTTACTGGATGACCACCAAGACTGGTTCTAGTTCTGAATTAATGGTCCTGCAACCTCAAATACATTAACCTCTCAGTGACATCATGCAACTCTCTTTGACAATACATTGCAGATGAGTTACACATTTGAATCCCTGATTAGAGTTTCTATACTAGGAATCCCCTACATGAATGAAATCACAGTTTGAGTTGAACGGACAAACATACAGATAGACAAACAAATACACCAAGTAGGGATTGATTTCCCTTTAAGGGGAGATTTTTCAAGAGAGTCTGGATGACTACTTCAGTGGGTGGAGGTTGGGAGGGGTGGGGAGGGGAAAAGATTTTAGGGGTATAGATTAGGTTCACAAGACAAAAACAAATATGCAGTCTCTTTCTTTAAACCATGAACATTTTAATGACTAAATACATGCATACAAATAAATCATGTCTAGTAGTATGCTGGTAAATATTTAACAATGAACTCTCCAAAACCAGAACAGAGCAAAACAGAAAATATACATGGGATATCCATGATGGATGCCTCTGAAGTCCCTTCTGCCTCAGAAATGTCATAATATGTCTTACTGGTACTAGATGTGGTTGTACAACCTAAAACACACTGATATTTTTTATTTACAAACATTCCTTCAGTTGCTATGTAACTTTGAAGTTTATAAAAATATTTTGTCTTCTTTGTGAAACAGCCAAAGAACCAATTCTTTGAGTCTATTATTTATTGTACTACAGAGCTCTGAGTAATAGAGTGAAATATAATAAGAGGAAAACTTACTGTCAATAAGACAGTTTTGTTTAGTTATGGAAACAACTTTCTAAGGGAATGGTTGGATATGTAAATTATAGTTTATAAATCTTTTTTTAAATTTATTGTTTTTATGTGCTACATGTGCTGTAGGAGTTAGGCACAAAGCAAACCTGTTTTGTCTCATATATCTCATCAAAGCAGATGCATTGCACAGATGAGAATGGAATGTGTATGTCAGCAATAGATATCAGGGAGTCCATATTGTAGAAATCAATCCATTTAGAATAAGTATGTTCATTTGCAAATTGACAAAAATTGCCTATTTGAATATAGATAAAAAAACAAATTGCTTTTCTTTTTAAAGTGGAAATGGGTTCTGTTCAAAATATTTGTCAATTCTTATAAATGCCAAATCTGGATAAATGAGTAATTATATGAATATAGCTTTCATTGGTCCTTGCTTGTTCTTCATTGCAATGATGTCATAATGTGACATATGAGGAAACAGTAAGTCTAGAGGTCAGTTTTTCTCTAATTGTTTTTGTGGTCTGGTCTCTTTTCTGTACTATAGAGATTAATAATTCAAAAACATCTTCACTGAGGATAATATTGTGGACTGTTTGTATAATATGAATGGTTACCTAGTTGTGGGCATTTTATTTTCTCAATATAGTAAACATAAAAAAACCATCTTATTATAATTTTCAATGTTTAAAGTAAGAGAGATTATGTACACAAGACAGGAAAAAAAAACACTGCATAGTTTTTACATTGAAAGTTGTAATAACTACATACAGATATACAGATAAATCATATCCAGTGGTCTGCTGGTAAGTTGGTAATTTTTAACAACTTGACCTGAGAGAGAGAGAGAGAGAGAGAGAGGGAGAGAGAGAGAGAGAGAGAGAGAGAGAGAGAGAGAGAGAGAGAGAAGAGAGAGAGAGAAATGCAAGACAAACTTTTGCATTTAATCTACATTATAAACATTTTCTTCTTAATTACTGTCTTTTCAAAATTTTATTTACTTTATTCTAAACTTAAGAAATAGCTGATAGGAAAAAAAAGATGATTATACATGAAACTACAAATCTATTACTTGCAACTTGATATTTCTCTTAAATATATAATAAGGTTATCAGGTAACTTTCTTTTTTTTTTATCTAGACAACCAACAAAACAATGAATCAAACATGATTTTTAGTATTTTCTGATTTCCAAGGCATAAAAGACCAAAATAAAAATTGAACAATAGCTGTCACAAACCAGTTTGAGCTGACATATCTATCTTTCTAGGAGAGAAGGAGTGTGGAAAGAGGGGAGAGAGAAAGACAGACAGACAGAGACAGAGAGAGAGATATCATATATATGTAGATGTAGATTGATAGATGAATAGATAAAATATCTATGTAACCATAGATAGGATATCTTTCCACATAGATAGGAGGCAGAGAAAGAGAGAGACAAAGAAAGAGACAGAGCTAGAGAGAGGAAACAGGCACAGAGAAACTGAGAGTTACACACAGAGAGAAATAGAGAAACAGACAGACCATGACAGAGACAGAGATAGAGATGGATAGAGAAATAGAGACTGAGACAGAGAGACAGAGACTGAGAGACACAGAATGATTATTTTCTGCCACCAGCACCAACTACCAACCAATTCCTATAATCAGAAAGCTAACTCAAGAACCTCAGATTTGGCAGCATAACCCAGACCAAAGTGGCTATTATTATAGTCCATACTTCACAGCTATCATCCTAAAAAACAACACTTGGGGATATCTGGCCTAGCAACTGTTTCTGAAGGTGCTATAGTCGTTAGCTCTTCACCAGCCAGAGTTATTTGAAACTGGGAAAATATGGTTCTTTCATTAAAAAAAAATCACATTGTCACATAGTTCGATGTCAGAAATGGGTATGATTATCAATAGAAATAACACTAAATCATCTGCTTTGCCACTGAGTACTCGGGACCATGTGACCTTTCTATTTGACTTGCAGTTGAAACCTATATGTGATGTCTTCCCCCATGAGAATATAAGTTCCTAGAAAGCAGGCACTGTCTTGATTTTCCATTTGCATTCCAGCTCAGCAAAGTGCTTTGCACGTAACAAATACTTAAAATTCTTTTTCATTAATTAATTAATTTATTTATAGGTAGCTATCTAAGATTTATGGTTATGAAGGTAGAAGTAGTTTAAGGTCAAAGAGGTAAGAGGAATAAGGATGGGTGGAGGAGAGGGTAATGTTCTAATGGCTGAACACAAGGTCAATATTAATTAAGACAGAATAAGAGAAATCCAGAATTAAATTGGTAAATTGGGAGGATAGAAAACAGTTTAGTAATGGACAGGCACATACAGGTGGTATGGTATAGTTAATAGACTGCTTTAGATAGAGTCAGGAGCACAGAAATTCAACTACCATCTCAAATGTTTACTAGCTGTGGGACCGTGACAGTGTCAGTCTCTCTGGGTCTCCGTTTCCTCATCTGACTTAATGGCCTCTGTTGTCCCTTCCAGGTCTTAATCTGTAATCTATGATCTTATGTGAAAGACAAATAAGAAAATAGCATAAAGAAAATTAAATAACAAAGGAAAAGAAATAATTCAATGTATACTAAATGAAAATATAATGATAAAAATTAAGAAAAATAAAATAATATAATAAAATAATTACAATATAGATGGTATAGAACATCTCTAGCAATTGTGCCTAATATTTCTGATTATTTCTTAGCCTTTAGATACTAGGGAATTTATTCATCTTTTCATGGAATTACACAAAATTGCTATGATTTTATGTTTTACATATATGTTTGACACAATGCAGAGCAACTCTATTGCTGGCATCTAGGCTCAATGTCTAAACTCATTTAATTAGTAGGTTGTACACAGAGCCTTTCTTTTTCAGGCAATGCAGATCCCTTCTTTGCCTATCATCTTATGTTTTTCCAGTGTATTCCCTTATGGTTCTCAAAACACATTCAGAGAATCTAAGCAAGCAATAGAAGACAGAGTATCAGAACATGGCATAAACCTACACTTGCATTTGGTCCTTTGCCCTAAAAGAGGGAATGCTGTATAATGCAATGCTATTTAAAATGCCCAGTTTCCATTTCATTCTAGGTGACAATCTAATGACACTGACAGATCTGAATGCAACCCAGCTTGTGAACATCAATTATGAAAATGGCAAAGTCCTTTCCAGTTTTACACATGAAACAAATGACTCCATGAATGCCAGTAACAAGAGCTTCCACTACCAGTAATTTTGCATGATTAAGGTTTAAACAAAAGATAGCTGATGAGGGCGTCACTTTGTAGTCTTGCAGTAATAGTATAAACTTAATAAAGCTAAAGATGTCCTCAATTCAGAAGTGTCTCACCCTGACATTTGGAGCTGATGGTCTCATCCAAACATCCCTTGCCACTCTAATTCACCTCCATATATCACATCACATAACTGAGCCATATTATGGGCTATTGCTACTGCTAATACATGGCTTTTTTTACACAATATTTGAGCTCTGGACATTTACCCAACAGGTTTCCTATGCATTAGATGCATATTTGCATTGTTTTATTATCCACTCCATCAGTTATTTTGCCTTGACATACAGCTTCCATTGTGTATGTTGTCAGATCATTTGCCTCTTCAGAATGCCTTGGAGTATGGTGTCAGTCTCTACCTCAGATACTGCAGGTAAACATTGTTAGCACAATCCTCCTAGGAATGAATAATGTTTCAAATACAAGTTAAATTTATCAAGTAAAATAGATAACCTTTTAAAGGCAGAGAATTTATGTTCTTTATAAGGCAGCAGTATGAAAGACTACTAGCTGACATATTAGTTGAAAGGAACTAGTTTCATTTCAGTGTAGTATCCCACTATCTAACTTTTGTAATATAGATGCTAAGACTTGTACTTTTTATTCCTAACTTTAATAAAAGTAGAGAAACTTAAGGATGGCATATGGAATAGTGGAAAGATTCTTTGGCTTAGTAGTAAAAGAGAAATCACTAAGTTGAGGAGAATCCAGGCAGAATATATGGGATGGTGAAGAGCCTTCAGTGAAGATCATATAATCCTTGGTTGGTTGTAACTCGATATGTTTAGCTGAAGACTTTTAGGGACATAGTATCATAAATTTAGAGATAGAAGACAACTTAGCATTCATAAGACATGAGAATTGTCATTATGTATTGGTAACCTGAAAGAGAGGCATTAGACCCATTCTCTTAGTCTTCAGTGGATAGAGCACTAGGCATGAAGTTAGGAAGACTCATCTTCCTGAGTTCAGATCTGGTCTCACACACTTACTAGCTGTGTGACCCTGGGCAAGTCACTTAACCTTGTTTGTCTCAGCTCATAATCTGTAAAATGAGCTGGAGAAGTAAATGGCAAACTACTCCAATATCTTTGCAAAGAAAACACCAAATGGGGTCATGAAGAGTCAGACATTACTGAAAATGCCTGAACAATAACAACAATAACAGTTCTCAGAGGATAGAACTAGGGGCATTAGGTAGAAGTTGCTGAGAAGTCAGTCTAGGTTTAGTATCAGGAAATATTTGTTAACAATTAGAAATACCCCACAGTGAAATAGGCTGTTGATGGAGTAAGCAGGATCCCTCTCATTGAAAGTCATTAAGCCAGGACTGAATGACTATTAGATTTCTATTAATGTATGCATTAGACTGGATGATCAATCAATTACTCAGTCAACAAACATTTAAGTACTTACAATGTGACTGGAAATGTATAATTTGGGATATACAAAGATGAAATAATGAAAGAAAAAGGAAGGAAGGAAGGAAGGAAGGAAGGAAGGAAGGAAGGAAGGAAGGAAGGAAGGAAGGGGAAGAGAGGGAGAGGGAAAGAAGGAAGGGAAGAAAAAAGCACAGAAAAGAAAAAAAGAAAAAAAACAATGTCCAATCTTAAGGAATTTGCACTGTATAGAATGGCCACTACAGATGGCCACTTTCAAATCTGAAATTCTATGTGTCTGTGATTTTGTGATTTAGTTTTTAATTATACTTCTGTAATACATTAACTGTCTACTTTTGGGAAATCGTTTAATCTATTTATATCTTTATGCTTTATCTAAAAATGTTACAGTGTTTCATTATATAACCTCCAAAAGTCTCTTTAACTTCTAGGATTCAATGCAAAGATGCATCACTTAGATTTCTTGAATTTGGGAAATCTAAAAAATTTTGGTGATTAAATAATCTAATATATCAATATATAAACAAATAGAGACCCAGAAAAGTTGTAATTTACCCAAAGTTATATTTACTTGAGACATTTATTTGGCAAAATTATCTGGAATTTAGCTAATATGGAAGGAAGCAGAAAAAAAAGCCTCAAGACTATTCAAATATTGAATTTCTCAAAAATCTTAGTGTAGGTTTAGATATCAAGTGTTAAAACTACACTAAATCTTTGGGACACCCTCTATATCTATCTATCTACTTTCATCTATCTATCTATCTATCTATCTATCTATCTATCCATCTATCTTAACAAATCCTTATATCAAGCCTCACAGGAGCCTTTGGCATAGTCTTGGACTCTTAATAGGAAAGTCCCTCAAACATTAATTCAATGCCTGACTCTTAGTTTAGATGTACTTCTAATAAGATTCCCACATTCAGTGTGTTAGAAGCAGCGAGAATATATGTGGCAGAACAAGGAAAAAACAAGAAGCAATAGCTAATGTTGAAATTGTGGAAAGCAAACATACATACTAAGAAAACATGAATCTGGGGTCATTTAGCAAAAGGGCAAATTACTGTATACTACTTCATCATTCCTGATTATACAATAATTAACATTCATAATGACCAATCTTTCAGTTATCATCTAGAAAGGTAGAAATTATTTCTGATCCTCTTGATTTAAGAAGACACTGAAGAATATAATACAATTTAGCATAATTCTTATTCAAAAATTTTACTGAGAAAGATTTGGAAGTTAAAGGATAAAGCTTCAGTTACTTGGAAAATTCACTAAGGAGACATAAGTGAATTCTCTAATAAATCATGCGTGATAAATCATATTGCTAAATCATGGACATTCAGAATTGGAGGCCCTTTCATAACTGAGTATGGATCCCCTTTTTAATAACCTCAAACACTGGTCCTCTAGTCTCAGTTTGAACAGCTCCAGGGATGGAGAATCAACTATATCCTGAGACTACCTATTCTGTTATTGCACATCTAATTTTTAATGAAAATTTTTACTTGTAAGGAACTGAAAGTTGTTCCTTTGAACCTCCCACACACTGTTCACTGTTCTCCATTCTAAGTCAGTCAAAATTAACCTAAATCCTCATCCACATGATGTTTCAAATAACTGAATAGAGTTACCATGCTCCTCCCAATTCTCCCTCAAGCCATAGAACTGCCCAAGCCCTCCCTTTACCCAAAGATCAACATTCTTAGTTCCTTCAACTGATAACCTCAATTCCTTCTTGAATGTTAATACACTTCATAAAATATTGCATTCAGAACTAATTATAATACTCCCTATGTAGTCTAGATTTTAATCCCTTATTTTACAGAAAGGAAACTGTGGTCTGGAGATGCAAAATGACTTGGCCAAGGTCATAAGGTTAATTAGGCAGAGCTAGTATTAGAGACCAGATTTAATGATGCATTGTCAAGGGCATCTCCCCATATGCAAGAGTACTTTTCTTAAAAGTTAGAAACTTTGATCCAGAAGCAAATTAATCATGTGTGTGCGTCTGTGTGTATTTGATGATTGCTAATGTATTATGTATTTGAGAAAACTGAAGTTGGCAAGGAGAAATAGGGTGGAAAGATGAAAATTCCTACTTTTTCTCATGCAACTTGTACAATTAAATGCAATGAAAGAAATCCACTTATTAGGATTTATATAAATGAGGAAGTACTTTATTTTTAATATTATTTATTTTAAACATTCTTTTTAATTTTGGTGTTCCAAATTCCCTCCCTCCCTCTCATCCTTACACCATACACTGGGAAGACAAGCAATATAATATTAATAATGTATATGAAATCATGCAAAGCACTTTGCATTCAAAGTTCCTTATTTCTCTTTTTGGGGGTGTATAGCATTTTTTCCTATTATGAATCCTTTGGAATTGTCTTGGATTATTGTATTGATCAGAATAGTCATGTCTTTCACGGTTGATAATCAGTACAATATTGCTATTACTGTGCACTCTAATCTCCCAGTTCTTCTAACTCCACTTTGCCTTGGATCATACAGGTCTTGCCATGATTTTTTTGAAACCATCTCCCTGGTCATTTCTTGTAGTACAATAGTTCTTCATCATAATCATATTACAAAACTTGTTCAGTCATTCTGTAATTGATAAGCATCCCCTCAATTTCCAATTCTTGGACGCTTCAAAAAGAACTGCTACAAACATGTTTGTACATATGTCTTTTTCTTTCTTCCCTGATCTCTTTAAGGTACAGATCTGATAGTGACATTGATTGGTCAAATGGTATGCACAGCTTTTTATCCCTTCAAGTATAGTGAGGAAATACTTCAGAGAAAGATTACAAAATGAGATTATTCAAAGTTGAACCATCTGGCTTTTAAAATAGATTTCCCAAGTTAATTTACATTTCAATGAAGGTGTCTTTGGACCAAGGCAAAGTATCATCTGAACATTTCATTTATAATCATAAACTATTGGTCACAATAGAGAGAAGGTGAAAATAGAAATGGATTGAAAATCTGTATGAAACATTTTCCATACAGTCCTGTGGTCTGTGCAGGCAGGCATAAGTAGGAAGTTCATGGAATAGTAACAATGACATTGGAATTAGTGAGAGGTATTAAAAAGTCATTTCCAAAGCAAAGAGTATTTCATCAGATCAGACAGCCATGGAAAATATATGCACATTTGTGCGAAATGACCAATTTGCACTTTATGAGGATTTGAATAAAAGAAAGGACAGTTTTCAACTCATCAGATTGATTGGTTTTTTTTTTTCAGAAGGTGGGGTGAAAATCTATGTCTATTTCTTTCATAAGGTTATAACCCAAGACATCATTTGTTGAATTCTATAAATGGTATGCTATACTACAAAATAAAAATCTATTATCTAGGTAAAAAAGAGAAAACTGTAGAGTACAAGGGAATTGTCATTAAAATCTTAGTTTCTTTGAAATTTATTGTGCTTATGGACACTACATTTCAAATTTACAAAGATTATAATACTTAATGTCATTTTTATTTTAATTTTTTATATATGGCTACTCTTTGATACATAATTTTTTTTAAGGAAAACAGTATACCACAATTTTTGTGACTTGAATAAGCATCGAGTTTTTGTTTTAGCCATTGCAGATATTAAGGAGATCCTATAATCTACTGGTACTTGGTACAATTGTCATAATCTCATCCAAAAATGGGAGAATAGGGAGGACTTCATAATTTTCAGGGAACCCCTTTTTAATTAGTACTCTGCAATAGATATCAGTTGTCATCTGGAACAATGTCCAACAACTTTGGTTGTATTATAGCTTGGATGATATTGATACTGTAAGGGTCATTGAATAAAATCATCTCAAATCCACCAAGGAATCTTATATGATCCTTTTTTGTGCTTGTGAGATATTTAATGATCCATGTTCAAAATAATTATGAAATTAATGGAAAATTATTCTTGTTTGTACAATTGCATAAAACTGCAATTGTTTGGAAAGCATATTGGTTAGTTCAACAATGTGTGTATCTTGGACAGATGGCACAGATGGATAATGATCTGGATCTAAGAGGTGTGACCAACTCACCAGGGACTAGATATAGTGAGCAATAAGAAATCAGTATGGTCCTACGTTGGCTGCTGGAGGTTCAGTTGTGAGAGTGCAGCAGGAGAAAGCAAGCCAAGAAGAAAATAACTGGCCTAATCTAAGAAATGTATGAGAGGGATAGGGGAAAAACAAACAAACAAAAAAACCCTTGAAATATCATTGATAAAGGGAACTCTCAGATGAGAAAATACCCTGTCTGAATAGGTCAATATTTTTTCTTCAACTTAAAAGTCTTAGAATATTGTCTACCAGGTTTATGGATTAAGTGACTTGTTCAAGGTCACAAAACATGTGTCAGAGGTACAAAGAGAATTCAACTCTTTCTGGATCCAATGCCAGCTCCCTACCCACACACCATCATGCCAGAAATGTGTCATTTAAGTGAGAACAAGGAATAAGAAAGCCTTGACCTGAAATGGTAGTAATGTTAAATGCCTAAGAGGAAGGCCTCCATTGTATTGGGCGACTCTTTCACATGGGATTTAAGAGACCATGGGTAAAAGTCACGTAGGATAAAATGGCATAGTTGGGTGCAGTTCACATCATTTGAACCATAATCCACAATGAGATCACAAAATCACTTAAGTAAAACAGTACGTTCTTTTTTTCTTTTTCCTTTTCTCCTCCTCCTCCTCCTCCTCCTTCTTCTCCCCATTATCATGTTATTAAGCATCATGATCTCCTCCATCATCATATCATCAACATCTTTATATCTACCTCTCTAACTATGTATCTTCGAATTTCACACTACTCTATTACATCTTTAGTCCTCTACAATCACAGGTGGTCGCTGTATTGAACTTGGTCCTTGCAATTTTCAAAGTTGTCCTTCTTTGCATTGCTGTTATTAGATTATTTGCTCTAGTTCTGTTTACTCTATCTTTCATCAATATACAAAAGTCTTCAAAATATTTTTAATACAGTATTGATTTTATAGTATACATTGTTCAGCTAGTTTAGCCTATTTTATTATGCAACATTTCCTCTATTTTCCCATGTCTCTTTGAAATCATCTATTTCCTCATTTTTATAACATTCAGGGTTTTTTTCATTAATATCATGGTTATGTCACAAGTAATATGATGGAACTCAATTATGACCACAGAAACAGAGAATTTTTTATTAATACTATGTGCTCATTATCAAATAGAGAAATTACTGGGCCTTTCTTATCATACACCTAGTATACAGTGATAGACTATGAAGGTCATTCTTTTCTGTGTATACTATATCGATAATTGATGTGTATCCTAAACCAAGAGAATTCATCAACTACATAACTTCATCCTTGCTTATATAATTAACTACGTTTAATAGGAGGTTGCTCTATTCTAATTTGTCTTTTATTTTGATTTTTTTCAATATGCTATTTAAGTAATTTTAAAGGTATATATTCCCTTATTTTCCAAGGTTGGTGGTGAAAGATATTTTAATGTTTGAATTCTATTATGTGTATTGGCCTGTGCAATCTGAAGGTTAGCTTCTTGGGAATGATGGAAGTTTCTGTTGCTAAGGAGAAATCTTCTAATTTCAATTATAGAACATTTTGAACATTTCATTTTAATCACCAAGAAACAAAAGTTGTAATGAACATAGAGAGGTCCTTTCTCATAACTTGAAGATGTGTCAGCATACTTTATAGTAGTTATTATCTACAGGTAGCCTATAGTACTTGTGTGGAGATATTAGATTGATTCTGAAAAAACATTACTATGAGACATACTACCATTCTGATTAAAATATAGCATAGGAAGATTATTTCTTTTTTTTTTTTACTTTTTATTATTTTATTTTTCCCCAGTTACATGTAAAAATAACTTTTAACATTTTTTTTAAAGCTTTGAGTTCCAAATTCTCTCCCTTCCCTCCCAGACATTGAGAAGGTAATCAATTTGATATAGGTTATACATGTGTAGTCATGCAATACATATCCATAATAGTCATGTTGTAAAAGAAAACAGACAAAAAAAATCAAGAAAAATCAAGAAAAATTTTAGAAGTATGCTTCAATCTGTATTAAGAAATGATCAGTTCTTTCTCTAGGGATTGATAGCATTTTTCATCATAAATGCTTCAGAGTTATCTTAGACTGTTGAATTGTTGTGCATAGCTAAGTCATTCACCTGATTATCTTACAATAGTGCGGTTACTTTGTACACACTATATTTCACTTTGCATCAGCCCGTGCAAGTCTTTCAAGGTATTTCTGACAGCAGCATGCTAATCATTTCTTATAGTACAATAGTATTCCCTCATAATCACATACCACAACTTGCTTAACCTTTCCCCGATGGATGGGCATCCCCTCAATTTCTAATTCTTTGCCCCCAGAAAAGAGCTTCTATAAATATTTTTTACACATAGGTCCTTTTTTAAAATCTCTTTTGGGATATAGAGCTTATAGTGGTATTGTTAAGTCAAAGGGTAGGCATGATTTTATGGCCCTATGAACATAGGCCCAAATTGCTATACAGAAAGGTTAAATCAGTTCATAACTCTACCAACAGTACATTAATGCCTCATTTTCCTCACATCCTCTCCACCATTTATCATTTACCTTTTCTGTCCTATTAGCCAATCTGATAGGTATAAGGTAGTACTTCAGAATTGTTTTAATTTGCCATTCTCCAATTAATAGTGAGTTAAAGTATTTTCATATGACTACAGATGCCTTTGATTACTTCATATGAACATTAACTACATCTTTTGATTATTTTGTCAATTGGAGAATGGCTTTTATTTTATATAAATTTGACCCATTTCTCTATATATTTGAGAAATCAAGTTTCTCTCAGATAAACTTGCTTCAAAATTTTGTTTCATATTTACTATAGCTAACTACATTCTACCTCAATCTTATCCACTTACTGTTTATTCTTTTCTCTTTCTCATTTTATCATGTCCCTCCTCAAAATTGTTTTGCTTATGAGTACCCCCTCATCCATCTGCCCTCTGTTTTATAACCCCAGTCCCTTCTCTTATCCCCTTCCCCTCCTATTTCACCTGTAGAGTAAGATAGAGTTATATACTCAATTGAGTGTATATGGTATTCCTTCTTTGAGCCTATTCTGATGACAGTAAGGATCACTCACTCCCTCTCACTTCCCCCCCTTCCTCTACATTGTAAAAGCCTTTTCTTGCCTATTTTATGTGACATAATTTGCCCCATCCTACCTCTGCCTTTCTCTTTCTCCCAGTATATTCCTTTCTCATTGCTTAATTTTATTTTTTAGATATCATCCCCTCATATTCAACTCACACTTGCACATTCTGTTTACATATACTCCTTCTAAAGGCCCTAATAATGACAAAGGTCTTATGAGTTAAAAATATCATCTTGCTAGGTTGGAATGTAAACAGTTTAAAAGTATTAAGTCTCTTATGATTTCCCTTTCTTTTTTACCTTTTCCTGCTTCTCTTGAATCTTGTATTTGAAAGTCAAATTTTCTATTCAGCTCTGGTCTTTTCATCAAGAATGCTTGAAAGGCCTCAATTTCACTGAATGCCTATTTTTCCCCTGAAGGATTATACTCAGCTTTGCTGAGTAGGTGATTCTTCCTTTTTATTCCTAGCTCCTTTGACATTCAGAATATCATATTCAAAACCCTCCAATCCCTTAATGTAGAAGCTGCTGAATCTTGTATTATCCTGATTGTGTTTCCACAATACTTGAATTGTTTTCTTCCTGGCTGCTTGCAATTTCTTCTCCTTGACTTGGGAATCCTAGAATTTGGCATAATATCCCTAGGAGATCTCTTTCAGGAGGTGATTGGTGAATTCCTTCCATTTCTATTTTACTCTCTGGTTCTAGAATATCAGGGCAGTTTTCCTTGATAATTTCTTGAAAGATGATGTCTAGGATCTTTTTTCTTTTATCATGGCTTTCAGTTAGTCCAGTAATTTTTTTTTTAATTATCTCCTGGCTTGATTTTCCAGGTTTTTTTTCCAATGAGATATTTAACATTGTCTTCTATTTTTTCATTCTTTTGGTTTTGTTTCATAATTACTTGATTTCTCATAGTCATTAGCTTATATTTCTTCCATTCTAATTTTTAAGGAATTATTTTTTTCAGTGAGCTTTTGCACCTCCTTTTCCATTTGGACAATTCTGCTTTTTAAGGCATTCTTCTCTTCATTGACTTTCTAGACCTCATTTACCATTTGGCCTGGTGTGTTTTCTAAGACGTTACTTTCTTCAGTATTTTTTGGGGACTCCTTTAGAAAGGTGTTGACTTGTTTTGCATTATTTTCTTGCATCACTCTCATTTGTCTTCCCAATTTTTCCTCTACTTCTCCTTTTCTAGCTTTTCTATGGCCTGAGACAAATTCATATTTTTTTCTTGGAGCCTTTGAATGCAGGAGCTTTGGCATGTTGTCTTCTTCTTAGAGTCTGTTTTGAGCTTCCTTGTTATTATAGTAACTTTCTATAGTCAGAGGGTTTTTTTTTCTTTTTTCCCCATTGTTTGCACATTTTCCCAACCTATTATTTGATTTTTAATTCTTTTTTTTTTTAAGTAGTTCTGGGCTTCCAGGTTGGAAGGCACATTGTCCCAAGCTTCATAGGTTTTGTACAACCGTTTTCAGAGATACTTCTAGAGACCTGTAAGTTTTCACTTCTTCTAAGGTGGTGTGATCTAAAGAGAGGTGTTTACTCCTCTCCTTACCTATGCTATGGTCTCTGAGCAACCACAAGCCCTCTTTTCTGCTCTGCTCATGGGAGTGTTCCTCCTCTTTTTGGGACTGCCACTCAGGACTGAGATCTGGGTCCAAGTATGGGCAAAGCAACAAACAGAGTTTTGCCTCAGAGCTAGCCAAAAGACCCCTATAATTTCCTTCTAAGCAGTTTTTCATCCTCTTACTGTCTGTGGGTTGAGAACACTGGAAGCAGCCATAGCCTCTGCTGCTTCTGATTCAGTCACTCCTAAGGCCTGTTCTTGGTTTACTGGGGCTGGAGATGTGCTGGTGTGGCCTGTGATGTAGCTCCATTCTCACCCACACATTGCAGACCTTTACTGCTGACCTTCCAAGTTGTCTTTGGTATCTATGGGCTGAGAGTTTTGTAAAGTGCCAATGATGCCACTCATTAAGTCACCTGGAGGCCTGCTGTGAGTTTCCTGGGGCCCAGTCTGTGTTGGCATGGCCTGTGATGGACTGTACTCCTCTCACTCTGGTGCAACAGACCTTTCCTACTCACCTTCTGTGTTGTCTTGGCCTGGAAATTTGTTTCACCTCATCTTTATGTAGGTTCTGCTGCTCTAGAATTTGTTGTGAGTAAATTTTTAAAGTACTTGGTAGGTTTTGGAGGAGAACTCAGGCAGGTCCTTGCCTTTACTCCACTATCTTGGCTCTACCTCTAGAAGAATTATTTATAACCACTCTTTCTTAGTTTTTTTTTAATGAGTCAATTAATTTAAATTATCAAAGTAAATGTTATATTAAATTATTATTTTATATTTTTGTTTATGTCTAAACTTTGATTCATAGGGTATCATAAAAAATCTTTAAAATATCGTTGAGCACAATTTGTAAATACCTAATATGTCATTCTACTTTTAATGTTTTTTGATCACCTTAATGAAGTTGTGTATGTTGAATGGCCTTGGATGGCCTAGAGAAGGAGCATGGCATAATGGATACAATGTATCTGTACTTGGAAACAGAAAGACCTGAGTTTAATTTCACAGGGTAGCTGTGTGTTGCTGGGAAAGCCACTTAATATCATGGATGATCAATTCTATTTTAATCTGTAAAATTAGAAAATAATAGCACTTACCTCAATATGCTGAGTATCAAACATGACATATATGTGTGTGTCTGTGTGTGTGTGTGTATATATAACATATATATTTGCAACTCTACTTATGCTATATGAATAAGAGCTGTTGATACAATTATGACATCTTGTCCACATAGGCAAAGATCATTGGATAACAGGCATACAATCAGACCTGTTATAATTTCATGCCTAGGCCTATATGTAAATCTTTTCTAGCTTGGTAAAACCTGCCTGAGATTGAGCTCTGCTAATTTTATTTTTGAGAACCCAGCGTCACTACTATGCCAAAATAAGAAACTAGGGGCAGCTAGGTGGTGTAGTACAGCACTGGCCCTGGAATCAGGAGGACCTAAGTTCAAATGTGACTTCAGACACTTGACACTTACTTAGCTGTATGACCCTGGGAAAGTCACTTAACCCTGATTACCTCATCAAAATTTTTTTTAAAAAAAGCTCATATATTGGGACAGCAAGGTGGCACAGTGGATAGAGCACCATCCTTGGAGGCAGGAGGACCTGAGTTCAAATCTGGCCATAACACTTACTAGCTATGTGACCCTGGGCAAGTCACTTAACCCCACTGTCTAGCCAAAAAAAAAAGTTAGAGGAAAACATTAGTAGAGACTTAATTATAATAAACCTTACATTGTATACTTCTTTAATACATGTTTCCAAGTATTTCTTTCCATTTGAAATTTGACCACTCTGCCAATTGCATGAATCAATTAATTTCAATTAAACAAATATTTAATAAATTCATAATTAGGGCAGACAGTAAACCCTTAAACATTCTAGGAAATGATGAACAGAATATATTAATAATTTTTAAAGTGGGAAGAAAAATAGAATAGTCCTAGGCCACTGGAGTTGGAATTTGGAAGTTTCCTGGAGCCATGTAAAGGAAAGATTGTCTATAGAGACAGAGAGGTATAATTGATAGAAAGCTGTTCTTGTAATTAGAAAGATCTGCATTTGAAACCAACCTTTAAACACAATGTTTATGAAACCCTAGACATGTCACTTAATTTCTATCTGCTTCAGTTCCCTCATCTGATAATAACATTACCTACCTCACAGGTTTATTGTGACAATCAAATGATATAATATTTATAAAGCACTTTGCAAACCTTAAAGAGCTATATAAGTGCTAGTTACCATTATTATTAATAGCTAAGAAAAATTAAAACTTGGGAAAAATTCTCTGGTGCATTAGATATAGCCTTTATTTCGAATTTGTGGAAGAACACAGAGACCAGTAATAAAGAATAAGAAACGTGGAAGAACTTAGAACAACAAATGTCACTAGTACATAGGAAGTACCTAATAAATTGTTGTTGACTGACTGGTCTCTTGGACATCTCAAAATGGATGCCCTACGGATATCTTAAACTCACTATATCCCAAAATGAACTTATTATCTTTCTTCTAAGCCATCTCTCTTCCCTCACTTTTCTGTTATTGTCAATCACCAGTATCTTTCTAGTCATGGAGTCTTGCAACCTAGGCATCATCCTCAATTCCTCACACTTTTTAATCCTCCATATCTTATAGGCTATCAATACTGTTGATTCCATTTTCTTAATAACCCTTAGCTGCCAAATCAAACATATAATCTTCTGATTGTTCTTCCAAGCCCTTCAGAACATGGGTAGATCCTACCTTTCCAGTCTTCTTATGTTCTTACATATTATTCCACCACTACAGCCACCCCAGCACCACTTACTCTGAGATCAGGTGATATTAATCTCCTTTTGCTTCTTCCCACAGACCACTCCACTTCCAGACTCTGGGCATTTTCACTCACTGCCCCACAAATGACTGGAATACCTTATCTCTTTCACCTAAATTCCCTGGCTCCTTCAAGTCCCAGATAAACTCTTACTTCCTACAAGAACTCTCTCCTGAACCCCCTTAATGCTAGTGCCTTCTCCTCTTGATTATCACCGATGTATCATATATGTGCAATAATATATAAATATAAACATATTATGTGTGTATATATATGTAGAGAGTGAGAGAGACAGAGACAAAGACAAAGAGAAGGAGACAGAGTCAGAGAGAGAGACAGGTAGAGAGAGGGAGACAGAGTCAGAGAGAAAGAGAGACAGAGAGAAAAGAGTGAGACAGAAAGAGAGAAACAGAGAGATGCACAGAGAGATATCCATTGCCTCACAGAGGAAATCTATAGCCTGCTAGACTTTACATCCCCGTAACACTTAGCCTTAGTTGATGTTTATTTTCCCCCTTTTTTTGAGTTATAAAATGGGCAACATGATAAAATGGGATATTCTTTCTGTATTAATTTAATCTTAGCCCCCAAGAATACAATTCTGAATTTCCATATTTTTGCTTTATGCTGTGCCTTAATTTCATGATAGTTAATTCAGTAGCTCCATTCAGTGGCTCTATGGTTTCTTAGGCTCTAAACAGCATCTCATTAATCTGGCTTTATCCCTAATTTCAATGAAGATCAAGATAGCTAAATAATTTCAGTGACTTTTTTATGTGAAGAGTTTGAAATTCCTAGAATAATTTGATGAGGGTAGTAAGGATAAGAGATAGGTCTCAGAAGAGTCAATAAAAGAATAAAAAGAAAAAAACAAATAAAAATGAATTAAAGAATACTAAACACTTTCAACAGGCATTAAGTAGTAACTTCAGACCACTTAGTGATGTCTTGCTGGGAATTTAAGCTATCATTCTCACAATGCCAAAAAATAACCTGCCACCAGCAGTGGCAATTATTTGCTTTCTTTTTGCATGTGTTTGCTACCAACTCTCTTTTGTACTAACATTATAGCATCATGTTAAAAACATTAGTCACAGTTTATGGAGGCATTTACAAATAAAACATAGGGAAATTATCCTAATTTATGTAGACATTTAGAGCTAACAACAAAAATTGAACTCCATTATTGGAAAAGCACAATACAGGCTAGCTTCTCTTACATTTGCATGTAATTATTTTGTGGCTCAGATTTTAGTAACCAAACAGAATTTAAATTGATAGTAATTATATATATATATATATAATTATATATATGTGTGTGTGTGTGTATGTACACTTGCATGTATATGTATGCATATATATTGTATATATACATACATATGTTTATATTTATATACCTGTGTTTATGTATGTATTTATACATATGTGGGTACAATGTCTCATGCCATGGCAGTGGAATAAACATGAAATAGAAGAATTGAGGATTAAATGATTTCACTTTTATGTATAATTATATATCTAGCATTGAAAAAAACCTAAGAAATCACCTAGTCCAGGAATTTTTAACCTAGGATTCTATGAACTTGAGTGGGAAAAGTTGCATCTTTATTTTCAAATAGTTCAAACTGAAATTTAGCATTTCTTTCAGTTATTAATGTAGGTAACAAGCATTATTCCGAAAAGACTTCACGGTACTGCTATGGGGTCCATGACACAAGAAGTTAGAAACGTGGGATCTAATCTAATCTACTTATTTTATAGATAAGGAAAATGAGACTTAGAGACTTGAAGCAACTTGCCCAAGGTCAAATAAACACTGAGTAGCAGAATTAGGCTTTAAATCCAGTTCTTGAGATGACAAAACCAGTTTTCTTTTTATCATATCAATCCTATTGATGCTAAATAATTTTAATTTATGAAACACCATAAGCTTAGAAGAACATAATCATAAGCAACTAAGGAACACAAGAAAGACTTATGACAGAGCTAAATAGACTGAGCTATATTGTCATTAATAACTTGTAGATACAGAAGGTGTGAGTAAGAACACAAATGATCAAGAATGGAGGTGGATTTTTTTTCAATGTAGTAAGAATGAGAGATAAAAATGGGCAGTCAATGCTAATTGGTATTATACTATATTAAAGGAACCAGAAGATTTCTTTTATCCTATGGAATGGATTCTACATGTTGAGTTTATGGAAAGAATATCAACTATATTAGAGTTTCTATTTTATCAGTATTGGAAACTACTTGTGTGCAACACTCATTCACAAATACATATCAAAACCTATCTATGATTTAATCTGTTGGTCCTAAAAGTTACCTGGAACAACAGAGAAGTTGAATGAGTTGAGAAAGGTCATATATGTAGTAATGTTAGAGGTGGGATTTAAATCCAAGTCTTCATGATTTTACATCTAATACTCTAGCCCTTGGCACACTACCTCTTTCCATATAAATCTACAGGTAAAAGTAGCATAAAATAAGAAGATATGGAGAGATCTAATCTACAGTAATGGATCAAGTATTCAAACAGATGAAATCATGTATCTATTAAATTTGGTTTAAAAACTAAGTAGTTTTTAGTGTTTCCTGTCTATATTTCAACCATTCTTCTACCATTAATAAATTTAGTATCTTCTATCCCCTTCTCTATCTTTCTGGCACCATCAACAGTTATACGTTAATTATTTATTATGTTCTAAGTACTGGTTGTGCATTGAGAATACATAGCTAAACTTAAAACAATCACTGCCCTCAAGGAGCTTAAATTTTTATGAAAGAAATAATATGTTCAGAAATAAATATGCAGAAGCAGAAGCAGAAAAAGGCTGCAAAGGATGAGTGATACTTTGTTTTTCTTCATTTTATGGTTAGTTATGACTGCATAACTCATCAACATATGACCAGTCTAGTGGTAATTAATGCCTCTATTTTAGCTAGGCTGTCTTTAGAAAGTAAAATCATAGAATCTCAGAGTTGGAAATGACTTCAGAGGCCATGTTGAATAAGAAATATTTCTCCATTTTACATACCAAGTGGTTATCTGGCCTTGCCAGGGCAGTCATTCCACTTTGGGATAAATCAAACTATTGAGTTTTCCATGCATTTCCAAAGAGAATTTCTTCACAATTCCGACCCATTGTTCCTAACTTTGTTCTTTGAGTTTAAGTAGATTTTCATTAGATTTAATCTATTCCATCTCTCTTGGGATATTTAATCATTAAAGATAGTTAAGATGTTGCCCCTAAAACTTATCTTCTTCAGAACACTAAGTTGCTTCAAAGAATGCTCGTGTGCCATGAATTAGAAACATCAATCTGATATCATTGTTCAGTACATGCTCCAACTTAGTTAATTATCATGTGCTAGGTGCAAACCTGTGTACTGGGCACACATAAATTAGGCTTTTAAAATATCCTAACTTGTGACACATAGTCATATAGTTAATAAACTTTTAAATGTCTACTGTATCAGGCACTGCGATAACATAGTATTCCAGAAATGGGTCAGAATAAAATAAAATGATCTCCTCCTACCCCTGTATGCTACATCTCTCAATACAAGTTAAAGTTTCTATTACCCATTAGACATATTCTTCTCTCTCCCTCTCTCTCTTTCTTTCTTTCTTTCTCTCTCTCTCTCTCTCTCTCTCTCTCTCTCTCTCTCTCTCTCTCTCTCTCTCTCTTCTTCCTTTCCCTTCCCTTTTCTCTATGCGTGCATGTGTTAACCTTGCCCATATTCCTGTGACTTCAATGAGGCAAGAAATTATTTTAGGAAAAGAAATGCTTTCTATAAATGAATATAAGCAACTTTTCTGCAACTAACAGCCAGAGCAATGCTTGGAATACTTTGAAGTTAACTAGTTTGCCTGGAGTCCCACAACTAATTTGTATCAGAAGTTAATTCAATGATGATGATGATAACCTCAAATTAATGCAGTGACAATATTTATGATTCTGTGTAGACATAGGGATTCACTATATATGCATATATACATTTATATGTATATATACAGATAGAGAGAGATAGAGAGAGAGATAGATAGACTGAACTTCACAGCTTGAACTGGACTTGCCTGAGCCTCACAGCAGGTATGTAAAATAGATGCTATTCTTATTTCCATTTAACAGAGGAGAAAAACAGGCTGATAAAAAAGATTAAATAACTTATATAGAGTCATACAATTCATAAGTGACTGAGGATTGATGTGAGCCCAAATATTCCTTATTTCAAGTCCAGTGTTTTATCTACTATGCCAGGCTTACAGAGATTAGTCAGATTATACTACAAAAAGACAGTCCAGGACCTTTGAACATCCCATTCCAGATCTTTGATCCTACTCTTCAGCTCTAGAAAACATTTTAAATGAGCATATCTGTAGGAAGGTGAGGTGAAGGATTTCATCCTACTCAGGTAGCATAGGAAGATTAGCCAAGGAATGAGTCATCTGGAGTAAAAGGAGGAGCATATAGTGATCTGGGTGTAGGAAAAAAAAAACATCGATAAGAAAAACATTTGCAAATACAGCTGTCATGGGGGTCTCTCCCATTTCACTTTTCAGCTTTTTCAGTTCCATTAAGAGAACCAGGAGAGATTAAACTAGTATTTCCTTGCATCTAAAATAATACTCTGATTCCCTTTCTATTTTCTTAGATATGAACAAATTCATCTTTCCTTCCATTATCAGAGGCATAGTTAGAAATTAAGAAAAGAAAACAAAATGCAAAAACAGAGATGAATTCACAGAGCAAATATTTCTTATTTTAAGGTAAGCAAAGAATAGCCACAGAAGGATTTTTGTGGTCCCCGGTACATATTCTAAAGGAGACAGAACTAGAAGCAATAGGTGGAACATGTAGAAGTTCAGAATAAGAGGAGAATAATGGGTTTCCTTCACACTGTACACGTTGAAATGAAAGCTGGATGGTACTTGTTGATAATGCTGTAAGTGGGATTCCTGCTCAGCTATATAGCATATTAGAAGATTTAGGATGTCCCTTTCATCTCTGAGATCTTGAAATAGTAGCCTATACAGTAATTCTCAGGGTGGGGAAAGGGATAATGTCAGAAACCTCCCAAAATCTTGCTAATCACACTTTATATACATATATATGCATATATATGCATATATATATGTGTATATATATATATATATATATATGTAAGAAGAGGACTCTATGAATCCCTCAGATAGCAAGCAGTCAGAGGGAGAATAGTCAAGTTATTTAGAAAGACTGGTATGGGCAAGAGGGGACAATATTCAGATAAATGATCAGATGGCTGCTGGTAGTTGTAGGCCTAGACATTAACTTAGATCCATAGATGAAGGCTGACTGATAAATGTTGTTGTTGTTCTTAAGGTAAATTCACTGGAATGGAGATAAATGGGTAAAGAGGCTAACACTTGCTCCAGATTTAGGGTTAAAACAGTTTCCTATATCTTTCCCATAATCCATTTGTAGATAATTTGGTGTTGCCTGCATTTAGTTCTATATTACGTCTGTTGAGAGGACTTTATGGTGGAATCATGCTCAAATCATCCTGGTTATTTTTTTCTATATGTGGTGTATGACTTATTTGTGAAAATATTTTATGCATACAATAACAATAACATGATGACAACAACAGAAAAAAAAATATATATATATATATATCACAGTTGGCTTTGTGAAAACAAGAGCTGAGATCAACCTATCTCAACCCGAGTCAATCAATAACCTTAATAAAAACCCCTTTCTCTAATCTTTTTTCCCCTTTTTAAAATTCCCCAACTAGTTTTGACACCTAAAGGCCAAGAATAATCCCCAGTATTGATAATCTGAATGACATGGTAGACCAGTCAAGAAGACGTGGGTTCAAATTCTGTCATTAGCATATCATCCTTGTGACCATGAGCAAGTAACATAACTTCTGTTTTCCTTAGACAATTCTATGATTTTTCTACCAAGCCAGAGAAAATTTGTGATCTGTATTAGTAAAAGGAGTTCACATGATAAGAAATATCCACACTCATGAATCATATATATTCCCTATAATCCATTTGTAGATAATTTGGAGTTGACTCCATTTCTTTCTATACCACGCCTGTTTAAAGAATTTTATTTTTTTGTAATTTCCAATTTAAACTTTATTTATTCTTGACATTCTTTTCCTTTTAAATTTTGAGTTACAAATTTTCTCACTCCCTCTCATCCCTCCCACACCCACTAAGAAGGCAAGTAATATGATATCAATTTTATATATGAAATCATGCACAACATATTTCCACATTAATCTTTTTTTTTTAAAAAAAAGAAAGTGAGCAAATTATATTTAAATTTACATTCAAACTTAATCATTTTCTCTCTAGAAGTGATAGCATTTTTTTCATCATGAGTCATTTGAAATTGTCTTAGATCACTGTATTTATCAGAGTATTCAAGTCTCACAAGTTGATCATCATTATATCGTTGCTGTTATTATGAAAAATAATCTCCCAATTCTTCTCAATTCACTTCGAATCAGTTCATATAGGTCTTGCTATATATTTTTAAATGAAACTATCATTCTCATCATTCCTCACAGCAAAATAATACTCCATCACAATTATATGCCACAATTAGTTCACCCATTCCCAATTAAGTAACATCCCTTCAATTTCCAATTCTTTGCCACCACAAAAATCCTATTATAAATGTTTGTGTATATATATATATATATATATATATATATATATATAATATTTATATTTATATATATATATAATATTTATATTTATATTATATATATTTATATTTATATATAAAGGAAACCTATATATTATACATATTTATATATATAAAAAGGAATAGTATATATATATATATAAATATAAAAGTATACATATGTGTGTATATATACATGTATACACACACATATGTGTGTATATATGTATATACACACACATATATATGTATATATAATTTTCCTTTTTTTGTTGATCTTTTTGGGATAAAGGGACAGATAGGTGGTGTAGTGGTTAAAGTGCCAGACCTACAGTCAGGAAGTCATCTTAGTTCAAGTCTGGCCTCAGATACTTACTAACTGTGTAACTCCGATCAAGTCACTTAAACCTCTTTGCCACAGTTCTTCATCTGTAAAATCAGCTGGAGAAGGAAATGGCAAACCAGTATCTTTGCCAAGAAAACTTCAAATGGAGTCATGACGAATCAGACATTACTGAAAAATGACCAAACAACAACTTGGGGAAAAGACCTAATAGTGCCATTGCTGGGTCAAAGGGCATGCACAGTTTCATAACTCATTGAGCTATTCAGTATTCAAAATTGTTCTGCAGAATGGTTGGGGCAGTTCACTAACCCACCAACAATTATTTAGTGTACTTATTTATCCGTCATCCCCTCCAGGTTTGTCATTTCTGATAGGTGTGAGGTGGTATCACAGGGTTATTTTAATTTGCTTTTCTTTAGTCAATAGTGATTTAGAGCATTATTTTCATATGACTACATATTTAGTTTCAATTTCTTCTTCTGAAAAATGGCTGTTTATATCCATTGACCATTTATCAATTAGGGGATGACTCTTATGTTTATAAATTTGACTCAGTTCTATACTCAGTATATATCTGAGAAATTAGAAACTTGGAGGAAACTTAATAGAGAAACTTTTTGCAAAAATATATGATATCATTTCATTGTCTATTGCAAAATGTAGTCTCCTTGATTATCTCTTTTAATTAGGTCTATTCATTTTGTTTTGTTGTATATATGTATGTGTTCAGCTGAAGTGTATTAGATTATTCTCCAGACCTTTATTTTAACTCTGTGTGTCCTTCTCTTTCCAGTTTTTCTGCATAAATAACATATTTTAGGATTCTGGTTTTTAATCTATTAAGTTGTTTGGTTACATTTTATGGGTGAGCTTGTGTCATTCACATTAACAGTTATAATTACTGACTGTTTATTCATCTACATCCCATTTTCTTGTTTTTTCTCTCTGATCCTTCCCTTCCTCAAAAGATTCTTTTGCCTCTGTCCACTGTCTCCCTTAATCTGCTCTCCCTTTTATCATTCCCCCCCTTTCCCTCCTATTCCCCCTATTTCTCTATTGCGCAAGTTACATTTCTGTATGTGAGTGTATGTGTATACAAACACATTTTTCTTTCTTTGAACCAATTCTGATGAGTGTGGGGTTTAAGCATTGCCATATCCTTACACCCATTTTCCCTTCTACTCTAAAAGCTCTTCCTTCTATGATTCTTTTATATGAGAAAATTTTCCCCTTTCCACCTCCCCCTTCCCCCTTCTCCTACTACATCTCTCTTTCTGACTCCTTAATTTTTATTTTTAAAGATCATTCCAATATAGCAGCTTCACATCCATGCTTTCTGTATATGTAAACTCCATTTTTACTGCCCTAATTAGGAATTACATATATCATCTTCCTACATGGGAATGTAAACAATCTGAATTTTTGAGACCTTTATGATTACCCTTTCATGTTTAAATTTGATGCTTCTCTTGATTCTTGTATTTGAATATCAAATTTTCTATTTAATTCTGGTCTGTTCATCTGGAATACTTGAAAGTCCTCTATATTATTAAATATCTATTCTTCCCCAGAAGGAATATACTCAGTTTTGCTTAGGAGGTTATTCTTGTTTCTTAGCCTCACAAAATATCATATTCCTAGATCACCTCTCCTGTAACAAGGAAGCCACTAAATCTTGTGTGATCTTAACTTTGCCTTCATATTTGAATGGTTTATTTCTGATTCCTTAGGGTATTTAAACTGGGAGCTCTGAATTTTGGCTATAATATTTCTGAGAGTTTTCCTTTTGAGATGGCTTTCAGGAAGTGATTGGTAGATTTTTCCACTTAATTTACCCTCTGGATCTAAAATATCAGATCAGTTTTCCATGATAATTTCTTAAAATATGATGTCTAATCTCTTCTTTTGTTCATGACTTTCAGGTAGTTAAATAATTCTCAAATTATCTCTCTTTAATCTATTTTGCAGGTACCTTGCTTTTCCAATGATGTATTTCACAGTTTCTTCTACTTTTTTTTCCATTACTTTGACTTTATTTTATCATTTCCTGATGCCTCATGGAGGCAGTAGCTTTCAGTTGCCCGGTTCTAATTTTTAAAGAATTATTTTCTTCCGTTAGGTTTTATATCTCTTTTTTTTTTTAGTTTTGCCAATTCTGTCTTTTCCCCCACTTGATAGTATTTCATTTTTTCCAATTGCATGGAAAGATAGTTTTTACTTTCATAAGATTTTGAATTCCAAAGTTTTTCCTCCCTCATCTCCCCTCCCCCTTACCCAAGATGGCAAGCAATCTGATATAGATTGTACATGTACAATCATATTAAACATATTTCCACAGTAGTCATGTTATGAAAAAAGAACCAGAATGAAAGAGAAAAGGTACACAAAGAAAAAGGGAGAGAGAGAGAGAGAGAGAGAGAGAGAGAGAGAGAGAGAGAGAGAGAGAGAGAATAGTATGCTTTGATCTGTATTCAGACTCTGTAGTTCTTTCCATGGAAGTGGATAGCATTTTCCACCATGAGCCCTTTGGTATTGTGTTAGATCATTGTATTGCTGAGAAGTGCTAAGTCTATCAAAGCTAGTTATCATACAATGTTGTAGTTAGTGTGTACAATGTTATCCTGGTTCTACTCACTTCACTCAGCATCAGTTCATGTAGGTCTTTCCAGGTTTTTCTGAAATCTGCCTGCTCATCACTTCTAACAGAACAATAGTATTCCATTACGTTCATATATTACAACTTGTTCAGCCATTCTCCAATTGATGGGCATCGCTCAAATTCCAATTCTTGGCCACCACAAAAAGAGCTGCTATAAATATTTTTGTACACATGAGTCCTTTTCCATTTTTTTATGATCTCTTTGGGATCCAGACCTAGAAGTGAAACTGCTGAATCAAAGAATATGCAGTTTTATAGCCCATTGGGCACAGTTCCAAATTGTTCTCTATAATGGTTAGATCAGTTCCCTCTACCAACAATTCATTAATGTTCCAATTTCCCCACATCTCCAATAATTTTCATTTTCCTCTTGTGTCATATTAGCCAATTGGATAGGTATGAGGTGGTACCTCAGAGTTGTTTTAATTTGCATTTTTCTAATCAATGGAAATTTATAGCATTTTTTTCATAGAGCTAGATAGCTTTAATTTCTCCATCTGAAAACTGGCTGTTCATATCTTTTGACTATTTATAAAGCTGATTCTGTCTTTTAAGAAATTGTTTACTCCATGAATTTTTGTACCTCCTTTTCCATTTGCCCTATCCATCTTTTAGAGGAATTCTTCTCTTCAGTGAATTTTTGTGCCTCTTTTACTATTAGGGCAATTCTGTTTTTTAAGGTGTTATTTTCTTAAAGTATTTTTTGTACCTCTTTACCTAGCTGTTAATTCTTTTTTCACAATTGTCTTTCACTGCTCTCATTTACTTTCCCAATTTCTCCTCTAACACTCATCTCTTTCTTTAACTCTTCTAGGAATTCTTATTGAACTTGGAGCAAATTAATATTTGTCTTTGAGTCTTTTGAAATCTATGTTCACATTGTTATCTTAATTTTTGTTTTAGTTTTCCCTGTCACTGCAGTAGCTTTTTATGGCCAAATTTGTTCTTTCTGTTTGTTCGTATTTCAACTTATTTCTTGATTTTGAACTTTATGTTAAAGTTGGGCTCTGCTTGCCTTCGGGTAAGGAGTCATTGTCTCAAACTTCAGGCTTTTTCATGCAGCTATTTTCAGAGCTAGTTCTGGGAGTCTGCTTGTTTCTAATACTTCCACACTGGTGTGATCCTGGGAGAGATATGGTCTCTTCTCTTCTGAACTGCACACCAGTCTTTACCTAGGAATGGTGTCTTGTCCCCTGAATCCACAAGCACTACTGCTCTCTTTGAATGGAAACGAATCCAGGGCCCCTGCTTTCTTGTGACTGATCCCCATAGTTCCTCTTTGCCCTAGAATTGTAATGCAGAACTTCATATTGGCAATGAAGTTACCAATCAATGCTAGTTATACCCTGTGCCAGCAAAGGGTCCCCTTTAATCTTTTTCTGGCCATTTGTCCATCCTCTTTACTACATCTAGGGTGAGAGCTCCAAAAGCTGCTATTGTTACTGTGGCCACTATTGTTTCTGAGGGGTGTGTGGGCTCCAGACTGGCTTCCATGCCAGTGTCAAAAACTTATCTTGCCAACCTACTAAGATATTTTTAGGCCAGGAAAATTTCTCACTATGACTTTTTGTTGGCTCTTCTACTCCAAATTTTGATTTAAGGTGGTACATTAAAGTTATTTGTAGGAGAATGTTGAAAGACTTCAGCTGGGGCACTGCTAATCTGCCATCTTGGCTCCATTAAAAAGTTTTAAATGTCAAGGGGCAGCTAGGTGGCTCAGTAGATAGAGATCTGGCCTTGAAGTCAGGAGGACATGAGTTCAAATCCAGTCTCAGACACATGACACTTACTAGCTGTGTGACCCTGGGCAAGTCAACCCCAATTAACCCACCAAAATGAATAAATAAATTAATTAATGCCACAATGCACAGGCATCTTATCTCTAAACAATTAAAAAAAGTTCAGGACCATATGATTTTTCCATTATTAATTAGCTGAGTCAATCTCAAATATTTGCCAATAAATAATGCATAATCAAAAGTCTACCTTCTCAGAAATAGGTAAGTTATTTTGGGAAAAGCTCTTGAGTTTTCAGTATGTTAATTACTTCACAGCCTATATTTATAGAGTGGTTTTATGTTTACACAGTGTTTTACATACATTATCTCATTTTATCCTTTCAGTATGTCTATGAGGTAGGTAGTGTAAATATTACTATCCTCATTTTAATAATAAGGAAAGTGAAGCTAAGAGAGGTTAAATATTTTGCTTGGGTTCACACAGTTTTAAAAAAAGAGAAAATTCTATAAGGAATCTATAATTTATGAATCCAATTCCTTTTTTTTAAAATTATGTTAGCCTTTATTCAATAGTTGTCATTTTTTTTGGTAGGGGTATTCTAGTAGAGAGGTGTCAAACTTGGAGAGTCACTAGCTAAAAACTCCCTACTATGGCCCAAATCAAATTAAACTATGCTCACTATTATCTATCAAAATCAGTTGAAATCAGCTGGCTTTCATAGACAGTATTAACTGAGAAGGTGGATCAAGAATAAGTTACAATAACAAATCCTTTGCCAATAGTAGGGTCCACTCTCCCCTTTCATGTACAAACTTCCTGGGAAGAATGAATGCAAAATTAAAGCACAAAGGCAGATAGGCACTTATGTTAAGAACATTTGAAGCTAAGAAGCACCTTGAATCTCCTGGCATTGAAAATCCTTTTTCTCCAATCATGTATTTCTTAAGAAGTTTCCCTTAAGTGTAACTCTTTGCTTGAAGGATCAATGCCTTTCTAGAATTTATAGCCAGGCTGTTTTTCTTCTTGAGCCACACTCCCTGAAACTTCTGTTGTCCATGAGTGACTGGCTTTCCATCGCCATTTGCATAGATTTTCTCTTTTACTGACCACTTCCACTGTCACTGCTATTGTCTCCAGCAGACTTTGAATCTAACTCAAAGTGTAAGGGAGACAATTAATTAACAACAACTTTTTGAGGTTCATAAGGTTATAACCCATTTGAAACTACCCCTGAGTCCACTCACTGAAGGAAATGGAATAAGAAACACAAAAGAAATAGAGGAACCATTTGCCCATGTAAACATGGAGGCTAGGTAATGTGATATACTGTGCTGCCAATGTTTCAACAAGCAGCACATAGTAGTTATTAGTATATGGTAGTTATAGTGCACATTTACTCACCACAAGGAAGGAAAAGAAAGTGAAATGCATGGCTAGTCATCTTTTTTATTTTTTTAATGCATACTCAGTACTAGTTCAGCATCTTAAGTAATTAATTCTTCTAATATGATACCCAATGGGTAGATTTTTGTTTGTTTGCTTCACACCATGCCAAACCCTCCATTATTTGTTACCAGAAACATCATCTCAAAGTCTCATTTTTTTTCATTGGAACCAGGCAAGGGATAGCAATTCATGCTTTGCATAATTAAATTTTAGGTGAGATTTGAAGGAAGCCAGGAAACTAGAGGAGGTGAAAATACAGGAGAGTATTACAGGCATGAAGAACCAGTAAAACTTCCCAGAGTTTGCAGATGTAGTATTTTTTCACACAAAACAGTAAAAAGACCAGTATCACTAAATGCAAATAAAGGAGAGAAAAGTGTGGGAACACTGAAAAGGTAAGCAGAGGCTACTTATGAAGGGCTTTAAAAGTTAAACAGAAGACTTTATATTTAATCCTGTTGATAACTGGGCATCACCAGAGTTCATTGAAGGGGAGAAGAGCATGGTCAGATGAGCACTTTAGGAAAATCACTTTGATAGCTGGGAGGAGGGTGGATTGGAGTAGGAAGAGACTTGAGACAGGGTGACCAAACCCAAAGACTACTGTAACATTTCAAATGTGAAGTGATAAGAGCCTGAAACAGGATGGTGACAGTGTCACAGGAGAGAAGGGGGCAAATATGAGAGATACTGAAACAACAGGACTG